>NC_090402.1:29815911-30436411 GCF_036365525.1 Heterodontus francisci
CTGATTGACATTCAGGCCTCTGTTGCTGCCTGGTTGAGGTTAGCTCAAACAAAATCTGGAATCTTCCTGATCTGTGTGGCTCAGCTCCTTACATGTCATCAAGCCGTCAAGGGAGATTTTGAGTAAAGTTTGAATTTACCCTTCATCTTTCATGCTTTTACTTTAAGCTAGTTTTCTTTTTGTTCCTGTGCTTCTCCCACTGCTGTACTGTATTGTACCAGAAACTAGGGTCAAGATTTTAGACCTGCATGGGGGCTAATACAGAGGCAGGCGGGCATGAAAATTCATGCTACTAGCCGCTGTGCCAGTTTACCGGCAGCCCCCCTCCCCCAGGCCATTCCCTGGAGGTGAGATCGGTTTCGGAAGGAATACCCACCACTTGCAATTAAGGTAGATAAATGGCGTATTAAGGCCTCTTGTCAGGGGCCACCTGCAATTTTCCAGTCAGCCTGTGGGCCCTCCGAGGTATCGGGCAGTGGACCATCTGCCTGGAAGCGGCCTGCCAGTGGCAGAGCGGGAAGCCAGCACTCCAGGCAGACTTTGAGGCCCTCCCCGTGTGCCTGGCCACAACTGCGGCCACAGGCCACCTTGTGGAGGGGTTCCCCTTCACAATAGTGGCCCAGCTGCTGAGGCTATTCTTTTAAGTTAAAAGTTTTAAAGGTTGGAGAAAAGGCACTGGAAAATGGAGCCACCTCTCTTTCTTACCTGAGCTGCAGGCTGCTGCTCTTTGTGAGTTGGAGGGCCTCCTATTGGACCTACAGCTTCAAGAGCCCACCCGCCATCCTTAACTGGATGGCGAGCCTGCCCTCTGGTCACTTACTGGCCAGTTCGGGGAAAATCACTGCCAGGTGACTGTTTCCCACTCAGTGTGGTATCGTGACCCCACTTGACCCCAACATCGGGGTCCCGACCCAAACCCAAAAATCCTGTCCCAGCTGACGATCAGTGGTAGCTGAAGGGAGAGGAATGGAGGGGCATCAGTCACAAGCAGCCATATTTGTGAGCACTGTTACCTTCACTTTTGACACTAGCAGCAGTTTACCACAGTGGATAAATAAATAGAGTCAAATGAATGGCATCAGACTTTCAGGAAACCAACCCAAAAGCTTCTGAAAAATCAAATTGCGTGAAACTGCACTATTTAGTCCAAAGAGATGTCAAATGATGTATCCATTCAGGTCGAATCAATGCCACCAGTGAAAATTGAATTAAATCAGAAATGTAACTGAACCAGCCACATAAATAACATGGCTAAAAGAGCAGGTTAGAGGCTGGGTATTCCGTGGTGAATAACTCATCTCCTGAATCCCCAGAGCCTTTCCACCATCTACAAGGCACAAGTCAGCAGTGTGATGGAATACTCTCCACTTACCTGCAGCTCCAACAACACACAAGAAACTCAACACCATCCAGGACACGGCAGCCCGCTTGATTGGCACCTCATCCACCACTTTAAACTTTCACTCCCTCCATCACTGGCACACCATGTTTGCAGTGTGCACCAGCTACAAGATCCACTACATGTGGCAAATTGCCAATGCTTCTTCAACAGCATCTCCCAAATTTGTGACCTAAAAGGACAAAGGCAGCAAGCACATGGGAACCCCATCACCTGCAATTTCCCCTTCAAGTCACATAGCATCCTGACTTGGAAATATATCACTGTTCCTTCATCATTGCTGGGAAAAACCTGGAACTCCTTCCCTAACAGCACTGTGGGTGTACCAACACCATGTGGACTACAGCGGTTCAAGAAGGCAGCTCACCACCACCTTCTCAAGAGCAATTAGGGATGGATGCCCACATCCCATGAATGAATTAAAAAATAATTAGTCCTGTGTGCATACTGTTGCATTTTCTTTAGCAGTGTTTATACCCGGATAATTGGAACCCAGCTTTGCTTTGCCTTATTGATCCAGGAGCTGCTAGTTTTATTTAGCTATGCATTCTGTCCTGTGGTTTAAATCATTCTATGCTCCCTGATGTGTGCCAAGCAATAGAGAAGTTTTTTACAGGATCAGTAAATGTGATCAATTTCAAAGCCTTTTTCTCAGCATCTGATATCAGTTAGTGGGTTAATAAATTTAATTAACATTTCCGAATGTGTTAGAAGTGATTTACTCAAGTAAGCTATGTTTGCCATTATGAGTAGATGAAGATTGAAAAAAGGTGAAGAAATTCTACACCACAGGTACAACATGCATACTACATATACTCCACACACGATATACACGCGTACTACACTCATATTGCACATAGTTTTAATTTTATTATTGATCTCCATCACCACTTACTGTAACAGCCTGGTATTTGTGTGGAACTCTGTAACATCAGCTGTTTTATACCTCACTGAAAGAGCTGGCCTGAAGATCTGCAATTAATTTTACATATCTGATGTAACTCATCTGCAATTTTCTGGAACAAAGTCATGATTCTGCCACTTTAGGTTTGTCTTTGATAAAAAATGAGGACATGAAACCATTAGAAGGTAAATAGGTGGAGTTTGCGCAGTCTGTGGATGGTGAGAGGTTGGTGATGATCCTTACCTCAATGGGATAAAGTCATTTATGAGATAGGTTCCTTGTGAATGGATAATGCCACCCGGGACAAAGCAAAGAGTTAAATGTGGTTGAAAGATCTAGGTACTGAAGTGGGAAGATTGTAAGGTTGGTATTCTGAAAGAATGAGGCCAATTGGGCATAAAGGCTTTCTTCAGCTGAATCTTTGTGACCTTATGAAATTAAAATTTGTAGTATTATGCATTCGTGTGCATGAGTGTGGGTTAAAACACTCCTTAAGCCTGTTAAATCCATTTGATGAACATCCTGACAGGCTCCCAAATGTCTTTGAGATCAGCTGCAATTTAAATTAGTATTACTTTCATTATTAACATGTACGAAATGCCACTGAACAGAAAACATATTTCTCTATTATATAAAACTATTCCAACACAAATTAATTTTCAAGATTTTGTGCTATTTTGTAAATACAACTGCCTTACCTCCTTCTTTCCCAACACTGAAACTCCCGCTAGATTTAAACAGAAGAAATATTTTTGTCTTGGAAATCTGCTTAAGAATATAAAATCACATACATCTTGAACATATGGTCAGGATGTTCAACCAAATAAAGTTTATAGGCTTTAGGAGTGCTTTAAAATACACACTTTACATATACAGTTATAAAATCCAGAAATTGTCAATTTCCTTTGGCATTATACATAGGGACGTCCATGTCTCCGCTATAAAGACGTCTGCAAACGCGACATGAAATCGTGTGACATTGATCACAAGTCGTGGGAGTCAGTTGCCAGCATTCGCCAGAGCTGACGGGCAGCCATAAAGACAGGGCTAAATTGTGGCGAGTCGAAGAGACTTAGTAGTTGGCAGGAAAAAAGACAGAGGCGCAAGGGGAGAGCCAACTGTGCAACAGCCCTGACAAACAAATTTCTCTGCAGCACCTGTGGAAGAGCCTGTCACTCCAGAATTGGCCTTTATAGCCACTCCAGGCGCTGCTTCACAAACCACTGACCACCTCCAGGCGCGTATCCATTGTCTCTCGAGATAAGGAGGCCCAAAAGAAAAGAAAGAATACATAGGGAGTCAAGAACAAGCCTTCTAATAAAATGGGATTAGGTGGTGAGGGATAGTTAGTTTAGAGCAGACATAACTATCCTCATTTTAAAGCGAAAGTTGGTACATGATACCAAATAGGCAGCTAATTGGAGATGGTGCCATTGTAAATTGCACATCCACATGGTATATGCAAAATGGGAAACACAAGGTGGTGATAGTAAAGAGCTAGGACCACCATCATTTATGATTAAGTTTTGATATGAATATAGCAATTGTCACTGCAAGCGAAACTAATGATCAAACCTGGGATTCTCCTAGTCTCTATAGCTTACTGACACTCATCCTTTAGGAAAGACGTTATCTCTATTGTTCTGTTCGACTACCTTGGTGCTGCCGTTGAATGTTAACTATCTCACGGTACTATTCAAATAAGGCCAGGAAGTTACCTTGGTGAACAATCTTCCTTTTGACTAAAATCACCAAAAATAAATTAATTGGTTATTCATTTCATTGTTGTTTATGGGACTATGTTGTAGGCAAAATGGCTACCCTGTTTGCCTATAAAATTATAGTTTCTGCATTTCAACAGAATTTATGGTACCTGAAAATATTTGAAATGCTTTTAACAGATGGGATATGTTTCATGCCACATGCCTAAATGGCTGTTGTTCTGGCAGGGTACAGAAAGTTCCCCTACATTAACAATAAAAGTAATTCAATAGCTATAAAGTGCTTTGAGATGTCCTGAGGGCATGAAACATACAGATGCAAGTTCTTTCTTTACGTAATTCCACAATATGTCTAATAAAGTGAGAGACCTAGAGTCCATTATCATCTAACCTTTCCTCATAACCTTCACAGAGGGATTGGGGGATGCAACAGCTGCAGTTATGAAGCCAGACACGAAAGCAAACTGTTAGAATAAATGTTTTTGAGATCAGTTCAAATTTACATTAAATCAGTATAGCTATCTTCATTAACAGGTAAAAAATGCCACTGAACAGAAAGGATATTTTTGAATTAAAGTCATAGCACAGATTAATTTTCAATGTTTTGAATACAATCACATTGCAAAATCACACAAACCTTTAACATATGGGTGTAATGTCAGAATAATATAACCAAACAGAGTTTACAGGCTCTAGGAGTGCTTTAATTCACTCACACATACACAATTTATATAGAATATTCTTATATATTGTCAGTCTCCAGTGGCATTTCACACAGGGAGTTAAGACCAAGGGTACCCATCTAGTGAAATGGGATTAGGTTGTGAGAGATAGACAAGAGGATGCAGATATAATTCAATCCTCATTTTAAAGTCATCCATTCTGTCCTTATTTTTATATAATTCCATTATAAATTCATTTGTCCACATTTGTACTGGCAACCATCTAAGTAAACATGCCAGGCTGTAATTACACTCTCTTACCAGTGGTGGCACTGCAACACCTCAACTGAAGAGAGAGTGGTCATTCTAGTGCCATACGTTTATGTAAGCAGTTTCTATTATAAACATGTATATAGGGGCCTGGAGTCTCCTCTACACTTTCATCCAGAGACATGTGTAATCTTGACGCAAACCAATAAACATGGCTTACAAGATCAAGGAATTTTGGGTTTAAGTGAGTGATGCGCATGGTGACAACATGCCCACGACTCCTTAATCTTTTACGGCTGTCCATCAAACCTTCCACTGGACCAAATCCCTGCTCAGAAAACTGGTCACAACTCCAACTTGCAAACGTCGGTATCCTCCAATTGCCCCTTTTTTGAAGGGTGTCTTCACATAGAATGGTTCTGACACAGAAGGAGGCCATGCCGCCCATCATGTCCAAGCCGGCCCTCTGCAAGAGCAACTTACCTAGTCCTACTCACCCACCTTTTCCCCGTAGCCCTGCAAACCTTTTCTCTTCAGATAAATATTCAGGTAGACATTGCAACCTGATTTTCAGATGTAGCGGGAGACAAAGTCATTCTTCTGTCCTTTTATTGTAATTTATTGAATGTTGAAAAGAAGCATTATCCTCCCTGAGACCTGCTCGTTATTTCCTGTTTCTTTGAAACAATCTTTATGGCATTAGTGTGAGTCACATTAAAAATTTAACAACTTGCCCCAATTGCAGTTTCTTAAACGTGCTGTGCCCAATATGCAAGGATGATGGTAAAATAAGTTCAAACTTAAATTTTCACATGTAAAGAAGAAATAATTGCAAATTAATAGAAACTGGGACTTAAATTAAAGCTCTATGCTATTTAATTATGTGCTGTCTAATAGAAATGTTTTGTCAACCCTAGCCTATTTACTGTCAGCACAAAATTACTTATGAATGGCACATAGGGAGCTGGTAGAACATTTACATTTTGACTGATTAAATTATTTTCGAGTGATGTCATCTGACTTAGTTTAACGTTCAAATAATAGTAACATTATTTTTATTTCCAGCTAACTTGTTAGAATAAAGAATGTTCCTGAAATATTGAAATTCCAGTTAAGGATAGCACTGGCAGTCAGTTTGTATTCTTATTTCTACAACATGCAAAGTACCCATGTGTTTCTGGAGATTTTACAGATCCTGAATACATTTTAATGGAGATTAAGCTGGGTCCCTGTGGAATAACAGAAAGTAATTTAAAGGGTTCACCCCATCCAAACAAACTTGCTTTTTGTTTTTAAGTAGTCAAACTAGTCCAAAACTCTGCCTACATCTCCTCTTCTGTCCAAGCCACTTGTATATTGTTTCTTTGTTAATATACACCTTAAGATGGTAATCTCTGACACAAATAGTACCATTCAAATAGCATTCCTTTCTGTTTACAGGCCAGCAAAAGGATTAAGTGAGCGGTAATGCTGACATTCTTCCTCCCCTTTGCCAGCTTGAATGCTTGTTTAGAATTTAACCAGAACCTGATGTTTATGATATCAAGCTTTCTTTTCCTGTCATAGGAATAAGCTTTCTTTTCTCCTGACTTCAGGCCAGAAAAGGACGTGGCATTTGGATTTAAACAAAAATACACATGATTTAAATCTGCAAAGATTATATTTGCATGCTTGCAGCAGAATAAAAAGCAACATTTTGAAGTTTGTTCAGCAAAACAGTGAAGACAGACCTTTTTAATGATTCTGTACATTCCAACATTAGAATGTATACCTTAAGCAATTAGAAAGCACACTGAAATATAGATGTCTGAAATGTTATTTTAACACCTTGCAAGACAAACTCCATGGGCTGAATTTTCGGGCCCTGGCGAGGATGGGAACGGAGGCAGACCAGCTGGTGTGGCAGTTTCCCAACTCCGTTCCTGGCACTGGCCATTTTTGCCGAGGCAGGTTTGGGGCCAGCAGGGCTACCCTCCCCCATGAGATCGGTAGCCAGTTAGACTCATTAAGTGCACTTAAAGGAGGCCAACTGGAATTTTCCCAGTTGGCCTCCAGCTTCCTGAACCAATGAGGGGCAGTTTAACTGCCTAGAGGCATGCAACCTTGGGGATGTGGGGAGGGGCCAGAGCTCCAGGCAGGCCTAGAGGTCCTCCCTGCCTGCTTGGGTGTGGGTGTAGCCAAAGGCTGCCCTCTAGAGGGATTCCCCCCAACAGTGGTGGCCTGGCTGCTGTATCTGTTTTTATTTAAAGTTTCAAAAAAGTAGTTGAGAGGGCGCCTCCATGTTGAAGCACCCTCTCAGTTACTTACCATCCATTGCAGGCTGCTGTTCATCCTGAGCTGGAAGGCCTCTTATTGGCCCTCCAGCTTCAAGTGCCCATCCACCACCCTTAATTGGAGAGAGAACCTGTCTCCTTGCCAAATGGGCTTTCTTAGGATTAAAGAAGAAAAGTTGAAATTTATTAAACTTAAACTTTAATTCGGTTAACGCCTATGGATACACAACGCGCCCATGCTAGCATGCATATGCGATATACACATGCCAGTAGAGACAGAAACGAGCAGAAGAAAAGTAAAGTGGAAAAGTTCAAGGCAATATCTGAAGAGTTGTTGTTACGGTTCTTCGAGCTCACTGTAGAGTCCTCGATTGCAGGTAGATTTGCTTTTCGTTGGGGCCCAGTATTCTTCTTAAACCTTGTTCGCTGTAGGAGACTTTTCTCCCTTGGGGTTCATGTGTCTTCAGTGGATTCAGAGGCTTGTGAGAAAGAGATGGGAGCAGGCAGACAGGAGAGGCTGTGGCGAGCCAGCCAGGAGAGATCTTCTCAGTCCAGGAGCATTCTGCTTTTTGCCCAAACTGCTTGTACAAATTCAAAAAAACTCAGCTTGCCCAGCAGGTTAGTCATGTGACTAGCTGGTTTGTCCATGTCCATTTGTGTATTCAGCCATCTTAGCAGTCAACCTGGAATGCGAACTCCCCCACCTTCAACGCCTGTTGATCAAAAGTCCATTGTGGGTTGAGGTGCGTCAGGGAATGGCTGCTTTGTCCTTCCAAACACTGTCTGTTAATATGCAAATATCTTTCCAGCCAAGATCTGTCAATTTTCTAAAGCAAGTCCTTTCTTCACTTCAACAGCAGTTTGAAATTTAATGTCCATATGGTGAAATTAATACGCCTCTTGCTTGGCAGGTGGGGGCCTGCATGACACACCCTTTGAAGGAGGCAGTGTATTGCTGATGGCCCAGTGGCCCACAAGAAATGTAGTATTAGTTTTGCCTTGCCACATTCCATATTTATAGGAGAACAAAAAGATTACAAGGCAGCATGCTTTAACAAAATATTAACCATAAACCTCGAGTGCAGCCAAGTGCTCTTCTTAAATCGCTTCCCTTTGTTCCTACGTGCTGCTTCCCCTGTGCTGTCGGCTGAGGTGGAGGCAGGCTGCTGACCATGCTGCCCCGTGGTTTTGGGTGACACTAACAGTTGTCCGCTGCCTGCCTGAGGCCTGGAGGGTCCTGGCATACTGAGGTCCTCATGCACAGATGCAGCAGCCTTGTCTGTCATCACGGCTAAGTGAGGCACTGGTGTCACTGACAGAGGAGCCGGCACCCACATCAGGAGCGCCTGAGAGGAGCCCTGAGGTGCATCAGGTAGCAACTCCTCCTCCCTTCTGAGGCACACCTGTACCTTCTTGTTAACCTGAGGAGTCCGAGGACCTGGCAGTAACTCCAGGTGCCTCGCCCCTCCCTCCCCGTCCTCCTTGCCCAGTCATTGCTCCACAAAATTCACAGAGATGGTGGTGGCATGCAGGTCCCTGTCCACTTCTGGAACTCCCTGAGTGGCCTGCTGGAAACAGCTCTCCAAGAGGATCCATCCTAAAGTGTGGTGACCAGAATTGGATACGTCACTGCAGTTGGGGCCTAACCAGAGCTTTATAAAGGTTCAGCATATCTTCCCTGCTTTCGTACTCAATAACTCTGTTTTTGAAGTCCAAAATCCCGTATGTTTTGCTAATTAGTCTCTCAATATGTCCTGCCACCTTCAAAAATCTATGCACATGAACTCCCAGGTCCCTCTGTCCTTGCACACTCTTTAGAACTATGCCATTAAGTCTATATTGTCTCTCCCTATCCCTTCTGCCAAAATGCCTCACCTCACATTTCTCTGTATTAAATTCCATCGATTGTTTGCCCATTTTGCTAGCCTATCTATGTCCTGTTGCATTCAATTGGCTTTATCCTCACTGTTTGCCATACCACCAAGTTTGCTTTCATTGGCAAATTTTGAAATTTTACTCTGTATTCCAATATCCAAATAATTTATATATATATGAAAAAGCAGCGGACCAAGCACTGACCCTTGGGGGAACACCACTGTCTCCCATCCTCCAGTCTGAAAAACAACCATTTACCATGACTCTGCCCTTAAGCCAATATTTTTTATCCAAGCTGACACTGACCCTCCTATTCCATGAGCCTCAATTTTGTTAACCAGCCTTGAAAGTGGTACTATGTCAAACGCTTTCTTAAAATCCATTTAGACAACATCTACTGTTTTCCCTTCATCAACCTTCTCTGTTACTTCATTAAAAAAATTCAATTAGATTAGTCAAGCACATCTATATATATTTTACTTATTTGTGCTAGCTTTCCTTAATTAAATAAAACCTCTCCAAGTGTCTGTTGATTTTTGTTCCCTGATTATTGTTTCTAAAACCTTGCCCATCACTGATGTTAAACTGACCGGCCTGTAGTTACTAGGATTGTCCTTACACCCTATCTTGAATAAGGGTGTCACATTTGCTACTCTCCAATCCTCTGGTGGATCCTGTGTATCCAGAAACGATTGGAAGCCCTTCAACTATCTCCACTCCTACTTCCTTTAGCAACCTGGGATGCAAGCCATCTGGAACAGGTGACTTATCCACCCTAAGCATTGTCAGCCTTTCCAGTACATCCTGCCTATCAATTTTCACCCCATTCATTACGGCAAAAGTGCGAGGAGAAATGCAGATTGGTTTCAATCTCATAATGAAGAGCTGGAACCTGTCATAGCCGCTAAGCGCATTGCACTGTTGAACTACAAGAAAGCCCCCAGCGAGTTAACCCGTAGCACTTAAAGCAGCCAGAAGCACTGCACAAAGAACAGCCAGGCGCTGCGCAAACGACTACTGGCAACACCTATGCAGTCATATTCAGCTGGCCTCAGACACCGGAAACATCAGAGGAATGTATGATGGCATGAAGAGAGCTCTTGGGCCAACCATCAAGAAGATCACCCCCCTCAAATCTAAATCAGGGGACATAATCACTGACCAACACAAACAAATGGACCGCTGGGTTGAGCACTACCTAGAACTGTACTCCAGGGAAAATGTTGTCACTGAGACTGCCCTCAAGGCAGCCCAGCCTCTACCAGTCATGGATGAGCTGGACATAAAGCCAACCAAATCGGAACTCAGTGATGCCATTGATTCTCTAGCCAGCGGAAAAGCCCCTGGGAAGGACAGCATTACCCCTGAAATAATCAAGAGTGCCAACCCTGCTATACTCTCAGCACTACATGAACTGCTATGCCTGTGCTGGGACGAGGGAGCAGTACCACAGGACATGCGCGATGCCAATATCATCACCCTCTATAAAAACAAAGGTGACCGCGGTGACTGCAACAGCTACCGTGGAATCTCCCTGCTCAGCATAGTGGGGAAAGTCTTTGCTCGAGTCTCTCTAAACAGGCTCCAGAAGCTGGCTGAGCGCGTCTACCCTGAGGCACAGTGTGGCTTTCGTGCAGAGAGATCGACCGTTGACATGCTGTTCTCCCTTCGTCAGATACAGGAGAAATGCCGCGAACAACAGATGCCCCTCTACATTGCTTTCATTGATCTCACCAAAGCCTTTGACCTCGTCAGCAGACATGGTCTCTTCAGACTACTAGAAAAGATTGGATGCCCACCAAAGCTACTAAGTATCATCACCTCATTCCATGACAACATAAAAGGCACAATTCAACATGGTGGCTCCTCATCAGACCCCTTTCCTATCCTGAGTGGCGTGAAACAGGGCTGTGTTCTCACACGCACACTTTTTGGGATTTTCTTCTTCCTACTGCTTTCACATGCGTTCAAGTCCTCGGAAGAAGGAATTTTCCTCCACACAAGATCAGGGGGCAGGTTCAACCTTGCCCGTCTAAGAGCGAAGTCCAACGTACGGAAAGTCCTCATCAGGGAACTCCTCTTTGCTGACGATGCTGCTTTAATATCTCACACTGAAGAGTGCCTGCAGAGTCTCATCGACAGGTTTGCGGCTGCCTGCAATCAATTTGGCCTAACCATCAGCCTCAAGAAAACGAACATCATAGGGCAGGACGTCAGAAATGCTCCATCCATCAATACTGCTGACCACGCTCTGGAAGTGGTTCAAGAGTTCGCCTACCTAGGCTCAACTATCACCAGTAACCTGTCTCTAGATGCAGAAATCAACAAGCGCATGGGAAAGCCTTCCACTGCTATGTCCAGACTGGCCAAGAGAGTGTGGGAAAATGGCACACTGACACGGAACACAAAAGTCCGAGTTTATCAAGCCTGTGTCCTCAGTACCTTGCTCTATGGCAACGAGGCCTGAACAACGTATGTCAGCCAAGAGCGACGTCTCAATTCATTCCATCTTCGCTGCCTCCGGTGGCGTCAGGTGGCATCAGGTGGCAGGACCGTATCTCCAACACAGAAGTCCTCGAGGTGGCCAACATCCCCAGCTTATACACACTACTGAATCAGCGGCGCTTGAGATGGCTTGGCCATGTGAGCCGCACGGAAGATGGCAGGATCCCCAAAGACACATTGTACAGCGAGCTCGCCACTGGTATCAGACCCATCGGCCGTCCATGTCTCCGCTTTAAAGACGTCTGCAATCGCGACATGAAATCCTGTGATATTGATCACAAGTCGTGGGGGTCAGTTGCCAGCGTTCGCCAGAGCTGGCGGACAGCCATAAAGGCGGGGCTAAAGTATGGCGAGTCGAAGAGACTTAGCAGTTGGCAGGAAAAAAGACAGAGGCGCAAGGGAAGAGCCAACTGTGTAACAGCCCCGACAACCAAATTTTTCTGCAGCACCTGTGGAAGAGCCTGTCACTCTAGAATTGGCCTTTATAGCCACTCCAGGCGCTGCTCCACACACCACTGACCACCTCCAGGCGCTTACCCATTTTCTCTCGAGATAAGGAGGCCAAAGAAAATTACCTCTTCCATTTCTGCTTCTACTGAAATTTTGTCAGCATCCTCTTCCTTAATAAACACCAATACAATGTACTCATTGAGTATGCTAGCCTTGCCCTGTGCCTCTAACAATATAGCACCTCTTTGTCCCTAATAGGACCCACCCCACTTCTTACTACCTGCTTACTAGTTACATGCCAGTAAAAGATTTTTGGGTTCCTTTTTTTTTATCTTAACCGCCATTCTATTCTCAGATTCTCTCTTTGCCAGTCTTATTTTCCTCTTTACTTCCCCTCTCAACTTCGTGTATTTGGCCTGGTTCTCATTTGAAGAATTCACCTGACATGCATTCTACATCCTCTTTTTTGTTTCATCATATTCTCTATCTCCCTTGTCATTCAAGGAGCCCTGGCTTTGGTTCCCCTATCTTTCACTCTTTTGGGATGTACCTATTCTGTACCTGAAACTTCTCCTCCTTAAAGATCACCCTTTATTCCGTTACTGTTTTTCCTGTCAATCTTTGATTCCATTTTACCCTGGATAGTTGCCCTGTCATTCCATTGAAGTTAGCTCTCTTCCAATTTGCTCTTCTACATTACTAATCGAAACCTCATGATACGATGATCACTCTTACTTAAGTGTTCCCCCACAGACACTTGGTCCACCTCATTCCCCAGCACCAGATCCAGCAATGCCTCCTTCCTAGTTGAACTGAGAACATACTGGCCAAGGAAGTTTTCTTGAACACATTTCAGAAATTCCTCCCCCTCCTTTCCCTTTATTCTAACATTATCCCAATTGACAGGGATAATTTATAGGCTATGGGCCAAGTGCTGGAAAATGGGATTAAAATAGGTGCTTGATGGCCGGGGCGGACACGATGGGCCAAAGGACCTGTTTCTGTGTTGTATAACTCTATGACTCTATGATATTTGGCTAATTAAAGTCACCTAATATTACCACTCTCTAGTCCTTGCACATCTCTGTGACTTCTGTGCAGATTTGCTCCTTTCTTTCTCACTGTTTGAAGGCCTATAGTATACCCCAAGTAGTGTAGTTATACCCTTTTTACTTCTCAGCTCTAACCAAATGGATTCTGTCCTTGTCCCCTCAAGGACATCCTCTATTTACAACACTACAACATCGTTCCTATTCAGTACTGCCACTCCTCCTTTATTTTTCCTTCCCTATTTTTTCTGAACACATTGTTTCTGTGAATATTAAACATCTGGTCCTCGCCATTTTTAAGCCACATTTCTGTTATTGCCTCTAAATCATATTCCATCACGGCTATTTGTGCTTTTAGCTCACCAACCCTATTCACCACACTTTGCATGTTTGCATACATGTATTCTAAACCTGCCCTTGTATTCCTCGTAGTCCTTCTTAGTCGGCTCCAATCTAATATGGTACTACTTCCTTTCCTAGTACTGTCCAACACTCTCACTTTATGCACCTGATTCCTCTTTTCTACTTCTATAGGCCAGTGCCCATCACCCACCAAATTAGTTTAAATCCTCCTCAATCACACTAGTGAACCTTCCCACAAGGACATTGGTCCCAGTCTGTTGAGATGCAACCTGTCCCTTTTGAATAGGTGCCTCCTGTCACAGAACTGGTCCCAATGCCCCACGAAGGTGAAGCCCTCCCTCCTGCACCATGCCTCAAGCCATGCATTGGTCCTCCCTGTCTTCCTATATCTACTCTTACTAGTGCCTGACATTGGGAGTAATCCAGAGATTACTACCTTCGAGGTCCTACATTTTAACTTCCTCCATAGTTTCTGAAAATCTGACCAGAGGACCTCAATACCTGCCCTCTCTATGGTTTTGGTACCAAAGTGTACCACAACTTCTTGCTCACTTCCCTTCACCCACCCCTGCAGAGTATTCTGCACCCTCCCATAATGTCTTTAACCCTGGCACCACACGATGCAAGACTCACGCAGAAATGTCCCCCAAGTATGGAATCTCCTAGAACGACTGCATTTCTACTCTTTGCTGGAATACATCCAGAGTTGACAACCCTATTCCTTCCACACCTGTGGACCACATCAACAATTTACAAATCCAAATGGAGTTATACTACAAGTTGTGCATAGTAAAATGTCCCAAGGTGCTTTCCAAGAATGTAATGAGACAAAGATGTTTTACGCTGAGTTACATAAGGAAATATTAGGACAGGTGACCGAAAGCTTGGTCAAAGATGCAAGTTTTAAGGAGTGCCTTAAAGGATGAGAAAGAGGTAGAGAGTCAGAGAAGTTTAGGCAGAGAATTCCAGAACTAAGGGCCTGAAGGGACAACTACAAGTGGTGGGGCGAAGTAAGTTGGGGATTGACAAGAGGTTACAACTGGAGATCTCGGATGGTTGTATGACTGGCAGAGATTACAGCGATAGGAAGGAATGACATCGTGTAGGGATCTGAACACAAATTTGTGGCATTGCCGGACTGGGAGCCAATGTAATTCAGCAAGCACAGGGTGTGTGAACAGGAATTGGTGCATGTTAGGGAATGGGAAGCAGATTTATGGATGAGCTTAAGTTAATAAGAGGTGGAAGGTGGGAGGCTGCCAGGAGAACATTGAAATCATCGAGTCTGCAGGCGACATGGATGTGGGTTTCAGCAGCACCTGGGTTGAGACAGGGAAGGTTACAAGCAATTGCCCGACTGCTTGCTCCACTGTACCCCATTTAATCTAAGGGAAGATTCAACAAGATTATTCCCAGAATAACAAAGAAAATTCCAGAATATTTATCCACCCTCACAACTAACCCTGGCCTAGTGTCCTCCAGGTAATATTCTCTTCCCTCCACCACATTAGCTTCCCCACTCCCTAGCAACACAAGAGCAATTATATCCTGTGGAATCTTTGATCTTCAGTTATTCCCATGCCTACAATTTACTATCCTGTTGATAACACATGCTAACCCAACAGACTTTGGTGCAGTCCAAACCACAATCAATTCACCAACCAGATGGAGTTATACTACAATTTGCACAACGAGATAAGCAGATGTAAAAAAATGAGCAGCAACAGAATTGGCCACATCAACACTTCACACCAACTGACTGGAGACTTTTCCACCTTGGTTTGCAAACTCCACTCTTGTGAAGCACCTTGGGATGTTTTACTATGGAAAAGACGCTATATAAATGCAAGTTGCTAATGTTGGCCATGGGCTGTGGAAGGAACAGGGTGCATTCTGAAGTTTGATCACATGACTTGTATCCAACCACTGCACCCTATGTGGGCACCAATAGCCCTCTGGTACCTCGTATGGGCCCCGTCAATGTATTTCAGCAAGCCGTTCTCGAGAGTATCAGAGTGTTAGAACATAGAACATAGAACAGTACAGCGCAGTACAGGCTCTTCGGCCCACAATGTTGTGCCGAACCTTTAACCTACTCTAAGATCAAACTAACTACCTACCCTTCATTCTACTATCATCCATGTACCTATCCAAGAGTCGCTTAAATGTCCCTAATGTATCTGCTTCTACCACCACCGCTGGCAGCGCATTCCACGCACCCACCACTCTCTGTGTAAAGAACCTACCTCTGACATCTCCCCGAAACCTTCCACCAATCACCTTAAAATTATGCCCCCTGGTGATAGCCCTTTCCACCCTGGGAAAAAGTCTCTGACTATCCACTCTATCTATGCCTCTCATCATCTTGTACCCCTCTATCAAGTCACCTCTCATCCTTCTTCGCTCCAATGAGAAAAGCCCTAGCTCCCTCAATCTTTCTTCGTAAGACATGCCCTCCAGTCCAGGCAGCATCCTGGTAAATCTCCTCTGCACCCTCTCTAAAGCTTCCACATCCTTCCTAAAATGAGGCGACCAGAACTGAACACAATATTCCAAGTGTGGTCGAACCAGGGCCTTATAGAGCTGCAGCATAACCTCGCGGCTCTTAAAATCAATCCCCCTGTTAATGAAAGCCAACACACCATACGCCTTCTTAACAACCCTATCAACTTGGGTGGCAACTTTGAGCCATCTATGGACATGGACCCCAAGATCCCTCTGTTCCTCCACACTACCAAAAATCCTGTCTTTAAGCCTGTATTCCGCATTCAAATTCGACCTGCCAAAATGAATCACTTCACACTTTTCCAGGTTGAACTCCATCTGCCACTTCTCAGCCCAGCTCTGCATCCTGTCAATGTCCCGTTGCAACCTACAACAGCCTTCCACACCATCCACAACTCCAGCAACCTTCGTGTCATCGGCAAACTTGCTAACCCAGCCTTCTACTTCCTCATCCAAGTCATTTATAAAAATCACAAAGAGCAGAGGTCCCAGAACAGATCCCTGCGGAACACCACTGGTCACCGAGCTCCAGGCTGAATACTTTCCATCTACTACCACCCTCTGTCTTCTATGGGCTAGCCAATTTTGTATCCAGACAGCCAACTTCCCCTGTATCCCATGCCTCCTCACTTTCTGAATGAGCCTACCATGGGGAACCTTATCAAACGCCTTGCTAAAATCCATTTACACCACATCCACTGCTCTTCCTTCATCAATGTGTTTTGTCACACCTTCAAAGAATTCAATAAGGCTTGTGAGGCCCCTCACAAAGCCATGCCGACTGTCTCTAATCAAACCATGCTTTTCCAAATAATCATAAATCCTGTCTCTCAGAATCCTCTCCAATAATTTGCCCACTACCGACGTAAGACTGACTGGTCTATAATTCCCAGGGTTATCCCTATTCCCTTTCTTGAACAAGGGAACAATATTTGCCACCCTCCAATCATCCGGTACTACTCCAGTGGACAGTGGGGATGCAAAGATCATCGCCAAAGGCGCAGCAATCTCTTTCCTCGCTTCCTGTAATATCCTTGAGTATATCCCGTCTGGCCCCGGGGACTAATCTGTCCTTATATCATTCAAAATTTCCAGCACATCCTCCCTCTTAACCTCAACCTGTTCCAGCATATCAGCCTGTTCCACGCTGTCCTCACAAACGACCAGGTCCCTCTCACTAGTGAATACTGAAGCAAAGTATTCATTTAGGACCTCCCCTACCTCCTCCAACTCCAGGCACAAGTTCCCTCCACTATCCCTGATCGGCCCTACCCTCACTCTGGCCATCCTCTTGTTCCTCGCATAAGTGTAGAACGCCTTGGGATTTTCCTTAATCCTACCCGCCAAGACTTTTTCATGTCCCCTTCTAGCTCTCCTAAGTCCATTCTTCAGTTCCTTCCTGGCTACCTTGTAACCCTCTAGAGCCCTGTCTGATCCTTGCTTCCGCAACCTTAAGTAAGCTTCCTTCTTCCTCTTGACTAGCTGTTCCACATCTCTTGTCATCCAAGGTTCCTTCACCCTACCATCCCTTCCTTGCCTCATCGGGACAAACCTATCCAGCAGTCGCAGCAAGTGCTCCCTAAACAACCTCCACATTTCTGTCGTGCATTTCCCTGAGAACATCTGTTCCCAGTTTATGCTCCCCAGTTCCTGCCTAATAGCATTGTAATTCCCCCTCCCCCAATTAAATATTTTCCCATCCCGTCTGCTCCTGTCCCTCTCCATGACTATAGTAAAGGTCAGGGATTTGTGATCTCTATCACCGAAATGCTCTCCCACCGAGAGATCTGCCACCTGGCCTGGTTCGTTGCCAAGCACCAAGTCCAACATAGCCTCCCCTCTAGTCGGCCTATCTACATATTGAGTCAGGAAACCTTCCTGGACACACCTGACAAAAACTGGTCCATCCAAACTATTTGCACTAAGGAGGTTCCAATCAATATTAGGGAAGTTGAAGTCACCCATGACAACAACCCTGTTACTTCTGCACCTTTCCAAAATCTGCCTCCCAATCTGTTCCTCCGTGTCTCTGTTGCTATTGGGGGGTCTATAGAAAACTCCCAACAAAGTGACTGCTCCTTTCCTGTTTCTGACTTCCACCCATAATGACTCAGTAGACAAACCCTCCTCGATGACCTCCCTTTCTGCAGCTGTGATACTATCCCTGATTAGCAATGCCACTCCCCCACCTCTTTTACCTCCCTCCCTATTCCTTTTGAAACATCTAAACCCCGGAACATCCAACATCCATTCCTGCCCCTGTGATATCCACGTCTCCGTAATGGCCACAACATCGTAGCTCCAAGTACTGATCCATGCTCTAAGTTCATCACCCTTATTTCTGACACTTCTTGCGTTAAAATAGACACACTTCAACCCATCATACTGGCTGCAACTTTGTTGTGTCAATTGTCTAACCTTCCTCACAGACTTTCTGCACTCGGTATCTGCCTGTTCAACAGCTACCAAATCCACTGATCCGTAGCTCCGGTTCCCATCCCCCTGCCAAACTAGTTTAAACCCTCCCGAAGAGCTCTAGTCTTGCCAGATCTTTTGTGAGCCCACCATCCACACATGCACACTTTCCAGAGCCCTCATTATCAGAAGTAGGAATTATATTTTTAAAAAACTACAAATGTTGGAAACCTGAAATGAATCAGACAAAACTGGAAATAAGCAGCAGGCTTGTCAGGAGCTGGGTAGAGGCAAGGCAAGTATACTAACAGTTTGGAAACTCAGAAAGAGACAGAGAATGGATTTAAATAGACAATTTTTAAGCAAACTATCTGTAGGCCATGAGGAGTGGGAACCCTTGTTTATCTTCCTCCTCATATCCTAGGGACAGAGGACAACTGTCACAAGTGTACTGACACTCTGGCCTAGAAATCTGTTTGCACTAGTCTGCATTCTGCCGGTTCCATATTCCAGTTAAATATTTTTTACAAACCTATCTTCTTTGGTGGCAGCCTGCAGTGGTCCCTTTAAGGACTGCCAGATAGGCCACATGTAGACCTGGTTTTCCTGAATACAGCCCGCCTGGTGCCAGCTGCCTTCATGACAATCCAATTTTGCACAGGGGACCTCAAACAGGCGTTAGACCCCTATTAGCGAAGGCCTTTCTTTTGGTGCCTATACCAATATGACCAGTAGCACCTCCCTGGCTCCTACTGAACGTGCACTTTCTGGCCACCACATTACCGGCTTAGATGCCAGTTTAGCATCTGATGAATGGGCGCGCCACCATTGAACTTCTGGGCCCCTGTCTGAGATCAACTGAGCACAGACTGGGATTGATCCTGAGATCTTCCTGAACTTGATATGCAGTTACACACTGGCAGGTGTATTTATCAGCCAAACCACCATGGGGTACAACTGTCCCTTTTCAATACAACAGCCCAAATTCTATTTCCAGAATGTATATGCGTGCTATATATTTTGGACGAGGGTGATAATCTCTCATTTATCACCGTGCGACATAAAGATATTGCTCTGCTATGCACTGAGATAATGAATGCTTGTAACTTTTTTTTTGGCTTTATCCTCCATTTGGCAGGACTATCAGATATCTGGGCTGAATGACACATTAGTGATTTTGGTATCCTGCCTTGGGCATAAGGCTCTTGCCTGTTTACGTTTCAACCCTGATTAATGAAGCTGCTGGGACTTCAAATTCCTCCACCTTTAAAAAAAAACATTCTTGCTGTTTGAATCCACAGTTGGTAAAAGTAATAAACTCAGGCAGACACTCAGTGACCTTCACAACTGGAGACAAAAGACCTCCAGCTTTAGCACCTAATGCTGCTCTCACAGGCTCTGCTTCAGGAATGTGAAAACAAACAGTGATGCCATCTGGTGTAGTACGATCACTTTCCTGAATTTAAGTTGGGATCACAATGCTGGGTGTACTGAGAAATATGCTCGAGGACCTGAGCGTGACCTGAATTGAGCTATTTCAAGCTAATTTATGAATGCTGACAATTCCCCCTCGTCCACTCCCAGCATTTTGGGTTTGAATTGGCTTCATCTTTAAAAAATGTCAATGCATATTTGCATTTCCTCTCATATTTAATTTAACATTTTGTAGTGAGGGTGGTGGGTGAGTGTCTTCTGTCTGTAGTAATAGCTACAGAGACAAAGGTTACTTTACATTTCTTAAATTAGCAGGTTTCATGGGAAATGGCATCATAGTTTTGGTTGATGGATGTGAGTCAATGTCTGACATCTTTGTGCACATCTGTTTGCTTAAGTGGAGGGGATATTTTGATCTTTGGTGACCTAATGTTTCATTTTCCTGGCAGTGATGTCTCTTTGTTTGGTCCAAGGTGTGTATGATTTCCTGCGGTCCACAGTGCTGTACTGGTGAGAAAGAAAGAAAGCTTGCTAATGTATCGGACCTTTCACGACCTCAGAACGTCACAAGGCATTTTGCCACCAATGAAATACTTTTGAAGTGCTAGAAACGCGGCAGTCAATTCACTCACAGCTCAGTCCATCAAGCAGCAATATGATAATTGCCAGATAACCTGTTTTTGGATGTTAGTTGAAGGATAAATATTCAGGTGAGCTAACATCTGTGTCCATACTTCCTGGCTTTCTAATTTGACCAGTACAGGAATTAGAATTGGATTTTCATAGTTAGCTGTGGAATATGGTGGATTAATTATGTAACTTTTGTTGTGATCCCATTATTTATTTTGTTGGGAGTTTTTAGGGATAATTTTGGCTCAACAGTGAAGCCAGGCACCAAATGTGTCGCATGTCTGTTTGAAAGTCAGGATTCGGAACACAGTTTTGGTCCTAATTGTTGATTACCATAATTTGAACTTGCCTGGAGGTGATAAAACAGACACTTACAGGTTAAGCACTCAAGTGCTGATTAGACATAAATTTGGTGTAGCACTATGGGCTGGGCAGGAAAAAAGACAGAGGCGCAAGGGGAGAGCCAACTGTGCAACAGCCCCAACAAACAAATTTCTCTGCAGCACCTGTGGAAGAGCCTGTCACTCCAGAATTGGCCTTTATAGCCACTCCAGGCGCTGCTTCACAAACCACTGACCACCTCCAGGCGCGTATCCATTGTCTCTCGAGATAAGGAGGCCCAAAAGAGACTATGGGCTGGATTTTAACAAGCCCTCGACGTCGTGATCCATGGCGGGCAGGGTCTGAAGATGGCTCCAGACGAGGCTCGCCTTGGACCTTGACGCCGGCAGAGCCCGGCCCAACCCTCCCGGTGGTGACAAGGCTCCATGGTGGCCCCACCCTCCTGGCCGCTGGGTAACAGGACCACAATTTAAATATGCAAATCAATAAAATTAATAAATTTAAATACACTTACCTTCAACCTTGAAGGCCTGTCGCGATCTTCAGAGTGGCGGCCAGCACTCCTATGCCTTTAGATCCCCGTCCAGGGAAATGTGGTGGCACACTAGTGGGGAGGAGGTAAATTTGTCAGTGCGGTTGTGGGGGAGGGGTGGGGTCAAATACATGTAATGGGTATAGGGGATAGTGGGAAAGGTTGAATCTTAAACTTTGTGCAGTTTTGAGGGGTGAAGGTCAGATGTAAAGATAAGTATTTTTGGGGGAAGGGCAAATAGTTATTGTAATTGTTATCGGGACTGGGAAAGGGGTGTTATAAATTTATTTATTTAATTTTGAGTGATCTTTCTTTAAAAATTTAAATATACAGGCAGGGCTGGTTGCCCTTTCAAAATGGCGCCACGCCTGCACACAGGCAGCTGACGAAATTGCTGGGGACGGACAGCCCGCCCTTCCATGTGATTGGGGGGGGTGGTGGTGTGCCGCCCCGGCTATTTAAATGAGTCGTCGAGCTGAAGATCGTGGTGGTTCTTTGGCATGTGGCCTGTGTGGGCGGCCCGCCATTTTTTGAGCTCACCACTGTCATCAGCTTTTAAAATCCAGCCCTATATGTGGGCTCCTCCACTTCCACTGAACATGTAGAGTGATCCAGCTGGCTGCCACACAGTGGCATGTCTCAGGGACTGAAGGAAAGGGTGTACAGGTTCTCAGACGTGATGTTCGAGATTCTGGTGGAGGAGGTCCAGAGGAGGAGGAAGGACTTGTACCCGCAGGGAGGAAGGAGGCCACCTGATCCTCCTGTCCCTTTCTCCTGCAGTGGCTGGTACTGCTCTGCTTGGCCTCACATCCTCTTCCCATTCCTCATCCAAATCAAGGGGGACCCCCAACAAGATGCTGATGATCAAGCATTCCCTTTCTCGTGGTGATTCCTATTATGTGGAGTAGCACAGCATTTACTCTTTGTCAGTCAAATCCTTAGAGAATTTCTGGAATAAATGTTGCTTGTGCATTGGTGAAGTCTTGACAAAGTCACAGAAAGTCTCCGAATGTCCACTTCAGAGGTCCTCTTCACTGCTCCAGCAGTAAGTGAATATGAAATGGTGAGTATCCCTTTAAGTCGCCCTAAAATCCAAACCACCGCCATGTTTATTTGCAAATAGCTGGTCAGTCTTCGGGGTGTTAGGATAAGCGGTGATGACCAAGATGCCATGCGACTTCTTTAATGACCACAAGCAGGCATTTTTAACAGAAATTAGCCCCTTAAGGACCTCCAGGCAGGCATTCCAAGCACAGACTTCATTCATCTCCTTTACCAAGATGGTGTCTTGCGCTAAACGCAGACTAAACTGATTTTGTGGCTTAAGACCCCAATCATGGCCACCTCAGAGGTTCTTTTGCACCCAAGGTATCTTGGGAAAATTACACCCTACAAATTCAACTAAGTAAGTGGATGAATAAAAAGTAATCCTTAATCTCCAGAATAAAATTAAGAATGTTTAACATTGTTCTCGCAGTTCACTTAGTTTTGCAATCAAAAATCAGAGCTAAGTGCAAAAGCATAGAGTAGATGATGTAATCTACACCATAAGGTGGTGATTCTTGTGTGGAACTTACATCCTGTGGATAGTGGGAAGAGACAGCTGAATAGATCAATGGTCCATAGACATGGCCGCCCCCGCCGCATGATCCCACATGTCCCCCGTGCCTGTCGCCGCACGACTAATTTAAATACAAAATCACTTGGGAAATAGGATTTGCAGCGGAAGTGGAAATTACAACAACTTCCAGTCCCGTTGTCAGGAATGCCGCGGCATTCATAAGATTCCACACAATGAATCACAAGATAATTTTTAATCAACAAACTTATTGACAAGCTATTTTACAGCTCCAAATAGGTTCCTGGCTTGCAACTGTGCAAATGGGGTCTTAAGATCACTGTGAAGGTGTGGAGTGCCTATTAACTTCCCCTTTCCTTTTGAGAGATTCTGGCACTAAACCACTACCTATTGTTTTGTTGGGTTTGCTGAACTTTTCCTCAATGGCTTCATTTCTGTTCTGTTGAAGATGACCAGGGAAGTGTTGGAATCCAGAAGAACTTGGATCATCAAACAGTCCCAGGTGATCCTTTGGAGGTAGAACATTGACAGTAGCATTCAGTCTAGTTTAAATCTAATTTGTTCAGAGCATGCTGCCACATAATTTGTTTGCATATTGGTCTTTTCAGATCCAACAACTTCAAGTGAGACAGTGTATGCTTTATCTGAATCATAATTAGCTTCATCTATGATATGCAGCTGCTTTTCATCTTTGCTCCAGTTTCTGGACTTTGAGAAATTATTATTCTCTACATGTATCACATTACTGACCCCAAGCAGGAAAGGTTTTTTTCTTTCTGACAAAATTTTTCCACAGTATTTGAAGGTCCTTTTGAAAATTTATTGAGCTTCACATCTGGAGTTATTTTCTCCCTTTTCCATATTAAATATTCCTGGGTATTTATTCTTACAGCTGCTTTGCTATCAATTTATGTTCTTCATATAGGTCAATACAAGCGTTCAGTGTTTTTTTTGAATAAGTCTCTTCCTGGGATCTTTGCTCTGTATATTGCTACGACCTGGTGAGAAAGGTGTCTAGGGGTCCCTCTCAGCCTTCACCTGGTCTTACCATAATAGGGTTTAATTTTAAACACACCATATTTTAGCTCCCCCTTGGTAATTCCTTGTTCACCAATTGTAAGCCAAAGAAGCCAGCACAAACATACTTTCTTAGGTTTAAAGATGAAAAGTTGAAATGTATTAAACTTAAACTCTAATTCAGTTGACGCCTATGGATACATGACATGCCCACGCTAGCATGCATATGTGATATACACATGCAAATAGAGACAGAAAAGAGAAGAAAAATAAAGTGGGAAAGTTTGAGGCACTATCGGAAGAGTTTTTGTTCCAGTTCTTCAAGCTCTCTCCAGACTCCTTGATTGTAGGTAGATCTTATTTTCATTGGGGCCCAGTATTCTTCTTAAACCTTGTTCACTGTAGGAGATTTTTCTCTCTTGGGGTTCATGTGTCTTCAGTGGATTTGGAGGCTTGTGAGAAAGGGATGGGAACAGACAGGTGAGAGATCTTAGTCCGGGAGCAAACAGACTTTCTGCCCAAACTGTACAAATTTTAAAAACTCAGGTTGCCCAGCAGGTTAGTCATGTGACTAGCTGGTTTGCCCATGTCCATTTGTGTATTCGGCTATCTTAACAGTCAACCTGGAATGTGAGCTCCCCCACCTTCAACGTCTGGTGATCAAAAGTCCATTGTGGGTCCATTGCTTTGTCCTTCTAAACACTGTCTGTTAATATGCAAATGCATGGCTGATCTGGTTAACAAGTCCTTTCTTCACTCCAGTAACAGTTCAAAATCAATGTTCATGACAAAATTAATGCCTCTCATTCTTGGCAGGTGGGGCCCTAGCATGACACCTGCACACCCAACGGAATGAAATGCAATTTGAGAAAAGGGCATTTCATTAAAAGGGTTGAGAGAAAAATATAAGATACAGAAAAAAGACTTGCATTTCTCTAATTCATTCCCATTCATTCATAAATCCTAAAACTTATTAAAGCTGCCCCCTTTTTGGCATCCCAGTAAGCATGTGGTTCTTTTTGGGGGAAGTTTCTCTTTCATTTGCCTATTCCATGGCTGCCTAGGGTTTTTGTTCTTGTTGAAGTAATTTTTTTTTAAAAAGATGTCGGTAGTGGGCTGGTCTATCCTGAACTCTCTTTCAGTGCTTTGCTGAGTCTCCCAAAGGTTTTTGACTTCAGGGAATAGGTGGTTTGCTTTTTTCTGATTGTGGGGGAGGACTCTTTGCTAATCTCCCCTTTGTACCAGAGGACATTCCTGCCTGCAGGTATTTGTGCAGACTCTACTGCACTCCCCTGTGGCACTTCGACTAGGCGAGGCATCTCCCTCATGGTTTTTCTGCCCCTTAGAGATCTTTCTTTGTCTTTGAACATTCCTGTAAATGCTGTTAGCTACTATGGTGGGGTGCTTCTAGTGTCTGCATTTACATAGAAGGATGTGGGATCTAACTTTTCAAAGTTTTTCGGGGTTGGCTAACCGGACAGTAGGGTTTTTCATCTGGGATTCCTCCCGGACTTCCTTTAACCTGCCCTCTTGGTCACTTTTTCCTCTTCTCTGTTAACCTTTTGCCAGCCTTGTGCCTGCCTGTCCCAAATTTGTTCTCACCGGGGGTTCCTTACAGTTCACCAGCCCTCTGCTGGCGGGTCCTCCTAACACTGGTACAGGACTTAGTGGTGCAGGTTTCACTGTAGGCTGGGGCTTCCCCTCAACCTGGCACATGTGGCAACTCCTGCACATCCTTGTGGAGCTTTGGCCAGTCAAACTGCTGTCTTATGCGGGTTTTGGTCTTTCATATACCAGCATGTACAGCCACTATAGTCCCATGGGCCCTTCTTAATATTTCTCTCCAGTACCTCTGCGGCACCACTAACTGGTAAACTACTGCCCACTCCTTGTTCTCAGGTCTGTGAGGAGAACTCCATTTTCTCATCAGTACCTGATTCTTGAAATAATAGCAATCAGGGACTCTCTCTGGTTCACTTTCAGACTGGGCAGCCTGTGCTAACTCTCGCAATACTGGGTCCACTCGCTGAGCCTCAGCTAGGGAAAATCCATTTAATTCATTCCCTGGGTTTCCTAACTTTCCAAAGAATGTCTCGGACAGGTAGACCTCATGGTCATCTGCCTGCAGTACCAATGCAGTCTCCTCTGGGGGAGTTGGTTTGATCATGGCCTGATCCACTACACATTCAGGGAAACTGCAGAGGTTGTTCTCCTGCCATTACCCTGTCTCTCTGACCTCCAGCAGTCTTTCTTTCACTACTTGGGGGTGGGGGGGCTACCACCTTCACCCCTGCTAGATCATTACCTAGGAGCAGGTCAACCCTGTTCACAGGCAAACTAGGAACAATCCCTACAGTCACTGGTCCTGAAACTAGGTTGCATACCAGGTGTACAGGTACAGGCATACACTGCCCTTCAATACCATTCACCACCATTCTGGTGTTCACTCCACTCTCTGGGGGAAAGGTCAGGCATTTTCCCAGTAAAAGGGATCTAGTGGCCTCTGTGTCCCTGAGAATCACTATGGGCTTGCTTGCCCCACTCGAGGGGTATGGGGTTACTTTTCCTTCAGACACAAAATCCTGATTACCCTCAGAAACCCTATTAAATTTTCCTGCACTTGCAGTGGTAGACTTCCTGGGTCTCATTCTTAATGCAGTTAAAACCACAGCTTGTTCTGCTGTGCTTTCCATTAGGTTCCCTTCTTCACTGAACGGGTGTGCCCTAATTAACCCTACCTTTAGTTTCCAGCAGTCAGCTCTTAAATACCCTGCTTTATTACAATGGAAGCACACAGGTCTCCAGGTTTCACTCTTGCTCACAGCACCTTTCTTTTTGGCTGGAGGAGGACCCATTGTGTCTCCTGCTTTTCTTTCTTTCCCAGAACTGCTTGGGCTCCTATCACCTTCCCACCCTTTGTCCCTTTCAGATTTGTGGGGGTGACTAGGAAAGATTCTCCCCTGGGAAACCGACTTATAAATTAAAGCAAACTCATCGGCCAGAATGGCTGCTTGCCAGGCTTTCTGGACCCGCAGCTCCTCTACGTGGGTCTTTATGGAGAGTGGGAGAGAGTGTTTAAATTCCTGTAACAGAATTACTTCTCTGAGATTCTCATAGCTGAGCTGTACTTTAAGAGCCCTCAACCACTGATCAAAAGCCAGCTGCTTACTTCTTTCAAACTCTAGATAGGTTTGATTAGCTTGCTTCTTGAGAGTTCTAAACTTTTGACGATAGACTTCGGGTACTAATTCATATATCCCGAGGATAGCATTGTTTTTGGTCAGTTCATAATTTGATGAACTCTCATTTGTCAACAGGGAATAAACCTCATGGGCTTTTCCAGTTAGCTTGCTTTGTAGTAAAAGAGGCCAAGTCTCAGCTGGCCATTTTGGCTGCCTTGCCAGTTTCTCAAAGGACACAAAATATTCTGCTACATCCTCCTCATTGAATTTTGGAATTAGTTGAGCTAGTTTTAACAATTTTGCACCCAGCCCTGAATTATACTCCTCCATATTGGCCAGGCTTTCACTGCGGTTACTCTGTCACCCCCTAATTAACTCAAGCCACTCCAACTCTCTCTCTTCGCATTCCTTCCAGAATATTCATTCTCTCTCCCTCTCCTCAAATTAAAGTTTCCTTTGTTCCAATTGTATCTTTGCTAACAATACCCTATCAGAGTCTGTTTCTAATCCTGTTTCTACTTCTTCAGATTCAAGGGAAAAATGGTTGGCCACTAGCCTTAGGAGTTCAGACTTCCTAGCCTTGCCTGGTACAGTGATCCCACACTGCTCAGTCATTTTCCTTAATTCCTCCATAGACAGTGCTTTTAACTTATCCCAAGCTATTTCACCCTGGCGTGGAGAGCTACTAGCTTCAGTTGCAGGCATATTAGCATTCAATCACACTCCAACCACAAGGAAACCTGTATTGAAAACTTGCTCTTTTTTGATTGGGAACAATTTGGCATCCCACTTCCTATTTCTAACTTTTATCTGTGGGTCAATTCTGGACGCTGGCACCCAAATTTCTGTTATGACCAAGTGAGAAAGGTGTCTAGGGGTCCCTCTCAGCCTTCATCTGGTCTTAACGTAACAGGTTTTAATTTTAAACACACTGTTTTTAGCTGCCCCTTGGTGAATCCTTTGTTCACCGCTTTCCAATTATAAGGCAAAGAAACCAGCACCGTCAGGCTTTCTTAGGTTTAAAGAAGAAAAGTTGAAATGTATTAAACTTAAACTCTAATTCGGTTGATGCCTATGGATACACAACGTGCCCAGGCTAGCATGCATATGCGATACACACATGCAAATAGAGACAGAAAAGAACAGAAGAAAAATAAAGTGGAAAGGTTTGAGGCAATATTTGAAGAGTTGTTATGGTTCTTTGAGCTCACCATAGAATCCTTGATTGTAGGTAGATCTTGCTTTTCATTGGGGCCCAGTATTCTTCTTAAACCTTGTTCGCTGTAGGAGACTTTTCTCTCTTGGGGTTCATGTGTCTTCAGTGGATTCAGAGGCTTGTGGGAAAGAGATGGGAGGAGACAGAAGAGAGGTCTTCTCAGTTCAGCAGCAAACAGACTTTCTGCCCAAACTGTTTGTACAAATTCAAAAAACTCAAGTTGCCCAGAAGGTTAGTCATATGACTAGATGGTTTGACCATGTCCATTTGTATATTTCGCCATCTTAGCAGTCAACCTGGAATGTGAGCTCCCCCGCCTTCCAAACACTGTCTGTTAATACGCAAATGTCTTTTCCAGCCACAGCTGATCTGGTTAACCAGTCCTTTCTTCACCCCAGTAACAGTTCAAAATCAATGTTCATGTCAAAATTAATTTGCCTCATTCTTGGCAGGTGGGGGCCTAGCATGACAATATCAATAACTTTTCTGTTTATGATTAAACTTTCCTCTCGAATAAGTTACTAACATGTTCTAGCTGCAATGCTGAGACTCACTATGTATAGAATCATGGAATATTTGTGGCCCAGAGGGAGGCCATTCAGCCCATCGTGTCTGTGCCAGAAGAAAAAGAACTATTCAGCCTAATCCCACTTGACAGCTCTTGGTGTTACTGTTACAGTGCAAACAGGGAAAAATGAGCAAAAGTGAAACAAAATCTAAAGATTCAATAGGTTGCAACTTGCAAGCCAGAAATTTCTGTAGGAGATCATCTCTTGTCCAAAGCAAAGATAAAGGGAATGAGATATGTTTTTCAAAGAATGAGAGATGTCAATGATTACACAAGATGCAAGCTTTACTGAGGCAGATGTGTTCTCCAGATTTGTGCCTGAAGGTGATGAAATTATAATTGTTCAGAAATACTTCAATTGTAGCCAAAGGCTGAGATACATCAAAATGGCTGTTCTTCAGTTTAATCTTTTCTTCACCATAAAAGGAACAGCAAAAAGATTTTAAAATTTTGCTTCCCTCTAAATGTAAGATTTTTATGATCATTGATTTTGGTCCATAATTTACTGTCACAATAAAAGCGAGGCTAATAGTACTCACCATTATTTAAGTGCATATGTTACACTTCAGGTGAGGGCAGATGTGTGGTTAAACTCAAAAAGATCCAAATATTGCTATCAGGGATGTGCTGGTCCACCGCTAGCTTCATAACAACTGCATTTCGCTGTCTGGCAGCCCGTTTCAAATGCATTGAACAGCGTGAAGTTGCTGGATTTGCATGGTAGATACAATCTAAACTCACCACAGAAAGTTAAGTCTTGTCCATTTCAGTCCAAGTACCCTTTTAATGATGTGGTAACAGTAAATTTCTGCTATTCAACCTCTCTGGCACCCAAAAGTAACTATTACAAATGTGAAATCTCATTCCTTTAGGTTTTAATTGTTGTTGGAGATTTTAAAAATGTAAAATTTTAATTTATTTTCCTTTTCCTTCGTGTCTTCTTCTCTGTCATAATGCAATCTTTATTTTCCTCTTTTTATTTTAGCATTGAATTCACCCAGTCTAAATTACGCTTCCTTCTCAGTCCTTGTGGTGTTAATTTCACAATACTTCAATATGATTGATAAAGGAGATACAGTTGCTTGCTGTGCTCACGCAGATCCCAGTTGCACTACTTCCCTCGCTGCGACATAATCAGCTCGCACTTTCAGCAACTTGCCACCCAACAATTTTAAAAGCTAAATGTGGAAGTAAAGTCTAACTAATAGCATAAAGGGTTTAGTTGCCCTCCCACTGGCCAATAATCATTACAACATGAGGTTTGCTTATCCAGCATTAAATAATTAAATATGCATTTTATACATCATTTTTGAAATTTGTTTCTTTCAGAATTTGAGCAAAGATTGTTCAAACTGAAGGCCGAAACAAAGATTTTCACTTCTGACTGAGGAAAATCTTATATGATTTTGCACTTTGGTAATGTATTCACTTTCTTACAGAGTGAAATAGAAAGTAACTCCCTGAAGTGAAAATTAAAGCTGTAATGTTTAAAGAATTAAGAATGGGTTCACCCCAAAAACAATAATGATATTTTCAGATTCTTGCGATGTCCTTCTGCCCTGATAGGGGCAAACCAAGCTATGTGCAAATTGTCTACTGCATTTCCTACGTTGTAACAGTGGCTATGCTTCATTGGCTGTAAAGTGCATTGGGATATCCTAATGTTGTAAAAAGCACTATATAAAGGCAAGTTTTTCCTTTTTTATCTTAATGAATAGCATGCAGATGCTAAATGGTTCACGACATCATCCTTTATAACACAAAAAGCAATATCAGAGTCTTGGACATGATTTGTTCAAGTTAACATCAAATAAGGACATCAGTAAGCTGGACATAATGGTATTTTTTATAGAGCATCAAGGGGCCAGCAGATGTGAGCTCTGTTGTTGGCTGCTGCGTTGTCTTTTGCCCTGAGCTATTGGAGCTCTGTTCAGCAGCATCTGAATGCCAGTTCAATCTAAGTTTGAGGAGTCAACCATTAGCTCTCTGCTAATATTAAATATATTAAAAATAAAGTTTAAAAAGTTAAATGTTAAAAAGAACTTTTCAACATTGTATTGCAAGCTGTAGTTACGCTGCAGCAGAATCCCTGACCTAAAGACAATTTAGGTGACTTGTGAATGACACTGTAAAAACAGAACTACTTAGAATCGAGGCAAGCTATGTAGTATAATCAACTGGTTAAACTGTTAATTGTTGATTATTTTTAAGCATGGTAAAGCATTTTAAGCAGGGTTCATTAACCAGATTACCATGCACGTAATTCATTATTGCCTGCACTGTGAGATGTTATAAAGGAAGGTTATTCCCATGTGTTTACAATGGCTGCTGTGGTATCAGCACTGTATGAGTCAGAAGTTTATTTTAAGGAATTAAGGACGTCTACACCGTCATATCCAGATGAAATGACGATCTCATTAGATTAACTTACTATAATAACTTTTCATGGCCCTCATAAAGCAAATTCTATGACATCTTTCTGGAAAATTCCACACAAAGCAGTTCTGTATCAGTGTAGCTCACAGTCAAACATTATAAGTATCTGTAATTTTTATTAAGCAGAAAACAGATTTTATGATGGGTCATGTACTTTGATTAAATAAATGTAAAAAAAAAAATGCTTTTAAGTAAAGTGGAAACCAAGATCAAGGCAGAACAAAACTTTTTATGTGTCCCGATATATACATAGCAATGGTAATGAGTTCAATTGTCGAGGGAAAGAACGAATGTGGTTTCAACTTTATGCTGATTATGGACATTTTAAGACTACAATAATGAATAGGTTTGGGGCATAGCTAGACAATAGCCATGTTATGTTACTGTTAACAAATGCAAATTAAAGAAAATTGACATTCCTGTAACTCTCTAATGGTCCAACTAATGACATTTTCTTTATGCTGGCTTCCAATGGGTATAAGGAAATGATATTTATTCATTCTAAAGTCTAAAATGAATACCGAGAAAGGAAATTTAGCTTGTTAGAAGTTAGAAACATGTTGGTGTATGCTGAAAGAGGAAAAGTAGCAGAACAGGGAGAATGTTGTTTGATGGACAGGAAACTAAATATTAGAATGAATGGGTGTTGCTTATATGGGAGAAAGGTTAGAAAGTATGTACCCGAGGGCAAAATACTGGTCCATTTTTGTTCACAGCATATATAGATGATTTGAACTTGAGTATAGAGAACACATCTCTCAAACTGTTGAGGACGCAAAAAGTAGATGTTTGACAAACAGTGATAAGGGGTGCAAAAGTTCTTAGGATGAGGATGTCAAGTCGATGGATGGGTAAACAGAGGGCAAAAGCAACTTAAAGTAAATAAGTGAGAGTTAATACAGTTTGGAAAACAAAGGGAATACTACACTCAATGGAAAGATGTGGATGAACAGAGACCTGGGGTACAAATACATAATTCCCTGCCATTGTGGGTAAAGATAGGTAAACCATAAAAACAAAGATCAACAGCATTTTGGGTTCTATAAATATGGTCACAGAATAAAAAGAATAAAGAAAGAAGAACATATTTGTACAAAACATTGATTAACATTGGCAATGCCAAAATCATAGTACTCTAGAGTTTTGAGTGCCCCTTTAGAGAAAGGACAGTAAAGACATGGAAAACACGTGGCATCATAACCTCTGCCCCATTTTGTTTCCTTTTGCTTTGCTTTTTTTCTCTCTTGGTTCCTTTCCTTTGCTTTCAGACAGCGGATATTCAGAATTCTGCCACTCACACCTTCTCCAGACACATCTTTTGTTTCTTTACTTGTCCCATTACCACTCCATTTGGCCTTGTACCAGGAAACCTTTTGTCATTTAATATCTCCTGCCCTCCACCCAATCCCGGAGCTTTCCTTCTGTTCTTTAACCCACCCTTCCCGTTTCGCTCCATCATACCCTATTATATTTCTATCCTTTCCCAATTCTGACGAAAGGTCATTGCCCTGATATGTTAACTCTGTTTCTCTCTCTACAGATGCTGTCAGACCTGCTGAGTATTTCCAGCATTTTCTATTTTTATTTCAGATTTCCAGAATCCGCGGTATTTTGCTTTTGTGCTGGTCTATGCCAGTGTTTATTTTTCACTCGAGCCAAGATTCAACAGGATGATAACAGTGAGAAGAAACTATAATTATACGGACAGTCTTGAGACACTCTGACTATTTCCACTTGTGTAGAGAAGGTTAAGAGGAGACATAAAGGTTATTAAAATGCTGAAAGGTTTTGATAGCATGAATAGGAAAAGGCTGTGCAAAATTGTCCAGGTATACCCTGCCCACAAAAAAGATATACACAACCCAACCAAAGCAAAATACTGCAAATGCTGGAAATCCGAAATAAAAACAGAAAGTGCTGGAAAGACTCAGCAGGTTACATTTACCAGGCTTTTATTCCCTTGAGTACTGACAACTACAGGGTGATCTCATCAAGGTGTTTAAAATGATAAAAGGATTCGATAGAGTAGATGGAGAGAAACTATTTTCTGGGGTGGTGGAAATCCAGAACAGGGGTCACAATAAAATTAGAGTCAGACCATTCAGGAGTGAAATCAGGAGGCACTTTTTCACACAAAGGGTAGTAGAAATCCAGAACTCTATCCCCAAAAAGGCTGCTGCACTTGGTTAATTGAAGCTTTCAAAACTGAAATTGAAAGATTTGCATGAGGTAAGGATTTCAAGGCATATGGAGCAAATGTAGCCAAATGACTGGCGAAACAGGCTTGAAGGGTCAAACAGCCTACTCCTGTTCCTATGATGTCATTGGAGATGAGAGGAAAACGCTGCTGCTGTCATATCCAGCATAAATGAAAATGGTTGTGCTTACTGGAGGCCAATCAACTAAGTCTCAGTTAGACGATTCCTTCAGGCAAATTCCTTGGCCCGACTATCTTTAGCTTCTTCATCAGTGACCTTCCCTCCATCATAAGGTCAGAAGCAAGGCTGTTTGCTCAGTAATTGCCCAGTGAGGGGATTATGGGGATAATTGCCCATATTCAGCTCCATTCACATTTCTCAGATATTGAAGCAGTCCATGTCCACATGCAGCAAAACATGGATAACATCTAGGCTTGGGCTGGAACTGGCAAGTCACATTTGTGCCACACAAATGCCAGGCAATAACCATCTCTAACAAAAGAGAGCCTAACCACCTCCTTTTGACATCCAATGGGATTGCTGTTGCTGAATTCCTCACCATTAACATCCTGGGGATCACAGTTGTCCAGAAACTCAACTGGACTAGCTATATAAATGCAGTGGCTACTAGAGCAAGTCAGAGGCTGGGTAATCTATGGTAAGTGGCTCACATCCAGCCTTCCCAAAAACTCTCGCCCATCTGCAAGGCTCAATTTAGGAGTGTGATGGAATACTATCCACTTGTCTGGACAGGTGTTGCTACAACACTCAAACAGACCGATATCATCAAGAACAAAACAGTCCATCTGATCAGCACTTCATCCACTCACCTAAACATTCGCTCCCTTCACCACCAATGTGTACTTGCTACAGGATTCACCACAGCAACGCGCCAAGGTTTCTTGGCAGCACCTCCCAAACCTGCAACCGTCAACACTAGAAGATCAATGGCAGTTGCATGGGAACACCAACACCTCCAAGTTCCCTTCCAAGTTACAACCATCTTGGACTTGGAACTATATCGCCATTCCTTCATAGTCATTGGGTCAAAATCCTGGAACTCCCTCCCTATCAGCACTGTGGGTGTACCTTCACCACATGGACTCCATCAGCTCAGGGCAACTAAGAATGGGCAACAAATGCTGACCTCGCCAGTAATGCCCATATCTGCTGTTTGGAGAGGACAGGTTGGAAAGTGAGGAGCGAAGTTAGGAATAATTTCTTTTCACAGAGAGTTATTGGAATACAAATTGTTTTGCTACAGGATGTAGTTAAAGCAGGAATGTCTGCATCTTTTAAGGGTAACTTGGTTAAATATTTGAAGGCTATAGGAAGAGAACAAAGTAATAGGATTGGTTTTGAATAGCTCAAGTAAGGAGATAGCATAGGCACAGTGGCGCAGTGGTTAGCACCGCAGCCTCACAACTACAGTGACCCGGGTCCAATTCTGGGTACTGCCTGTGTGGAGTTTGCAAGTTCTCCCTGTGTCTGCGTGGGTTTCCTCCGGGTGCTCCGGTTTCCTCCCACATGCCAAAGACTTGCAGGTTGATAGGTTAATTGGCCATTATAAATTGCCCCTAGTATAGGTAGGTGGTAGGGAAATATAGGGACAGGTGGGGATGTGGTAGGGATATGGGATTAGTGTAGGATTAGTATAAGTGGGTGGTTGATGGTCGGCACAGACTCAGTGGGCCGAAGGGCCTGTTTCAGTGCTGTATCTCTAAACTAAACAATAGGGTGAATGGCTTCCTCCTGCACTCTGAAGTTTTATAATTCTGGTCTAGTTTTGCCTGGTGCGCAGAAACCTATCCTAAATTTTGAAAAGTGCAAATTTCCAAGTTGCTACCTTCATAACTTAGCAATCATTGCAACAGTCAGGTTCATTTAAATTTTAAACAGTTTTTTTTCAGTTGGTCTACAGTAGTTCCATTCTTTCCTCCTTGCTTACTGAAAATACCACTGTGACTGTTCACAATACATCCACAACATACTTATAGACATATGTTTGGAAAATTTGCCTCACAAGTCATATAATCGTGAAGTGTCTCCGTTACCTCATTTGGAAACACTTAGCTTGCATTGTGTTGTTCACTGTGCTCTCTGCATATTTCAGGCATAAACTATTAACAACGAAAACTATAACTAGCGTCTTCCTGCAATTTATTCTCATTACACAGTTAAAAAGCACATTTTTCCAAACAAATTTTGCAATTAACTTCAATGGCATTTAATTTGCTAAAACTGGCTTTAGTTGTTTTCCTCATTTGTGCTCCTTTTTGTTTAACAGTTTTTCATCATACTCTCTGCTTTGGCGTCAACTTTCTTTGAATAAGTTCTATTTCTTACAAAGAAAAATCCCACCTTGATATGGAGTGTTTGCCAATCCCATCATGCACTTCAGAACTAGGAGCAGAAGCCAAAGTTCAGTTGAGAGGCGGGGTGTTTTGGACTGTGGGAGCAGGGAGTATTTTCATTCCTGTTTAATACTAACTTTAAATTCAACAGAGACATTCTATGGGGAAGAGCCAAATGTAAGGGTATCCATACTTTAGTTTACCCCTTGAGTGACTGATTCAGACAGTATTGTGTGATCTGATAACCCAGCCTCTCCTCCACAAATGGTATGGGAGCCAGAGAGACTATAGGAGAACTTACCTACTGATTTAAACAAAAATGTGCAGGCTCATATCTAATTATTTGGGAAAGCTTCCCAAGCTGTATACAAAATTCTTGTCAGTCCATCTCCCCTTGACTTATGGTACAGAGGTCAGAGTTGAGCTGTGACATATTGGCTGCAAATCTGTTTTACCACAGACTTAAAAAGGAAAGCAGATAATGGCTCATTTACCAATTGTCTTCACACTGGTAACACACAGTTACTTCTTTATCAGGAAAGTGCTGTCACATGAAAACATGTTTATGATGGTATAACAGTCACTCTTTTCACTAAAATTGACTGCACAGAGCAACTCAAGCCTTTGGCTCCAAGACCTACAGGGATGTGGGAAGGAGAGGCTTTTCCAGCACTGCTCTTAGGCGAGGAGGAGCAGGAGTGGTGCTAGTGTCATATTCGGGCAGGCGACTGCAGCAACCTAAATATTTACACTTCAAAAAGTACTTCATTGGCTTTGAAGCACTTTGGGACATCCAGAGGTTGTTAAAAAGCTATATTCTTTCTTTCTTTCTCCCCTGCTCCATTCATGACTGGTTCTGTCACAACCACCACCAGTTTTATTGAATTCCCTAACTATGCTCTGCCATTTCTCTAATATATGTGGAATGCATACCTTGACATCTTTCATTTACTGAAAATTTGTATCCAATTAAAGCAGAGTTTTGTAGTTTTACAGACAACTGTCAACTTCTCGAGGACACAGAGGCAGAGCATAAGGTATTTCTGAAACAAGTGTTACTTCCTCATTAGAATGATACAGAAAACATTACCTTAACAGGGTCATCAGCAATTTTGGAGACACAAGAGAGGGAATCAACTATTTTTTTTTGAAAAGAGGAACAGCATGAGATTATAATGGTCCAGAACAGAGGCATGTGTAACAATAGGAAATGCAAATCAGGCTCATTCTGGTTCTGACCTGACAAGCTTTTCTTGGATAAGTTCAATGGTTAAAAAAAAACATACAAATAATGCAATTTTGTATAACGCTAATTTTTTTAATCAATTGAATTAGTACAAATGTATGAGAATCATTGAGGGCTTAAATTCTTTCAAACTGAGCCAGCTTGTACACATCACGAGCACCAGAACAATTTTCTAATTTTATGTCAAATGTGTCTCACACTTTGCCCCAATTCATAATAATCCAGATTCATAATTTATTAAAAATAAGAGGCAATTTATTTTTCAAGTGGTGAGATGTAGGGACATGTTTCCAGTTGAGTTGAGATGGGAAGACTTTTTTTAAAAAAACCATGTTTTTCCTGGTCAATCCAAGTTTATTTACGATTTAGTCTGTTCTCAGTCCCCTAATGACCTAGTCAAGCCCTCAGCGCTTGTTCACTTATTTTGAGAAGGGCTTCTGAGTCCAAAGAGCAAGGGCAGCAGAATGTTCATGGCCAGTTTATATACACAGGTGACACAGTAGACATCGACATTTCAAAGCAAACTTCAGTGGAGACAGTATCACGTTTCCTGCTAGCTCCATTACAGTGGCATTTGCACCAGCCTGTGCACTACTGAGAAAACATCAGCTCTGTTCAGATGTGAGCAGAATATAATTGTGTAAAGCACTGTGTCACTTTATAAGTGTGATCGTAATAGAGTTTTAGTCCCAGGGTAAGTGGGATGAGTGCTGCACCAATGGATTTGTTTATAATAGGCAGGCCTCTCCAGTACAGTGGAGTGGCCAGGCCAGGATGTCAAAGGTTCAGCAGACCACGAAGCAAAGGGGGCACTTCGCAGTATTGGGAATGCAGGATTGTTTTTGTTGACAATGTATTCATCAATCATTCTGTCCACTTTTCATTTCCTGCCTTCATTGTGGCTTTGTTACATTTGGAATTTGTGACATGTGCTGCCGGTGACCTCTGTATTTGTGTAATTTAACTGTGCAGGACAACACTGTCTAGCAGACCTGCTTATAGGGGTGCTTTTCAAGACATTACAAGTGGTTTGTCAATAAACCAAAGCAAAACTGTCTGCAAAGAAAGTAATGGATATAGAAGAGCAATTTAGAAGAGTGCAATGCAGTCATAACTAAAGCCAGTTGACGGTGACCTCCAAATGCTAATTCCTGAATAATGCAGCAGAGATTCAGTTACTTCTGTGGTCTGAAATCCTGGAATGCTATGGGACAGTCCTTTCCAAAAATGCATTCTTCAATCTGTTCATTCTTGAACAGATCCAAAAAACCCAAAATGTATTTGCATGGTTGATTTAATTTATGGCCACAAGATCAATAATCTAATTAGCATTTTGCTTAAAATAAATTTTACAATCAATACATGACCAAACATTAGAAACAGCATTCGGTGCATATCCCTTTTCAGTGAAGTTTTCTCAGCTCAGCTCTTGTTGAGGCATTTTATCTTGAGTTAAGTACGTTAAGTTAGTTTAATAAAAGCTCAGAATTCAGAACCAAGTGATTGAGAAATAATCCAATATCCTTCTCACCGAACAGTCTATTCTGCTTCCTGTGCACGTCCACTTTCTTTGCCCCAACATTGGCGGCTCTGCCTTCAGCTGCCTAGGACCCATGCTCTGGAACCCCTTCCCTAAACTCCTCCACCTCTCCTCCTTTTAGAACCCTCTTAAAATCCATCACTTCTTCTAATATCAGCTGCATAGGCCCATTTTATTTTCCTAAAACCTCTCAGAAGCACCATGGATGTTTTTTTTCCACACTAAAGGCATTATATAAATGCAAGTGTTTTTTGAATGAACGAGTACAAAAGGCAAAATAAAAAGTAAAATCTGCACTTCCTTCAAAAAACTGCTGTGAAGAATTCACCAGCACAAAGGTCCAACCTGTACACCATGCAACAAAGGGGAAAAAAACTGGCTTGCAGGTTATAAAAGCCTTTGTTTGGTCCAAGAACTGGAAAAGCTGTATGTGGAGCAGCCTATGCTCAGATATGCATTGGTACAAGAGCAGTTTTTTACCTACCCACCCCTTTACTTTTTCCAGGTCTTTTATTTTAAATAACATTAAAACAAGATAAATTAAAGCAAGGTGCTGTGAAAGTCACTTGAAGGACAATGGGGATTGTCTGAGTGCTGCACTGAGGATGAAGCTGGACCTTGATAGGTATTCTTCAGCTGCAGGTGTCTTCCTCCTCCTCACATGGTTGAAACCACTTCACAATGGGCTGGATTTTATGGGCCCCCTGAGACAAGGTCGGAATCGTGACGGGGAACAGAGAGCCCGTCGGCGCTCCGATGCCAAGTGATCTTGCCGGGGCGGGATAGGCCGATGATGGGCTTCCCGCCCAGAGGCCAATTGAGGCCCTTAAGTGGCCTATTAACAGCCAATTAATGACCCCTGCGGGCTTTTGGGGTGGCGGTGCCCTCCTCCGTGGGCAGTCTGTGGCCCATGGAGAGCCCTGACAGGGAAACAATGCAACTCCCAGGACCCCTCCCCTGAGACATCATGGCCACAGCCACCAACCCCCCTCACCGGGACCTTCCAGACTGGCCCTGGCTTACCTCACTTACCTGAGGTCCAGGGTTCCAATGCTGGGCCTGGGTCCAAGGCCACTGCAATACCGGCAGTGGCCACCATTCCTGGTGACACTGCCAATACTGCTGAGCTGCCAGCCCTGTGATTGAGCGGCAGCTCTTGGAGGTGGCGCAGGGCACTTATGCAACAAACGACAGATGATTGCTCCAGGGAAGGGGGTACAAAACGGCCGAGGCAGGGCTTCCCCTGCCATTTTGGCCCAGCGTCGGGTGCGCTGCCTTCTCCACAAAATCCAACCCAGTGTATGCAAGACAGTTTGACTCCTAGAGGGAGTACTATTGAACCCAGCCATGAGCATAAATGAGATGATTCCAAGAAAAATGGCCAATTTGCTTTATATGCCAAGACTCTTATGACAGCACCTTCCAAACCCGTGACCTCTACCAACTAGAAGAACAGGGCAGCAGGTGTATGGGAACACCACCACCTGCAAGTTCCCCTCCAAGCCACACCATCCTGACTTGGAACTACATCGCTGTTCCTTCATTGTCATTGGATCAACATCCTGGAACTCCCTTCCTAACAGCACTGTGGGTGTACCTATCTCACATGGACTGCAGCGGTTCAAGAAAGCGGCTCAAGGGCAATTAGGGATGAGCAATAAATGCTGACCTTGCTAGTGACACCCATATCCCATGAAGGAATAAAAAAAATCACGAGAGTGTGATGGCTGTATGTGTGAATAGATGTTTTCTTATTCTGTAATTGAGTTTCTCATTATAACCTGCGAGATATCTGGAGTAAACCAAGGCCCCCGACTAGGCTCTCAGTTGGACAGAAAAGATCTCAGGGCTCTATTCTGAAATGAACAGGGAAGCTCCTCCAAAGTCCAGGCCAATATTCATCCCTCAACCAAAGCATACTTTTGGGTCATTTATCTAACCTTTGTTCGTGGGACCTTGCTGTGCACAAATTGGCTGCTACATTTCACGATGCTATTCATAGAAGCAGTAGTAATCCATTTAGCCCCTCAAGCCTGTTCATGGCTGATCTGTAGCTCAGGTCCATTTATCTGCTTTTGCTCCATATCTATTGATACCCTTACTGAACAAAAATCTAACTGGAAAATTTCATTGGTCCAGCATCCACAACCTTTTGGGGAGAGAGTTCCAGCTTTCCCTTGCTATTTGTATGAAAAACTGCTCCTGATTTCCTTCCCAAATGGCTGAGCACTAATTTAATCATTCAAGTGATCTCTCAAAAACAATGCGAACAAAGAATGGGACAACTGCTCGGCACCTAGGTGAAAAAATGGATGGTTCATATATTATTAAAAATCTTGTATCTTTGCATATTTCTGTCCAACTTCCTCTTGTCACAATTTTTAGTCATTCTTTTATGTTAACATTTATCATTGAAACTGCCTGTAGAATGGAAATTTTGCCTGAAAGTTCGTTCTCCTGACGCTGTCCAGTAGATGGCACTGTGGAGCAAGTTACTGAGGTTGATCAACTCTGTGGCGAGCTATGAAATGTACTTGGCACTAATTGTGGGCAATGCACTGGCACTTTACCAGTGTTTAAAATAGGTTCTGATAAACATTATGAAAAATAAACACATTTCTTAATTTTCATTTGTTCAGCTACAAAACTGCAGCAGTTAGCCAACAATATTCTAAAACAACAACTTATATTTATATAGTATCTTTAACATAATGGAACGCCCAAGGCACTTTACAGGAGCATTATAAAACAAACTATGACACAGAGCCACAAAAGGAGACATTAAGTCAGATGATCAAAAGCTTGGTCAAAGAGGTAGATTTTAAGAAGTGTCTTAAAGGAGGAAAGTGAGGTGGAGAGGCGGAGAGGTGTACAAAGAACAAAGAACAGTACAGCACAGGAACAGGCCATTCGGCCCTCCAAGCCTGCTCCGATCTTGATGCCTGCTGAAACTAACACCTTCTGCACTTCCGGGGCCCATATCCCTCTATTCCCTTCCTATTCATATATTTGTCAAGATGTCTCTTAAACGTCGCTATCGTATCTGCTTCCACCAACTCCCCTGGCAGCAAGTTCCAGGCACTCACCACCCTCTGTGTAAAAGACTTGCCTCGCACATCCCCTCTAAACTTTGCCTCTCGCACCTTAAACCTATGTCCCCTAGTAATTTCAGAGCTTGGGGCCTGGGCAAGTGAAGGCGCAGCCACCAACGGTGGAGCAATTAAAGTCAGGGATGCACAAGAAGCCAGAATTAGAGGAGCACAGATATCTTGAAGGGTTGTGGGGCTGGAGGAGATTACAGAGATAGGGAGGGGGTGAGGCGATGGAGGGATTTGAAAACAAGGATGAGACTCTTAAAATCAAAATGAGAAACCTTACCCATGGTTGAAGTATGAGAATGAAGGATTATGGATGCAATGCATGTTTGAAATGCGACATAGTTGATCATCAATAAGATTTTAAAAGTTTGATTTAATGGATAAACATCTGTTTCGTATGCAACAGATTGTCAGTTTCATTCCTGGATGACAATTAAGAGCCACAATTCATCTCCAAAGGTAATAGTGCTGAGCTCACAACAAACAAACACTGAAACTTCCAAAATTCCACCCAAGCAGCAGAAAGCAGTGGCCATTACTTATCCTTAGTCATCATGGTGATGCCTGGCTCAAATTAACCTCCAAGAGCCTGCTTTTAATATGATTCAGTCTTCTGGCTGGCAGCCATCCTCTCTCACCTCAGAGATAAATAGACTGCACTGATCGATCTGATGGATACACAACGCAACATTCTCAACTGGTAAGAAGAGCATGTGATTCAGCTGTAGCATCTGATGCACCATGCCCTAACCAAGTTGTGCACTTTTCTTGCACCATGAGAACATTGCATTTCTTCTCAGCAACTCATCAGCACTTTAGATTGAGATCCAAAAGAGAAAGAACGCAGATAAATAACCATGAAGAAAAGAGAACAAACTGCAAATGTTAGAAATTGTACACATGTAGGAGGCAATATTCCCTTTGAAATTTAGTTGTTGTGCACGGCCATATTTTCAGTGTATGGGCCCTTTAAATTTATTTGTGCGACTGTGCACACGATATTTCTGACAGAACAAGGCCTATATGGTACCTTTCAGCCTGGTGAATAGTTAGTTACAGTGGAGGTCGAAAGAGATGTAGAGGTCCAACTATACAGATCACTAAAATCAAGTAGTAATCAAGTACAAAAAAATATCAGAAAGGTTAATGGAAGGTTTGCCTTTATATCTAGAGGGCTAGACTATAAAGGAGAGGAAGTTTTTCTACAGCTATACAGTACATGGCTAGACCACATGTAAAGTACTTTGGACACCGCACCTTAGAAAGGTTATATTGACCTTGGAGGGAGTGCAGCACTGATTCACCAGAATGTTAGCAGCACTCCAAGGGTTAGACTATGAGGAGAGATTACTTAAATTAGGCTTGTATTCCCTGGAATATAGATGGTTAAATCGGGATTTGATTTTGGTTTTAGGATTTTGAAAGGAATTGATAGGGTAGATAGAGAGAAAGGGGAGGTGGTGGCGCAGTGGTATTGTAACTGGACTAGTAACCCAGAGACACAGGATATTTCTCTGGGGACATGGGTTTGAATCCCACCACAGCAGAAGGTGGAATTTGAATTTAATTAATAAATCTGGAATTAAAAGCTAGTCTAATGATGGCCATGAAACCATTGTCGATTGTTGTAAAAACCCATCTGGTTCACTGATGTCCTTTAGGGAAGGAAATCTGCTGTCCTTACCTGGTCTGGCCGACATGTGACTCCAGACCCACAGCAATGTGGTTGACTCTTACATGCCCTCTGAAATGGCCTAGCAAGCAACTCAGTTGTACTTAACCTCTACGAAGTCAACAAAAAGGAATGAAACCGGACGGACCACCCGGCATCGACCTAGGCACCGGAAACAACAACGGCAAACCCAGCCCTGTCAGTGGCGCAGTGGTTAGCACCGCAGCCTCACAGCTCCAGCGACCCGGGTTCAATTCTGGGTACTGCCTGTATGGAGTTTGCACCTTCTCCCCGTGGGTTTTCCTCCGGGTGCTCCGGTTTCCTCCCACATGCCAAAGACTTGCAGGTTGATAGGTAAATTGGCCATTATAAATTGCCCCTAGTATAGTTAGGTGGTAGGGAAATATAGGGACAGGTGGGGATGTGGTAGCAATATGGGATCAGTGTAGGATTAGTATAAATGGGTGGTTGATGGTCGGCACAGACTCGGTGGGCCGAAGGGCCTGTTTCAGTGCTGTATCTCTAAACTAAACTAAACTAAAACCTGCAAAGTCCTCCTTACTGACATCTGGGGGCTTGTGCCAAAGTTGGGAGAGCTGTCCCACAGACTAGTCAAGCAACAGCCTGACATCATCATACACACGGAATCATACCTGACAGACAATGTCCTAGACAGTGCCATCACCATCCCTGGGTATGTCCTGTCCCACCGGCAGGACAGACCCAGCAGAGGTGGTGGCACAGCGGTATACAGTAGGGAGGGAGTTGCCCTGGGAGTCCTGAACATCGACTCCGGACCCCATGAAGTCTCATAGCATCAGGTCAAACATGGGCAAGGTAACCTCCTACTGATTACCACCTACCGCCCTCCCTCAGCTGATGACTCAGTACTCCTCCATGTTGAACACCACTTGGAGGAAGCACTGAGGGTGGCAAGGGCACAAAATGCACTCTGGGTGGGGGACTTCAATGTCCATCACCAAGAGCGGCTCTGTAGCACCACTACTGACCGAGCTGGCCGAGTCCTAAAGGACATAGCTGCTAAACTGGGTCTGCGGCAGGTGGTGGGGAAACCAACTCGAGGAAAAAACATACTTGACCTTGTCCTCACCAATCTGCCTGCCGCAGATGCTTCTGTCCATGACAGTACTGGTAGGAGTGACCACCGCACAGTCCTTGTGGAGACGAAGTCCCGCCTTCACATTGAGGATACCGTCCATTGTGCTTTGTGGCACTATCACCGTGCTAAATGGGATAGATTTCGAACAGATCTAGCAATAAAAAACTGGGCATCCATGAGGCGCTGTGGGCCATCAGCAGCAGCAGAATTGTACTCAGCCACAATCTGTAACCTCATATCCCCCACTCTACCATTACCATCAAGCCAGGAGACCAACCCTGGTTCAATGAAGAGTGCAAGAGGGCATGCCAGGAGCAGCACCAGGCATACCTCAAAATGAGGTGTCAACCTGGTGAAGCTACAACACAGGACTACTTGCATGCCAAACTGCATAAGCAGCACGCGATAGACGGAGCTAAGCGATCCCATAACCAACGGATCAGATCTAAGCTCTGCAGTCCTGCCACATCCAGCCGTGAATGGTGGTGGACAATTAAACAACTTACTGGAGGAGGTGGCTCCACAAATATCCCCATCCTCAATGATGGGGGAGCCCAGCACATCAGTGCGAAAGATAAGGCTGAAGCATTTGCAACAATCTTCAGCCAGAAGTGCCGAGTTGATGATCCATCTCGGCCTCCTCCTGAAGTCCCCAGCATCACAGATGCCAGACTTCAGCCAATTCGATTCACTCCGGGTGATATCAAGAAACGACTGAAGGCACTGGATACTGCAAAAGCTATGGGCCCTGACAATATTCCGGCAATAGTACTGAAGACCTGTGCTCCAGAACTTGCTGTGCCCCTAGCCAAGCTGTTCCACTACAGCTGCAACACTGGCATCCACCCTGCAATGTGGAAAATTGCCCAGGTATGTCCTGTACACAAAAAGCAGGACAAGTCCAACCCGGCAATTACCACCCCATCAGCCTACTCTCAATCATCAGTAAAGTGATGGAAGGTGTCATCAACAGTGCCATCAAGCAGCACTTGCTTAGCAATAACCTGCTCAGTGACGCTCAGTTTGGGTTTCGCCAGGGCCACTCAGCCTCTGACCTCATTACAGCCTTGGTTCAAACATGGACAAAAGAGCTGAACTCAAGAGGTGAGGTGAGAGTGACTACCCATGACATCATGGAGTATTTGACCGAGTATGGCATCAAGGAGTCCGAGCAAAACTGAGGTCAATGGGAATCAGGGGGAAAACACTCCACTGGCTGGAATCATATTTAGCTCAAAGGAAGATGGTTGTGGTTGTTGGAGGTCAATCATCTGAGCTCCAGGACATCACTGCAGGAGTTCCTCAGGGTAGTGTCCTAGACCCAACCATCTTCAGCTGCTTCATCAATGACCTTCCTTCAATCATAAGGTCAGAAGTGGGGATGTTTGCTGATGTTTGCACAATGTTCAGCACCATTCGTGACTCCTCAGATACTGAAGCAGTCTGTGTAACAATGCAGCAAGACCTGGACAATATCCAGGCTTGGGCTGATAAGTGGCAAGTAACATTCATGCCACACAAGTGCCAGGCAATGACCATCTCCAACAAGAGAGAATCTAACCATCTCCCCTTGACATTCAACAGCATTAACATCGCTGAATCCCCCACTTTCAACATCCTAGGGTCTACCATTGACCAGAAACTGAACTGGAGTAGCCATATAAATACCGTGGCTACAAGAGCAGGTCAGAGGCTAGGAATCCTGAGGCGAGTAACTCACCTCCTGACTCCCCAAAGCCTGTCCACCATCGACAAGGCACAAGTCAGGAGTGTGATGGAATACTGTCCACTTGCCTGGATGGGTGCAGCTCCAACAAGACTCAAGAAGCTCGGCACCATCCAGGACAAAGCAGCCCGCTTGATTGGCACCCCATCTACAAACATTCACTCCCTCCACTACCAACGCACAGTGGCAAGAGTGTGTACCATCTACAAGATGCACTGCAGCAATGCACAAAGGCTCCTTAGACAGCAACTTTCAAACATGGGAACGCCACCACATGCAAGTTCCCCTCCAAGTCACACACCATCCTGACTTGGAGCTATATTGCCGTTCCTTCACTGTCGCTGGGTCAAAATCCTGGAACTCCCTTCCTAACAGCACTGTGGGTGTACCTACCCCAAATGGACTGCAGCGGTTCAAGAAGGCCTTTCACCACCACCTTCTCAAGGGCAATTAGAGATGGGCAATAAATGCTGGCCTGGCCAGTGACGCCCACATCTCATGAATGAATAAAAAAGAAACCTTCTCCATTGTGGGGTGGAGGAATGTGTAGGACTCGGGACATAACCTTGAAATCAGAGCAGGCTGTTCAGGAGAAAAGTTATGAAGCACAAAGGCTGTTCTTGTTGAAGATGTGTGGAATTCTCTCCCACAAAACACAGTTGATGATAGCTCAATTAATTATTTTAGTTCTGAGATCGGCAGATTTTGCTAGTCAAGGATATGGAGTCAAGGAGGGGGAATTGAGTTCAGATACAGATCAGCCATGATCTCATTGAATGGCAGAGCAGACTCGAGGAGGTGAGTGGTGTTTGTGTATCAACAATTGCTAATGGGACACATACAAAATCATTCCTCTCACTCATATCAGAGTCTTAACCTGAGGCAGTAGCTGTCAGATAGATTCAGGTGAACTGCCTCATGTAGTTCTGAGTGCCAGGTAGCACAGATGAGTTTACCTTACACTGGAGTCCAGTATTAGGATTGTTTCCCTTTTCCTCACTACAGATTTATTATATAATCCTACTAATCAATCAACACCACCCCTGTTCCTCCAGCTCCACGGGAATGGGTTTTCTTTTGGTTGGCGGCTGCAGGGCCTACTAAAGAATCCTGATCATTGGCACCAAATTTCTTGATGGCAGCCTTCAACAGGCATTAGGCTCCCAATTTACATATGTAGATATATAACATACTGTTCCTTACCTGGTCCTGCTTTTGATGTACCTTCTTTCATCAGGTGGTCAATGTTAATTGTCTTTCAATTGCATAATGTTGGAAATGAAAACATTCCCAAATAAGATTAGATTTTGTTACCTCCTAACTATTTCTGTTTACTGTATTGAATTGATCAGCATTGTTAAACTCCCCCATAATTCTATATATACGAACTCAATGCTCGATTATAATGAGACTCGGATAGTTATTTAGGCAATTAAGTGATGATATAATTCAGTGTTCCTTAATCATCTTGTACCACGTTCTTCTGCTATGCTAAGCAAATATTGCCAGAATTGTTTATTCCAAGTTACTGGGCAACTGTTATCATTGCTTCATGTTTGAGTAAGTTTTAGCTACATCACTGATGACATGACAGTAGAACACAGTCAAATGTAAATAGATGACAACATTGTTTAAGTTTATTCCGAGCTGCCCTTAATTTAGAATTTCTCTTATTACTTTTATCAGTATAAAGCTTCATAGAATTTCATGGACTCAAGTAAAATATTAGGCCTGTTGGGTACAGGAGCAGGCACTGTATTACCGAGGCTATTACATCGAACGTATGGTCAGCTCATAGTGAAAAATAGGCCTCAAGTATTCCTTTTATGCAGATATTAAGATTGATTTTAAAACTGGTGACTCCTGGCTGGGCACCTCGCCCAACTGAAGCACACATGGAGAAAGTGCAGGGCACACTCCCTGCTCAAAGCAGCCCTCAATAAACATACCGTGAGATTTTAACAGGCCAATGGAATGCTCCAAAAACACTGAAAAGAACACTGGCCAATTTCATGTGGCACTGCACATGGGGATTCAAGAAGTGAGAGGGAGAGAGGGAGGGAAGTGAGAAAATGAAGCGAAAGTGGAAAGAAGGTGGGAGGGAAGGGTTAGGGAGAGGGACTTCGTCAAACAAGACAATTAATATTTATTTCAGGGCACCTATATCAACTTTAAAAACATATATCTCGATGGTTTTCTTTGGCATGTCGCTATCTGTTTCAGTTTTTCTTCATTAGCAGGTCCTTTTCTTGACATTTTCTCCATGTGAAACACTTTTCCAAGCAGCAATTGTTGTAAAGACCTTCCTGTTTCAGTAACCTTCACCGACATCTTGGAATTCATTTCAAGTTGCGACATAAAGATTCACTTCACTACATGAGTGATGAGATGAAGCAGAAAAAGATAAGTCCTTCTTAGACTCTGTTCCATTGATACTTAATTTAAATCACCTCCAAGGAGTGATTAAAAATCAAACTATTTCAGGAACAGGTCTTAAAAATTGTCAAATAATGTGAAATAACTGATGAGCCATAGCTTTAAACAAAAATTCTCTCTCAGCAGCTAAATGAGCCATGTCATTTTGAGCATTTTAATTTCCTTTCTTCAGCGGTCTGCTGTGATATAACGGAATGTGTTTTTTCCCGCACGACTTTACATTAGAAATATGTCAAGTGCAAATATGAAAGTTGAAATTAGCACATAGATTCCTTCCGGCACTGAAATGTTCTGCCTGAAACAATTCAAAGAATAATGACAGCCTTTTCCCAAGGATTATACATTTCCGTAATTACTTTAATGCAATAACAGTAATGGTATCTGCTCTTTGTCTCTGGGCACTTTACCAAGGATGTGCATTAGGCTGCATCAAGCTAACATCTTGCAAAAGCAGCTTTCTGTTTCCCTGTCTTTCAACCCTCCCACCAAAATGCAGCAACCATAGTGATGAGCATCAAACTATTTGGATGACCTACGTTCAAATGACGTTCACGTGAGTCAAGGCATAATTTTCTGTATTCGGTGCTCAGATAGTCATATATGAAATAGCTGAAGATGTAAATTATTAGCCTAAATCCAATAAACTTCCAAAACAATTTTTCATTTTAATTTACTAATTTCAAAATCCTGCCATGGAATGAATCCTTTAGAGAAATGATAATGTTCAAAGGCATAAACATAACATGTAATATATATATATATACACGTACAATAAGTTTTTTTGTGCCCTGCTCACTACATTGTGGGTTTGGTGACAGCTTCATTCCTGGATCACAAATGCAATTTTCTTGAAGACCATTGTTTGAACTGGATTTAACTACTTTAGAAAATACTGTGCAAAGATTCACAAATGTCATTGGTGCTGGTTTTAGAGACAGGCTCCAAATTTTTATGATCTCATGCAATTATTTTTTTCAGTATTCGTGTTACATAGAACACATTGTGTATTATTTACATTTTGATTAGCGACTCAGAAATACTGCATGCAACCAGCATTGGCTGCTGTTAAAGATGCGATAAGCACAGCGGATTATTAATACAAGTGATAGTTAGGAAAGTAGCTGAGGAAACAACATTAAATCTTTTTATCTAGTATTTAGGATTTAAAAATGGCTCCACAGTTATCAAATCCCTCTCAATTTTGAATCCTGTTAGATAGAAGACCAAATCCATCAGTTTGATTTTGCTGCAGCAGGAATAGCAAAGTGATGAAATAAAGCTGCACCAAAAGCTGCAATCAATAGATTACTGTCACTGTTAGGCTCTTCAAATAAGTTATAGACCTTTTGAGTTCTATCTTCTCCTTGACAATGACAATAAATCTCATCAGGCCAGTATGAGTTGAATGCTAAAATATATGCAAATATTTTCCCCTATTCTTTCTATCAACCCCCCATTATCTTTTGATCAAATCTGTTTCTTGAGTGTTGATTGTTGCTTCCTTTCATCTGAAGTTTTTGCTGTAAAACTCATTACCTTTTCATGTGAAGATGTCTTTCTGGATTGTACCACTGTCTGTTAATTTTACTATCTGAGTAAGTTGCAGTGGGTGCAAAATTACACAGGCTTGTACACTTTACATAACAAGGGGAGCAGTCGACACTGCTGGAACTACACCCAGCTGCAGGAGAAAGATGACGGATGGCCCTGGAAAAAAAGCTAAGTTTTTAGGGCCTCGCCGGGGATAATCAGTCAGGCCCCAGCGAGGCAATTGGGTGGGGGGGGGGGGGAGGTGGCGGTTAGGGGGACAGGGAGTATGTTGTGTGTTGGGGGCGGTTGGGGTTTCATGGACAGCCCTCTGTGGGGTCTAGTTTTATCAGGTGGGTTTTCTGAGGCCTCAGCCGCTTGCCAGCCAAACATAAAATACCCGTGGTGGTGGGCGGTAGCCCTTAAGTGGCAGATAATTAGCCACTTAAGGGCCTTGATTGGCCTGAGGTGGGTGGATCGTTTCTTGCCGCCGCTGCCCCCGCATAAATTGGCTGCGGAGGCGGGAGCAGATCGGGAAGTGCCCTCCCAGCCTCCCACTCCATCTTACACCCCTCCGCCACCAGCCTGCTCTTTTGGGGGGCGTAAAATTCCAGCCAATGTATCTGATGTTCATGACACCATCTTCCTCAGCCACATCTTTTCTGAACACTTCCTGTGGCAGCCACAAATCTGTTACAAACTGCAGAAAGGTACTAACATAGAAACAGAAGATTTACAGCACAGAAAAAGGCCACTTGACCCATCATGCCTGTGCTTGCCGAAAAAAGCTATCCAGCCTAATCCCACTTTCCAGCTCTTGATCCGTAGCCCTGTAGGTTACGGCACTTCAAGTGCATATCCTAGATTTTTTTTTTAATGCTATGTGGATTTCTGCCTCTACGACCTTTTCGGGAGCTGAGTTCCAGACCCCCACCACCCTGAGTGAAAACATTTCCCCTCAACGCCCCCTTTAATCCCTCTGCCTTTAAATCTGTGCCCTCTGGTTATTGATCTCTCTACTAAGGGAAGGAGGTCCTTCCTGTCCAGTCTATGAGTATGGAAAGGACTCCATTTGCTGCATTACAACCGCTCCCACCAAATCACCAGAAAATCACCCCAGGCTACTATAAATAAATAAAAATGATGCAAGTTGCTGTGCCTTCAGCCACAGATGGCATCTCATCGACTCTTATAGTCTAATGTGGCCAGACATGTCCTGTAGCATTTTCTCCCTCTCCACATCAAAAGACAAACTTAATAAAATTTCAATATTGCATGAAATTTGGACCACTTCAAGTTATAAATTGAATTTGAACATTCATCCTGTCCAGTAATTGTAAGAAGTTACTTATTTTACTATTTAAAAGAAACCTGATATGTCATATTGCGTATACTCAGAAGACATCCCCAACGTAGCAGGAGAATCTTTTTGGAGCATTACGTTGAAATAATAATGTTACACAGTACATTTAAAATGCATTATTCATAGTTTGTTTCTGAATTTGATATGTTTGCAGTTAAATCATGTGCAAGAATACCAGGAGATTTTTTATAAAGAATCTACAGCATATAAACAGGCTACTTGACCCAATTGGTCTATGCCACTGTTTATGTTCCACATGAGCTTCCTTCCATCATTCTTCATCTAACACTATAAACATATCCTATTATTCCTTACCCAACTCATGAGCTTATCCAACTTCCCCATAAATGTATCAAGGCTATTTGTCTCAACTGTTTGTCGTGGTAGCGAATTCCACATTCTAACCACTCTTTGAGTAAAAAAGTTCCTCCTGAATTCTGTATTGAATTTATTGGGGACTATCTTATATTTATGGCTCCTCCTTTTGGTCTCCCCAACAAGTGGAAACATCCTCTCTATGTTTACCCCTTCATAATTTTAAAGACCTCCATCAGATCACCCTTCAGCCTTTTCTTTTCTACAGAATAGAACACCACCCTGTTCACCCTTTCCTAAAAAATATAAGCTCTCAGTTCCTGTATCATGCTTGGGAATCTAAGTTGCACCTTCCACAGTGTCTCCATATCATTTTTATAATATGGAGACTAGAACTGTGCACAGTACTCCAAGTGCAGTCTAACCACGGTTCAATTTGAGTTCAACAAAACTTCCCTGATTTTCAATTCAGAAATCAACCTCAGTCCTTTGCTTGATTTTTTAATGGATTTGTTAACCAGCCTCACTACTTTTAATAATTAGTCTATCGGTAGATGCTTTTGCAAAAATCCATTAACAGTAGAGCTGTCACATTTTTTTTCCAAAGGGAAGCTTCTAACATTCCATTGGACAATCTGAACGTGCTATGTACTAGAAGGGTTCATATCTTTTTCTGTCAATCACTTTCAATAAACGTGGAGGTTCATGAGATGCCTTCGAGCAATTGAAGCATGGTCTTTGAGTTGTGAAGCCTGAACGTGTTTTACAACCCACCTTGCCTATCCATCAAGATCTGTCATACATATGAGGGGATGTGACATTTATATTTCACCACCTGCTCTTTCACTTGGTCTGTGTCTTTCAAATGGCTTTCCAACACTCATGAGGAATGTCTTGCTTGTATATACAAGCCTTTATGGCTTTTGGAGTAGAAGCTTTATGGTTTATAATTAGCTAAGAATCCCATACAGCTTCCACTTTTGATTCTTGGCTACTTCAGTTCAAACCCCGACTCCATATTGTGAGCAGCTTTCAAGCTAAAACTCCATTTTGAGAACACTTTTAATGCAGTACACACGCCATTAATTTGCGTGGCTCTTTTCCTACAACAACAGGTACAAAACATTAAATTGGTTCTGTTATGACCAGGTGAGAAAGGTGTCTAGGGGTCCCTGTCAGCCTTCATCTGGTCTTATCATAACAGGGCGTTATTTTTTTAACACATTGTGTTTTTAGCTCCCCCTTGGTCAATCCTGGTTCACCGCTTTTCAATTATAAGGCAAAGAAACCAGCACAAACAGGTTTTCTTAGGTTTAAAGAAGAAAAGTTGAAATTTATTAAATTTGAACTTAAACTCTACTTCAGTTGATGCATACGGATACACGATGCACCCATGCTAGCGTGCATACGCGATACACACATGCAAATAGAGACAGAAAGAGTAGAAGAAACTTAAAGTGGAAAGGTTTGAGGCAATAACTGAAGAGTTTTTGTTGCGGTTCTTCGAGCTCACTGATTGTAGGTGGATCTTGCTTTTCTTTGGGGCCCAGTATTCTTCGTAGACAATGTTCGCTGTAGGAGACTTTTCCCTCTTGGCGTTCATGTGTCTTCAGTGGATTCAGAAGCTTGTGAGAAAGAGATGGGAGCAGACAGGAGAGATCTTCTCAGTCCAGGAGCAAACAGTCTTTTCTGAGTTCAAACTCTCAGTGGCTATTTCAAAAGACCCTGGAACAGCCAGTTAGTCATGTGACCAGCTGGTCCTACCAGTCCTGGCCCCTGTGGGTTGCATCACCCCAGCAGGCCCTGGAATGTGCTTCCCCACCCCCTCACTGTCCGGTGATCAACATCCATTGTAGGTTGAACATGTCAGGGAATGGTCCTTTGTCTACACAAGCACCATCTGTAAGCATGCAAATGTTTTTTTCCAGCCACGGCTGTTCTGTTCAACAAGTCAATTCCCCGCTCCAGCAAAAGTTAAAAAATCAATGTTCATACGAGAAACCCAATGTGCCTCATTCTTAGCTGGTGGAGGCCTGCATGACAGTTCTCTAACACTTTCATTAGTCACTCCAATGAACACATGTTCAACAAAAATGAAAACCAAGAATTGCTTCATCCTGTTAGAAACAAAAAAATTCAAACAGAAGAAAATAGCCAGCCCTCATGGGTTGACCACAATATTTTATGCATGCATTCTGGAATCACTTAAAAGAATGGTTCTCTAATTGTCTTGAAGCTGATATCCTCTCAACCAACCTCAGAAAAGGAATTGCTGTGGAACAAAGGATCCTAATTTAAATCAAAACCATTCTTTTCTAAAAAGTGGTTTGAAAAGAATGGAATGTTTAATTGTCGCAATATGTTGCCCCATTACTCTTCACTTCCACCAAAGATCTTTTGGTTTCATACTCAATGCTCCAATTAGTTGTTTTCATTATGACAAAATCAGAGAATGATTTGTTAGAATAGAACACACATGTCAAAGACCACAAAATCCTACCTCTAACGGACATTAACTAGTGAGACCAAATGCTTGGCATAATGAATCTTTAAATTTTACATAAAAATGCATTAAGCAAAGTAAGCTCAGGTCTTGATATTATTAGTAACATTTTCAAATTCAAGTTTTGTATTTTATTAAGTTTTAACTTGAAATGAATTTTTCCCATTACTTCCTTTTTAAATAACCAGTGTTACTGAGAACAACTGGACAAGGAGGCTATTTCAAAAAAAAAATTGGATAAAATGCACTGACCAATGGAAAAACATAATTATATTAATTAAGGAGTTCTGTAATGATTCATTACCACTGATGGTCTAATGTCTCCTTAAAGCTGCTAAAATTAAATCTCCCAGCCTGACTGAACCAGTACAAGTTACTTGATTTCTGTATCCAGAATCGCATTGTGTAGTCTACCATATTCAAGTCTGCAGTAAGCTTGGTATTCCACCAATAAACTTGTTCATTTTAGTCAACTCCATAATTTCAAACTAAATATTTGCCTTTCTCCAAATTATGGTATTTACAGTAAGATAAAAGCAGACCCATTGGTAAACAAAGCACAGCACGCACATTCAATATCTTCCTTATAAAGAGATGATTGGAATGAGATATTAATAGGATGCAAATACAAATTTACTTTTCTTTACTAATAGGTGCTGTTTTACCCTTTTCAAATTCTCATCTTTATGCTGCCTCCTTGAACCGGTCGGGTGGGTTTGTGATGAATAAGCTTCTCTGTTTTGATACCAACATCATGGCATGCTTTGCCAACAAGAGGCATGCCTTCTGCATGGTGAAATAACTTGTGATTGTTTGTCCTTCCTCTGAAATGCATTTGTGTAAGGGTGATTTCAGTCTTAGAGATAGCACTTACAAGAGACCCCTTGGAGGAGGCAGTCTCACACTGCTTCGGCTGACATTATATGGAATATAAATTTTGCTTCAATATATTTCATATTCATAGTTTGGAATGAAGGTCTGTGGATGTATGCAAGTACTCACAGGTAGAGTTGTCTTGCATGTCTGATGGCCCAAATCGCAACCAGACAGTATAAAGCGCTGCTTCCAGCTGTGAATGGATATACTGCAGCTACCACTCAGAACTGATAAAGGTCATTGGCTCTCCCAGTGCTCGCCTGAAGTCTACGCAAAGTGAAAATCAACTGTATTATGTTTCTAATTGTCATGCCTTGAATATCAGGCAGTCCAAGAACATAAACCAATAGCCACATTATAATGAATGAAATAGCCTAGCTGTTAGACTCATACAACCCTCTGAGTACTCAGCATTACTCCAACTCTTGCTTCTTATGCTTGACTATTATCCTTCAACCTTCCATTCGTGGCTGTGCCTTCAGTTGTCTAGGTCTGAAGCTTTGTAATTCCCTTCCGAAACATCGCTCTTTTTCTATCTCTCTTTCCTCCTTTAAGACATTCCTTAAAACTAACCTCTTTGATCAAGCCTGTTGTAATACTGCCTTATGTGGCTCGGTGTCAATTTTTGTCCGATAACACTTACTTTGGGACATTTTACCACATTAAAGGCGTTATATAAGTGCAAGTAATTGTTATAGTTGCAAGTTTGTACACCGACTGACTTCAGCAGTCTAGATTTGCAGGTATTACAGTTTTAAATTATCTGAATGGCACACAGATATGTACCCAAAAAGCTATCAAAATCTCCTTCTACCTTCCTTAAAAGGTAGATCTTTTAGATCTTAGGTTTAGATCCTAAACTTTCCTAAAAGTATCATTTTTATTATAAAATATAAATGAGATATGCCAGAGCTAGAAATTTCTGCCTCTACTTCAGCTGTTTGTTGCTCTGGATTAGTATGCTGATACCCACCCTACAGAATAGGGCCATTAATAATATACTTCAAACCAGGCTACATTCAGCCAATATAATAAAAGCAAAATACTGCAGATGCTGGAAATCTGAAATAAAAACAAGAAATGCTGGAAATACGCAGCAGGTCTGGCAGCATCTGTGGAGAAAGAAGCAGAGTTATCGTTTCAGGTCAATGACCCTTCTGATGAAGTTAGTAGACAAAGCTATGTTGTCATCAAATTGGATTTAATGCGCAATCACAGCATCTTTCCTTCCTAAATACTCATTCATCCATGCTGCAGTGAATGTCTATGATTCCCAGTGCCCTTACATGCCTTCCTGCACTTAAGGAATCCTACACAAATATAAACTATTGATGTTCTGGAATTATAGAATCATACAGCTCAGAAGGCTGCCATTCAGCCCATTGTACCTGTGCTGGCTCTTTGAAAGAGCTATCCATTGAGGCCCAAGCCCCTGCTCATTTTCCACAGGCCTGCAAATGTTTCCTTTTCAAGTATTTATCCAATTCTCTTTTGAAAACTACCATTGAATCTACTTGCACCACCTTTTTGGCTAGTGAATTCCAGATCATAATAACTCACTGTGTACCAAACAAAAATTTCATTTCCCCCACCTGGATTTTATGGCAATTATCTTAAATCTCTGTTCTCTGATTATTCAACATTCCCACTCATAGTCATTAAAAGATTTATCCATAATGACTTAACTTCATGATCTTACCAATACGTAATGGGAGACCAGATCACATATAGCAGTGTCTGACAGCTCAGTAAGTGGTTAGCTCCACAGCTGAGGACTTACTAGCTGTTTTAAAACACCAATATTTCGGTGACGGAGGTCCTGTTTTTGACATTCTACAAAGCCATCTTGCAAGATAATCAGAAACTGGCAAAGCAAAGATTTAGATTTTAGATTTTTAGATTTAGATTTAGAGATACAGCACTGAAACAGGCCCTTCGGCCCACCGAGTCTGTGCCGACCATTAACCACCCATTTATACTAATCCTACACTAATCCCATATTCCTACCACATCCTCACCTGTCCCTATATTCCCCTACCTATACTCGGGGCAATTTATAATGGCCAATTTACCTATCAACCTGCAAGTCTTTTGACTGTGGGAGGAAACCGGAGCACCCGGAGGAAACCCACGCAGACACAGGGAGAACTTGCAAACTCCACACAGGCAGTACCCAGAATTGAACCCGGGTCACTGGAGCTGTGAGGCTGCGGTGCTAACCACTGCGCCACTGTGCCGCCCAAGATGTCGCAACAAAAGCAGAAGAAGTAAGATTACAGACAAGGGGTGCAAATTTGGATAGTTCCAAAAATGGGCATGAGGATCACGATGCACAATTAACCCACATGTGTTCAATGTAATGCAGGTAGCATGCCAACTGCCTGCTGCCCGTTTATTCAAATGATTGCTGTGTGCAGCCATTATTAACCATATTTTCATTGGCTGCATGGCCTACCCCTTATTCTGAGACAATGTCCCCTGGCTGGTGAGTGTAGAACCAGGGCACATTGTCTCAGAATAAGGGGTAGACCATTTAAGACTGAGATGAAGAGAAATTTCTTCACTCAGAGGGGGATGAATCTCTGGAATTCTCTATCCCAGAGGGCTGTGGAAGCTCAATCATTGTGCATGTTCAAGACAGAAATCAAGAGATATCTGGATACTAATGATATTAAGGGATATGGGGATAACCCAGGAAAGTGGCGTTGAGATAGATCACAGAATCACAGAATCATGACAGTGCAGAAGGAGGCCATTTGGCCCGTGTCTGCATTGGCTGTCTGAAAGAACACTTCCCTCAGTTCCATTCCCCCGCCTTCTCCCCATTACCCTGCACATTCTTCATACAAGCATATGAAAATATGAATTAGGAGCAGAAGTAGGCCATTCTGCCCCTCGAGCCTGCTCTGCCATTCAATAAGATCATGGCTGATCTGTTTGGGTTTCGAACTCCACACTCCCATCTACTCCTGATAACCTTTGATTCCCTTGCCTAACAAGAATCTACCTTCCTCCAGCTTAAAAATATTCAATGTTGCTGCCTCCACCACCTTCTGAGGCAGGGAGTTCCAAAGCCATACAACCCTCTGAGAGAAAAGATTTCTCCTCATCTCTGTCCTAAAAGGGTGCCCCCTAGTTCTGGACTCACCCACAAGAGGAAACATCCTCTTCACATCCACCTTGTCGAGGCCATTCAGGATCTTATAAACTTCATTAAGTCTCCCCTCATTCTTCTAAACTCCAGTGAAAACAAGCCCAGTCTGCCCAACCTTTTCTCATAAAACAACCCGCTCATTCCATTTTCATATAACTGTCTAATTCTCTTTTGAATGCTTCAGTTGAACCTGCCTCCATCATTTTCCCAGGCAGTGCATTCCAGACCTTAACCACTTGCTCCTTAAAAAAGTTTTTCCTCTTGTCACTTTTGCTTCTCTTACCAAATACTTTGAATCTGTGCCCTTTCATTCTCGATCTTTTCATGAGTGAGAACTGTTTCTCTCCATCCACACTGTCCAAACCCCTCATGATTTTGAATACCTCTATCATATCACCTCTCAGCCTTCTCTTCAAGGAAAACAGTCCTAACTTCTTTAATCTATCTTCGTAACTGAAATTCCTCATTTTGGAACCATTCTCGTGAATCTTTTCTGTATTCTCTCCAATGCCCTCACTTCTTTCCTAATCTGTGGCGCCCAGAACTGAACGTAATACTCCAGCTGAAGCAGAATAGTGTATTATACAAGTTCAACATAACTTCCTTGCTCTTGTACTCTATGCCCCTATTAATAAAGCCCAGGATACCGTATGCTTTATTAACTGCTGTCTCAACCTGTCATGCCACCCTCAATGACTTATGCACATATACACCTAGGTCCCTCTGCTCCGACACCCTCTTTAGAATTGTACCCTTTATTCTATATTGTCTCTCCATGTTCTTCCTGCCAAAATGAATCATTTCACATTTCTCTGCATTGAACTTCATCTGCCACCTGTCTGCCCATTCCACCAACTTGTCTATGTCCTTTTGAAGTTCTACACTATCCTCCTCAGAGTTCACAATACTTCCAAGTTTCGTATCATCTGCAAACTTTGTAATTGTGCCCTGTACATCAAGGTCTAGTTCTTTAATATATATCAGGAGAAGCAAGGGTCCCAACATTGATCCTTGGGGAGCTCCACTACAAACCTTCCTCCAGCCCGAAAAACATCCATTAAGCACTACTCTTTGTTTCCTGTCACTCGGCCAATTTTGTATCCATGTTGCTACCATCCCTTTTATTCCATGTGCTACAAGTTTGCTCACAAGTCTGTTGTGTGGCTCTGTATCAAACGCCTTTTGAAAGTCCACGTACACCACATCAATAGCATTGCCCTCGTCACCCCTCTCTGTAACCTCCTCAAAAAACTCCAGCATGTTAGTTAAACATGATTTTCCCTTAAGAAATCTAAGCTGGCTTTCCTTAATTAACCTGCACTTGCCCATGTGACTATTGATTTTGTCCCAAATTATTTTTTCTTGAAGTTTCCCGGCACCGAAGTTAAACTGACTGGCCTGTAGTTGCTGGGCTTATCTTTACACCCTTTTTTGAACAAAGGTGTAATTTTTGCAATTCTCCAGTCCCCCGAGTCTAAGGAAGACTGAAAAATCATGCCAGTGCTTCTGCGATTTCCACCCTCACTTCCCTCAGTATCCTTGGATGCATCTCATCTGGTCCTGGTGTTTTATCCACTTCAAGTCAGACAGCCTAGCTAATACTTCCTCTTTATCAATTTTAAACCCCTCTAGTGTCTGACTTACCTCCTCTTTCAACCTTGCCTGGGTTGCATCTTCTTTCTTGGTAAAGACAGATGCAAAGTATTCATTTAATACCTCAGCTATGCCCTCTGCCTTCATGTGCAAATTCCTTTTATGGCCCCTAATCAGCCCCACTGCTCCTTTTACCACCCTTTTACTATTTATATGCCGATAGAAAACTTTGGGATTTCCTTTAATACTAGCTTCCAGTCTCTTCTCATGCTCTCTCTTTGCTTCTCTTATTCGCTTTTTCACTTCCCTTCTGGACCTTCTATGTTCAGCCTGGTTCTCAATAGTATTTTCTACCTGGCATCTGTCAGAAGCACACTTTTTCTTCTTTATCTTAATCTACCTCTTTTGTCATCCAGGGAGCTCTGGATTTGTTTGCCCTACTTTTCCCCTTCGAAGGAACATACCTTGACTGTGCCCGAGCTATCATTTCTTTGAAGGTAGCCCATTGTTCATCTACCAGTTTTCCTGCCAGCTTTTGACTCCAATTTATTCGTCCCAACTCCATTCTTACCCCCATTGAAGTTGGCCTTCCCCCAGTTAATTATTCTTACCCTGGATTGTTCTTTGTCCTTTTCCACAGTCAGCCTAAACCTTATGATACAATGATCACTATCCCCTAAATGCTCTGCTACTGATACTTGATCCACTTGGCTCACCTCATTCCCAAGAACCAGGTCTAGCAGTGCTTCATTTCTCATTGGACTAGCAACATAGTGTTGTAGAAAATTTTCCTGAACACACTCTAGGAACTCTTGCCCCTCACTGCCCTTTACACTACTATTATCCCAATCTATGTTTGGCTAATTAAAGTCTCCCATTATAACTACCCTATAATTTTTGCATCCCTCTGTAATTTCCTCACAAATTTATTCCTCCATGTCCTTCCCACTAGCTGGTGGCCTATAGACAACACCGAGCAACGTAACCACATCTTTTTGTTCCTTAGCTCTAGCCATGCCATGATCTAATTGAATGACAGAGCAGGCTCGACGGGCTGAAAGGCCTACTCCTGCTCCTACGTTCCTAACTTGCTAGTACCAGTTAAAGCTAGCCTGCATCTCTTAAAGTGGAGGTGCAGTGTGGCTGGAACATGTGCTGGCAGTCATGCAGGAAGTGAATCTGACCTGGGAAACATGAAGAATGGCACAACATGGGAGAAAGCGGGCTCCAAGGTTTTTAGACACTGCACTGGAAGTCTTTGTGGAGGAGATAGAAAGGAGGAGACATGTCCTGTATCCACAGGGGGGACAGGAGGCCCTCTAGGCACACATTCAAAAGACAGTGAGAGCAGATAACCGTGGAGGTTATGCCAGGAGTCAGGCCCCAAAAACCTGGATACAGCACCGTAAGAACTTCAATGACCTCACTTGAGCAGTCATCGTCAGTGAATTCATCTTCAAATGTTATATCCGACCAGCTGCACATCTAGCCTCAGTTATTTCTCAATTCACTGCACACCTACCACTCACCTATCACCAATCTCTATCCATCAGGACTCTTATCTAACATTCATATGCTTCACCTCACCCTCACACACTTAAACTGCTACAAGCCTCACACTCACATCTCACAGCTTGCACAAGACAACGACATCAGCCAAACAGATTGTACCACACTCACTGACACACTTCCTGCTCTCCTGCAGGACAAGGTGACACACAACAGGAGGCAACAGGAGCTAACTGGAGGGGGAATTCTAGGGAGGCCATGTGCTTGTCCAACTGCCTGTCTCTGGCAAGAGAGAATGAAATGTAGTTAGCTTTCAACGAATAGAAAGCATCAGTGAACTTCTTCATGCAACCGTGGATAGCAAACCTCACCATGGACACCTTCACAGCCACTGACAATGCGGTCCTTGCCCTGCTCTGAGGTTGCAGTTGTGGCTGTAGTATGTGGCAGATTTCAGTAAGGATGTCATTAATGAAGTGTAGATATCTCACATATCCTCCCTTGCTGAGATTCAGATATGAGAATTGTTCCCTGAACACCCTGGGCAGCTATGGCCTCCTGCTGAGGGCTTTTCTCCTCCTCTTCCAGCAGCTTGTCCTGCTCTGCAATGGCCTCTGTTCATTCTCCAAGTCATGCTGTATACCAAGGGATATACCTATTAGTGCACCCATATCTGGAAACAACTGTTAGTGCAGAAGCCTTGAAGCCAGTAAAAGGTCCTTCAGCACTTCCCACAACACTCCCTGTCGATCTTTGCAACTTTAAACAACTATAGAAAACACCAAACACTTTTAGGATTAAAGCAACAACCAGAAGAAATCTACCAGCAACTAACCTTTGAGTAGTTGATGATCCCTTTAGGTAGCACTGGTGGGGAGGGGGCCCTTCCTGTTTTGAACTCGTGTTCTGCTATGCAAAGTTAAGAGAGGACTTTGGCTGGAACGTTGAGCTCCAAAATGGCACTACTGGCATCAAATCAGCATTGTACACAGATTGGCGCCATGATCTACCTGCTCTGCATCATTCTGGTGGCTGTTCCCTGTGCATGCACGAATGTGTTCAGCTCTATAATATTCGGCCCGATTCACTGCACGTATGTCACATATGTCACGGACACGATTTTGAAGCTTTAAGGGTACTCGCAGCACCCAAAAACTGGATGCTAACAAGACCAATTTCTTGTCTATTATATACTTTATTGAACAAAATTGCAATAAAATTGTGAGTGACAAATGTGTAATTTCAATAACGCTCATTTATAGCCAGTGTCATAACATGTTATAATGATATATCTGACAGACCACATAACTGAATGATACACGAGTGCTTGGGCCATTTTACTGCTAACCATAAAAATGCTACAGATAACAGAATGCAACACATGACCACATATGGTTACTAGATCTAGTGTGGTCTTATTTCATAGCAATGATTTTCAGAAAATAAACCATTAAGGCTGCAAGAAGTCAATTCTTGGCTATTCTGTAGAATGCCTGGCCAAGTTCAAAAGTAAATTATTGATTTAGTTTGTCAGTCTCGATTTATAGCTTTAGTTTTTTAAATTTACTTTTGGTGCTCTTTGTGATAGTTATAGTTGAAAAATAAATGTCTTTCCTCTGTTGGCAATTAAGAAAATCTAAGGCATGGCATGGTTGTCTGTTTTTTATTATTAAAAACCTAAGGATAGTGGTATAAAAAAACATGTGAAGTAAAAGGCTAAAATTATCCCAAATGAAGACGCCAGTCCTTGTGCCTTAAATCTACAAGGAAAATAATCTAATGACCTATACAAGATGTAGGAACATGCCAGAAAAGTGAAGAAATTAATGCAAGAGGCTCTTGTGATGGACAATGAATGCTGAATGAAGATATAAATTAGGCCGTTTCACTGAAGATACTTCACAGGGGATATTGGACACCAACCCAATTAGAACAAAGTGGGCCAAAACCAAAATTGTTGGTAATTCTCCAATTCCAATGTCTCTTCCTGTTCATTTGTTTGGAGACCATTGTATTTTTCAACCCCTTGGCAAAATATCGCAAAGAAAAAGCCTAAGATCCAATTTAAAACAAATGACCACTCACAATTGTATATTTATATACAATAACCGCCTTAAACAGTGTTCAAATCACACGCAGCTTCCACAGTGCGGACTGCGACACCGACCACTCCCTGGTGTGCAGCAAGGTTAGACTCAGACCAAAGAAGTTGCATCATTCCAAGCAGAAGGGCCACCCGCGCATCAACACAAGCAGAATTTCTCACCCACAGCTGTTACAAAAATTTCTAAATTTACTTGTAACAGCCCTTCAAAACACTCCCACAGGGGATGCTGTGACCAAGTGGGCCCACATCAGAGACGCCATCTATGAGTCAGCTTTGACCACCTACGGCAAAAGTGCGAAGAGAAATGCAGACTGGTTTCAATCTCATAATGAAGAGCTGGAACCTGTTATAGCCGCTAAGCGCATTGCACTGTTGAACTACAAGAAAGCCCCCAGCGATTTAACATCCGCAGCACTTAAAGCAGCCAGAAGCACTGCACAAAGAACAGCCAGGCGCTGTGCAAACGACTACTGGCAACACCTATGCAGTCATATTCAGCTGGCCTCAGACACCGGAAACATCAGAGGAATGTATGATGGCATTAAGAGAGCTCTTGGGCCAACCATCAAGAAGATCGCCCCCCTCAAATCTAAATCAGGGGACATAATCACTGACCAACGCAAACAAATGGACCGCTGGGTTGAGCACTACCTAGAACTGTACTCCAGGGAGAATGTTGTCACTGAGACGGCCCTCAATGCAGCCCAGCCTCTACCAGTCATGGATGAGCTGCACATGCAGCCAACCAAACCGGAACTCAGTGATGCCATTGATTCTCTAGCCAGCGGAAAAGCCCCTGGGAAGGACAGCATTACCCCTGAAATAATCAAGAGTGCCAAGCCTGCTATACTCTCAGCACTACATGAACTGCTTTGCCTGTGCTGGGACGAGGGAGCAGTACCACAGGACATGCGCGATGCCAATATCATCACCCTCTATAAAAACAAAGGTGACCGCGGTGACTGCAACAAATACCGTGGAATCTCCCTGCTCAGCATAGTGGGGAAAGTCATTGCTCGAGTCGCGCTGAACAGGCTCCAGAAGCTGGCCGAGCACGTCTACCCTGAGGCACAGTGTGGCTTTCGTGCAGAGAGATCGACCGTTGACATGCTGTTCTCCCTTCGTCAGATACAGGAGAAATGCCATGAACAACAGATGCCCCTCTACATTGCTTTCATTGATCTCACCAAAGCCTTTGACCTCGTCAGCAGACGTGGTCTCTTCAGACTACTAGAAAAGATCGGATGTCCACCAAAGCTACTAAGTATCATCACCTCATTCAATGACAATATGAAAGGCACAATTCAACATGGTGGCTCCTCATCAGAGCCCTTTCCTATCCTGAGTGGCGTGAAACAGGGCTGTGTTCTCGCACCCACACTTTTTGGGATTTTCTTCTCCCTACTGCTTTCACATGCGTTCAAGTCCTCTGAAGAAGGAATTTTCCTCCACACAAGATCAGATGGCAGGTTGTTCAACTTTGCCCGTCTAAGAGCGAAGTCCAAAGTACGGAAAGTCCTCATCAGTAAACTCCTCTTTGCTGACGATGCTGCTTTAACATCTCACACTGAAGAGTGCCTGCAGAGTCTCATCGACAGGTTTGCGGCTGCCTGCAATGAATTTGGCCTAACCATCAGCCTCAAGAAAACGAACATCATGGGGCAGGACGTCAGAAATGCTCCATCCATCAATATTGCTGACCATGCTCTGGAAGTGGTTCAAGAGTTCACCTACCTAGGCTCAACTATCACCAGTAACCTGTCTGTAGATGCAGAAATCAACAAGCGCATGGGTAAGGCTTCCACTGCTATGTCCAGACTGGCCAAGAGAGTGTGGGAAAATGGCGCACTGACACGGAACACAAAAGTCCGAGTGTATCAGGCCTGTGTCCTCAGTACCTTGCTCTATGGCAGCGAGGCCTGGACAACATATGCCAGCCAATAGCGACGTCTCAATTCATTCCATCTTCGCTGCCTCTGGAGAATACTTGGCAACAGGTGGCAGGACCTCCAACACAGAAGTCCTCGAGGCGGCCAACATCCCCAGCTTGTACACACTACAGAGTCAGCGGCGCTTGAGATGGCTTGGCCATGTGAGCTGCATGGAAGATGGCAGGATCCCCAAAGACACATTGTACAGCGAGCTCGCCATTGGTATCAGGCCCACCGGCCGTCCATGTCTCCGCTTTAAAGACGTCTGCAAACGCGACATGAAATCCTGTGACATTGATCACAAGTCGTGGGAGTCAGTTGCCAGCGTTCGTCAGAGCTGGCCGGCAGCCATAAAGACAGGGCTAAATTGCGGCGAGTCGAAGAGACTTCGTAGTTGGCAGGAGAAAAGACAGAGGCGCAAGGGGAGAGCCAACTGTGCAACAGCCCCGACAAACAAATTTCTCTGCAGCACCTGTGGAAGAGCCTGTCACTCCAGAATTGGCCTTTATAGCCACTCCAGGCGCTGCTTCACAAACCACTGACCACCTCCAGGTGCTTACCCATTGTCTCTCGAGATAAGGAGGCCCAAAAGAAAAGAAGAAATAGCCTGGAGGTTCTAGAAAGATCGAGAAAGTTACTGGCCAAAACTTGATCATACCAAAAAGCATTATTCTCCAGCAGTAAAAACCCCCGCTTCTACTTTGTGTCACAAATTCATCCTCTCTTCTGGAATGTTCCGTATAACATGCAAATAGGCTTGAGCTTGTTGACCAAATATGGCAACTATGTATTAGCAAATACTAAACAACTCAAATATTTTAAATTTGGTAATAGTATAATCTGGACTAATATGACATTCAATCAATCTCTAATGTATCAAGAGACTGGCTTGTTGATGTTTTTTTCCATACTATCAACACTTGGTTTACTTCTGGTATATAATCAGTTCATTCGCTCATTTGTTCGGGCTTCCAAGGTTTGGTTCTCCAGTTTTTTTCCCTTCCTATCCTGGTAGCTATTATTTTTCTGTGAGTTTAGTTCTTAAAAGGCTATTCTATCAGAGGGGCCTCGTGGCTAAGTTCAATCTTGCGCTCACCTGACACACACAAGCAGGGGTTTGTGGTAGTAATCAGGAGCACGGACTAATTTGCTGGGCACCCCAAAGCCAACTCAAGCACCCCCATCGCCACCATCATTCCGATGAAGGGTCGCTGACCCGAAACGTTAACTCTGCTTCTCTTTCCACAGATGCTGCCAGACCTGCTGAATGGTTCCAGCATTTCTTGTTTTTATTTCAGATTTCCAGCATCCTCAGTATTTTGCTTTTATTACCCCCATCGCCACCTTGGCAGTGATCTGCTGGCTCAGTGCAGTCCAGTGAGAATTTCCTATTTCAATCCCAACCCACTCAGTCCACTTACTTATTCAGTTATTGTACTTTCTTTCTGTGCAGGCCTGACTGAAGGTAGGTTGGCCATTTATGCAAAGAAACCACAGAAAGTATTGATTTTTTTGTACATTCTCAGTAACCCTTTCTGCTCTAGTCTTGGCTGCTTTCAGCACATTTTGTTTTTATTTATCTTTGGGAAAAGTTTTCACACCCTACACCTTATTTGCGTTTCTCTCTGTTAGCCAATAGCGGTTTTCACTTCAGCTATTGGGAATACTGGCTCTTTACTTAGAGTGGAACGAATGTTAAACTTGATACCACAGGGTGTAGTTGAAGCGAACAAAATGCATTTAAGGGGAAGCTAGATAAGCTCATGATGGAGAAAGGTATAGAAGGATATGTTGGTGGGGTTAGCTGAAGAGAGGTGGAAGGAGGGTTGTGTGTAGCATTAATGCTGGCATAGACCAGTTAGGCTGAATGGCCTGTTCCTGTACTGTAGACGATATATAACTTTATGTAACTCTATGTGATATCCTTTTTGACTCACTGATAATGGTCTGGAGCTTACATCTTTACAACAGAATCTGAGACATCTGGGCCAAGATTTTCAAAATGGGTCAGGAACCCAATGCCTAGATGATTTTCAGGTCCCCCCCCCGCCCTCTCCCCCCCCACCACACCTTGGCTGCGTTGCCAACGCAACGCGATTTTCAAATGTTAATGCACTAATTGGGGGCACTGATCGTCTGCAGGAGGCAGAAGCTGCCTGGCTGCCACCAGAGGCAAAGACAAACAGCAGTCATGATGTGGCCTGCTGCTTCCTTGCTGAGGAAAGCAGGAAGATCCTCAAAGGGACAGCAGAATGGTAAGGTTAGGCAGCAGTTCCATAATAAAAAAAAATGTCCTGCGCTGGGCCCAGCGCAATATTCCCGTGGGCCGAAAACATTTCTTCTTCAAACAACAAAGTTCGCCCCTCCGCCCCCTGCCCCCTTTCCCCCGCCCCCTTCCCCCACCCCTCCCCTTCCCCTCATCCCCTTCCCCCCATCCCTTTCCCCATCCCCTTCCCCCCACCCCTTTCCTCCATCCCCTTCCCCTTTCTCCCACCCCTTTCCCCCATTCCCTCCCCCCTTTCTCCCACCCCTTCCCCCTTTCCCTTATCCCTGCCCTGCCTCCTGCCACCTTTTCCCCACCCCCCTCCCCCTGCCTCCTTCCCCCGCCTCCTTCCCCCTCCCCTTCCCCCTGCCCCCTCCACCTTAACCAGCTTCTAAAGGAGCTTAATGGAGATGAGCGCTTCCTCATTCCCTTCCCCCTGCCCTCACATTAAAAATTGTGGACTGTCCCGGAGGCACACGTTCTGCAGATGACCTCCGGGACTGCAATTTTAAAATCGCGCCCCACTCACTCCCAATCCTACGGCCCTTTCAAAATTCGGCCCCTAGTTTCAGTTATCATTTCAATGCCAACTTTCATATAAGTGCACTGCTGTACAATCACCATACCAGAAGATGAGATATTTGAGACAGGATAAGTTGATCCAGGGACAGAACAGCCAATATTTAACTATTGATTAACTTCAATGGGTACAGAGCAAAATCAATGGAGTAGAGCTCCATAGAAACAGCTCCAACCTCCAGAGTGAATGGTGTGCTACGCGTTTAATAAATGAGCCAGAGGTACCTTTAAAAGAGTGTGTACTGTGCCTTTACAGAGGACAACATCTACAATACAGGACTCTAATCAGAACAAGGATTAACAATGACCTACATTTTAATTGTACTTTTCAGATACAAAAAGATGCTTCAGAGCACTTTAAAATGGACAATGGGCAGAAGCGAAGAGAAAGAGAAATGAAGTTATGAGAGCACCGTCAAAGGGAAGCTAGTGAAAACAATAAGGAACCTGGTAAAGAGGAAGTAATTAGGGAATGAGCTCAAGAAGGCAAGGAAAAAGGGCAAGGGGAACGGGGAGTGGGGTGGTCAAAGGAAAAGCCAAAGCAAAGTTAATATCAGCTTTTATTAAATTAAAACATTCATTATGCCTTCTTGAGATCTGTAAGAGCTAGTATTTTGAATATCTACACAGTGGTTTGTAAAGTAGCTCTAGATAAGGTAAAGACATTTCTCAAAACTTTAGACATTTGGAAGGGTGTTACACTGGGAGTACATATCATAAAATTCCACACTCCATGATTGCCTGACCATTATTTTAATGGATTTGGATTTTCCCAATATACTCACCCAAGTGTGCCAAACCCACTTAAGCAGAACCTCCCAAACTACAATTTTTAAAAATTTTGACTAAACTATAATTACAATATTACAAAGACATGTATGGGACCTTAACTCTCAATTAGTGTGGATAAGGTTAATTAATGTGAAATGTTAACTGATCTATCCAACGCATGTTTGTTCCATGGTTGATCAACTATTATTATCTTGTGACATATCTCGGAATGAAATACCATCAAAATAATGTGCATCTCACGTTTCTCATAAAAGTTTCTATTACATTCCTTTCTCTGAAAGACATTAGTGAACCATTTGGGTTTTTACAACATCCATTAGTTTTCATAGAAATTTTTTACTGGTGCTAGTTCATGAACTACCCAAATTTAAAGAAAAGAAAATACCTTGCATTTTTATAGCACCTTCAATGATCACAAAACGTCCCAAATTGCTTTACAACCATTGAAGTACTGTTGTAGTATAGTCACTGTTGTATTGTTGAAAACGTGGCAGCCAAGCTGCAACAGCAAGCTCCCACAAACAACAAATAGATAACGACTAGATAATTTGCCTTAGTGCTGGTATTTGAGGGATAGTCATTGGCCAGGATATCAGGGAGAATTCCCTCATTTTTCTTCAAATTGTACCATGCAATCTTTTATGTCCATCTGAGAGGGCAGACAGAACCTTTGTTTATTGGCTCATATTAAAGAAATTTCATAACTTGCTATGGTAGAATTTGAAATCAAACTCCAGGTTACCAGTTCAGTATCTGAACCATTATACATTATCACTGCACTTGCAGAAAAGTGCAATGAACTTGATATGTGAATAAACTGTACCCAGCAGCAAAATTATCAATTTTGGGTTGTGTAAGGAGAGAACCTTTGAGTTTCATAACAGTAAGGTAAAGTATTGGTGGTTACAAGTCAATAACTGGCAGTAGCAGTGGAAGCAAAGGTGATGATGAATTAAGAGCGTTAATCAATAAGTATATTGGCTTAAGTGAGCTTTTTTATATAATGTGCTTGTACCAATGGACTAATTATGTCCAGTGATGACACTGGTGTAAACAAGAAGGCAGGAATTCAATTTTGAATGAAGTTGACAACAAGGAGACAGTTTTAAAATCAGACCTGTACTTGCATTGTCTTTAGTCCCTGCCGCAAAATCTGTTCTCTAGCCACTGAATCTATCCCACTCCTTGGCAACTGTTTGAGGTTGAGTCAGACTATTCGCAACCTTGGTACTGTAACTGACCCCAAGATGAGCTTCCAACCACATATCCATGCCATCACTAAGATCACCTATTTCCACTTCTGTAGCATCGTTCGACTAAGCCCAGCCTCAGCTCATCTGCTGTTGAAACCCCCATGCATGCCTGTGTTACCTCTAGACTTGACTATTCCAATACACTCCTGGCCAACCTTCCATCTTTCACTCATCATAACCTTGAGCTCATCCAAAACTCTCCTTCAAAACAGTGAAACTTCAATGGACATGTAGTCATTGCAGGATGCTGCATCTATTTAATTGAAATCTTTCATGTGTCTGAGCTCTAGCCCCCACCAAGTCCGTTCACCCATCACCCCTATGCTCACTGATCTACTTTGCCTCCGAGTTAAGCGACACCTCGATTTTAAAAGTCTCATTGTTGTTTTCAAATTCCTCCATGGCCTCACCCCTCCCCATCTCGGTAGCCTCCTCCAGCCCTACAACCCTCCAACATATCTACACAGACTTTTAAAAAGTGCAGCATGGAGGGATCTGGGTGTTCTTGTACAAGAAACACAAAAAGTTAGCAAGTAATTAAGAAGGCAAATGGAATTTTGCCCTTTATTGCAAGGGGGTTGAAGTTTAAAAATAGGGAAGTCTTGTTACAACTGTATAGGGTGTTGCTGAGGCCGCACCTGGAATACTGTGTACAGTTTTGGTCTCCGTATTTAAGAAAGGATATACTGGCATTGGAGGCAGTTCAAAAGAGATTCACTAGTCTGATTCCTGGGATGAAGGGATTGACTTATCAAGAACGGCTAAACAGGTTAGGCCTTTATTCATTAGCGTTTAGAAGAATGAGGAGTGATCTTATTGAAACGTATAAGTTTCTGAGGGGGCTTGACATGGGTAGATGTTGAGAAGATGTTTCCACTAGTGGGGGAATCTCAAACTAGGGGACATAGTTACAGAATAAAGGGACATTCATTTAAAACTGAGATGCAAAGGAATTTCTTCTCTCAGAGGCTAGTGAATGTCTAGAATTCTCTACCCCAGAGAGTTGTGGAGGCTAGATCACAGAAAGTATTTAAAGAGGAGGTAGATAGATTTTTGAAATATTGGGGAGTTGAGGGCTATGAGGAGTTGGCACAAAAGAAGAGTTGAGGTCTGGGGCAGATCAGCCATGATCTTATTGAATGGCGGGGCAGGCTTGAGGGGCCGAATGACCTACTCCTGCTCCTATTTCTTATGTTCTTATGTTCTTCCAATTCTAGACTCTTGCATATCTCCAATTTCAATCGTTCCAGCACTGGTGGTTGTGCCTTCAGCTGTCGAGGCTCTAAGTTCTGGAATTCCCTCCCTAAACCCCTCTGCCTCTCTACCTCTTTTTCCTTTTTTAAGGCACTCCTTAAAACCTACCTCTTTGACTAATCTTTTGATTATCTTGCCTAATATCTCCTTATGTGGCTCAGTGTCAAATTTTGATTGATAATGTTCCTGTGAAGCACCCTAGGATGTTTTATAATGTTAAAGATGCTATATAAATGCAAGTTGTTGTTTTTGTTGCAAGCAATGTTACTAGATTACATGTAAACTCAGCTCACATGTATTTCCTGCATAAATATTGGGTTATAAGTCACATTCTGTGACACCCGTGACGAACAGACCAGCCACCCATAGGACTATAGAAGTTCAATGCCACATAGGATGCTATTCAATTCAGTGCATCTATAATAGCTCTTTGCTAGACCAAAATTGTAACAGACCCAAAGTGCATCAGTTATTTGAAGTCAAAATATATGTTGATCAATCATAATGCTGTATTGAGGCAAAATTGTTCCATCGTTATTTGGTGACTCTATGTATACAGCAATATACATTCTGAGATGACAAACCCCGTCACCTGGGCTACTGGTGAATTCTCAAAAATTGCCAGTCAGTTAAAAGAACAAATTGTTGGTGTTATTCCATCAGTTCACAACATACACTGCCGAAATAGATAATAAATTAGTCACAAATAAATAATTCAGTCTCCAGTAACTTAATATAAATAAAGCTACTGATCAGACCAGGGTACTGAGAATCATACATTTTTCACAATTAACCAAATGTTGTTGAATTTTCCTTATCTGATGTTGTTGATTATTTCTGTTAGATAGTTTGTTATCAGGAGCAATCCTGAGCTATTACATTTATACCTGAATTCCAAAGAAAGTTCAGAACTTGCATGGAACTGCTGAAACGCACCAAATCTATCCTAGTTGGAACAATTTTCCAGCCAGTCATATTTCAGAGGACAGAATGTCAGATACATTTAAAGCTACTTTGCCAGTTGATAGAGCAGTGCATCATCCACATGAATGAACTTTCATACAAATTTGTGGATTTTCATTAAAATGAGTCATAATAGTAGACCTAGAGCATAGTCCAGGGGAGCTCCAGATTAAACGGGTTTTAAATCTAGTACAAATGGTGATCCACAACCCTTTGGAAATGGCTGCTGTGATGTGAGGAACCAGTTTACAATCTTGAGTTGTCCGTGGACTTGCAATCTATGACAAAGCGGATTGCAATTTACAGTTCTAAAAGATGCACAAATAAATATTGCATCAGCTGTCTAGTCATCATCAGAATCAGAACGAAACGATCAGAAAAGCTGAGAAAGTAGAAATTAACATGCAATAATTCACTAACTGTGTATATTAATCGAGATTTGCAGAAATGAATAATATAATTCTACATTATTGACAAAAATTACAGAAAAAGTTGACAAGTAGTACGACAAGTAGCATTCAACACATTTTGGATTTTTCCCTATTTTTTATCTGAATAGCTCAATTCCCTTGTGATATGTTGAAGCAGGAACACATCCCTAATATCTGGAGTCACTAATTATTTTCAAATCCAATAGCAGTGTGATTAAAGTTTTAACAATTTCGCCTATTTTTAACTTAATCGAGCACAATTTTCAAGTCAATTAATGTAAATGTTTGTATTCACCCATTACCCATTTGTTTTACTGCCTTAAATAGATCCAAAGTGTTCGCAAAAAAATAATCAAAAGCACACATTGAAGTGGTCAAGTATTTTCAATTGATTACAACCCTTCCATTACATGGTGCAGGTATATCTGTTAGGGTAAAAGATTTTGAAGCATCTTTCCCTCAAAAATCAGAAGGTTGCAGATCCAACCCCTGATCTGAACCAAGTTAATTGATCTTACTTGGAATGGGGTAGGCATGTTCATAATGTATCAGGTGTTCCTAGTCTAGTGATGTGCAAAATCTGCCACGTTTCCCCACTCCTGATGGTGAACTGACAGTTCATGTGGAAAAGTCCATGAGTGTCAATGTCACGGAAGGGTAAGATTGGGCTCAGCTATAATGCTTCCCACAGTCAAAAAGAGGGCCAACAATCACTGGCTGAAATTCACTTTCAAAGAATGGCCAATTGGGCAAAATGCCAGAGGATTGTCAATAATATTTCAGTGTGATTCAGCACCTTCAGAAATTTGGGGCCTGAATTAAATGATCATGAATATAGAGATTTGAATTGGGAAACCTGCCAAATAACAGTTCCAAATCATCTTTTGTGTAAAGTTTATCTTCTAAATGGATTTGGTGTCTGAACCATTTAAGACTACAGTTTAGACAAATATGCATGAATCAGAGCTTGTTACACATTATCACTCAGTTTTTTTTGTCTGACTTCATCAAGCATGAAATCTTTAGAAATTGCATTGCTTGTGACTGCTGTACCATGGAGTAAAAGCCCAAGGGTTTAGGCCATGCTGAGGTGCTGATCTCCAACGTGGAGAGATACCCAGGAGAGACAAGATCCTTACTGCAAAGGAAAGGGAAGGACAGTCAGAGGATTACTCACTCTGGAATTGCCCTCATCTACCTCAGTGTAGGCCTTAACACTTCTGCTCAACACAAGGAGGCTCAGTATGGGAGATATTGGAAACAAACCAGTAAGTCCTTTTTTCCATTCCCATGGCAAATCAATTTTCTGATATAATTTCTAAATGATTAATAAAGCATGTTTGGCAACATTATTTAACTAAGTATTGATATTATCTGTTCTTTTAAACCAATAGTGCATCAATCTATTCTCACACCAGCAGGCTTAGCTAAAGCAAAAGCTGTAACTATTCACCTCATGGTACGAACAGCTTGATGGGTCCCCCCATTTCAGAGATTTAGTGGACGGAGCTTGATGCACTTTCACTCCCTCAGACACAAACGTGTTGCAGCAGCGCCAAGAAGCTGTCTGTGATTTAAAGGTCTGTACCAGTTTGCTTCAAAAGCTTAACCAGAAAAGGTGAGTCTATGTTTGTCGAGAGAGACAGTAAGTGGTGTCTTTATTGTTTTAAGTAACTGAGGAGTATGGGGAAATTGATTGTTTCATTATGAAAATTGTATACTCGTCTTTTTTGTAAACAAAAGTTTATTATCTGTAATTGTAGCTCATCTCAATAAAGTGCTATTTCATATGGCTGCATGTGTCATATTTCAATAGGCACTTAAATGATCTGTTAGAATCCTTGGGTAGTGCTCTTCCCTATCTAAAAAGGGTCACACTGGATCCTATAGGCTATTAGGCCCATTTATGGGAGTGACTGGTGATACTGAACCTGACGATTGTGACAACAACTCACAATCAACAACTAAAACAGATTATCTAGTCATTTATCATATTGCAGATTGTGGGATCTTCTTTATGCAAATTGTCTGCTGTGTTTCCAACATTACAATAGTGCCTACACTTTAAAAGTACTTTATTGGCTATAAAGCACTTTGGAACATCTTGAAGTTGTGACAAGCGCTGTATAAATTTAAATTCTTTCTTCTTTAACAGGCAACCAGTCACAGGGAAGAACTGTTGGTATATTGACTGAACTCAATGTTAATGTGTAAATGTTTTTGTTTTTGACTAGAGTTAGGCAATGAAATAAAAAATACAAAAGTAAAGTTCATGTGGTTGTTGCAATAACAGTTATCAGCAGTATTCCCATCGATTGCTAACCTGTATTTTGAGGTTAATTTATTTCTGAGATATCGAATAAGCAGTCAATGCTCTTGGGACATTCACTGTCGAGATTAAAAGTAGAACAAAAGATAAGCAAATAAAAAGAAAGTGGCAAGGTCATTCCAAGCTTGAATTTTAAAAGCAAGAACATTGTGACAGTAAAAAAATTAAATGTTTTGAGGAATTGGGAATGAATTGTTTCCAGTTAGTGTGTAATAGATCCGCTTTCAACACAGTAAAGATGCCGAGATGAAGAAGGCTATGTAAGACGGAGTGTTGCAGGTTAAGAGGAAAATAAGAAGAAAGCTCATAAGTGCAATTACTATAGTAATATTGAAAAATAGTGAAATATAAGAAAACTGTGACAGAGAAAGATCACAAGCTTTTTCTTTTAGCTTGTGCAGGAGCGTGTGTAAGGTTTGAGAATAATCCCCCAGCCCCAAGATATTGGAACATATATTTGAGTCTTGAAATTTACAAAATTATGAATTGCTGAAGAGAAAATAAGTGTTTGGCACAAAAGACAAAACCAAATTTCTTGGAAGATGGATTAGCAATGACAGTGTCATACAGGCCCCCACCTGCCAAGACTGAGGCACACATTATTTTGCCACATGAATGTTAAAACTTAAGATTGGTGCTGGGAAGAAAAGAGGGCCTATCACAAGGAATTGCCAGGCCCCTCGCTGGAAAGACCTTTTTTGCATGCTAGCAGACAGTGTTGGAACAAAGGACCCAGTCCTTGCTTCTCCAATACACAGAAGACCTGGTCAGGCCAGTTTAGTCACATGACTAACTGGCTGTTTGAATTTGAACTTGCCACAGAGTGTTTGAAACTCAGAAAGCTCTTTGCTCCTGAACTGAAAAGACCTCTCTCCTGTCTGCTCCCATCTCTTTCTCACGGAACTGAAGAACCATTGATGAAACATGAACCCCAAGAGAGAAAAGTCTCCTACAGTGAACAAGGTTTAAGAAGAATGCTGGGCCACAACAAAAAGCAAGACTACTTCCAAAAGGACTATGGTGAGCTCGAAGCATAGTAAACAAGAAACTCTTCTGACATTGCCTCAAACCTCTCCATTTTATTTTTCTTCTGCTCTTTTCTGTCCCCATTTGCATGTGCATATCGCATACGCATGCTAGCATGGGGCGCGGCATGTATCCGTAGGCATTAACCGAATTAGAGTTTAAGTTTTAATAAATTTCACTTTTCTTCTTTAAACCAAAGAAAGCCTGTTTGTGCTCATTTCTTTGCCTTATAATTGGAAAGTGGTGAACAAGGATTCACGAAGGGGGAGCTTAAAACACTGTGTGTTTAAAAATTAAAATCCTGTTACACTAAGACCAGGTGAAGACAGTAAAAGACTCCTAGACACCTTTCTCACTTGGTCGTTACAACAGAAATGTAGGAGTTTCATTTGAAATCAGAGGAAAGTGTGAGGTAAGGAATGTAGGACAAAGGGTAGATCATTCAAAGGTAAGAGGTAGCAACTGTAGGAACTATTCTTTCAAAAATTGGGGAAAAAAATTATTCTCCTGAATGGCATGGAGATCAATAAGATTGCCGTACCTGAAACACCTTAGTTGGTAATGAATATGGTGGTGTGAGCCGAATTAGCTTCTTAATTTATACAGAATATATAAACCTTTTCTGTTGGTGTCCATGTATCTTGTTTAAATTGAGCTGGAGAATATATTCAGTTAGGTGATGGTGCATTACATAGCACTTTCAGGAATGTGCAACAAAACCACACTATTCATTGAGGGAGAGCCAAAGTCATTTGCTAACAAAGCACCAGGATTGTGGGGAGAATCTGAATTGAGAGAGGGAGGGATAGTGGAGATTGGGTGCTGACTGTGGATGATAGTGATGTGGGTTTTATGCTTCATGCAGTTTGGTGGGATGAAATGACGTTGCCTCCTTTTCTCTAATCCGGTTTAGCTCTTCCCTCAGTCATGAAGAGGGGAATGGGGGATGGGGTGACTCGGGTGGGGAGAGGAGGAAAGATAAGGCTAGTAGGCTAGAATGATAGGATTGGGCTTTTGAATCACAAATACTTTTTCTCTTCCCTTTTATTCTCTTCTTTCTGCCAATCATTTTTTTCCAATACTGTTTCCTTTTTTTACATCTAAAAGTACTTGGAGATTCAGCTACCCGATGGAGAAAGTTTGAAGACAGAACTGATGTGATCATTTTGAATGTTTTTAATATCCTGTGACACCATTGAGTCATGAGCACATTAACAATTCTTCGGTTGCACACAAAAGCTGAGTGTTTTTTTTTTACAAATCCTCTACTGAATATATTTTACTCTTGCCTCAAGATTTTAGGGCATTATAGTTGTGATCAAGAGCGTTTATTTGCAACAATCACCATCTGCTGATCAACTACGGCCAGAGTGTTTGCAATGGAATAAGAAGGGCAAAGCCAGGTGAAGTTTGTTCGTGGGTGGGATCTTCTCGTTAAATAAGGAACTCCACTTTGCAACAGGAATGAGAAATGAAAAGTTATCACAGCCAAGCTTAAGAGCGCTGTGCCCAAAAGCTCTAATCCTATTCATTTATGTTGTAGCTTCACATATTTACTAACCTAGAGAACTAGCAAAATCTGACCAGCGACTTAAAAAAAAAAAGTTGACAGAGCCCTAAAAGCCAACAGCTCAGAAATAGTGCTGAATGTTGGCCTCATGGCACAGAAGGTAAAGGCCTAGAAATTGGATGGCACCATGCCCATTTTTCAGACAATAAACAGGCACCTCAACCTCCAATACAGTGGGCAGGAAGTGGCCCCTCATTTGCAGCTGGAAATGCACCACCCACCATATTGGATTATGCATCCAGGACCATGCCTGAAACAGGCAATAGGCTCTTTGTCTATTCAAATAAGGTATGTAGCACATGACTGAGGCTCCCTTGGCAAGATTAATTTCTCCTGATGACACTCAGGACAATCAGGTCTACATGCGGCCTAACACGGCATCCTTAAAATGCTGCACCAACCAGGTTAAGTGTTTGAAATATGTTTTGAAGAGCCAGGAAGAGCAGAATGTAAAAACCCAAAGTACAGGTGAATTCAGAAATGGTTGAAGGGGAATTGAATGCAAAGGCATGAGATTTATTTTTTAGCTGGGTCTGGGGTTTCACCCATTTGCCAGAAAATTACTGGTAACATTCCACCGTTTACCAAGTCGGCCCTTCATAGACTGTGATCCCAAACTAGAGTTTCCCACATGCTTAGAACATGTTTAAAAAAAACAGGAATAATTTATTAAAATCATTTTTTATGAGGGAGAAGGGAATGGAGATAAAGGGGCAGGGTGGGAAGAGGTAATTAGTGTGGGAGGGGGCTTGTGTGAATTATAAACACTGGCATAGCCCATTTGGATTGAGTGGGGCTGTTTCTGTGCTACAAAAATAATTACTCCTGGAAGGGTGAGCAGATACTTTAAATATGAAAATAAACGTAGCTGTCGAGACTTTAATTAATTTGCTTCCTTTCATTGGGAATGCACCCTAGATACATCCTATTCATTTGTGAACTGAAATCTTCTATAACTTGCACTGGTCCCAACTGGCAGAGCATTCCTGGTTTGTAAGTCAAAACTGCGTCAAAATGAGATCTGTCCTTACCAAGGTCGCAAGGCAACCCAGAGGCAGGAAATGGATTACCTGGACCAATTCTGATTTAACCATTTTGAGAAAACACTTATATTTAAGCAACTTCAAGAAGGTCAAGGGTGTATCAATATTTTTGAATGAAAACCTTGGTGCTGAATTCTACTGGAGGGTTAATCCATCTTATCCTCCAATGGATGATGATCAAACTTTTATACATTTCAAATGTTTCCTCTCTTGTCCACCTCACATGTCATGTGTACGCTGGAGCAATCCTGGTATAAGTTTTCAATTTATAACTAACAATCACCATTACTCCAATCTTACTATTCTATTTCCAAACCTGAGCAATATCCTGAAGTGTAGCGACAGAAATGTTAAATAAGGGCAGTTAATGCAGCAACTACAGAGAATATCCTCCTTATCTCAAAATACAGCTGCAACCAGTGTTGAGGAAAATAAATAGACATAGACATCAGCAGGAAATGCCACAAAGTCCTTTGATGAGAATGAAAAGTTTATAAAATCAGCTTTCAAGCAGCTTATTTGTTACATGTAATCCCTTTGAGGACAAACACTAAATAAATACACCTGAAATTTCAACTCTCAGAAACCATCAACTCATTGTAAAACTGTTCAACCTCAAATTTTGGAACAATCAAAAGTGGGAGAACAGTTACCAGGATTCAGTCCTGCCCTACAACCAATCAAAACAGAATAACAAAATCACAGAATCAGAATTACTTTACAACTGATTTGATTGGTTCAAATTGATAATGCAAGTGGAAAAGCTTACTTTTCTTGTGAAGCACCGAGAAGTTGGTGCTGGGCCCTCTGTTGTTTGTCATATATATTAATGACTTGGATGTGAATGTAGGGGGCATGATTAGTAAGTTTGCAGATGACACCAAAATTGATGGTATAGTGGACAGTGAAGAAGGTTGCCTCAGGTTACAACAGGATACAGATAAACTGGGCAAGTTGGCAAGGGATTGGCAAATAGAATTTAACACAGCCAAGTGTGAAGTGATGCATTTTGGGAAGTTAAACCAGGGCAGGACATATGAAGTGAATGGCAGGGCCCTGGGGAGTGCTGTTGAGCAGAGAGACCTTGGGGTGCAAGTACATAGTTCCCTGAAAATGGCAACCCAGGTATTAAGGGTGGTGAAGAAGGCGTATGGCATGCTTGCCTTCATCGGCCGAGTCATTGAGTACCAATTCAGCCCAAGGATTGAAACATTGTCATCTTAAGTGATGAAAGATGGTATGCATGAAGACATGATTATTAAATTAATCTTGTTCGGATATCTATAGGACTGTATTGAAGAACAACAGCTAATCTCATTCCCATACACACCAACTTGTTTTGGGTGGTGGTCAGAACATTGCATTTGTTGACAAATTAGCACAATCAGCACACCTCCTCTCAGCATGTGCCCAACTATAGTATACGGAGGTGGAAATACCAGTTATTAAAGATGGGAGCACACCGAGAGGAGATGGAAGTTTGTTTGGTCCATTAGTTACTGGACTCAGGTGGGGTGGGCAGATGAGGGAGATAGATTGCAAAGAGGGTGGATGAATGACAAATGGAGGAAAGGGGGCAAAGAGATAGGGAAAGGAAGGGGAAAGGGGAGAATGGATGGCATGGGAAAGAGAGGGAGAAGTACGATTGCATGGGAAATGGAGGGGAGGGGAGGGGAAGGGCTGAATGGTGGCAGTGGCAAAGGGAGGGTGCAATGGATTTAAGTAGCAGGAAAGGAAGAATGGATGGCATTGAAAGAGAGGGTGAAGTATGTGGCAATAAAAGAGGGAAATGGTTGGTGCTGAAGGAGAGAGTGAAGGAGGAAATTAAAGGCTTTGATGGCGAGGAAAAGTGATGGCAATAGAGGGAATAGAAAGTGGATGGCAGTAAAGGCAAGAGAGAAAGATGCAAAAGCAGAAATCAGTGCACTGAAGAGAATGAGAGAATCTGGGAGGGCAATTTTAGACAGACAAGAACATTTTAAGAAGACTAGAAAAATTACAATAAATGGAACATCATTTTGATTGTTTTGGTTACATAATTACTGTAAAACTCTGCAAGTCCCTGGAATATATGGTACGGTTTATAATCTGGCAAGATTCTATGACTGATGAGAATAGAAATCTTTGCATATCAAGAAATGCTTTATATTCATTAATTTATTAAAATCGTTTTCATAAGTTGTCTTCTGTAGGAAATACTATTTAACTGACTGTAAAGTATTGTTTGAAGCTGGTTGAGTGCAGTCTATGCAATTAGGCCAATGTCACAGGATTGTCTGTTAGTGATGCTTAGAAAGTGCACAAGTGCTAGAGACTGAAATTCAAATTAAAAATTAACTGGCACAAGGATGATGGGCCAAATAGTCTCCTTCTGTGCTGTATCATTCTATGATTTGCATTTAAAAATATGTTTCCTGTATAGTGCATCAATGGTATTTTAAATTCTCTATCTTAATTGGATCTTGCATTGAGGTGAGGTGAGAGTGACTGCCCTTGACATCAAGGCAGCATCTGACCGAGTATGACATCAAGGAACCCTAGCAAAACTGAGGTCGTTGGGATTCAGAGGAAAAACCCTCCGCTGGCTGGAGTCATACCTAGCGCAAAGGAAGATGGTTGTGGTTATTGGAGGTCAATCATCTGAGCTCCAGGATATCACTGCAGGAGTTCCTCAGGGTAGTGTCCTAGATCCAACCATCTTCAGCTGCTTCATCAATGACCTTCCTTCAATCATAAGGTCAGAAGTGGGGATGTGCACTGATGATTGCACAATGTTCAGCACCATTCGTGACTCCTCAGGTACTGAAGCAGTCCGTTTAGAAATGCAGCAAGATTCGGACAATATCCAGGCAAGGGCTGATAAGTGGCGAGTAAAATTTGCGCCACACAAGTGCCAGGCAATGACCATCTCCAACAAGAGAGAATCTAACCATCTCCCCTTGACATTCAATGGCATTACCATCGCTGAATCCCCCACTATCAACATCTTAGGGGCTACCATTGACCAGAAACTGAACTGGAGTAGCCATATAAATACCGTGGCTACAAGAGCAGGTCAGAGGCTAGGAATCCTGTAGCAAGTAACTCACCTCCTGACTCCCCAAAGCCTGACAACCATCTACAAGGCACAGGTCAGGAGTGTGATGGAATACTGTCCACTGCCTGGATGGGTGCAGCTCCAACAACACTCAAGAAGCTTGACACCATCCAGGACAAAGCAGCCCGCTTGATTGGAACCCCATCTACAAACATTCACTCCCTCCACCACCGTTGCACAGTGGCAGCAGTGTGTACCATCTACAAGATGCACTGCAGCAATGCACCAAGGCTCCTTAGACAGCACCTTCCAAACCTGTGACCTCTACCAACTAGAAGGACAAGGGCAGCAAATGCATGGGAACAACACCACCACCTGCAAGTTCCCCTCCAAGTCACACACCATCTTGACTTGGAACTGTATCGCCGTTCCTTTACTGTCGCTGGGTCAAAATCCTGGAACTCCCTTCCTAACCCACATGGACTGCAGCGGTTCAAGAAGGCAGCTCACCACCATCTTCTCAAGGGCAATTAGGGATGGGCAATAAATGCTGGCCTGGCCAGTGACACCCACATCCCATGAATTAATAAAAGAAAGGGTAAATCTCCTTATGGCACTGAAGGTCGTGGGTCAGAGCATGGTCAGTGAGGGTGCAAGACAGAGTTTGGACAAATGGAACAAAATAATAAAATTGCAAATAAAATTCAGCTGCTCTTACATGTTTAGTTCTTTGTTCTTTTTAAATCATGGTGTAATTTGCTGAACAACATTGAGAGGTCCAGAGATATGTACAAGTAATGTTTGACTGTGTGGGTTTATTTTGAAGAGTTATAATTGTTCAGATCCCATTGGAGCTGGGCAGCTCATGGCATGTGCTGTTAGTTAGACTTTGTCTTGCACCCTTCAATGTGAAAATTCATTGAGCCATAACCTGCTGATAACGGCGCAGTAACAGCAACAGGCCATCCTAGACCTCGGTGAACAGCGGGACCAACAATCTATCTCCTTAACTGATGAGATTTAAGGATTGAGAAAGAAACAAAAAAATGATGGAGAAGGAGGGTTAAATAAAGTCAAATCGGGTACAGAAAGGGAAATAAAGAGACAGATAAAAGATTGGATTGAGAGAGACAGACAGGGTTCAAACAGGAAAAGTAAGAAAATACATTTTAAAGCTAAAATAGATTTTCATCGGATTTATGGTAGTCATATGACTTCCACTGGTGGCTTTTTACTTGGAACTTTACTTAGAATATCCTCCATTTTGAATTTTGTAACTTGTGGCTATCCCACCTTCATTTTCACACTGATTCCACGTTATTTTTTTTCATCGAATCTTCTGCCATGAAGGTGCTGATATGAACAAAGTAGAGTTCTACCTTGTTCTCCAATAACTTGCAAAATTCACCCCGCACTTATCCAGTAGGCTAGCAGTATTTGCAACTGTGGCAACTTTGACTTTCTTCTCTCTCCCCTTGCAGTGAAGTCTAGGGGTACTGAGAAGATTAGTAGCACTTGTATGTCCACTTTGGGATGAGATCTGTCACCTCAGCACAGACCTGAAAAGCAGTTTTTATTTTATTTTCAAAATTACTTGCAGTGTCTTAAATATAGAAGTACAAGACTAATTAGGACATGGACAACTTGGAGTTGAGATGGGTAATATGGAAGACCCATTCAACTAATAACTGCGTTTTAGCGATATCTGTTGGTATAGAGTTGTCATTGGGCTGGAAATTGGCACCTGAAATGTTCTCGTGCCAGCTTGTCTTCAATTCCAATTTTTTTTTAATATCTAGTCCTGGCTCATTGAGTGCTTTTAAGTTGTAGTCCAGCTGCTTCAGTCCCTTATTGGCAGTGTTCATCAAATATGTTACCTAAAACTTTTACAGCATTGTTCCAAGTTGTGTTTGGGATGGAAACAGGCTTAAGATATAATTTACCGATCTCATCTATCGATTAGGCACACTACAGCCTGCCGGACTGAACATTGAGTTCAATAATTTCAGAGCATGACAACCCCCTATTTTACTTTCATTTTTAGTTATTTTTTTCTTCCTTTTGTTTTACATTCTTTTCCACATTTTTTAACAATCTTTTTTTTTTGCATTTAGTTCATTTCATCTTTGTTTGTTCAGTTAGCTTACCCACTGTTTTTTTTCAGGTTTGCACTTGCTGCTGTTCAATATTCAGTATATTAACAGCTAATCTGTACTAATGCTTTGTCTTTCAACACACCATTAACATATTGTTTGCCTTTGCTCCGTGACCTTTTGGTCAGCTATGTGGCCTGGTCCAATCTAGACCTCCTTTGTTATCTCTTGCCCCACCCCCACCTCACTTGCTTATAACCTGTGACTTTTCTAATATTTGTCAGTTCCGATGAAGGGTCACTGACCCGAAACGTTAACTCTGCTTCTCTTTCCACAGATGCTGCCAGACCTGCTGAGTGGTTCCAGCATTTCTTGTTTTTATTTAAGATATAATTTGCCTGAAGAACTTGTACAGAGTTTTGGCGAGTGCTGCCAAATACATTGTTACTTTTAATAACAGTATTGTCATAGCTATAAGCTTCTCTGCACAAAGCAAATCAGCATTTTTATTGCATAATAAGCTTTAGGAAACCATGGAATCATATTAAGTTAAGTGGAAGGTAGAAATGTATCTCTGGCTGTGGATTGAGGCTCATTGTGTAACCACATAGCTGAATCTCAAGTTGACTGTACATATTGCATAACAATTGGTTGTAAGACACCTGTAGTGCAAATCCTGTAATTGAGTAATCACGTGAACACTTGTTAGTGAAATCTTTGGAATCTGTTCTGAGCTATGGAACGCCCTGCCTGCAACAGTAGTATACTCGCCAACTTTAAGGGCATTTAAGTGGTCATTGGATAGACATATGGATGAAAATGGAATAGTGTAGGTCAGATGGTTTCACAGGTCGGCGCAACATCGAGGGCCGAAGGGCCTGTACTGCGCTGTAATGTTCTAATTCTAAAAAAAAAAATTATAAATTTAACCATTTTAACATCTGTAACAACAATTGACTGCATACAAACCAAGACCAATGAGACTGAACACCTCAAATTGTTCCTTTTCTGAGTCAGAGAGGTTGATCAGCATTATGTTAACAATTATGATGTCGTTAAAAAGGTACTTACACTCTTAATTAACAGATTTCAGTTTTTGTGGCGAATTTATTGAATTAATGTGCAAATTCAGCAAGGTCTTAAAAATAATGGGGAGGCTAAAGGTGAGATGTCATTTGTCTGAAGCAAACAGCGGAGCAGTGTCAATCAACCAGCAAGTTCTGGAGATTTGCAACTCGTGCCATATCTCTTAATCCCCTCAATGTGCTGGCAACTTGCACATTAATAATGGCGTGTGTGGTTAACACATTATTAATTTTCCAGCGGGATCCAGCCCATTATGTTATTGAGAAATGCTTCTGCTCCCTCCCTTCCTATTCACAATCAAACAGGTTTTCCCATTCGCCATTGTGGTTTTCACTCACATCTTAAAACAATTGGTATCTAATGCCACAAACCATATTTTGAACAGTACCTCTAATTTCTGCATCATAAAGGTTTATCAGATTGGCATTCCTCTTGGCTTGGAGGATTGTGACACAAAATAGAGAACACAAACATCCTACAGTAATTATTAAAAATAGCCACGGCAAAGCAGCATTAGATTGACTGGGCTGCAGAATGCAAGAGAAGTTTGTTTACTGACAGGCGAAGAGCATATTAACCAGATGGAATGCTGTTTACTTGTTCCACCTGCTATTCTTTCGCTCACTGTGCCAGCCTAAGCAGATATAAAAATTAGCATGACAAAAAAAAATTCTTGGTGGATAAATATTTTGAGGAATTGCAAAATACATGGCAATGGGGAGAACCGCAGACTGTGCAATTAGTACAGGTACAGTCCTAATCACCATCCATTTACAATGTGCAAAAACATTGTCATTCTGTGTTTACACTAGACACAAATTTGTTCTTGACTTTTTTTAAAAGGTTAAGCAGCTGCAAACTGGACTGAAATTCTTTCTTTTGGGCCTCCTTATCTCGAGAGACAATGGATACGCGCCTGGAGGTGGTCAGTGGTTTGTGAAGCAGCGCCTGGAGTGGCTATAAAGGCCAATTCTGGAGTGACAGGCTCTTCCACAGGTGCTGCAGAGAAATTTGTTTGTTGGGGCTGTTGCACAGTTGGCTCTCCCCTTGCGCCTCTGTCTTTTTTCCTGCCAACTACTAAGTCTCTTCGACTCGCCACAATTTAGCCCTGTCTTTATGGCTGCCCGCCAGCTCTGGCGAATGCTGGCAACTGACTCCCACGACTTGTGATCAATGTCACACGATTTCATGTCACGTTTGCAGACGTCTTTATAACGGAGACATGGACGGCCGGTGGGTCTGATACCAGTGGCGAGCTCGCTGTACAATGTGTCTTTGGGGATCCTGCCATCTTCCATGCGGCTCACATGGCCAAGCCATCTCAAGCGCCGCTGACTCAGTAGTGTGTATAAGCTGGGGGTGTTGGCCGCTTCAAGGACTTCTGTGTTGGAGATATAGTCCTGCCACCTGATGCCAAGTATTCTCCGAAGGCAGCGAAGATGGAATGAATTGAGACGTCGCTCTTGGCTGGCATACGTTGTCCAGGCCTCGCTGCCGTAGAGCAAGGTACTGAGGACACAGGCCTGATACACTCGGACTTTTGTGTTCCGTGTCAGTGCGCCATTTTCCCACACTCTCTTGGCCAGTCTGGACATAGCAGTGGAAGCCTTACCCATGCGCTTGTTGATTTCTGCATCTAGAGACAGGTTACTGGTGATAGTTGAGCCTAGGTAGGTGAACCCTTGAACCACTTCCAGAGCGTGGTCGCCAATATTGATGGATGGAGCATTTCTGACATCCTGCCCCATGATGTTCGTTTTCTTGAGGCTGATGGTTAGGCCAAATTCATTGCAGGCAGACGCAAACCTGTCGATGAGACTCTGCAGGCATTCTTCAGTGTGAGATGTTAAAGCAGCATCGTCAGCAAAGAGGAGTTCTCTGATGAGGACTTTCCGTACTTTGGACTTCGCTCTTAGACGGGCAAGGTTGAACAACCTGCCCCCTGATCTTGTGTGGAGGAAAATTCCTTCTTCAGAGGATTTGAACGCATGTGAAAGCAGCAGGGAGAAGAAAATCCCAAAAAGTGTGGGTGCGAGAACACAGCCCTGTTTCACACCACTCAGGATAGGAAAGGGCTCTGATGAGGAGCCACCATGTTGAATTGTGCCTTTCATATTGTCATGGAATGAGGTGATGATACTTAGTAGCTTTGGTGGACATCCGATCTTTTCTAGTAGTCTGAAGAGACCACGTCTGCTGACGAGGTCAAAGGCTTTGGTGAGATCAATGAAAGCAATGTAGAGGGGCATCTGTTGTTCACAGCATTTCTCCTGTATCTGACGAAGGGAGAACAGCATGTCAATAGTCGATCTCTCTGCACGAAAGCCACACTGTGCCTCAGGGTAGACGCGCTCGGCCAGCTTCTGGAGCCTGTTCAGAGCGACTCGAGCAAAGACTTTCCCCACTACGCTGAGCAGGGAGATTCCACGGTAGTTGTTGCAGTCACCGCGGTCACCTTTGTTTTTATAGAGGGTGAAATTAAGAGGTTGATTTTAAAACCACCTCAACATGACTGGAACAAGGGTGAGGGCTCAGGGGTGTGGGTAGATATTACAATTGAGTGATTTGATTTACAGCTCAGTTGCTGAATTCACGCTGGCCATAATTTTAACTGTTTACTTCATTTCGGTGACTAAGATGCCCGCTTGTAGCAGGTGGGTGCCTCATGAATGCATATAAATCGGGGCCTTATGATGGAAGAAGAATCCCGGAAGATTATACCCGAGTGGGTCAGAAGGTATACCCATGACCAACCCACTGAGTAAAATGTTGGGGGAATTAGCTTCAGGCACGAAATGACTGACTAGAAGCAGCATTGCTTAAGGACACTCAGCCACAGGCACTCAGATCATAGAGATCAATGCGTTATTGTGCTTAGGAGTTTTAAGCTTGTAGATTGCTTGTCTTTGCCTCATGGCTTATCATGGGTGTCATTTTTCCTTCATTGCTTTGGATGGAGGAACCGATAAAGGAAGAGCAGCAGGTACAGCAGTCTGAACAACCAGGATGAGCAACATTTAGACCTGTTAGAAATAGCAGGTCGGGTGTGGAGGGGGTGGGGGGGGGGGGCTACTCATAGAAGGCCTTACCCATCTCACAGTGTCTATAGGCCAAGTTATATTCCTCCATATACCTAAGGAGTATCGTATCGAGAGACTGCTAATTCATCAGGCAGGCTATTGCTGATTATGCAGCCTCCTGTAACAGGACTTGCTGACTGCTGGCCCAAGTAGCCATGCTTTGACAATGGCTGTCAATGTCAGCATATAATTACATAGAATATACAGGACAGAAACAGGCCCTTTGGCCCAACTAATCCATGCCAGTGCTTATGCTCCACACAAGCCTTCATCCAGCCCTCTAGTTCTTAACATTTTCACTTTCATCCAAGGTGAGGTGAGAGTGACTGCCCTTGACATCAAGGCAGCATTTGACCGAGTATGGCATCAAGGAGCCCTAGCAAAACTGAGGTCAATGGGAATCAGGGGGAAAACCTTCCGCTGGCTGGAGTCATACCTAGCGCAAAGGAAGATGGTTGTGCTTGTTGGAGGTCAATCATCTGAGATCCAGGACATCACTGCAGGAGTTCCTCAGGCTAGTGGCCTGGGCCCAATCATCTTCAGCTGCTTCATCAATGACCTTACTTCAATCATAAGGTCAGAAGTGGGGATGTTCGCTGATGATTGCACAATGTTCCGCACCATTTGTGACTCCTCTGATATTGAAGCAGTCTGTGTAGAAATGCAGCAAGACCTGGACAATATCCAGGCTTGGGCTGATAAGTGGCAAGTAACATTCGCGCCACACAAGTGCCAGGCAATGACCATCCCCAACAAGAGAGAATCTAACCATCTCCCCTTGACATTCAATGGCATTACCATCGCTGAATCCCCCACTATCAACATCTTAGGGGCTACCATTGACCAGAAACTGAACTGGAATAGCCATACAAATACCGTGGCTACAAGAGCAGGTCAGAGGCTAGGAATCCTGCGGTGAGTAACTCACCTCCTGACTCCCCAAAGCCTGTCCACCATCTACAAGGCACAAGTCAGGAGTGTGATGGAATACTGTCCACTTGCCTGGATGGGTGCAGCTCCAACAACACTCAAGAAGCTCGACACCATCCAGAACAAAGCAGCCCGCTTGATTGGCACCCCATCTACAAACATTCACTCCCTCCACCACCGATGCACATTGGCAGCAGTGTGTACCATCTACAAGATGCAGTGCAGCAATGCACCAAGGCTCCTTAGACAGCACCTTCCAAACCCGCAACCTCTACCAACTAGAAGGACAAGGGCAGCAAATGCATGGGAACACCACCACCTGCAAGTTCCCCTCCAAGTCACACACCATCCTGACTTGAAACTATATCGCCGTTCCTTCACTGTCACTGGGTCAAAATCCTGGAACTCCCTTCCTAACAGCACTGTGGATGTACCTACCCGACATGGACTGCAGCAGTTCAAGAAGGCAGCTTACCACCATCTTCTCAAGAGCAATTACGGATGGGCAATAAATGCTGGTTTGGCCAGCGACGCCCACATCCCATGAATGAATTTTTAAAAATGTGCTCGGGGACAAAATCTGCATCTCCCTGTCTGCAGTGCACAGCTTCACCAGGCAGGTCACTAATGTCCTATTTGCCAGGACCAACCAATACTCACCTTTTTCCTGGATGCCAACACTCAGAATGAGGGAGCGCTGGGGTTTGCAGCAGCGACTGGCTTACCTCGTGTCCAAGGCATTGTACAATGTACTCCTGTAGCCATCAAGGCACCAGAAAACCAGCCAGCAGCTTTCGCCAACAGGAAGGGCTAACACGCAATGAATGTCCAGCTTGTGTGTGATCACCACAGAAGGATCGTGCAAGTCTTTGTCTGTTTTGTGGGCACCTGTCACAAAGCCTTCATCCTGAAACACTGATCCCCCATCCCCCGCCACCTATTCCACCCTTCCAGGAATGCAAGTGCATGGCTGCTTTTGGGGATAAGTGTTATTCCCTCCAAACGTGGCTGGCGAGACACATCCCTATCCCCATCATACCTGAACAGTTAAGGTATAATCACATCCTGTGAGACCACCAGGAACATCATGTAGCAGACTATTGAAGTAAAGGTTCAGGTGTTTGGTTGGTCTGCCAGCTCCCCTCGATGTGCCCCATGGTGGCGTTGTGGTTAAACCACAGGACTAGTAATCTAGAGGCCCAGGCTAATGTCCTGGAGACACAGGTTCAAATTCCACCAGGACAGCTGGTGGAATTTAAATTCAATGAATTAATAAGATCTGGAATTGAAAGCTCATCTCAGTAATGGTACCTTGAAACGATAATCGATCGTGGTAAAAACCCACCTAGTTCACTCATGTCCTTTACGGAAGGAAATCTGCCATCCTACACGTGACTCCAGATCCACAGCAATGTGGTTGACTCTTAACTGCCCTGTGGGAAATGGTCTAGCAAGTCACTTGTTATGGACAATTAGGAATGGGCAACAAATGCTGGCCTTGCCAGCGACACCCCTATCCCATGAAAGAATGAAAAAAACATAATGTCTGTAGCATCACTGTAGTGTGCTGCATGTTGCGAAACACAAAAGTACAGAGAGGACGGCAGATGGAGGAGGCACAGCAACAAAAGTCATCAACAAGTGATCATCGTACATTCAGTGCTCATCATCATTTATGTAGGAGCTTCTTCCCACTATTTTTTGCCACCGGTTAAGGAGTCATGACAGCCAGCAAGGATATTTGTAATTTTCCAGTTTTCATCTATTTTCTGATTCTTGGATGGAAGGAGGGAAGTTACTCTTACATGCCCTTCTATCACAGCACTTCCTAGCAACAACGATGATGCCTACTGTAATGAGGAAGACCATCTATCTTTCCATGTTGGTCACTAGGTGTGTACCATATGCTTTGGAGACAGGGTAATAAAAGTATTTTCTTTGGTAAATCATGTTTATTTCTGCCTTTTCTTTTACAATAGCTGCAAGTACATGCACAAATCTAACATTATTGAGGCATCAGGAGTGTTAACCCAGTAAAATGAAATGCACCTGAACAGAGCCGGGACTGAGTTCCTTGCGAGATGTTTTGCTTGTGCTGTTGGGGAAGGTTTAAACTAGCTTGGCAGGGGAATGGGGAACTGAGGATAAACTCAGCTAGGACAAAATCAGAAATTAAAATGGAAGGTGGAAAATTAGTGGATGAGTCTGGAAGACAGAGGAAACGAGGTTTAGAAAATAAAAAAAAAGAGTTTGACAGAGCTCAATGGTATCTGTTTCAATGCAAGGAGTATGGCAAATAAAGCAGATGAGCTGAGGGCACAGATAGACACGTGGCAGTATGATTTCATAGCTATTACAGAAACATGGCTTAAGGAGGGACAGGAATGGCAGCTCAACGTTCCTGGTTACAGGGTTTTCAGACACGATAGGGAGGGAGATAAGAAAGGAGTGGGAGTGGCAATTTTGGTCAAAGAAACTATTACAGCTGTGAGGAGGGATGATATGTTGGATGGTTCATCAAATGAGGCCATATGGATTGAGCGAAGGAACAAGAAATGGGGCAATCACACCGCTGAGGGTGTACTATAGACCCCCAAACAGTCAGAGGGAGATCGAAGAGCAGATATCTGGGCAAATCTCTGAGATATGCAAGAATAATAGGGCAGTAATAGAAGGGGATTTTAACTACCTCAATATTAACTGGGATAGTTTTAGTGTGAAAGGAATTGAGGGAGCAGAATTCTTGAGGTGCATTCAGGAGAACTTTTTAGCCAGTATGTCGCAAGTCCAACAAGAGAGGGTGCAGTTTTAGACTTAGTTTTAGGAAATGAAGCTGGGCAAGTGGAAGGAGTGGCAGTGGGAGAGCATTTTGGTGGTAGTGATCTTAATTCAGTCAGTTTTAACATAATTATGGAAAAGGACAGAGATAGAACTGGAGTTAGTTCTCAATTGGGGCAAGGCCAATTTTACTAAACTGAGGAGTGATTTCGCGAAAGTGGACTGGAAACAGCTACTTCTAAGTAAATCAGTGTCAGAGCAGTGGGAGGCATTCAATGGTGAGATAAAAGGGGTTCAGAGTAAACATGTTTCCATAAAGAAAAAGGGTGAGATGGCCAAATCTAGAGCCCCATGGATGTCAAGGAGCCTACAAGGTAAGATGAGGCAGAAAAGAAAAGCTTATGTCCGACACCAAGAACTCATTACTGCAGAAAACTGAGAGGAGTATAGAAAGTGGAGGGGTGAAATCAAAAAGGAAATTAGGAAAGTAAAGAGAGGGCATGAAAGAATATTGGCAAGTAAAATCAAGGTGAACCCAAAGATGTTTTATCAATACATTAAGAGTAAGAGGATAACTAAGGAGAGAGTAGGGACACATAAAAGACCAAAAAGGTAACCTATGTGTAGGAGCAGAAGATATTGGTATAATTCTTAATGAATAATTTGTGTCTGTCTTCACAAAAGAGGGGGACGATGCAGATATTGTAGTTAAGGAGGAAGAGTGTGAAGTATTGGATGTGATAAACATAGAGAGAGAGGAAGTATTAATGGGATTAGCATCCTTGAAAGTTGATAAATCAACAGGGCCAGATGAAATGTATCCTAGGCTGTTAAAAGAAGCAAGAGAGGAAATAGCAGAGGGTCTGCCCATCATTTTCCAGTCCTCACTGGATACAGGTATGGTGTTGGAGGATTGGAGAATTGCTAATGTTATACCTCTGTTTAAAAAGGGAGCGAAGGATAGACTGAATAATTACAGGCCAGTCAGTCTAACCTCAGTAGTGGGAAAATTATTGGAATCTATTCTGGGAGACAGGATAAACTATCACTTAGAACGGCACAGGTTAATCAAGGATAGTCAGCATGGATTTGTTAAGGGAAGATCTTGCTTGACCAACATGATCAAATTTTTTGAAGAAGTAACAAGGAAGATAGATGAGAGTAGTGCAGTTGATGTGGTCTACATGGATTTTAGCAAGGCTTTTGACAAGGCCCCACTTGGCATACTGGTTAAAAAAATGAAATCCCATGGGATCCAAGAAAACACAGCAAAGTGGATACAAAATTGGCTCAGTGGCAGGAAACGAAGGGTAATTGTTGACGGCAGTTTTAGCGACTGGAAGGCTGTTTCCAGTGACATTCCGCAGGGCTCAATACTGGGTCCCCTGCTTTTTGTGGTGTATATCAACTATTTGAACATAAATGTAGGGGGCATGATCAAGAAGTTTGCGGACGACACAAAGATTGGCTGTGTGGTAGATAGTGAGGAGGATAGCTGTAGGCTGCAGGAAGATATTGATGGTCTGGTCAGATGGGCAGAAAAGCAGCAAATGGAATTCAACCTGGAGAAGTGTGAGGTGATGCATTTGTGGAGGTCAAACAAGGCAAAGGAATACACGATTAATGGGAAAATACTGAGAAGTGTAGAGGAAGTGAGGGACCTTGCACCGAATGTCCACAAATCCCAGAAGGTAGCAGGACAGGCCAATAAGGTAGTTAAGAAGGCATTAGGAATTTTTCCTTTATTAGCCAAGGTATAGAATATAGGAGGTTATGCTGGGACTGTATAATTCATTGGTTCGGCCACAACTTGAGTACTGAGTGCAGTTCTGATCATCTCATTACAGAAAGAATGTAATTGCACTAGAGCGGGTACAGAGGAGATTTACGAGGATCTTGCCAGGACTGGAAAAATGCAGCTCTGAGAAAAGATTACATAGGCTGGGATTGTTCTCCTTGGAACAGAGAAGGTTGTTGGGTGATCTGATTGAAATGTACAAAATTTTGAGGGGCCTGGTTAGAGTGGAGGTGAAGGGTCTATTCACCTTAGCAGAGAGGTCAGTGACAAGGGGGCACAGATTTAAAGTAATTGGTAGAAAAATTAGAGGGGAGATGAGGAAAATCTTTTTCATCCAGAGGGTGGTGATGGTCTGGAAGTCACTGCCTGAAAGGGTAGTTGAGGCAGAGCCCTCAACTCATTCAAAAGTAGTCTTGATATGCACCTCAAGTGCCGTAAGCTGCAGGGCTACAGACCAATTGCTGGAAGGTGGGATTAGAATAGGTGGATCATTTTTCGGCCAACACAGACACAATCGGCCAAGTGGCCTCTTTCTGTGCCTTAAACGTCATATGATTCTCTGAAAATGTACCAGTCTATTATAAAGGCTGATTGCATTTCTAACCTACTCTACTGTCCTCCAAAATGAGAGTTATGAAGAGCTCCGTAGAGGTCACAGGAAGGAAATCAATAAAAGGGATCAGAAGAGATAAAGAAAAGGAGCTGGAAGAAGGAGGATAATCTTTGACCATTCAACTTGTGAAGAGGTCACGAACAATCTTTTTGCCACAACTGATCGAACCACATATGGATGTGTGCGGGGAGTGGGGAGGAGGGAAGTTGGGGAGTAGAGGGTCCACTCACCTCCACACAAAAGGGACACATCTGTTTATCAGCAGGAGGATCCGTTGTAACAGTTTGCAATTCCGCTTCCATTGAGTCTTATGCAAAAGCTATCCTAAATCATTTGTAAAGCACCATTTTTGTATAATTATACGGCTTGCTATTTTTGATTCCAACTGCTGGTGTAGTCCTGGCATAAAACCACAACAGCTGAGTATCTTTGGCAGTGTCTGTAGAGCCATGTTTATTCTCCAGTCCTGTTAGTTGCCTTATTAAGGGAGGTACATTGAAAAAGAGGCATAAAAGGGGGAAACTTGCAAATAAAACAACTGCACATTTTATAAAAGCTCTCTGTGTTCACTTTCCTTCTTCTCAAACGCGTATTCCCATTTCATTGTAAACCTATTCCAAATTGATTAAAAGTATCAACAGGATCAGGGTGAAAAATTCTTCATGACTTAGAAGTAAATTTAGTAACTCTAATTCTAATTTTTCAGATGCCTCTGTGTCTTTAATACAGTCGGAATGTACTTTATCTTGAAGAAAGAAAAGATCAGCAAATGGCACACACAATTTTTCCAAAATCTGATGTAATTAATAATGCCACTTAAACCAGCATGATCTTTACAAGCTCCTTTGGGCTCTGTGTTCAAAAGTTCTGTTATGAATGAAAACAACAGAGGAGTATCAGGATGATTATATGTAAATCTTTACACTACAAGAACAAATGACAAACATAAGCACAAAATTCACATAACCATGTAATGATCCTATGGTGTCATCTCGAGGCTCAATGGTTCTTTCTGCCAAATTTAATCAATCCCCAAGGCAAAGCAATGACTGTGAATTGCAACTACCCAATGCTTAGGTATTACAGTCCGAAGCAGTTTCAGCATGACCAAGAAAGTGCTCTGCTCCCTGATCCTTTTACTCATGTCACATAAGGAATATAATAAAGTTCCACAGAGACATGGGGCTGGGTTTTATCTGGCCCGTGGTGATGGGTTAGGAGACAGGAGGGCAAACAAAATGGCACAGGGTGGCGTATCCTGCACCCATGCCATTTTGTCCACAGTAGGAACCACGGGAGGACAGTAAGTCTGATGGGAGGCCAATTAGGCCTCTTGAGTGGCCCGTTAAAAGCCACTTAAAGGCTGCTCCTGCCTCCGCTGGAAATTAGCCAATGTCGGAGAGGACCGCCATTTGGAGGCACTGCATCAGGAGAGACCTGGCGGCCTCCTTACGGGCTCAGTGGGGCGGGTGGGTCCCTCCTCTAGGGGCAATCCAAGAACCACAGAGGGGCCCCCCCCCCAGCAACGATAGCTGCTCCCACGGCAATACTACCTTCCCTGCCCTCATTAACCACCTCCCTACATGACTTGCCTGACTGGCCCCGGCAACCCCACTCAGCTGCACTCTGGGTCTCCTACAATCCCAGCAGTGGCCACCACTCCCAGTGGCGCTGCTGAAACTGCTGAGCTGCCAGCCCTCTGATTGGTCGACAGCTCTTGGGGCAGAATCTTGTCCCTTAAAGGGAACGGCAACCCCGGTAACGGGCAGTTAATTGCCTGCCCACCTTTGAATTCGGCCAGGCGTCCGATAAAGGGCCGAGGTGGGGTCTATCCCCCACCCCGCCTTCTGGCCCATCGTCAGGAGCCCTGTCATCAAAAATAAAATTCAGCACTTGCTGATGGTGCACACTAAAAGCTCCGGCCTACTGGGCATTGGAGCAGCAAGGATGCAGATTTGTGCCTTGATGTTGGGCATCGGAATATAGACTCGAAAAGGTGAAATTTGCAGGGCTATGGGCAAAAAAGCAGGGGTGTGGGACTAATTGGACAGCTCTTTCAAAGAGCTGGCACATGCATATTGAGCTGAACAGCCTCGTTCCGTGCGGCATCATTCTATCTTTTTTTTGCCACTGTGGTAATATGGAGGCCCTGTGGAGAGTGAAGGCTCTTCCCCACCTGTGAACAGCAAAGATCATAACAAATGTCACCCTGCAAACCTCACAGGAGCTGGATAGCAGGATTAGTCAACACCTGGAAACAGGACAACTGCCTGGGTTTGTCAGCACAAGATAACGTTTGATATGGGGAGGCAACACATTTCATTCCTCTCGCCATCCATTTGGCAGCACTTTTGCCAAGGGTTCTTCAAATGTTTTAAAATTTTTTTCCCTGGTCTAATCGCCATCAACATGGAGAGCAAAGATTTGCCTCCCGAGTCGGAGGTGTGTCGGTATGCGGTCACACCCACTTATATATTGGAATAGCTCATCATAAATGCATTGGGCTGAATTTTACAGACCCCCCCCCGAACGTCGGGGGCTGTGGTGGGGGCGGTGGAAAATGCCTCTGGGTGAGGGATGCCACGGGCCTCGACGCCAGGAAGGCCTGGCCCGACATTGCCAGCGGCAGCGAGGCCTCGTGGCGGCCCCATCGGCACTCGACAATGGGAGCCTAATTTAAATATGTAAAATAATGTAAATGAATGAATAAATTACCTTCCCGCTCCTGCCATCCACCCTGGAGCAATAATGGTGCCGGTGGCTGGCAGTCCCGCACCTTCGGATCCCCATCCAGGGATCCGAGGTGGAGTACTGGTGGTGAGGGGGGACCAGGTAAGTTTTTCAGTGCGGGGCGGGGGGGGAAGCGAGGTCAGAGTCATTTCATTGCTGTAGGGGATGTTGGGAAGGGGTAAAGTTTAAAGTTTGTGAACTTTGGGTAGGGGCGGGGGGGGAGAAGGTCAGGTGCACAAGGTAAGTGTTTTGTGGGGGGGTGGTGAAGAGGGCAGGTAATTAATCTTATGGTTATTCGGGGGGGGGGGGAGGGTGGGAGAGGGTCAGGATCAATTTAATTAATCCTTTAAAATCATTATATCTTTAAACATTTAAACTGAAACGTAGGGCTCGAAGCCCTTTAAAAATGGCGTCAGCACCTGCGCAAAGGCAGCTGACGCCATTGCTGGGGACGGTCCACACACCCCCTTCACGTCATTGGGGTGGATGATCTGTCCCGGCTATTTAAATGAGCCGTCGTGTTTAATATCGCGGCAGCTCTGCAATGCACGGCCTGCGTGGGTGGACTGTCATTGTTTACTTCAACTGCTATAAATTTCGGCCCATTGTGTTAAAAAAAAAGGTACAAGTTGTCGGAATTTGTAAACAAAATAGAAAATGCTGGAAACACAGCAAACTGTTTTTTTTTTATAGAGATACAGCACTGAAACAGGCCCTTCGGCCCACCGAGTCTGTGCCGACCAACAACCACCCATTTATACCAACCCTACAATAATCCCATATTCCCTACTACCTACCTACACTAGGGGCAATTTACAACGGCCAATTTACCTATCACCTGCAAGTCTTTGGCTGTGGGAGGAAACCGGATCACAGGGAGAAACTTGCAAATTCCGCACAGGCAGTACCCAGAACCGAACCCGGGTCCCTGGAGCTGTGAGGCTGTGGTGCTAACCACTGCACCACTGTGCCGCCCATCTATAAAGTCAGATGAGAGGTTGAAGTTTCAGATATAAATCCTTTGACTGAACAGTCAGGAAAAGCCTCTATCAGTGAATGAGAATTGATCTTTTCTCAGTTCGGGCTCTAGCAGACCTGCTGTACATTTCCAGCATTTTCCTGTTTTGTGGATTGATCCCAGAACAGTTCACAAGTTACACTGAGTTTCTCAGAAGAAGGAAAGAATGGCCGAGAGATACATTTGCAACTGAAAATGGATCCCACAGTGTGTGCGGGGCATGTGCTGCGCACGGCTGTCCACGTGAGCAGAAGAACGATGTGAAATTTGTGCAGAGAGTTCATTTATCATTGTTCAAACATGCAGCCAGCTCTTTGTGCACTGCCTATTGGCTGCCTGCCTCTTTGGGGTGGAGTTGGGGGTGAAAATTGTGCGATTCTGGCAACACTTAAAAAACACCCAGCACCTCTTAAAGCAGAAGGGAGCTGTGGCTAAAGAAAGGGAGGAGTGCGTGAACAAAGAAACTGCTGCAAGAGATACGCATCAGCGCCACTCGATACCGCCTCCCCCCCACCTCACCCCCACTAGCCCTGTTAAACTCCAGAAAGCTTGTTATGGAAGAAGGCTGGAGCCTATCTTCACTTAGTTTCACATTTATTGTGCAGGGTAAAAGGATTACAAACATGTAGCTCCTCACTCAAAAGCCTCCCCCAGTCTCACTAAGTGTCTGCTTATAAGTGATCAGGTAAGACCTTCCACCTGCATATAATCAAACAATTGCTGCATAATTACTAGATTAACACCCCCCGGGTCCTGGATCAGGCACAGAACAGGAAGAGAGAAATCCTGCCCCCCATCCCCACCACTCCCAGACCCCTCCCTGGGGTGGGTGGAAAACTCTCCAGGCAACATCTCCATCACCAGTGGGAAGAGGTGGCTGAGGAGATCAATACAAGGAGTTTAGCAAGCAGAACATAGCTGTATTGCTGAGAGAAGTTTAGTGACCTGCACAGAATTAGCAAGGTAAGAATTCTATTTTTTGCACCAAGTACTCTCTCCTTACACCTGCATACCCACCACCCTGAGCACTCCCCTCCTCTGCTTCCTTTCACTCTCCTGCAATCACTACACCAAACGTCACCTCCAGCTCCTCCTACCCACCCACCCTGCACCCCCTACTCTCCGCACTATTGCAACCTTCACTTCCCAATGCCTCGTACCTTTTACACAGCACCTGAGCTATTTCACCACAACAGGCACATTCTCAGAACAGTTCATGAGACTGTCATTAACCCACTCCTTTCTTTCTTGAAGGAGAAGGGTCCCCACATGAAGAAGACGACTGTGATCAGAGAAGCCATAGTCTGCCTGCACCCCGTCTCCCCACTCAAGGAGGACATGCTGGACATCACAGGCAGGTATCACACCAGGTCCGTAATGAGTGGAAATTCTAGAAGACATTGCACAGGGTCTCCTCATACTCTACCCTCTACTTTGTTTCTCATTTCTATCTCACCCAATGCACTCTGCACAAGAAACTGCAGATGCTTTTAGCAGCCACTTATCTCTCTCTGTTCTCCCTTCAAACTGAAAGCTAACTCTTGTCCCACTCTTTTATTTCAGTTGCTGAAAATGACAAAGCCAGTGCAGGAAGAGGACAGCAGTCTTCCTCAAGCTGCTCCGTCACTTGATCTGACCATAGCAACCACCAGCTCAGAGATGGGCACCATGCACATTTTAGTAAGTAGGACAGAGGAGGGTTCTTCATGTGGCGACTTTGTGCCTGGGTTTCTGACAGGAGTCCCATGTCGCCAAATAGGCAGCCTGTGGCCTGACAGCCTGACTGGAACAAAGGTAGCATAGAGGACTGGAGCAGGAGGAAGGAATCATGACTGAATAAAACTGCATGATGCACTGCCCGTGGTCACAAACAAGTGGTTGTCCTATGAGGAAAGGTTGAGCAGGTTGGGCCTATATTCATAGGAGTTTAGAAGAATGAGAGGTGATCTCACTGAAACAAATAAGATTCTGAGGGGGCTTGACAGGGCAGATGCTGAGAGGATGTTCCCCTCATGATGGAATCTAGAACAAGGGGGCACAATTTCAGAATAAGGGGTCTCCCATTTAAGATGGAGGTGAGGAAGGATTTCTTTTCTCAGAGGGTCATTAATCTTTGGAATTTTCTACCCCAGACGGCAGTGGAGGCTGGGTCTTTGAATATATTCAAGGCTGAGCTGGACAGATTTTTTGACCTACAAGGGAGTCAAGGGTTATGGGAGGCAGACAAGAAAGTGGAGTTGAGGTCGTGATCTTATTGAATGGTGGGGGAGTAGGCAGATGGGGCTGAATGGCCTACTCAAGCTTCTATTTTGTATGTTCTTATGGTGCAAAAGTTAAGGGTCACAATGATACTGATAGCTACAGGCTGTCCATGCCCTGATTCGGGGTTCCAGTTGGGGCTGCAGCAGGTGATACAGTTCAAGTGACAGCCTCTTTGGTGAAGCAAAGGCATCGCAGACATGGCCCCTGAGTGAAGATGAGATATGAGAAAAAGGAAGACCCACTACAGGTATGGCCTCCTGCACAGTTCACTCCTCCTCCCACTTCACCCAGATGCTCCAGTCCTTTTTGTTGAAGCCCCTCCTCCTCCAGACCAAAGACAGGTCTAGCAGGCCACTCGTGACTGGATTTAAATCTTTCCAAAGCAGAAAATGGCACTCCAGCATCAGCACAATGTGGTTCCCAGATGTCAGAATTCACATGTGGAATGCCGATAATAGCCCAAAAAGAAGCTCAGAAATTAACTAGCAGCCTAACAGGACACCCAGCAACCAACCTGCATGGAGTGAATGAACCTTTTAAATAGTGCTCCAGCCGATTTCTTGCTGACCGTTAATGCCATAAGTCACTGGGGGAGTTTATCCCATGGCGACTCAGGGCTGAGGCAAACCAATCTCACAAAAGGGTCCTGCAAACAGTGTAGGAAAAATTGCAAAATGTTTCTGCAGTATCTTTTTCTGCAATTGGATCTGCTTTATTACTCAATAAATGAATAATTTAGCTCAGTTACTGAGATCAGCAGTCATCAGGTTTTCAATCACAGGCCATTATATGGCATTATCTTTTGGGTCGAACAATTTTGCTGTGGAACTGCCAAGCATGTATCTAGAGATAATTATAGTGTTTAATTCCTTCTAAACTACATCCAGCAGCACTCAAAGTATATTGCATCAAAAAGAGACCAAAAGCTTTGTATTTCTGATAACAATTTGCCCAACGACTTTTCAAGTAGATAAATTCAAAGCATTCTTTTAAATGAAAACTAAAATACAGATGATAAATTATAAATTAGACAGACGAACATGCTGTACTTTATGGAGAAGAGGGATTCTGTCCTTTATTGCATGAAGGGCAATTCATTTTCTTGAATCAATGTTCTTTCCATATGAAGAAGTATTACTCTGACATTTTTTTCAGCTGTTGATAGTCTTTTGCCACTGATAAGAATATTTGGAACAATATCAACTCTTCAGGCCTGTTGTTTTAAGTTTCCTCCTCTTCCCTCTCAATATATGTTTGTCCCCAAATAAGTAAATGGAACAGAAGCCAGTTTGACGATCCCACCGCTGGACACAAGTAGCTTAATGTGGCAGGGAATATTTTAGAAGTTTGTTGCAGGAAGACAACAACTTACATTAGGAAGTCAAGGACTGCTAAGGATTTACAGCTCAAGGCGTAAACAGATCCAAACATCAAAGTTACCTCAGTGGCATCCATTAGATTTCTCAAGATGTTGGCAAGTATAAAGTATAGGACTTCTGGAAGAAACAAAAATGGACAGCGTAAGTATTCCATGAATGGTGTTGTCACTGTTAGGGATAAAATTGAAAGAGAGGAAATTCAAATATGTCCACCAAACACTGACAGAACTCAACAAAGTGAATGCTGAACAATGCATTGAAAACACTGTGCAAACCTGAAGAACTCATGGTCAAGTTGTATAGTGTTCTGGCCAGACTAGATGCTGAGTAATGTGTTGAGTCATAGCCACTGGGATTCAAGGGAGACTTTCAAGAACACGGACAATTTAGAGAAGACACACAAAACTGATCCCTGTAAGAGAGTACTAAGTTGTGAAGAAGGGCTAGAGAAACAGTCTTGTCGGGCTTGAACCTGAGAAATGATCTTATAGCAATAAATATGACAGTAGATTGTATTGAAAAAGTTGATCCAGAATATTATTTCAAACTAATCAATGAGAGGAGGACAGAGGAAGACAGTTTACTATAGTAAAAGTCAAATTCCTCTTCATAGAAAGAGTGATCATACATAGGATAGATTTCTGGGCTGGGTAGAAAGGGGAAAACTCTGGAATCATTTAAAAAATAGTTGAATGCTGTGATGAGAGACAGTAGGTTTTTCCTAAATGGATGATCTAAGATGGGTCTAATAGTTTACATTGTCTGTATCTGTCTAGTATTATTGCGAAAATACTTTTGCTGACATGATGTGAGAAATTGCTGCTTCTAACAATACACAATTGAAAATTGCATTCTCCTGTTTGAATGTCTGTTCCTGGCCATCCCTCCGATAGCTTAAGAATGGGAAACAAAATCAGAATTTTGATAGACTTATTTAACAGTGACTATTATAATATGATTAATCTCAAGCATTTATATGAGGAAAATTATGCTACATTGGTAGATTGCATAGATTTGCACCAAATGGCATTTGACAATGAATTCAGAATTCCCCTTGTACCAAAAGATTGCAAAATGATCAAGATACTTTGTCACTAATAACTCAATGCTAAGTTTCTCTATCTACTCTTCCAAGCAATGTATGCAATAAATACAATTGTTTAATATTAAAATGATCAACAGTGATGAGATGTTTTGAAGGTCTTCAGAGTGGGTGAATTTGTGAAGCTAAGCCAAACCCCCCCGCCCCCGCCCCCCTCCAATACTGTTTGAACACATCACTTAGGTTTTGTCCCTCACTGGCTAAGGGAATTGACTGTCTTTAAAAAAATAAAGTTGCCAGCTTGGTTTTATCTCTGTTGACATTAATAGATCAGAAAATCAGGGCAGAGGTTAATTTTTTCACGCCAGCCATTGGAAACCTTTTCTAGCCTCTTGGGCAATGACCAATTAGCTTCTTTCACAAATGAAATTTATCTGACGGTTACCATTACCACAAGGTGAACGTAAATTGAAAATAAAGTAGTGTATTTAGAGTCAAGTGGAAATAGCAGGTCAATAGACCTAAAGGTTTAATTTGGTGAATAATACATTATGGGACAGGATATTCTAGAATAGGTTGAACTTTACTGTAAATGACTGTTCCGTCTATTCACATAATGGCTAAGGATTTCAAACACTCATCCTATGTTTCACCAGCTTGAACAGGGAAATAAAACATCTGTGTCATGTTAAAGGTTTGGACAGCTGTACAAGATTAAAAATGAATAGCCCAGCTGCCAAAAAGAAAACAAGCATAGGATGTCAGCAAAACAATGAAGCAATTGTTGTGGTTTCGCTACCCAGAATGTAACAATACGGAAAATAGAGCAATGGACATGAGCTATCTTTACACAGCAGGAGCTGACTCATTTGAGAGAACATGTTTAACAGTACTGCGAGGCAAACCACAGTTATTATGCCTAATGAATCATTATGGATGGAGGGAAGGCCTTCCCAACATCTTCCCAACATTTTTCCATGAATAAGGTGCAGCGTCAGAATGCTGGATAAATTTTTGATTTTTTCAAAATTGGACATGAGTCGATTGGGTGTGTAGAATTCTTTTTGACTTAAAAAATTTCAAAGATTTGGCCCTGGTTCCCCTCATGGATCAACAGCTTAATGCAGTGATCAGCATGAACTGCATGGTCAACCAGCCTGTGCATGCTCTTTTTTTTTGATGCTCACTCATAAGGAATGGCCACATAAGCTACGTAGTAGATTATGGTCAGTGTTGTACTCAGCAGAGTGCAACTGAAGAAAAAACAGAGAGGGAAGGAGAAAATTGGCAGGAAAAAAAGAATTTTTTTTAAAAAGCGGCTTTTGCCACTTTGGCTGTGGTTATACTATGCATATGTATGTGTTTAGTTAAAAGTTTCATTTAAGGAACTCGTCCACAGAGCAAAATAATTGCCAGTAAGGTATGAGAAGATATTTGACACACTGATAGTGTGTGAGGCGTACTGACGGGCTCAATCACGAGAAGAAAAATCCCACTTAAGCCTTTTTAGAAATTCTCCAATCCCTAAATTGTTGCCAAAAAACAAGCAGCAACCACCATGAGTAATTAATTCGACTCAAACTCCTTTGAATACCCATGTGATTCCCCTACCCTCTTGTCCAGAAACTGTCATTGTGTCCTAAGCCTGGAATCTACAGCCAATACTTAGCCCCTGTCCCCTAGCCCGCAATATCAAGCACTTTGCTCCCAAACTGCAGCCCTGGGTACAGGACACTATTCCCTTTCAGTCACCTGTGTCCACTCCATCAAACATGCCAACGTCAAGCACCAGTCACACGCTCCCTTTTCCCCTCAGCCAATCATCCCGAAATCTCAGTTTCTCTTTTACCTGTGCCTGTTATACTAGCTGTTGTTCCAATCTATTCCCTTCCAGTCTCAGTACTTATTCAGTATATGTTGGCTGTTGTCTTCCTGTACGTTCTGGACTTTAACAAAGATGAGGCATAGAAATTCAATATATGCGTAAAGTAACACGTGTGACCAACTTATGAGATGCTGGAATGCATACAGGAGAGAGGCAACAAATGAAAGAGAGACACAGGTAAGAATATTATGGATTGAACAAAAGCATAAAGCACAACAGAGAAATAAAATAGCAAAATGAGAGAAGCCAGTGGGACACATAAAGAAAGAAAAATGAGACCCAAATACAAAGGTTACAGGAAACAGCAGGAAGAAATCAGAAATATGGTCACAAAAAGAGACACGATTTTTCATTTTGTGAATGGGCAATGTTGCATGAGACCAAGTTATTATTTAGTAACACTTTGTGTGTTACTGTGGTATACTGTCCCTGTATATAATAATACATGGTGTATTACAGGATATAACACTCCAGCATATCCTCTAAATCATCACAAGAAATGCCATGGGAGAGCCACTAATACTTTGTTATATGCACTACTCCTGCTGGTGTGAAGCAAAACAAAGACAGACCACCTCTTGGAGCTAATCTTACATATACACATAAAACTATACAGATTTAGTCACCAACATACTAGAAAATTCAATGTAAGCCTATAGTGAACATAAATGATGCTTTTGAAAGTAATATCTGCTATTACTTTTTCTTCTGTTAAATTGTTTGAATCACAGGTTGTATCCAGAAGTTTGAGGCCATCGAAAACTACTGCCTGTGTCCTTACTAACACCAAGTCCCATTCACCTATCATCCCTATGCTCGCTGAACCACATTGGCTCCACATTGGCTCCAAGCAATGCCCTGATTTTAAAATTCTCATCCTTGTTTTCAAATCCCTCCTTGGCCTCACCCCTCCCTATCTTTGTAATCTCTTCCAGCCTCACAACCCTCCAAAATCTCTGCGCTCATCTAATTCTGGCCTCTTGAGCATCCCCAATTTTAATTGCTCCACCATTGGTGGCCGTACCTTCAGCTCCCTAGGCCCTATGCTCTGGGATTCCCTCCCTAAACATTTCTGACTCTCTACTTCTCTTTCTTCCTTCAAGACGCTCCTTAAAACCTATCTCTTGTGATCGAACTTTTGGCCATCTGTCCTAATTATTGCCTTATGTGGTTCGGTGTTTAATTTTTCTTTATAACACTCCTATGAAGCGTCTTGAGATATTTTATTACATTAAAGGCGCTATATAAATATAAATTGCTGTTGTTGTTGCAAAAGAACAAAGTTAAACTAGTCATATTGATCATTAACCCAAGTAGGCACTTGCAGCCTTTCACCTTGGGCTCTCAGCAGACTACTTAGACCTTAGATTGTTATTTTAATCTTTCCTATTTTGGGACAAAACATTGAGATTCCACTTAACAACTGCCCACAATGGCATGGCTAAAGTTAGGAAGTTACTTTATGAGGAAACAAAGAGAATACTCTTTGTTTCAACTTATTGCAACATTCTGGAGAATAATCTCCAAACAAGGGACTAGCTGAGCTGGTTGACCTCAACAAGTAGTTAGTGAACCCTCATAACATACAGGAAAAGGAGTTTATGGTGGTATGAGCCTCTGGAATTTTCACTGTTATTTTGAAGACTACATTCCCTACATGTGGTTATAATTTGGACCATTGGTTTATGGTGATTGAATAAGTTAAATTCCATTTTTATCACAAAAGATTCCAGGAATTTCTATGTTTGGGATTTCATGGAAAAATGTGTGGAACTACATTACGCAATTCTATTAATTTCTCCATGTAACACCAGACATGTGACTTTTATCACACAGAAGCTCATTATAATACTTGCAAAGTTATATATTTGGAGATTAGGATTTAAAAACATGTACAATTACCATTAAGCTAATAACACTGAATATGCTGATCCACTGCAACTTAACTGATTGTTGTCAGATAAATTGATCAGATATTAATTGAAATATTCTAATTTCTCACTTTAATGAGTTATTCAACCTGTGCAGGTGAAGGTGACTTATTTACACTGGTGCTAGTGAAGAATAAAAAAGAGCACCAAAAGCGAAGGCACATGGGAGGTCTAGTGTCAGGGAATTGAACTGTTCCTATTAGAAAAGCAATACATTTAAATCAAATGTGCTTTTTTTGGCATCAGAACAATGTCACCCATGCAAAACGCCTGAACCTTCATCATCCAAAACATCAACAAACACTAAGAAATGCAGAGGACTTCAGGAAAGCAGTAATAACTCGAACCATTTCCATAAAAGTAAAAGCATAAAACAGAAAATGCAGGAGACAAACACAAAGATGTAACAGTCGAGAGGATACTCATGTTCCCAGCGCAAATAAAAGGTAAACACGTCAATCCCACACAGGGAGAGCCAGGAATGTTCCAATTCTGCTATTATTTGCTGTCCTTTTTTTTGTAGTTATTCATCAATAATTGTATCTAAGTAATATTAATGAATCCTGTCATAGGTTTGTGAAGTATTGGAAATCAAATGTGTAATGTCTTGTCTCTACTTGCTTCATCTGCTAAAAGCATTAATTAGTTTCATATATTACAACAGTGATTAAACTTTGAAAGTATTTCATTGGCTTTAAAGTCTCCTGAGCTGTGAAAGGCACAATATAAATGCAAGTTTTTTTCTTTCTCATTGGTTCTCTGGCTTCTAGAATAGAATTTTGATGTGAAAGGAAAAACTGTGAATGCTGGAAGCCTGAAATAAAAGGCAGAAAATGTTGGAAATATGCAGCAGGTCTGTCAGTATCAGAAATCTTTTCTATTTCTGAGTGACCTGGTTTGCATTTCCGGCAATTTGTTTTTTTAGTTTAGTTTAGAGATACAGCACTGAAACAGGCCCTTCGGCCCACCGAGTCTGTGCCGACCATCAACCACCCATTTATACTAATCCTACACTCCTACTACATCCCAACTGTCCCTATATTTCCCTACCACCTACCTATACTAGGGGCAATTTATAACAGCCAATTTACCTATCAACCTGCAAGTCTTTTGGCTGTGGGAGGAAACCGGAGCACCCGGAGAAAACCCACGCAGACACAGGGAGAACTTGCAAACTCCACACAGGCAGTACCCAGAATTGAACCCGGGTCGCTGGAGCTGTGAGGCTGCGGTGCTAACCACTGCGCCACTGTGCCGCCCTTTTTTACTGTTTTTCTCTCTTTTAAATGTTTAGCTTTGTTTTAGAAAGAAAAGGTCATGTTTTGTTTTTAAAATCTGATTTGTATTTAGCATTGATTAGAAAATAACAACACTAGTGGTTTACATGTAATGCTGAGGAGAAAATCTTTTGCCAAATGATTCTGGTGTTGCCTAAAGTACTATTACTGGAGCAATACTCTGAACTGTGTAAAGCATTGTCCTTGTCTGGGGTTGTTAGATAATGAATGGTTTTACAGTGTACACTTGACAGTAGAAATACAGTGTGTTTATTTGAAGCTTTAAGTGGACATCAAAATGTTTTTCTTCAGCTAAACATTCTGACATCTTATCCACCAATGGATGAGGCCTTTCTAGTCGCACAAAGATTAACTAGAGCAGGTCTGCACAGAAATTTTTGGTTTAACTCAAATATTTAACTCAGTATTTATCTGATAATTGGGTAATTAGTATGTAATTTTCAAAATAATATTATCCCGGATTTAGTTTACGACAGAAAATTATATAGCTTGTGTTCTATTGCCAAGATGACATATTTTACCCCAAGTACACAATTATTACTCTTGTTTAGGAGGAACCAAAATTAACCTTCCGATTCATGTCTTGCTGTACAATGGATAAATTCCACTCCAAGATAATGAGATTAGAAACAGCTGCCAATCATTAATTGTAGCAGCTACCTTCTGTTAAACAATAACACATGACTGAGTTTTTCGTTTGGAGCAATAATTATTGGTATCCCTGTTTACTATTGACATCTAACTCTGATACTTGAGAAATACTTGGGCACATTAATAGAGAGTTAAGCCAGCAGAGTTCAAATAATTCCAAGGCGTGCAATGGCATGAACTGGAAAATTTCATCAACTTTGTTTTCGATTCCACCCATCCTCGCTTTTACATGGTCCATCTCCAATTCTTCCCTTCCCTTCCTTGACTTGTCTGTCTCCATTTCTAGGGAAAGGCTATCAACAAATATTCACTATAAGCCCACTGACTTCTAGAGCCATCTTGACTACATTTCCTCCCACCCCGCTTCCTGTAAGGTCTCTATTCCATTCTCCCAGTTTCTCTGTTTCCATCGCATCTGTTCTGACTATACAACCTTCCATACTAGCGCTTCTGATATGTCTTCCTTTTTCCTCAACCCCACTATTGGTGACAGGGCCCTGGACCATTTCTGTCCCATTTCCCACACTTCTGCTCTTATTCCTCCATCCTAGAACCACGATAGGGTTCCCCTTGACATCACCTTCCACCCCACCAGCCTCCATAATTAATGGATCATCCTCCGCCATTTCTGCCAACTCCAGCATGATGTCACCAAACACACCCTCCTCTCCCCTCCCTTTTCAGCATTCCGAAGGGACTGTTACCTCTGTGACACCCTGGTCCACTCCTCAATCACCCCCAATAACTCCTCCCCTTCCCAGGCACCTATCCATGCAAGTGCAGAAGATGCAACATCTGCCCTTTTACCACCTCCCTTCTCACTGTCAAAGGCCCCCAATCACTCCTTCCAGGTGAAGCGATTTACTTGTACTTCTTTCAATTTAGTATAACATAATTGCGGCTCATAATGCAGTCTCCTTTACACTGGGGAGACTAAACATAGATTGGGTGACTGCTTTGGAGAACAACTCTGTTCAGTCTGCAAACATGACACGGAGCTCAGTCGCCTGTCATTTTAATTCTCCACCTTACTCGCATTCTGATCTTACTGTTCTCAGCCTCCTGCTGTGTTCCAATGAAGCTCGAGGATCAGCACTCAGCTTTCCATTAGGCACTTTATAGCCTTCCGGACTCAATAATGAGTTCAACAATTTCAGATCATAACCCCTACCTCCATCTTGTTTCCTTTTTCTTTGCTGGTATTTATTTTCTTTGTTTTTTACTTTCAGGCTGCCGCTGTTCATGATTCTACCATTTACATCTGCTCGAGACACATCTTTGTTTCTTTACCTGTTCCATTACCATTCTATTTTGCCTTGCACCATGAACCTTTTTGTTATTTAATTTATCCTGCCTTCCACCCTATCACAGACCTTCACTTTCATTCTTTATCCCACCCTCCCCATAGTCACTTGCTTAAAACCTATTACGTGGTAAGCTGTGACTCAGTTGGTAGCACTCCTGCCTCTGAGTCAAAAGGTTGTGGGTTCAAGTCCCATCCCAGGACTTGAGCATGCTTCTGAGTATTGAGAGAGTGTTGCATTGTTGGAGGTGCTGTCTTTCAAATGAAACATTAAACCGAGGCCTGGTCTTCCCTCTCAGATCCAATCGCACTATTTCGAAAAAGAGCAGGAGAGTAATCCCTGGCTGATATTTATCCCTCAGTCAACATCACAAAAACAGATTATTGGGTCATTATCACTTGGTGTTTGTCGGAGTTTGCTGTGTGCAAACTGGCTGCCGCATTTCCTACATTACAACAAGGATTACACTTCAAAGGTACTTCACTGGCTGTAAAGTGCTTTGGGATGTCCAGTTGTTGTGAAAGGTGCTATATAAATGCAAGACTTTCTTTTATATCTCTAACTTTTTCCATTTCTCTTGAAAGTCAATCGACCTGAAATGTTAACTCTGTTTCTCTTTCCACGGATGCTGCCTGACCTACTGAGTATTTATAGCATTTCTGTTTTTACAGGATTAAGTAATGATCTAATAGTGAAGGATCCTCGAAGCAAGAGTGATCATAACATGTTGGAATTTCACATTCAGTTTGAGGGTGAGAATTTTGAGTCAGAAACTTGTGTCTTAAACTCAAATAAAGGCAATTACAAAGGTATGAAGACCGAGTTGGTTATAGTGGACTGGGAAAATAGGTTAAAAGGTAACATGGTAGATAGGCAGTGGTAGATATTTCATAGGAGATATTTTATAACTCTCAAACAAAGTTGTATACCATTGAGAAAGAAAGACGAGAAGGTTTCACCATCTGTGGCTAAGGAAGTTAAGGACGGTATCAGTTGAAAGAAACTGTACAATGCTGCGAAGATTAGTGGTAGACCAGAAGATTGGGAAAATTTTAGAAACCAGCAAAGAAAGACTAAAAAAAATGGGAGAAATTAGAATATGAGAGTAAACTAGCAAAAAATATAAAAGCAGATAGTAAGAGCTTCTGCACCCCTATAAAAAGGAAAGAAGTAACTAAAGTAAACATTGGTCCCTTAGAGGATGCGACTGGGAGAATTAATAATGGGAAACAAGGAAATGACAGAGACTTTGAACAAATATTTTATTTCTGTCTTCATGGAGGCCCTGCAGTACCAAAAGAGTCCAGAGACCCCGGGACAGGGAAGTGGGGTCAGGGTCACAGGGGTAATCCAAACAGGCCCTGGCAAGGGGATTATTGGTGGGGGGTGGGGTCGGTGAGGGTGGTGGATGTCTTCCCCGGGGGTGGTAGCAATCACTGCTGGGGGGGCCCTTTGGGGGCCCTGGATTGCCCGCAAATGAGGGACTCTCTGACTCCACGAGGACATTTCTGTCCTTGGCCTGCTGCAGTGTTCCAGTGAAGCTCAACGCAAGCCCAAGGAACAGCACCTCATCTTCTGCTTAGGAACTCTACAGCCTTCTGGACTCAACATTGAGTTCAACAATTTCACAGCATGATTGCCTTTTTAATTTATTTTTTAACCATATGCCTGTCTTAAGCTTGTTTTTCATGTTTTTGCTTTCAGACAGAGCTGTTCATTATTCTACCACAAACACTCTCTCTGGACTAATGCTTTGTAATTTACTGCAACTATAAGCACTCCCTTTGCCTTTTGTTCCGTGACATCTCTATCATTTCATCTCTCCTGCCCTTTGCTCTATCACACACCTTCCCTTTTGTTCTTCTTCCCCGCTTCCACTTGCTCAAAGCCTATTCTAACCTTTGCGAGTTCTGATGAAAGGTCACAGACCTGAAACGTTAAATCTATTTATCTCTTTATAGTTTCTGCTTGACCGGCTGTGTATTTCCAGCACTTTCTGTTTTTATTCGCACTAGGAGGTTGCCTGGTTTTACCTGGTGGTATCTCTCCGTGGCGGCAGGCCCCTCCACCTATTAAATTGCAGTGGAGGCGGGAAGAGTCTTTTAAGTGGACATGAATTGGCCACTTAATGGCCTCAATTGGGCTGGGGTGGGAAGGCCATTCTCAGCCTTCCCCACATTGGACTAAATTGGAAGGTGTCAGGAAGGCGATGCGCACTTCAACCCCCACCTTCTAACGCAATTTTATTGACCACCCCCACCTCCGTTCCCGTCCCTCGGGGACCCGTAAAGTTGAGAACAAAGAGTCTGCAAAGGGATATAGATAGGTTAAATGAGTGGGCAAAAATTTGGCAGACGGAGTATTGTTGTATAAGGGTCTGAAAAGGTTAATCTTAAGACAGTGTAAAGAATAACTCTTACTATAATGATGTAAGAGATCACATGTGAGAGAGACTTGAAGATGGATGCAGCCTGGCTTTGGAGGAGTCACACAGAGTAGTATGCAGTGTAAATAGTTATAATGTAATAAAGGTTAATGTTTAACTACTCCAGACTAAGGAATCTCTCTAGCTAGAATAACTAAGGTGGCAGCGTACCGGACAAACATATAACAAGTATAATGTGGGAAAATGTGAGGTTGTCCACTTTGTTGGGAAGAATAGAAAAGCAGAATATTATTTAAAGTGAGAGAGACAGGAGGTGAGTTAGTCACGCAGAATTTCCAGCCTCTGACCTGCTCCTGTAGCCACAGTATTTATATGGCTGGTCCAATTAAGTTTCTGGTCAATGGTAAACCCCAGGATATTGATGGATTCGCAATGGTAGTGCCGTTGAATGTCAAGGGGAGATGATTAGATTCTCTCTTGTTGGAGATGGTCATTGCCTCTTGTGTGGTGTGAATGTTGCTTGTCACTTTTCAGCCCAAGCTTGGATGTTGTCCAAGTCTTGCTGCATGTGGACACGGACTGCTTCAGTATCTGAGGAATCGCGAATGGGACTGAACACTGTGCAATCATCACTGAACATCACCACTTCTTACCTTATATGGAGGGAAGGTCATTGATGAAGCAGCTGTAGATGGTTGGGCCTATGACTAGCATAAGTGACTCACCCCACAGCCTTTCCACCACAGTACTGTGGGGGTACCTTCACCACACAGATGGCAGTGATGCAAGAAGGTGGCTCACCACCACCTTCTCAAGGGCAATTAGGAATGGGCAATAAATGCTGACATTGCCCATTAAGCATGCAGGTGCAACAGGCGGTAAAAAAGGCAAATGGTATGTTGGCCTTCATAGCGAGAGGATTCGAGTACAAGAGCAGGGATGTCTTGCTGCAATTATACAGGGCCTTGGTGAGGCCATACCTGGAATATTGTGTGCAGTTTTGGTCTCCTCATCTGAGGAAGGATGTTCTTGCTATAGAGGGAGTGCAGCGAAGGTTTACCAGACTGATTCCTGGGATGGCGGTTCTGACGTATGAGGAGAGATTGAGTCGGTTAGGATTATATTCGCTGGGGTCAGAAGAATGAGGGGGATCTCATAGAAACCTATAAAATTCTAACAGGACTTGACAGGGTAGATGCAGGAAGGATGGTGGGGGAGTCCAGAACCAGAGATCATAAGGATATGGGTAAACCTTTCAGGACTGAGGTGAGGAGAAATTTCTTCACCCAGAGAGTTGTGAGCCAGTGGAATTCGCTACCACAGAAAGCAGATGAGGCCAAAACATTGTATGTTTTCAAGAAGGAGTTAGATATGGCTCTTGGGTCTAAAGGCATCAAAGGGTATGGGGTGAAAGCGGAACAGGTTACTGAGTTGGATGATCAGCCATGATTATAATGAATGGCGGAGCAGGCTCGAAGGGCTGAATGGCCTACTCCTGCTCCTATTTTCAATGTTTCTATTGCCAGTGATGCCAAATTGTGTATGATAAATTTAAAAAATATAAAAAAGACCAAGGTATAAATAAGTTATGGTAATAATGTTCCTTTTCTTCATACAACCAAAGAATGTATTTCACAACTAAACGAACTAGCACAATTAAAGCTGCACATTACACAGAAGACAGACTGCTGTGGATTGAAGTCCAAGATCACTGAGCCCCAGCCATAGCATTTGTCAGGGGAGCTGCGGAAATTTAGGACATTGACTAAGGAAGTTTCTACTACAGAAAAAATGTGGAGCCATGTGCTATCTGTGGTGATCTGCTGCTTGGTCAGAGGGTCTTGTTGCTTTGCCTTGTGTGACAGGAGGATCTAAAGATACAGGCATAGCACACTGTGTGGCAGGAGGACAAGTGGTACAGATGTGTCACACAATGTGATAAGATGATCCTGTGGCACAGATATCTGACCTATTCCAAAGAATGAAATAGAACATGATGGGGTGAATTCTGTGAGGCTGCGCTAGATAAAAGAGTGGAGTGGCAAGTCGGTCGCTTAACACTAAAGGGCTGTGTCTGCAGGATACAAACCACGTGCTTTGATTTGTAATTCAGTCAGGAGCAGAATGCTCTTCATGGGACTTGGAAAGTGCAGAATTGCGAAAAAAAACTCCAATGTGGATGGTCCCAAAATGTAGTACTCTATAATTCCATCCTCAAATATCTAACTGATTCCCCCTTAAGTTTTCAACGCTATCTACTCCCTTGCTTAAAGTTATTCAATCGAAATTGCTTGTGCACCTTTCCTTTTCTAAACTTGGAGCTCATGTGCCTTGATTCAAGAGTTTTAGCAATCTCAAATAGATCATAGTTATCTTCATCTATTTACGTAAGATTCCAGAATATTTGAATAATATCCTGGGTTGTATTCTTTGGCCTGGAGTCACTAAGTTTATATTTCCACTATTCAATTCCATAGTCTCATTACCTTTCATTTGTCCATATCAAATGCCACTTGTTATGCATAGCCCACCTTCCCAATCATAGATTCAATAAATTCAAATATTTCTGATTAAAATACAGGAAGATTTGTGCAATTCGGACCAAAACAGAATGCCAGCACTATGCTTTTTTTTATTCATTCATGGGATGTGGGCGTCGTTGGCTAGGCTAGCATTTATTGCCCATCCCGAATTGCCCTTGAGAAGGTATGTATTGTACTTTGTTATATAATCACTTGGATATTAATACTCTATAACATATATTTAAATTAATTTCATAGTAAAAATACACCTTTTACAATGCGACCACATACACGGGCAAATAATTTCCAAATCATAATTATTCCTGACTTAATAAATGAAGCAGCTATCCAGCTGTATGTAAATCTGGTTGTGAAGAACTTTTCAATTATCTATTCTGAGCCATTACATTTGGCACTGTTCAGCTGCATTTAAATGTTATTTCCTGTTCACTTAAGAAAAATCTAAAACCCTATTAGTACTTTTATAATATCTGGACCAGCTAGAGTAACTCATGGCATTATGCACAAGGGCCTTGTAAATTTACAGTGAAAATAAAAGTAGCAATAAGGTAAATCACTTTACAATTTAATGCCAGCTGCTAAAGCCATTAAACGCCAGAAGCTGCCTTTCCAGATACCTAGCTCATTTCCGCTGTCTTTTGCTTCATTAATTATTAACCCCAAATGCAGCCATGGTTAGAACAACAATGGACTTTTTTTTTAAAGAGACATGCCAAGAGAAAATAGTAGCAGCTCTGTTGGGGTGGGGTGGGGGGAGGGAGGGCGTGGTGGTAGGTGATATACAAAAGACATCTGTGATCCTAGCAACAATATTTTTTAATGCTCCAAAAATGTTGCGTTCAAATTTTATTGCTTCATCCATTCATAAATTACTTGCGACGGGTGGTGAATGTTAAATTCTGAGCTTAGACAGCTTTCAGGGCCAGCTGTGTTGATTTTCTAATGTATTTTGTGTATGTTTGAAATGCTGTACGGACAACAATTACCTTTCATTTAAAACGCTAACTGTAATTTCCAGATTACTTTCTCTATTTCCTTTGCTCTCCCATTTCCCAATCTGTTTTCAACATTTCTCCTTATCTCTTTTTAGTTTTCCTGAATCTTAGTTTCGTTCACTATCCTAGCTTGAATGCTCAACCTGCTGCATCTCCTTCTGGCTCCTTCCATATTACTGCACTTTGCTACAGTAGAATAACACAATGGTACAGCAGTAAACATTTTATTGTCTCGTTTATAGTGGGCTTTAGCATTTTTAGTTAGCAAAGCATGGTGCACCAAATTAATGTGGGACGAAGTAACAATGATGCATGTGCAGTGACACAGTATCTTTCAATCACAGATTGGATGTCTAATGAATCAAATTTGTGCTCCACCAGGGAGACATCAATGCAAAGGGCAGGTGCAGAGCCAGAGGAGGAGGTGGGGGAATTTCCTGTGCTTGAACGACTGGATCAGCTGCAGGAGGAAAGCATCCTGGAACATCGACTGGCTGACGGAAGATTGATTCTAAAGCTTGAGTCACCCTGGGCTGTTTCTGCTATTTTCTATTGAGTGCAGAATTGTGGGAGAGCACTGTTGATGTCACCTGCTCATCCTGTTGCTTAGAATGTGACCCAGAAAGAGGCTGGGAAAGTATGTTTTTTTCATAAAAAGGGAATAATTCAGATTATTTTAAAATGGATCAGGTTTCAATTATTAAATTCAATCTGCTTTTTCTGGGAAATTGATCTTTATTGATACTAAAATTCAACAAGTATCATTTAGATTTTGATGAGATGGTCATATTCTTATATTCTACTTACAGTTACTCATTCATTATCTGTAGGAATCAATAGGCATCCAGAAATCTGGGGCTTCAGCTTGTACTGTGCAAGTGTAATCCTTCAGTGTCTCAAAAAAGAAATGGATATAAAATGCTGGAACAGATCAAATCCTCAAATTCATTTCTCTAAATTTAAGTCAAGCAATTGGTAATAATGGCTACTCTATTTCGGTGAATTTTTTTCTTTTCACTTTTTATCAGATTTCTATTCCTGGGATTGTTCATCCTCACACCAACTCATTTAGTTCCAAGTGTGGAACAATGGAAGTAATCTGGGGTTCACTACAGATATAATGATTACCACCTCCCTGATTGGAGACATCATTCAAATCAGTGAGCGAAGAGATTCTGGCAATCTTGTGTCACTATTATTGAGCACTTTACTACCACATAGTGCTAGATGCAAATGAGTCTGTGTGACAGACAAGGCAAGAGCTCCATATCTTCCCCTGCCCTCACTGCCCACCCCCACATTACAACAGGGACTACATTTTAAAACTACTTCATTGGTTGTAAAGCACTGTGGGATATCCTGAGGTCATGAAAAATAATAAATAAATGCCAGTTCTTTCTTTATATTTTTAATATTTATTCTTGGGATGTGGGCATCACTGAAAATGCCCATTTTAATGCCCTGACTGAACGGCTTGCTAAGCCACTTCAGAGGGCAGTTAAGAGTCAACCACTTTGGAATGGGACTGGAGTCGCATTGTAGACCAGAACAGGTAAGGACGACAGATTTCCTTCCCTAAGAGGGATTCATGAACCAATTGGGTATTTATGACAATCTAATAGCTTCATGATCACTTTTTTTCCCACTGATACCAGCTTTTTATTTCCAGAGATTTTTTTTAACTGAATTCAAATTCTCAAACTGCCAGGGTGGGATTTGAATTTATGTTCTCTAAATTATTAGTCCAGGCCTAAGGATTAAATTTCAAAGCCTGCTGGTTGAAAATTAAGCACTCAATTGCTGGAGCTATAAGACCACAGCTCAAATTTCTGTTTTTTTTAGGTGGTTTCCATAGATAGAACAGTAAATCACTGACAATAATATCCAACAAACAAAGCAAGTGCTAATTCTCATCACATTCACATAGGATTCCCCTGAAAATTTCCCAGACTATTACCTGGGTTTTTGGGGGAGGCAGAAAAAACTAATAAATTTGATACATTTCTTTTTGCCACAAGTAACAAGCTTCAAATCTGCCATGACTAAAAGTCTATCCTCATCGAATTAACAAGTGGTGCAAGGTTACTTGCAGTTTCCTCTGGATCATTGGAAACTAATCTGCAGTTACATTACTTCCTGTACTTGAACTCTTAGGTCAGTTGGAGGAGGAAAGATCATGGATCACAGAGCGGGTGTACATTGATGCTGTGATTAATGAAGCTTTGAATTTGTTTCAGTTCATCTTACATCCTGACGTACCACTTTGTGTGATTACACAGGTACCGGGTGACACCTTTCAGTTTGACTGGGGAAATGACATGATCTGCACCCCAGAGAAATCATAGGAATCGTCCAATACAATCTCCAATAAAGTTCTCTTACTGTTGGAATTCAACAAATACTAGTTGTTAAAAAAGCAATATTAGCCGGAATTTCACGAAGAGGAGGTGGCCCTGCCTACTCGCTGGAAAGCTGGGGGCAAGCCCGCCTCCACCGGCTCTGGAAGCCATGACGTCATTTTGCATGGCTTAGGCAATTAATTGCCTGCAGTCGTGGCTTCTGACCCCACCCCCACCCCCACCAATGAGGCAGGTGTCCCACCTCTAAGGCGGCGGCCAATCAGAGGGCTGGCAGTTCTTCAGTCCCAGCAGCGCCCCCGGGAATGGTGGGCACTGTTAGGACTGCACCCAATGAGAAGAGCCACCATGGACACTGGCCTCAGAAGCAGGGGATCATTGGGGCCAATTGTCCAAGCCCCAACAAAGGGCGGTGGTCGAGTGAGGGTGGGAGGCGGGTGTGTTCCAGCGGGGTGGCCCGTGCCGCTGGGTCGCCCACACTGGGACACAGCGTGTCTGATCAGGAGGGCACCAACTCCCAGGCCGCAAGAGACTGCCAGGTTTAATTGGGCAGCCTCCTCAGATAGTGAAGTGCCAATTTGCCGCTGATAAAATGCCGGCGGTAGTGGGAAGTGGCCATCAATTAGCCACTTAAGGGCCTCAATTGGCCTAAGGGCTAGTGGGCTGCCTGCCACTTCCCCTGCCGCTGGTAAGATACCAACGGGCGCCGGTAGGTGATGGACACAGCACCCCCGCCAACCTATCTAATTTTATGCCTCCCACCCCACTCCCACAGGGGGAGTGGGCTTTAAATTCTGGCCATTGGGTGGGGAGAAACCATTCAAATTACAACTTGTGGCCTATATAAATATATGGAGCAAGTATATATCTTCCTGACAGTTTACAGAGCATTTTATTCCCAAAATAGGATCTGTATTGGATGGAATCACTTTGAAGTCAGATACAGGGTCCCAGAAAAATTCTAGTTTAAAATCAGGCTGGCCACTTTAAGTGCCACAATCACAAGTAAGCATTTAACAACATCATGTTTGCCAAATTTAGTAGTTAAATACTCCAATCCATAATTGTTAAGTATTTTTTTTTAGAAGCATTTGCGCAACCATATCTTTTCCCTGAAATTGAAGTCACTTTGTTCTGGCCACACACACAAAAAAAATACATTGTGAGTCTTGCACTGATTTCATTTTTAAAAATGATGTTGATTTTGATCCAGGATGTGAACTGCAGCTTCGATCTGGATTGCTAGACTGAAAAAGGAGCAGAATAAAAATAAAAGACAATACCCTGAAATACACTTCAGCAGTATCCTACAAAGGCTATTTACTGAGTGAACACTGTTAATTTTAAGCACAAAAGCGACTGTGTGATCACTTACTGATGTGGAACCAGTGTTTGAAACCTGAAGGTTGCTTGCACCAGAACACAAACACTTCACCCATCACTTCTTTTTACGTTTTCCCTGACAGCTACAAATTCCAGACTTTTTCCCTTGAGATTTATTGCTTCACAGATCTTGACAACAATGTTGGTTTATTATTTTTACACTTAAAGTATTCTTCCTAGAGAGTGAACTTAAAAAAAACATTAGTCATTATTTTTGGCTTTATATGCATTTGGCACACTGTATAGTGGAACCTTTTGGAATCGAGCTTCTAAACGTTTTACCTTCAAGTGTTTTTCTGATCTTGCTGGAATATTTTTGGTGCTTTTATCTGGAATCAAACAAATTTGGATTCAAGGACAGATTTCCTATGTAGTAAATCCCATTCCATCATTCCCATTGTATAGATTTCCTGACCCAGCCTTTACAGTGGGTTAAAATCAAGGCTAATAACATCATTTCTATTCTTTCCCTGGATCTCAAACCTGTGGAATTCTTTATTCTTCCACAGGCCTTTGAATTTTAACCTTAGTTCTCTGTTATAACCATTTACTTTGTCTTCTTTCCAACTGTTTTCAATCTTGAAGACAATCAGGCCCTTCACCTGGTTTTCTCAATTAAAGAAAATTGTGATCCAAATATAAAACTTCACCCCATTACTACACTTGCATTTCTACTATGAATTGTAATAGCAGAACAGTCTTCTGTCACACAGCAATGTTGACATGTTTGGTTTTTGTCACTTGCATCTGAAGTCAAAGAAATCTGTCCAAGGACAGATTTCCTATGTAGTAAATCCCATCCCATCATTGCCATAGTATAGATTTCCTGACCATTCCTCACACTTCAGGACTCAAGCACAAAAATCAAGACTGACATTCCAGTGCAGAACTGAGGGAGTGCTGCACCGTCAGAGGTGCCATCTTTCAGATGAGATGTTAAACTGAGGCTCCATCTGCCTTGTCAAGTGATGTAAGAGATCCCATGGCACTATTTTGCATAAGAGCAGGGGAGTTATCCCTGTTGTCCTGGCCCATATTTATCCCTCAATCGACATCACAAAAACAGATGATCTGGTCATTATTACATTGCTGTTGTGGGAGTTTGCTGTGTGCAAATTGGCTGTTGCGTTTCCTACATTACAGTCGTGACAACACTTCAAAAGTACTTCACTGGTTGTAAAACACTTTGGGACATCCTGAGTCTATGAAAGGCGCTATATAAATGCAACTCTTTCTTAATACATCCTATAAAAGATTGTATAGCATTTTTCCAATTCAACTGAGTTGCAGAATGAGTGATTAAATTATTGCATCAAATTTTGCTAATTCACCTCTGTGCAAGAGGTCTCTAGAAATACTGAACCAAACAGGAAGTGATATGGCCAAGTAGTTCCACAGCAAGCAGAAAGGACTCCATTCTTTTGCTCTTGTGTTGTTATCAGAATCCAGCAGTTCTGGAATGCTTCAAATAGTTATTGAGCCACCGAGGTCATTTTTTAACTAGAAATCTCTATAACAGTTATATTTACCAATCTGTCCATGTCTATATAAGTATATCAATGGACCTATGACATTGCTCACATGTCAGAAGATACAGGGGTAGAAATTGGTAATGCTTTGTTTTCAGGCTCACAACCCATGGTACACAGACAGCACATGCCTCAACCAGCAGACCCAAGGCCAGATCGAAATTGGGCTTCAAGGCTAATTTGTATCATTGGGGGGAGCTGTCAGCACCTGTTGCATCTCCACAGGCAGCTTGTCCACGTTGCAAAGAGAAATGTTGAGCCACTGGGAACATAAAGGGAATGCCAGGGTCTGCTAGCACTGGGACTAGTGGACCTCAAGGTGTAGCAGCAATGGGAGGATGCTGCAGTCTAGCCTTAATGAAAGCAGATGCCAGGATCTGGTGCCCTGTTGTCTGGGAGCACTGTGGGGGGTACATACCACAGTGTCTGCCACTACCAAGCTCAGAGGATCTCAGAGTTTAGCAGCACTGAGGAGCTATAGTGTTAAAACTAGGGAGAGAAGTGACAGGGTCTGAATTACAATCAGGAAATTTATATGTCATGCAATTAGCTGGAAGAAATTGCTTGAGATAGAATATATTTGTATCTCATCAAATTAACTGCGGGAAGCTTGGATAAATCAGAAATTAGTTACCACAAGTTTAGAAATTCATAAATTTGATGGAAAGAATGAGAATATCAGAGGTAACTAGAAGATATTAAGCTAAAAACAGTGGTGTGATAGAAAAGGCAGATGAGAAAAAGCATGATAGACGAAGTATGATAGGAAAAGAATGTGAAAAATGCTGCAGGGGTTAATGTTATACTTATAGGAAGTATGTTCCATGTACATGATGTTTAATATATTACAAATAAGTAGGTCTATATTAATATTCCAATATTGTGTATGCATGCACCTCTTGTCTGTCACATTTCACAGTCACACATTATTTAATGCAAGTTGTTTCATTACAGTATTAACATTCCAAAGAAACAAAGGCAGCCACTTGTAACATGTGCAAGAACATGGAATAAATGAATCACAATTAATACAATTGCATTTCAACCAATTATGTGAAAGAGACGTGAACTGAGACAGCATAAGTTTGATTATATACACCAATCAGCTGCAAATATGACTTCAATGGAATGGAAAATTGGGTAGGGCGCGCAGTGGGCAGGGTGTGCAAAGTTGGCAGTGTGCATAACGGGTGGAGTGTGCATTGGGCAGAGTGTTAAACGGGTGGGGTGGGCAGCGGGCAGGGTGTGTAATGGGTGTGGTGGGCAGCGGGCAGGGTATGTAATGGGTGCGGTGGGCAGGGTGTGTAATGGATGGATTGTGTAGCAGCAGGGTGCGTAATGGGTGGGGTGGGCAGGGTGCGTAATGGGTGGGGTGCACAGCGGGCAGCCAATCCCCTATGCCAGCTTTCCACCCAGCGGTAAAATTTAAAATCTACCTCCTGTGTCAACCAATGATATCGGATGCTCCCTTTTGTGAGTTGAAATCATTTTTTAATGTAATAAATTGATGCACTAATGTAATGAAGGCTCTTCACATGACGTGCAGAATTTCCAGGTACGTATTAGGACTAGAAAATCCCTCTGTGCTAGCAATCCCCAGAAACTCCAATCATTGGAAAATTGAAGACCCCCACCTCAGTGTTACCCGAAAGAAGGACCCCCCCCCCCCCCCCTCCTTTGCTGCTGTCAAACCACCAGAACAGAAAGATTCAAATCCTCGGTCTTCTGATTGTGAAATAATCTGCAAAGGACTTTATAATATCAGCAAATTAAATAAATGGATAAATAGAGTGACCTTATTCCATAGCTGAATATATTTCAGAAATATACTTTAAACAGCCAACATAAGGAGAGTTCTGCTTATGTGTTATTATTGTCCGATACCATCTTCTCTCGGGAACGCTGTTTCCAGTTTCACGCATATCAATCAGTGAATCACTTCTGTTAACGTTATCAGCTCACTGGCACAAAAGCGAAGTTTAAAGATTGACAGGTTATAATGAAGAATCAGCACATTTTGACAAGTGTTTTGCAAAACCTGAGGCTTTTGAAAAATCTCTCTCATCAAAATGCCGCAACATGGATCTTAATGTTACAGAATCAGCCTAAATGCTACACAAATCTCCACTAAGCCAAGCAGCACCTTCGTGGAGATTTGTGCATTGAGTTATGACACCAGGAAATTAATTTCTACTTCATAATAAAAGGGAGCATCTGGTATAGCTCATTAAGAGTGATGTTCCTGAGGAATGTCAGTGAAGTAATTTGTTAAAAGAGTCGAATTGCTTAATATAGCGCTTGTGCGTCACCCTCCCAATGTAGAAATGACCGTGAGAAAGAACAAAATATTCCTTTAGTATATCATTTTGTACAACATTCAGCTTTCAAAATATGTATAATTTTATTTCCACAAACTGTGGTATCCACAGTGTTATTTCTGGTCATATTACAATCATGACCATTAAAACAAATTAGAGATTGATGCATAATTGCAGAATATTTTTCCATTAATAGTGACCTTTGAACAAGCTAAAAAAATCACATTTTGATGCAGAAATGCAATAACTATAATTGTACAGCAGCATATCACAATCTGCTTATTGTCTGCACCTATGCATTCAAACAAAGAGGAGGCTGCACAAAAGTCAGGATTTAACTTACTATTACTCAGCATTTCACAACAAACGAAGAACTTTTAAAATCAGGCCATCAGCAGTTTCGTTCCCCACCACTACCCTCCGCAAACCCCCAAAATTTATGGCCTGTTGGCGCCTTTCTGATTTTTGACTGCAGGAAGTACTAGCAGTAGATCAAATACTTAGTTAAAGTTATGGATATTTTTACTGAATGGGCGGACTGCCCTAGTCAACAGAATTAATAATCTGTCTTAACATTTTCTGGCTTTTCTACATTAGTGATGATGAAACAGGTGGAGAGAAACTAGAAGATGTACCAAACCTTTGACGAGAGTCAACGTCAGTTTGCATGCAGCGCAGTTTGGTTATTGTATGTGTCAATTTTTTTTCTTGCTATGTATCATATGAAGGCAGATTCTTTGCAGGCAAAGATCATGGGAATGCTCATGATGGATCGAAAACAGCATTAATAGAAGTGCTCCAGCAGTCGCATTTGTTTTCTGTACAGAACCTATGATTCCGACCCATGTGATGACAACTGCTCTATATGCTTGAATTCTGGTAGTGATGTGTAGTGAATGGTTTCGCCAGACACGCTTCGAGAGATGGCCAAAGGAGCTGTTGGCCTTGTTCAGTCAATTGTCTATGTCCTTGTTGACAGTGGCATCATTTGAGATAATGCTACATAGGCAGGTAAACTATTCTACTGTATTGAGGTTGCTGCTCTCAATGCTGATCTGCAGTGGATTGAAATTTCCTTGGGGCCGTGGTTGGGACAGAATTTCTGTTTTCTTTAGACTAATAATAAGGCCGAAGACATTTGCTACCTCAGAGAAACACTTTACAATGAGTTGCACCGCCTCCTCCTTGTGCACCAGAAGGGTACAATCATCAGCAAACAGAGCTCCACCATCAGCTCTTCTGTGGCTTTGGTATGTGCTAGTAGTCAGCGCTGGTTGAAGAGTCTGCCTTCTGTGTGGAAGTGGATTCATCTGCCCTCTGTCAAGCCTGCCTTCGCCTCTTGGCACATCATACTGAAGAAAATAGAGGAAAGGGTTGGTGCCAGAACAGACCATTGCTTAGCACCATTGGCGATGGGAAGCAGTCTGAGGGGGCTCCATTCTGCTTGACCTGACTTTTCCAGCCTTCGTGCAGTTGATGGAGAATGATGATGAACTTGATAGTATCTTCCAAAGTCTGTCCTGGCTGACTGTATAGAACATCTTGGTGAGATCTACAAAAGTAGCGTGCAGGCCCTTGTTTTCTTCTTTACTCTTCTCCTGAATCTGTCTCAGCAGAAAAAATCACATGTGTTTTTGTGTCTTATAATCTGTAAATCAATTTGTAATGGTGGGTTCAGTTTTCTTTATATTTGTTTACTGTAGATTTTCCATTGTTTCAGACAACTCTTCTAGGGAAACCTTAGATCTGTATTTTCCTTGGGTTAGTGGTGGGGGGAGCTCATTAAAGCTCCAGGCAGGATTTCTGCAAGAATCTCCCTCCTAATTGATTGCCTGCTGCTGGAAGGAAGGGGACGGAGGGAAATCTGGTCAGATTGCAGCAGCTGAAATAGCGATACGGACAGCAGGTGACTCAGAAGGGAGAGAGGAAGAGCAAGAGAGTGAGTTGTTGCTGGACTTTAACATTGGAAAGCAGTGTCAAAAAGGGCACCACCATCTGGAAGGTCTGCAAATGACCTAGACTGCAGGATTCTCAGCAACTGTGATGAGGTCACTGTAATATTACTTATTCCTTTGATATGTGAACTATTGTAAGAGTCACTTGACTTCAAGTAATATCCAAAGAAAACATGGGTTTTTATAATAACGTAACTAGAACATATATACGTTTGCAAACAGTTACTGCACAAGCCACATCTAAACATGTCTCAGTCTGTCAGACTACACCCACAACTCCCCGGCCATGTGTGACACGACATCACTTCCTTCGGTGTCCTTCACTTACAGCTTTTTAAGGTGATCCACTCTTAAGATAATCCCACAACATCCCCTTTTTCCCAAAGATAAAAACATATGTACTATATACAATGGTGTTACTGTTTGGACGAACTGTACATGAATAAAACAAAATGTTATTTACAGGCAAGCAAGTTTATCATACTCTAAAACATAGAGGCGATTTGCTTATTCGTCTCGATCTTATTATTGCAACCTCTTCCCGAGCTGAGCTTGTCTTGACCACTCCTCTGAGACGCTGGTGATTCAGAACTCTGGTTGGCATGTTCTTCCTCTGTGCTTGTAGCCTTTGTATGTTCATCTTAAGACTTTGTCTTTGAAGGTGTCTGTGATGCCACAGGGTTGTCACATGTAGTATTGTCGTACAGCTCTCCGAGTTGACTTTGGCTTCGTCTGAGAATCGCACCATTCGGTGTCTGGACCTCATACAATCTGGACAGGTCGCATATCCTTGCAACCTCTGCAGGATAGCAAGTTTCTGACGCATGATTGAGGACTCTGACCTTCTGTCCTACACGCAATCAAGCTAATTCTGGTCCTGCTTGCCTGTCAGACGATGCTTTCATCTTCCCTTGTTTAGAAAGATTTGAAAAATAATGACTGACAACATCACCAATCACTGGCAATCCCTCTGGCCTTTGGGTACTTGCTGCAATGAACTGTAGCCCAAGGAGAGATTCTCAGTCATATCACCTCTTCATGTCAAGACTCCCAGCATTTGTGTCGTCCTTTACATGGACCAACCCGATATGCTCGACTTGGACATTTTCTATCATTTTCAGTGTGTTACTGACTTCATGTATTGTGACAATTTGTAAACCTCGGCATACTGGAAGTCCTGCGACAACTGGTCCAGTTGTGTCTACAACATAAAACATTTGTGGAAGCCATTTGGTGCTCCCATAGCTGCACTGCAAGGTAATCATTCAAATGCACTTGATTGGAGAATCAATGCAGGCAGTCAGCCTAGCTGTGGTGGATCATACCATAGATTCCATTCCTTTAAGTACATGTCCTTCAGTATATGGTTGGGCAGAATATTTGTACTTGCTCCGGTGTCAATTTTTACTGTTGAGCTTATGCTTACCAATCTTCTGTGGACGTATAATCCCAATCATGGTGAATGCCTCAGATTGCATGATAGCATTGACAAGTTGATCCAAAGCAACTGTGTGAAATGCTTGCTCGTTGTTCATATGAGCACATTATGCATCCATATCCTCCTGGCACACTGTCACTCTGCTGACCTGATGTATCTGCTTGGGCTTTTGTTGTGTGTTGGCATTCCTTTTGTTGTGTTTTCCATCCTGCCTTGCAGACATTCTCTCTGCATGCGATCTGCCACCATTCCTGTGGGCAGTATCTGAGCTCAGCCTTCTGCACTGCCTTGCCCAATGTCCTCACATGCCACAAGCTTTGCACTGGTCCTGGTATGCCAGACAACTGAATTGGGCGAGTCAGGCCACGTTTTAGCATACTTCTGAGTCTTGGTTAGCATGCCAATTATCACAGCCCCTCCCAACGTTTGTCACTGTTGGTACTCAGCCATGATGGCTTCAAATTTCCTTACATCATTGAGTAGTGCTTCCACGTTGTGTCCTTTCTTCTTTTCTAGCAAGTCTTTGTGAAAGGCCTGTATTGGGGTAGACGCGATTACTAGCTCTATAACCCATTCTGACAATTCAATCTCTCACAATATTGAGCTTTGTCTCAGCACCTTGTAACAAACTGATCAATGGACTCATCTTGCCTTTGTTGGTGGGTCATAAGCTCAAGCCTATGTACTCGGAAATTTACCTTCACCTTGAGTTGCTGCTCCAGGAATGTCCATAGCTTGCAAGGGTCTTTCTGATCTTCAGCTGAAAATCCTGATGTATTGATCCCTTGCAGGCCCTCATTGCCCACTGCAATCATAATCTTGATTGCTTGTTTCTCTGGTTCACTCTCTTCTTGATCCAGGAAACACAGTTCCCTTCACTATCGAAACAGTTTAAATTCAGATGCTATCTCCAACATCTTCCAATCTATAATTGAATATCTGAGGGCCATTGTCTTAATCATCCTGCTTTTTAATATAAATATAGGACTTTTTACAGGTTTTCTTTTTTGCAGGCACACTTCTTTTCTTCTTGTTTAGATAGATTAGTTTTCTTCAGCTCTGCCCCTTTAAGAGTGAAACACCACAGCTGCTTTATGTTTGCACAGCTCATTTTTTTTAAACTGTGAGAGAGCTTTGTTCTCTGCAGCCAGTTGTAGCTTGCGGTACCAGCAGCTGCCACAACCTGCCCTGCTCAATGTGCTGTGGACCTCCAGTGGCACTGTTGAGTCGTCCTTCTCTTTTTGGCTTAGGCCCTGCCCATGAAGCAAAAAAAAGGGAAAACTAAAACAGTAATGGCTTCAGATACTGCCCTTCAATTTTTTCAACCCACTGCCCAATTAGTTGAAAGCTCTGATCGCCCAGCAAACTGCCTGTTGTATTCACATAGTTTCAACACCTCCTGGAGTCCTGTCCATGGTCCTAGGTCACTGCGCTGTTGTGAGGTCTTCTGCCAGCTGATCTCCAGGATCGTCAGCTACTCCAGGCAAGCAAACTGCTGTTTCTTGTTCTCTCTGTGGTCTTCAGAAAAAACACCTTTGCCACAATGCAATATTTGGTGGTCTTCAAAAAAGATAAATCCAAATGTTGCCTCCATGTAATATTACTTGTTCCTTTGATATGTGCACTATTGTAACACTCACAGGACTCCAAATAATATCTAAATAAAACTGGAACATATATATTGTTATGACCAAGGCAGGAGTAATGCACTGTCATTTCAGTCCCAATACTCCACAGGTCACAGCATATTTTAAAAGTTTTCCCACCGACTGGAAATGTCGCCAAAATAAACACTTTATTAACCCCCCAGAATAAACAGACCAAACCAGTTATCTATTCTTTTTTGGCCTCCTTATCTCGAGAGACAATGGGTAAGCGCCTGGAGGTGGTCAGTGGTGTGTGGAGCAGCGCCTGGAGTGGCTATAAAGGCCAATTCTAGAGTGACAGGCTCTTCCACAGGTGCTGCAGAAAAATTTGTTTGTCGGGGCTGTTGCACAGTTGGCTCTCCCCTTGCACCTCTGTCTTTTTTCCTGCCAACTGCTAAGTCTCTTAGACTCGCCACACTTTAGCCCCGCCTTTATGGCTGCCCGCCAGCTCTGGCGAACGCTGGCAACTGACTCCCACGACTTGTAATCAATGTCACAGGACTTCATGTCACGTTTGCAGATGTCTTTAAAGCGGAGACATGGACGGCTGGTGGGTCTGATACCAGTGGCGAGCTCGCTGTACAATGTGTCCTTGGGGATCCTGCCATCTTCCATGCGGCTCACATGGTCAAGCCATCTCAAGCGCCGCTGACTCAGTAGTGTGTATAAGCTGGGGATGTTGGCCGCCTCGAGGACTTCTGTGTTGGAGATACGGTCCTGCCACCTGATGCCAAGTATTCTCCGGAGGCAGCGAAGATGGAATGAATTGAGACGTCGCTCTTGGCTGACATACGTTGTCCAGGCCTCGCTGCCATAGAGCAAGGTACTGAGGACACAGGCTTGATACACTCGGACTTTTGTGTTCCGTGTCAGTGCGCCATTTTCCCACACTCTCTTGGCCAGTCTGGACATAGCAGTGGAAGCCTTACCCATGCGCTTGTTGATTTCTGCATCTAGAGACAGGTTACTGGTGATAGTTGAGCCTAGGTAGGTGAACTCTTGAACCACTTCCAGAGCGTGGTCGCCAATATTGAAGGATGGAGCATTTCTGACGTCCAGCCCCATGATGTTCGTTTTCTTGAGGCTGATGGTTAGGCCAAATTGATTGCAGGCAGCCGCAAACCTGTCGATGAGACTCTGCAGGCACTCTTCAGTGTGAGATGTTAAAGCAGCATCGTCAGCAAAGAGGAGTTCCCTGATGAGGACTTTCCGTACTTTGGACTTCGCTCTTAGACGGACAAGGTTGAACAACCTGCCCCCTGATCTTGTGTGGAGGAAAATTCCTTCTTCAGAGGATTTGAACGCATGTGAAAGCAGCAGGGAGAAGAAAATCCCAAAAAGTGTGGGTGCGAGAACACAGCCCTGTTTCACGCCACTCAGGATAGGAAAGGGGTCTGATGAGGAGCCACTATGTTGAAGTGTGCCTTTCATATTGTCTTGGAATGAGGTGATGATACTTAGCAGCTTTGGTGGACATCCAATCTTTTCTAGTAGTCTGAAGAGACCACGTCTGCTGACGAGGTCAAAGGCTTTGGTGAGATCAATGAAAGCAATGTAGAGGGGCATCTGTTGTTCATGGCATTTCTCCTGTATCTGACGAAGGGAGAACAGCATGTCAACGGTCGATCTCTCTGCATGAAAGCCACACTGTGCCTCAGGGTAGACGCGCTCGGCCAGCTTCTGGAACCTGTTTAGAGCGACTCGAGCAAAGACTTTCCCACTATGCTGAGCAGGGAGATTCCACGGTAGTTGTTGCAGTCACCGCGGTCACCTTTGTTTTTATAGAGGGTGATGATATTGGCATCACGCATGTCCTGAGGTACTGCTCCCTCGTCCCAGCACAGGCATAGCAGTTCATGTAGTGCTGAGAGTATAGCAGGCTTGGCACTCTTGATTATTTCAGGGGTAATGCTGTCCTTCCCAGGGGCTTTTCCGCTGGCTAGGGAATCAATGGCATCACTGAGTTCCGATTTGGTTGGCTGGATGTCCAGCTCATCCATGACTGGTAGAGGCTGGGCTGCATTGAGGGCAGTCTCAGTGACAACATTCTCCCTGGAGTACAGTTCTAGGTAGTGCTCAACCCAGCGTTCCATTTGTTTGCGTTGGTCAGTGATTATATCCCCTGATTTAGATTTGAGGGGGGCGATCTTCTTGATGGTTGGCCCAAGAGCTCTCTTAATGCTATCATACATTCCTCTGATGTTTCCGGTGTCTGAGGCCAGCTGAATATGACTGCATAGGTGTTGCCAGTAGTCGTTTGCGCAGCACCTGGCTGTTCTTTGTGCAGTGCTTCTGGCTGCTTTAAGTGCTACGGATGTTAACTCACTAGGGGCTTTCTTGTAGTTCAACTGTGCAATGCGCTTAGCGGCTATGACAGGTTCCAGCTCTTCATTATGAGATTGAAACCAGTCTGCATTTCTCTTCGCACTTTTGCCGTAGGTGGTCAAAGCTGACTCATAGATGGCGTCTCTGATGTGGGCCCACTTGGTCTCAGCATCCCCTGTGGGAGTGTTTTGAAGGGCTGTTACAAAAATTTCTAAATTCACTTGTAACAGCTGTGGGTGAGAAATTCTACTCATGTTGATGTGTGGGTGGCCCTTCTGCTTGGAATGATGCAACTTCTTTGGTCTGAGTCTAACCTTGCTGCACACCAGGGAGTGGTCGGTGTCGCAGTCCGCACTGTGGAAGCTGCGTGTGATTTGAACACTGTTTAAGGCGGCTCGCCTTGTGACAATGAGGTCTAGCTGGTGCCAACGACACGATCTTGGGTGCCTCCATGAAACCTGGTGACAGGGTTTAGTGTGAAAGAACGAGTTGGTGATGCAGAGGTTGTGATAGGTACACAACTCAAGCAGTCTCTGCCCGTTCTCATTCATCCTTCCAACGCCATAGCGTCCAAGGCAGGAGGGCCATGAGTCATGGTCGGCCCCAACCCAACAAATTAACCATTTATTAATAAACTGAATCTTAAATACTATTGATAAACCTCTGTCTCAAAGACTTTGTAACTTATTACTCCTAACCCTCATGCACACACACATAGGGCTGAATTTTACCAGCTCCTCGACGTCGTGGATCGCTGCATGGGGGCCGGTAAAATGCTGCGGGGAGAGGCCCGCCTCGACCCGCGACATCCAGAAGGGCCTGCCACATATTATCGGCGGCAGGGGGGACGTCGGTATTGCCCCCCCCACCCCACCATCTGGTGGTGGGTCCTTCATCTCCATATGCAGATGGCCACTGAATGTATTCAAAGTAACTTACCTGCCATCCCATGTCGATTTTACAGCCTCTGTTCAGCCTTCGCGCACCTTCGGAACTCCACACGAAATTTCGAGGCGAGAACCTGGTAGGGAGGGAGGAGTAATAAAAATTACAGGGCAGGAGGGGTGGGGAAGTGGGGAAAATAGATTTAATTGGTTATGTGAATGGTGGGAAGGGGTTAGAGGCCAGATGTTAGAAGGTTGGGGGGATTAGTTATTCGAGAAATCATTTGTAAGGGCTTAAAGCACTTTTAAAATGGCGCCGGTGCCTCCGCGGTGGTGCCAGTCACTGTTGCCAGGGACACGGTGGCCGCCCCTATACATCATCGGCGGCATGCGCTCTGCCCCCACTTTTGAAATGAGCCCCCATGCGAAATATCACAGCGGTTCCTCGGTGGCCGCTAAATGCGGGCACCCCACATAGTTTAAAGGGCACCACCTGGATAAAATCCAGCCCATACATTCAAAAACCAACGGTTAACCATTTTTAAAAAATGGTGTTTTAAAAATTAGCTGTTTCTTCAGAATAAATAAATAACTAGGTTGTAAGTCTTTGTGGGTTATGTTCCCGATTCGGTGAGGTGTCCCAGAGCTGAACAATCAAATGCTACTCAAAGTCTCCAGGGGAATTTGACGAACAGTCTTTAATGGATAGGTGTTCAATGCAGCAGGCATCACACAGTTCTTTCAACAAGGAGTATAGCAACAGGTCTATTTGAAGTTTAAATCAGTAGTTTTTCAGTCGAAACTTTACTGAGAATTCCAGAAAACACAACAGGCAACAGTCACTCCTGAAGCAAAGACTTCTTACATTGGAAGTAAAAAAAGGAATTTGCTACCTCCAACAATACAAAAGTTCTTTTCCAGGCCTTTTTCCTCCTTAGGCAATAACACAGCCTATCTTTCAATGTAGATTTTCTACTGAGGTTTAGACCACTTCTTCGTTCAGTGAGCATGCTTGACTGGTCTCCGATTCAAAACCAGTTATAGCCAGTCTTTGCACACAGTCAAAAGTTACAATACAGCATGTGACCTCCTCTCCTGCTGTTGCCTAGGAAACGGGTGCAGCTTGCACACACACATTGTTCCCCAGTGAGAAAAGAAATTCTCAGTCTTGAAGGTTCAGACCCCCTTAGTTTTTTAAAAACAGAGGGAAAATAAAACTACACTCCCATGACAATATACAAACAGTTACTGAATGAGCCACATCTAAACACATCTCACTCCGTTGGGCTACACCCATAACTCCCTGGTCATGTGTGACAACATCACTTCCAGTGTCCTTCACTTACAGCTTTTTAAGGTGGTCCACTCTTAAGATTATCCCACAGTAGTCGTGCTGGCAGAGATAAAAGTCAGGAGATGAAGGTTCTTTGGCACCCAGTGCTACAACTGCAGCGGGAACAACGCACTGTCAATCCAGTCCAGTCGCTCCGTCGGTCTCAGCATATTATTTAAGTTTTCCACCCAACTGGAAAATAGCCAAATTAAACATTCTAGGAACCCCTGGAATTAAACATACCAAACGAGGTATCTTTACGCAGCAACAAATGAACTATTAAAAACTAAATCATAAATACTATTAAGATAAACCTAAGTCTAAAGACCTTATACCTTATAACTTCTTATTTTAACCTAACTCCCCTATTCACACATATACATTCACAAATAACAGTAGTTAACTGGATCTTATAAGAGGTGTTTTTAAAAATTAGTTGTTTCTTAAGAATAAATGAAAAAGTAGGTCTTTGTGGGTTATGTTCCTGATGGATGAGGTATTATAATGTGAATATAATCAAAGGCTACTTGTAAATTCTTCACTTGGAATTGATGAAGCAGTCTGTTTGATAGGCATTCAAACTCTTCAGCTGCAGCAGGCATCAACAGTTCCTTCAGCAATACCAAATGGTCTCTAAAAAGGGTTATTTCCTCTTTAGGCAATTAATTTGGCCTGTAGCCCCTTGCAGAATTTCTGCTGAGAGAAAATGGACAGTTCTTTTCTCTTCAGTATGCTTCACTGGTGAATCTGGTTCAGACCGGTTTTTGCCAGTTTTACACACAGTTAAATCGAAACGTTATACCATGTGACCTCTCTCTCCTGCTGTTGCTTCGGGTAACAAGTGCAGCTGTGGCACACTGTGCCCCCAGAAGTCCAAAACTTCTCTCCCTGTCTTGAAGGCACACTGTTTTAATCTGAGGAGAAAAATAATACAAATCCGTGACACCAGAAAGTTAGGCCCTGAAAAAGGATGTGCAGGCCCTCTGGGAAAGGTGAGGGGAGATGATACTCTTGCAGCAGCCAGGCTTACAACCCCATGATCAGCTGTCCAGTGCTGGAAACATTTTAATGTTCTACTAGGCTGGCCAAGGTATATGAAGGCACTTGTCCAATGCAGATGCTGAGATACTGCTGGAAGCATGGCTTGCTTGCGGCTGTTGTTCAGCAGTGAAAATGATGACGTTGCTGGTACAGCTAAACAATGTATCTCTAGCCTCTTTGATACATGCCGGGCACAAACTGGCAAATGCTGCAGGTATCCTCAGTTCTGAGAGGAGCATGACACATAAAATTTGAGGGCCACGTTAATTTTGGCATTAGTCATGTCCCATATGAAGGTTTTCCAGAATGAACTGTCAGTGCTGTCCACTGAAGCTCAGCCTCTTCAGGCACACCTCTACTCCCATTACCAGGTAACTCTTTCTGGTAGAGGATGCCTGCAGTACAGCAGGTCAGTGGGAATTTACAGTATACCTGGTAACTTTATGGTCATCCTCTGCCACATTAAATCTCTCATGAATACATGCACAGTGCACAAACACTCAGAATAGAAAGGAAATCTGAAGGATCTCATTTTAAATAAAGACTCCAGCATTCTCATTGCAACCTTTCAGAAATGCCCATTTTGCTAGGGCAAGATGAATGCATTGCATCAGTGATACTTTCCTACATCAAATTGGGATGCTTTATCCTAACTTACCACATTAATTGGCGTTTCACATCAAATCAGCACATTAGTGTCTGGAGACAAATTCTTGCAACAATTCTGTTTGAGTTCTGATGAAAGGTTACTGACCTGAAACATTAACTCTGCTTCTATCCCCACAGATGCTACCAGACTTGTTGAGTATTTCCAGCACTTTTTGTTTTTATTTCAGATTTCCAGCATCTGCAGTATTTTGCTTTTATCACAGAAACTCAATAGTTAGCTTCTTCAATCAATAAGTAAGCTTCTTGAATAAATGCTCTCCCAGAACATGTCTGGCTTCCTTCCCTCTGAGCATGCTTCTCATCTCCAGATGCCCATTTATCTCATTCTCTATGTCAATTCTTCTGTGGCTCAAATGCCTGTGCTCCTCTCAAATTCCAAGCGGATGGGATGTCACCATGGGGTCATTGCCAGGCCTGTACAGTGCTCCTACTGCAAAATACCTTGGGTCAGAACACTGGGACATTCCCACACTCAAATCCTCAGTCACCAGGCTCAGGTATCACTTGCTACTTGGTGGCCGTGGCGTTTCCCATCAAACTACTCAATGCCTATAGCGGCAAATTAAATCAGATTGAGATTCAATTGAGTTTGTTAATCAGACAGTCTTGACTATTGCAAGCACATTAAGTTCCTTCCTTCCTTTCTTCTTTTGGCCTCCTTGTCTCTAGAGACAATGGGTAAACGCCTAGAGGTGGTCAGTGGTTTGTGGAGCAGCGCTTGGAGTGGCTATAAAGGCCAATTCTAGAGCGTCAGACTCTTCCACAGGCTCTGCAGGCAAAGTTGGTTGTCAGGGCTGTTAGACAGTTGGCTCTCTCCTTACAATGCTGTCTGTTTTCCTGCCAACTGCTGAGTCTCTTCGACTCGCCTCTCTTCAGCCCCACCTTTACAGCTGTCCACCAGCTCTGGCAATCGCTAGCAACTGGCTCCCATGACTTGTGGTCAATGTCACAGGAAATCATCTCGCGTTTGCAAATGTCTTTTAAGCGCAAACATGGTCAGCCAGTGGGTCTGATATCAGTGACGAGCTCGCTGTACAATACGCCCTTGGGGAGCCTGCCATCTTCCATGCAGCTCACATGGCCAAGCCATTTCAAGCGCGCTGGTTCAGTAGGGCGTATATGCTGGGGATGTTGGCTGCCTCAAGGACTTCTGCTTTGGAGATATGGTCCTGCCACCTGATGTCAAGGATTCTCTGGAGACAGCGAAGATGGAATGCGTTGAGACGTCGCTCTTGGCTGACATACATTGTCTGGACCTTGCTGCCGTAGAGCTATGTATTGAGGACACAGGCTTGAAACACTCAGACTTTTGTGTTCTGTGTCTGTGCGCCATTTTCCCACACCCTTTTGGCCAGTCTGGACATAGCAGCAGAAGCCTTTCCCATGCACTTGTTGATTTCTGCATTGAGAGACAGGTTGCTGGTGATAGTTGAGCCCAGGAAGGTGAACTCTTGAACCACTTCCAGAGTGTGATCTCCAATATTGATGGATGGAGCATTTCTGACGTTAAGTTCACTAAGAAGAAATCAAATGGAGCTGTGCACTTATGTTTGCAAGTCACAGATTGCAACAAATTTTTATTCTGGCCTTGTATTACATCTTAAGTGCTTCAGCACTGTTCTGAAAACTGACCAAGAGATTTTCTTGGCATCTCTTAAAGTTCAAATGTAGGGCATTCGAGAAGTTAGCAGAAGCATTTCCCATTTTGTGGTGACATTATAGTGTGCCCTGGCTGTGTTCACAGCATGATGTTCTTTGAGGTTTTCGATTCCATCGAAATATGCTTTGTAATATTTGAACACAGCATAATAGTGGTGTTGTTCCTCACAGACAAATCTAATCTTCAGATCAAACATTACAACCAAAGAAGTTCTATAAATGTACACTGGAGTGCTGGTCAACAAAATGATTCACTCCCACTGAATTTAGCTGGGGAGAGGGGAGGTGGGTCAGTTCCTGTTAATGAAGTCGGTGAAAGATATCAGATGAATAGAATGAAGCTTAACCCTAGAGGTTGTCAATTTTTTTTAAGTTTGGGGGAAACAGACCCCAATGGTGCTTCATAATCAGCAGCTGACCCAACAAGCCTATTCTCAAACTATCAACACTAGTTAGCTGTCAATGTTCCTTCAGAAAGAAAGGCTTCAGGGAATGTCAGTATTTCATAAAAACTTTGAACTTCCACCAAATGCAGACTCCTGTAGGAAGGGGGAATATTTCCTGCTGTTAAGAAAGTAATTTTATTTTAGGAAAGTGGTTCAAAACAATCAAGAATTAATTAGTGACAGTTTCTAATATACCATATTCATAGAGTACAGGTCAATAACAGTCATTGCCTGTAAAGAGCGTCAGGATGTCCGAAGGACATGAATGAAATTACATAAATGCAAGGCTTTTTTTTCTATCTAAACACAGTATTTGCCGTTTCTTCCTTATTTCTTGGGGCCTTGGTTTCACATCTCATGCAAAAGACAGCACCTCTGACAATTCAACACTCCCTCAGTATTGCACTGGAGTGTCAACCTAGATTTTTGTGCTTAAGTGTCTGGAGCAGGATTTGAACTGACAACCTTCTGAATCAAGTGAGTCACAGCTCACCAACAGAAAAAATAGATTAGCAGCGCAACCATTGTCTGGAGCAAGTCAACACTTCACCACCTCTAGCAACCACCAGCACAAATACATAAACCCGATAAGTTATAGATCATGAGCTTGAGGAGACAGCATTGCGTGAATAAGTGTTCACGAGTGGTAATGGTAAAGGGAGAGCAGACATCTGCTGCCCAGACAGTCATTGGAAGTCAATCAGCTTACTCCCAGGACATCACTGCAACCGTTCCTCAGTGTAATGTCCTAGGCTCAACCATCTTCAGCTGCTTCACCAATGACCTTCTCTCCAACATAAGGTCAGAAGTGGTGATGTTCGCTGAAGACTGTACAATGTTCAGTACCATTCGCAACTCCTCAGATACTGAAGCAGTCCGTGTCCAAATGCAGCAAAACCTGGACAACATTCAGGCTTGGGCTGATAAGTGACAAGTAACATTCGCGCCACACAAGTGCCAGGTAATGACCATCTCCAACAAGAGAGAATCTAACCATCTCCCCATGACATTCAACAACATTATCATCGCTGAATTCCCCACGATCAACATCCTAGGGGTTACCATTGACAGAAAGTGAACTGGTCAGCTACATAAATACTGTGGCTGCAAGAGCAGGGCAGAGGCTGGGAATTCTTCAGTAACTCACCTCCTGGCTCCTCAAAGAGGAGATGTATCTCAGGCTATGTGAGGCAAGGGAGGAGATTGCAGGGCCTCTGACACAGATTTTCAAATCCTATCTGGCCACAGGAGAGGTACCAGAGGATTGGAGGACAGCAAATGTTATACCATTATTTAAGAAGGGTAGCAGGGATAAACCAGGTAATTACAGGCTGGTGAGTCTAATATCAGTGGTAGGGAAAATACCGGAAAATATTCTGAGGGACAGGATTAACCTCCACTTGGAGAGGCAGGGATTAATCAGGGATAGTCAGCATGGCTTTGTCAGGCGGAGATCGTGTCTGACTAACTTGATTGAATTTTTTGAGGTGGTGACGAAATGCATAGATGAGGTTAATGCAGTTGATGTAGTCTATATGGATTTCAGTAAGGCTTTTGATCAGGTCCCGCATGGGAGATTGGTTAAGAAGGTAAGAGCCCATGGGATCCAGGGCAATTTGGCAAATTGGATCCAAAATTGGCTTAGTGGCAGGAAACAGAAGGTAATGGTCGAGGGTTGTTTTTGCGAGTGGAAGCCTGTGACCAGTGGTGTACCGCAGGGATCTGTGCTGGAACCATTGCTGTTTGTAGTCTACATTAATGATTTAGACGTGAATATAGGAAGTATGATCAGTAAGTTCGCAGAGGACACAAAAATTGTTGGTGTCGTAAATAGGGAGGAGGAAAGCCTTAGATTACAGGACAATATAGATGGGCTGGTAAGATGGGCGGAGCTGTGGCAAATGGAATTTAACCCTGAGAAGTGTGAGGTGTTGCATTTTGGGAGGACTGACAAGGCAAGGGAATATACAATGGATGGTAGGACCCTAAGAAGTACAGAGGGTCAGAGGGACCTTGGTGTACTTGTCCATAGATCACTGAAGGCAGCAGCACAGGTAGACAAGGTGGTTAGGAAGGCATTTGAGATACTTGCCTTTATTAGCCGAAGCATAGAATATAAGAGCAGGGAGGTTATGATGGAGCTGAATAAAATGCTAGTTAGGCTACAGCTAGAGTACTGTGTACAGTTCTGGGCACCACACTATAGGAAGGATGTGATTGCACTGGAGAGGGTGCAGAGGAGATTCACCAGGATGTTGCCTGGGCTGGAGCATTTTAGCTATGAAGAGAGACTGAAAAGGCTGGGGTTGTTTTCCTTAGAGCAGAGAAGGCTGAGGGGGGATATGATTGAGGGATACAAAATTATGAGGGGCATTGATAGGTTAGATAGGAAGAAACTTTTTCCCTTAGCGGAGGGGTCAATAACCAGGGGGCATAGATTTAAGGTAAGGTGCAGGAGGTTTAGAGGGGATTTGAGGAAAAAGATTTTCACCCAGAGGGTGGTTGGAATCTGGAACACACTGCCTGAAGAGGTGGTAGAGGCAGGAACCTTCACAACATTTAAGAAGTATTTAGATGAGCACTTGAAACACCAAAGCATACAAGGCTACGGGCCAAGTGCTGGAAAATGAGATTAGAATAGTTAGGTGCTTGATGGCCGGCACAGACATGATGGGCCGAAGGGCCTGTTTTGGTGCTGTATAACTTTAAAAAAAAGCCTGTCCACTTTCTACAAGGCACAAGTCAGGAGTGTGATGGAATATTCTCCACTTGCCTGGATGAGTGCAGCTCCAACAACACTCAGGAAGCTCAACACTATCCAGGACAAAGCAGCCCGCTTGATTGGCACCCCATCCATCACCTTAAACATTCATTCCCTCCACCACTGACGCACAGTGACAGCAGTGTGTACCATCTACAAGATGTACTGCAGCAACTCACCAAGTCTCCTTCAACCCGTGACCTCTACCAACTGGAAGGACAAGGGCAGTAGACGTGTGGGAAGACCACCATCTGCAAGTTCCTTCCAAGCCACACACTATCCTGACTTGGAACTATATCGCCATTCCTTCACTGTCGCTGGATTAAAATCCTGAAACTCCGTCCCTAACAGCACTGCTGGTCTACCTGCACCACAAGGACTGCAGTGGTTCAAGAAGGCAGCTCACCACAGCCTTCTCAAGAGCAATTAGGGATGGGCAATAAATGCTGGCCTAGCCAGCGAAGCACACATCCCATGAAACAAATGAAAAAAAAAACACATTCCTTTTCTAAGTGAAATTCATTTTTTAAAATTCATTCATGGGACGTGGGCGTCACTGGCTAGGCCAGCATTTATTGTCCATCCCTAATTGACCTTGAGAAGGTGGTGGTGGGCTGCCTTCTTGAACTGCTGCAGTTCTTGTGAGGTAGGTACACACTGCTGCCACTGTGCGTCGGTGGTGGAGGGAGTGGACGGTGTGCCAATCAAGCGGGCTGCTTTGTCCTGCATGGATTCGAGCTTCTTGAGTGTTGTTGGAGCTGCACCCATCCAGGCAAGTGGACAGTATTCCATCACACTCCTGACTTGTGCCTTGTAGATGGTGGACAGGTTTTGGGGAGTCAGGAGGTGAGTTACTTGCTGCAGGATTCCTAGCCTCTGACCTGCTGTTGTAGCCACGGTATTTATATGACTACTCCAGTTCAGTTTCTGGTCAATGGTAGCCCCTAGGATGTTGATAGTGGGGGATTCAGCGATGGTAATGCCTTTGAATGTCAAGGGGAGATGGTTAGAATATCTCTTGTTGGAGATGATCATTGCCTGGCACTTGTGTGGCGCAAATGTTACTTGCCTCTTATCAGCCCAAGCCTGGATATTGTCCAGGTCTTGCTGCATTTTGACACGGACTGCTTCAGTATGTGAGGAGTCGCGAATGGTGCTGAACATTGCGCAATCATCAGCGAACATCCCCACTTCTGACCTTATGATTGAAGGAAGGTCATTGATGAAGCAGCTGAAGATGGTTGGACCTAGGACACTACCCTGAGAAACTCCTGCAGTGATGTCCTGGAGCTGAGATGATTGACTTCCAACAACCACAGCCATCTTCCTTTGCACTAGGTATGACTCCAACCAGCAGAGTGTTTTCCCCCTGATTCCCATTGACTTCAGTTTTGCTAGGGCTCCTTGATGCCATTCTCAGTCAAATGCTGCCTTGATGTCAAGGGCAGTCACTCTCACCTCACCTCAAGTTCAGCTCTTTTGTCCATGTTTGAACCAAGGATGTAATGAGGTCAGGAGCTGAGTGGCCCTGGCGGAACCCAAACTGAGCATCACTGAGCAGGTTATTGCTATGCAAGTGCTGCTTGATGGCACTTTACTGATGATTGAGAGTAGGCTGATGGGGCGGTAATTGGCCGGTTTGGACTTGTCCTGCTTTTTGTGTACAGGACATACCTGGGCAATTTTCCACATTGCAGGGTAGATGCCAGTGTCATAGCTATACTGGAACAGCTTGGCTAGGGGTGCGGCAAGTTCTGGAGCACAGGTCTTCAGTACTATTGCCGGAATATTGTCAGGACCCATAGCCTTTGCAGTATCCAGTGCCTTCAGTCTTCTTTTGATATCACGTGGAGTGAATCGGGTTGGCTGAAGTCTGGCATCTGTAATGCTGGGGACTTCAGGAGAGGGCCGAGATGGATCATCAAGCATTGCAAATGCTTCAGCCTTATCTTTCGCACTGAAATGCTGGGCTCCCCCATCATTGAGGGTGGGGATATTTGTGGAGCCACCTCCTCCAGTTAGTTGTTTAATTGTCCACCACCATTCACAACAGGATCTGATCCATTGGTTATGGGATCGCTTAGCTCTGTCTATTGCATGCTGCTTATGCAGTTTGGCATGCATGTCGTCCTGGGTTGTAGCTTCACCAGGTTGACACCTCATTTTGAGGTATGCCTGGTACAGCTCCTGGCATGCCTTCCTGCACTCAAAAAACCAGGGTTGGTCTCCTGGCTTGATGGGAATGGTAGAGTGGGGGATATGCCGGGCCATGAGGTTACAGATTGTGGTTGAGTACAATTCTGCTGCTGCTGATGGCCCACAGTGCCTCATGGATGCCCAGTTTTGCATCACTAGATCTGTTCAAAATCTATCCCATTTGGCACGGTGATAGTGCCACACAACACGATGGACGGTATCCTCAATGTGAAGGCGGGACTTCGTCTCCACAAGGACTGTGCGGTGGTCACTCCTACCAATACAGTCATGGACAGAAGCATCTGCAGCAGACAGATTGGTGAGAACAAGTTCAAGTATGTTTTTCCCCCGTGTTGGTTTCCCCACCACCTGCCGCAGACCCAGTGTAGCAGCTATGTCCTTTAGTACTCGGCCAGCTCTGTCAGCAGTGGTGCTACTGAGCCACTCTTGGTGATGGACATTGAAGTCCCACACCCAGAGTACATTTTGTGCCCTTGCCACCCTCAGTGCTTCCTCCAAGTGCTGTTCAACATGGAGGAGTACTGACTCATCAGCTGAGGGAGGGCGGTAGGTGGTAATCAGTAGGATGTTACCTTGCCCATGTTTGACCTGATGCCATGAGAACTCACGGGGTCCGGAGTCGATGTTCAGGACTCCCAGGGCAACTCCCTCCCTACTGTAGACCACTGTGCCGCCATCTCTGGTGGGTCTGTACTGCTGGTGGGACAGGAGATACCCAGGGATAGTGATTGCAGTGTCTGGGACATTGTCTGTAAGGTATGATTCCGTGAGTATGACTATGTCAGGCTGTTGCATGACTAGTCTGTGGGACAGCTCTCCCAACTTTGGCACAAGCCCCCAGAGTTTAGTAAGGAGGACTTTGCAGGGTCGACAGGGCTGGGTTTGCCGTTGTCGTTTCCGGTGCCTAGGTCGATGCCGGGTGGTCCTCCCGGTTTCATTCCTAGAAGAGGTTAAAGCTTTGACAATATGCACAATATACCAGCATCAAGGATAAAGACTCAAAGCCAACAGCATGACTCACAGATCACACAAAGTAGGGCATAAAACTGATTGGATTCTCTTTGAACTTTGTCCAGTGATTTTGTTTGTGAACGTGTATAGAATAAGATAGTAGCACAGTAAAGGATGGGCATCGCAGCTAAGAAAACACAACAATAAAATAGCTGCTCTTAGGTATAAATGTGACAGTTGGAATAGCTTTTAGCCTATCCAATGTTACAAGGAATGTATTAATACTCAGCACCTGATGCATCATTTTCTTATTACCTCCTTTGCAGATAAAGGTACGGTTCACAAAAGGGGAAGATTTTTGTTGCTCACTAAGTGCTTTTGAGACTTGCTCTGATTGCGAAATTATTTATGTTTTCACCAATCAGTTAAAATAGGAAATGGAAGGAACCTTCCTTTGGTCCCTTTCAGCATTAAATTATTCCTTCCAATTCTGGAAGGACTTAATAGTCTGTCAGAAATCTTCACATGTACTCTCTCTGGGGTCCTTCTAACATCTCTTAACCCTTTTTAGCAAATGCCAACACTCCGACAAGAAATCCCCACTTCTGTCCCCTTATAGGCTTTGTATTATTTCTTTTACTATTTTAATAAATTTTAATTGATCTACTGATCCATTTGAGAATATTTATTCAGTTTACACAGTTATCTGGAGTATTGTACTTCATACTCAATCTGACAGTTTAATAATTATTGCGTCTTCCCTAAACTAAGACAGCAATATTTCCTGGCTAATTTCTTTTAGCTCCCATTTTGTTCCTTTGAAATTCTTTTTTACACTGATATATTGTTGTTCTGCTCCTCACTGGGGTTAATTGCCAAATAATCTTAAATCTATTCAAATGTTGGCTACTAATTCCTAAAAGTCCCACAGCATATCTGTGATTATCCAAATTACTTTTGAGAATCAGGCCAAGGCAGGGGTGGACTGCTTCCCCCCACATCCCACAACACCTCCCACCCCCCACAGGAAGAGCAGAGGGTTGTGTTTGGAGTGGGGGGGTGGTGGGGTTCTTTGGGATTTTCATGGAAAAAGGGCATGCTGATAATATAAGGATATGGAACTATTTACTGGAGCACTTGGGAAATTTCCTGATTTCCCACATTGGAATTGATCAAAGTTAACTGTAAGGCTCTTGGCAAATTGGTCAAAAGCAATCTTCACATTCGCTGATTCAGAGTCTGTTGCCTCACTTCCATTGAGGCATTTCCCATTTACATTGAAAATTCATTCATAGAAATCAGTCAAAGTATTGAATATCATCTCATCATTCTTCTTACGAAGGTTGCCATCGACTGTATCCTGCTCAGGGGCCAGCAAATCCCTGATGTTAATCCCAATCTCCACCTACTTGTTAACTCAAACTGCGTTAGTAGGTTAAACATCTTGACTTGGACTCTACTAGTTCTGTGGTTTTCTCTTTCCAGGAATGACATGAACATTCCTTCTTCCATAACACTGACTGATGTCATGCTAGGCCCCCACCTGCCAAGAATGAGGCACATTAATTTTGTCATGAACATTGATTTTAAACTGTTACTGGAATTAAGAAAGGTCTTGCTAAACAGATCAGCTGTGGCTAGAAACAACATTTACATATTAACAGACAATGTGGACAAAGCAGTCATTCCCTGACACATTCAACCCACAATGGACTTTTGATCACCAGACATTGAAGGTGGGGGAGCTCACATTCCAGGTTGACTGCTAAGATGGCCGAATACACAAATGGACATGGTCAAATCAGCTAGTCACATAACTAACCTGCTTTGCAACCTGAGTTTTTTGAATTTGTACAGTTTGGGAAGAAAGTCTGTTTGCTCCTGGACTGAGAAGATCTCTCTCTTGTCTGCTCCCATCTCTTGCTCACAAGCCTCTGAATCCACTGAAAACACATGAATCACAAGAGAGAAAAGTCTCCTACAGTGAACAAGGTTTAAGAAGAATACTTCGCCCCAACGAAAATCAATATCTACCTACAATCAAGGACTCTACAGTGAGCTCGAAGAAACGTCACAACAACTCTTCAGATATTGCCTCAAACTTTTCCACTTTATTTTTCTCTGTCTTTTCTATCTCTATTTGCATGTGTGTATTTCGTATGTATGCTAGCGTGGGGCGCGGCGTGTATCCGTAGGCTTTAACCGAATTAGTGTTTAAGTTCAAGTTTAATAAATTTCAACTTTTCTTCTTTAAAACTAAGAAAGCCTGTTTGTGCTGGTTTCTTTGCCTTATAATTGGAAAGCGGTGAACAAGGATTCACCAAGGGGGAGCTAAAAACACGGTGTGTTTAAAATTAAACCCTGTTACAGTAAGACCAGGCGAAGGCTGAGAGGAACTCCTAGACACCTTTCTCACCTGGTTGTAACATTGAAGTCTGACATGTAAGCTATGCCATTTCATACTCCTGTGGGAAACCGCAAATGGGTCATTGTTAGCTCCCATATTGTCACTCCTTTCGCTTGCTTCAAATTTCAGGTTTGAAAATTTTCAAATAAAACAATTAGAACAGAATTTTACAGTCCCCATCATCAACTTTTGTTCGAAAGTTTCCATACACTGATACTGTACAGAAATAACAAACTAATAATATTACATTAGAAAAGTTAGAAACAGATACCAAGCATGAACATAGTGAAATCACAGCAGCAAGTACAAAATGTCAGTGAAATGGAACATTCAGCAGTCTTAAGATAATTTTCCAATTACTACAGATACCACTATGACATCTGGATCTGCTCAAGTTGATCTCCTGACTATAATTTAAATTATTTTCCATTTCCAGTGTCCTGGTCAACATTTATCCCTTAACCAATATCACTAAAAACTATTTCATTAGTCATTTACCTGACTGTGCACAAATTGGTTGTTGCATTTCTCCACATTACAACAGTGACTACATTTCAAAAATACACAAAATAACTACAAGATCTCTCTGTCATTAATGACGAGAGGACAACATTCTTGCAATATCAGCCCCCAGACCATCATGCTTCTTGGCCCTCTGTGTTATGAGGCTGATCCATAACTCACATACCATTATATGAAAGAAATGTTTACATTTCTTATTGCCCGATATAATTATTAGGGGCACAGCAGTATAGTGGTTATGTTACTGGACGCATGATCCAGGGGCTTCAATGAATAATCCAGAGAGCGTGAGTTCAAATCACACCATGGCAGTTTAAAAACTTGAAATTAGTTTAAAAGCAAACTTGGAACTAGAAGGCTGGGGCAGTATTTTCCAACTGGGGGTCAGGATCAAATGTGGGTCCCTACCCCATACCATGCCGGAAACTGTCACCTGACATTGATTTTTGCAGAATTGGCCAATTTCTGGGCAGAGGGCATGCTCACGGTCTAATTAAGGATGGTGGGCAGGCTCTCGAAGCTGGAGGGCCAATAGGAGGCCCACCAGCCTGCCATTGTAGTTAAGGGAGAGAGAGGGGGTGCCTACATCTACCACAGCCACAGCTGCCGGGCCACTATTGTGGAGGGGAAATCCCTCCACATGGCGGCCTGTGGTCGCAGCTGTAGTCAGGTAGATATGTTGGCTTCAGGGGGTGCATGAGGGGTGGGGCCTCAAAGTGATCCTGGAGCGCTGGCCCCCAGTCCTCTGCCAGAAGGCCGCCTCTAGGCCTTGCTCTTGATGCCATGGGGGGCCTGCAGGCCAACTGGAAAATTCCAGTCAGTACCTGATCAATGGCCTTAATTGGCCTTCGAATTGAGTCAACAAACAATCTGCTGTTTGCAGGCAGGTAGCTGTTCTGTGCCCGATCTGGCCTCCAGAAAAACGGCAGGGTAGTTGGGACCGTGGTCAGGAACCAGTGCGCCAGTGGAAGTTCTGCACGTGCCCACTTTTATTCCCACCCCCATAGCAGCACCAAAATACCGCTCCTGATATCAGTAAAAGTGACCATCAAGCTGTTAGATTGTCATAAAAACTCAACTGGTTCACAAATGCCCTTTAGGGAAGGAAACTTGCTCTGGCCTATATGTGACAGCTTTCCACACCAATGTGATTGTCACTGAACTGTCCTGTGAAGTGGCCTAATAAGCCATTCAGTTGTATCAAAATGCTATGAGAGATAACTGCAGCAGTTCAAAATGAGGTCCCACCACCACCTTCTCAGGGCAGCTAGGGTTGGGCAATAAATGTTGGCTTTGCCTGCGACGCCCAAAAGTTTATTAAAAAGGTATCCCAATTTTTGGAAAGCTTTCAATGCAGCTTTGTTTTACTCACTTGCATTCAAAATAGAATGCGAGATTGGTTCAACAGCATTCACTGCTAATTGCTTCCACATGGCAAATCCAGCTTGGACTAATTAACAGGCAATAAGCCTGTTCCATATTTGAAAGGTGCTGGACTCAAGACCTTTTTTCAGATTAAGAAGGCAGTCGAGGCATTTCCGACAACCTGCTGTGCCTAAATATAACACCATCTGGCAATGCAAGATCATTCATCTTGAAGGATTGATTTTTGTTTCTCCTCATGTGAAACTTGGCATAATTTCTGTAAATTCCTGATTTAAGTGGGGGTGGGGTGGGTCATTCTACAACAGTTTTTCCATTGCATCTACAAAACTAGTAGATATTTCAATTATTTCTTAACCGTTCTCTTATGTCAGACTGCTGTTTGAATTATTTATCAGTACTTCTGGTTTCTTAAAGAACTTTCAGAGTCAATGTCTGTTGCTTAATACCATCAAAGAAGCAGTTCTGGGCACCACATTTAAGGAAAGATGTGAAGGCATTGGAGAGAGTGCAGAAAAGATTCATGAGAATTGTTCCAGGGATGAGGAACTTCACTTATGAAGATAGATTGGAGAAGTTAGGACTGTTTTCCTTGGAGAAGAGAAGGCTTAGAGGAGATTTGATAGAGGTATTCAAAATCATGAGGGGTCTGGACAGAGTAGATAGAGAGAAACTGTTCCCACTCGTGAAAGGATCGAGAGCAAGAGGGCACAGATTTAAAGTATTTGGTAAGAGAAGCAAAAGTGACATGAGGAAAAACTTTTTCACGCCGAGAGTGGTTAGGATCTGGAATTCACTGCCAGAGAGTGTGGTGGAGGCAGGTTCAATCGAGGCATTCAAAAGGGAATTAAACTGTTACATGAAAAGGAGGAATGTGAAGGGTTACTGGGAGAAAGCAGGGGAATGGCACTAAATGAATTGCTCACTCAGAGAGCCAATGCAGACTCGATGGGTCAAATGGCCTCCTTCTGTGCTGTAACAATTCTGTGATTTAATACAACACAGATAGAAGCTAAAATATCATGCAATCCTGCTTTTATGCAAATACATCTTATTGAAATAAATCAGTACATATTTGATTTTTCCAGATAGGTATATGAGGCAAGGCATCACAATTTAATAGGTAACACAGGCAGCAATGATGATTGCAGTCTGACAAATCATTTACCAGTCAATTGCTAGCATCATAATGTTTGTACATGCCCCGCAAAGCAGCAAGCCTTATCATGGTAGATTTTTACTTTTAATTTCTTTCTGTTGTATTTAAAGTGGAATGCACATCCAGTGTACGTCATTCATTCAAACTTTTAAGACAAACATAAACAAGCTTTATGTCGCAACTGCCCAGTGAGTCAATGCTATTGACAGTGGCCACAGCACCTTATTGTGGAGGTCAAATGGTGTCACCAATTGCAAAAGCAGCCTATACCATCCAACCCTGCCTGCTCTCAATTCCCTCCAATCACATACACAAATGAGAGTACAGCCTTGAGATTACTTATAGGTACAAATTGTACTTTCTGTCAGTGGTAGCAGTGAAGCACTTCTGTTGGGGAAGGGTATAATTGCACCTTGACAAGTTTATATTGCAAGGGCTGAATATTATGCAGCTGGTGTGGGTCCCAATGCCAGGCCAGAAAGACAAGGGAAACTCTGCCTCAGTTCAGGGGTCCCCAGCTGCATTTAACATCGCTCAGGCAATTAACTGCCCAGTCCCTTTAAGAACAGGGATCCTGCCTCCAAGAGCAGTCAGCCAATTAGAAGGCCAGCAGCTCTTCAGTCTCAGCAGTGCCACTGGGAGTACTGGCCACTGCTGGAACAGCAGCAGGCCCAGGACTAGGACTAGCACTGGAGCCTCAGAGACTAGGTAAGTTCAGGCAGGCTCACCAGGATCAGTCAGGCAGGCCCTGGCGAGGGGTGGAGTTGTGAGTTGTTGAGAGCATCTGGGGGGGGTGGTGGAAGGGCCGGGGGGTGGGGATGTTGGCATAGAGGCGGCCTTTGTCACCGGGCTCCTCCGTGGGCCTGATGTTACTGGTCAACCCTCCCCACGTAGCAGAGTGCCCCCACTGCTGGTAAAATGCCAGCAGTGGCAGGATGAGGCCCTTAAGTGGCCAATTGATGGACACTTAAGCACCTCAATTGGCCTCTGGGTGGCTTTCCCTGCCCCTGACTAAATTGAATGGTGTCAGGAAGGTGACAGGCACTCCACCCACCATCTTCTCTCGCAATTTTATGGACTCCGCCCCCCTGCCATCCTGCCTGTCCCTAGAGGGCTGATAAAATTCAGCACCAAGGTTCCATTGTAAACGCAAGAATTTATGATAGAAAAAGTTGACAATAAATGCATTGAGATCTAAGATTTTAATATACTAATAAATACGGTGGGGGGCGGGGGGGGGGGCGTCGAGTTTCCGCTAGTGTTTTTCCAAAATTATACTTTATTCATCAAAATTTGCAAAAGAAATACATAACAAAACAGTTCAAATCAATTCAAATTTCACATTTCGGAAAGTGCAAAAGAAATCAAATTCTTTCAATACAGAACATGAGGTGCCTCACAACGCTTGCCATTCCATTTTATTTGCAACGTGCATTTGCAACATGCAGCAAAAACATTTTTGGTGCATACAGCCCGAGGGGTTTTACACAGGTTCCAGTCCCTCAGTTCACTACGGCAGGAGGGTCTTACACACTTCCCTTTCCCCATTGAGCCTTTGCGGCTGCATTTCCGCCAGTTATGTCAGCGCAATCTGGGCAGAATCATCCGATCCACGCAAACGATCAGGGAATTTTAAACACAAGTGAATGCTCCAAAAAACCACTTAACATGTGTGTTTTCTGCAATATTTTTACACTGGTTTATGATTCAATTCACCGGAATCAGGCCCCAGCCACAAAATTTTCCACGCCCACATGTCAAAATTGTGACATTCCATCAAATACATTGGTTCAGAAAAGCTCTTCAAATTGAGCTTTTTTTTTTGTGCACTGGCACTAGTAGCTTCATTCAAAAAGTTTTCTCATGTCAAAAATAATTATTTTTTAAAAAAGTGACTAGTGTATAATAAAACTATTAAAATGGTTCAGTATTGTTTATTTTTAAGTCATTTTCAATTATATTAAATGAGATTACTCAGTGGAGGACGGAACACCCTTCATAAAGATACTTATTTTTAGTGATAAACCTATTTTCAGATATATTAATAATCTGCACCAGGTTATCACCCTTAACTACATCAAGGAATACTTTTTAATTGAAAGAATAAAAAGAAACGGTTACGCTGCCCAATTGGGCTGGTTCATGGAAGCTTTTACATTTGCGGTTATTCAAATGAATGTTAGTGGAAACTTGAAGCCCAAGATAACCAGCACACTTTGGACACTATTTCCTGATTGCGCCCAAAGTGGAAACTCTGTCCCATAGTGAATTCCAGCAAGAATATATCACCATGACAAGCCCAGCATTTAAAAAGACTTGTGTTCAAACTATCCCTTTTAATATCTTGTCATTTCCATACATGCACCAGTTAAGAGTGTCTTCTGCCAGCAACCACTTGCATTGGAATTTGGCACATCCTTTCAAATGGACCTAACTTTGGCATTCTTGACTTACCCTCCAAAACCTGAAATCATGGGCCTCAACTACCCCACTCATGCCAAAAGTTGCAGAATGTCAGGCCTATATTGATGTTTATCAAAGTATAAAAACGGAAGGAATATTAGGTCACTGAAATGTTTTTTTCACATTTAGAAAGATAAGAATGGAGGTATAACCTTGATCCCTTCTGAGCAGATAATTATCTACATGTTTATTGCTCCATTGAGAAAGATTAATTGGAATCAAAAGGATAAAGTCTCACTATGAATTACTGCCAGTCTATCCACAGAGGTTTGAATAACTGGGATACCAAGACAATGAATTTACTGATCAGTCTCGAGTGTATTTGGTGAGCTCTCAATTTATTTTTGACACTGAAGATTGGATTTATAGGCAAAAATTTAGCTTCACTGAACTGCATTATAAAACAAAACAAATTTACAAAGTATGAATTTGTAACTGCATAATAGAAATCCTGCCAACATTCACAAGCTAGTAGAAGCTATGGGAACAGCTGGTGTTAATCAAACTGCCCAGGTAAAATATAGTTGTTTGGAGGTAGTAGTTGTTTGGAGGTAGTCCTAATTACAGTTTAGTTTGTGCTGTTACACACACAAATCACAGGGCTGAAAATTACAAGACACTTTCAGTGGGAAGTTGTAAGGGCAGGCATTGTAAACCACTCTTCTCTCTAATGCCCAAAACTAAAATTAAGACTAAATTCCCAAGAAACTTATACAAAATGAAGCCCTGTTTAATTCAAATCTAATTTCTCAAACTGCTTTGCTACAGGTATGGTACAAGCAGGTTTATCAGCTTCTTCGAAATCAAATTTGCCATGGTGAGATTTCAACTCATGTTCCCTGTATTATTAGTGCAGACTCCTGGATTACAAGTCCAGTAAAATAACCCTTCACAAAATGGTGCAAAGATGCATTTCCGCTTTGATGATACATGTGAGAGATAAAACAGCAGCAGTTTTAACATGTGAAGGACATCATATTCTCTGTAAACACTCCTTGCTCCATGTGCTCATAAAGGTTAGCTCTGTAAATAACTCCACAAGGACTGTGAACTGCAAATAGATTACATACTATTGTTCAAAAATTAAATTAAATAACTCCACTGAAAGAACGTCATTCTCTTCATCTGGTAGTTATCATGAGACTTGTATAGAACATATAATTGACATCACATAAAACTACATCAGTGACAGAACTTCACTAAAGCTGCAATAAATATATAATTAATAATCATAACTATTATACCAGGTAGGGAATCGGGGACAAATGTAACATTGATAAACAGCATTCCAAAGGATCAGAGCCATTGAAGCAGATGTGCGAAGAAGGTCAGCAACTGGCATTTTAATGTGAATAAATGTAAAGTAAATGTAAATTGTAACAGGAAACAGTAAACATTAACAGGATGAAAAGGTGTGCATTTGCAAAGGTGGAAAAGGAGAAGATTTGGTCAACCTAATTCAATCAATACGAAGCTGTATTTAATAAAGCTAATCAAAATAACAAGTAGCATCTGAAGGGTATTTGAAAAAAAAGGGAACCGGGATGTAGCATTAGAAAGGAGAAACACGGTGCACAAAGGATTGGGAGAGATAGCACCAGAGTAAGAAATAGTAAGGTAGTAGATGGGGTTAGTAAGAGGGAATGCAATTAGGTCGAAGTTAGGTTCACAGTACATGTACGTAAACACATCAAGTGTGACAAAAAGTTTGGTGAGCTGCAGGTGTAAATAGCCGCATGGGAATAGGATGTTGTGGTAATAATGGAGACCTGGCTAAAAAAGGGCAGAACGGGGTACTAAATATTCCCGATGCAATGTGTTCAGGAAAGATAGGGAAGGAAAGAAAGGAGGAAGAGTAGCAGTATTGATTAAGGAGAACATTACAGTGCTGGAGAGAGAGGATGTCCTAGAGAGGTTACAAGCAGAATCTATTTGGTTAGAGTTAAGAAACAATAGAGTTACCATTACACTGCTGGATGTGTTCTACAAGCCACCAACTAGTGGGAAAGATATATGGAGCAAATCTGCAGTGAAATTACAGAAAGGTGCAAAAACTGTAGAGTGGTGGTAATGGGGGACCAGGACCAGATGGGATGGATCAAAGGATATTGAGGGTAGTAAAAGTGGAAATTGCAGAGGCACTGGCTATAATCTTCCAATCCTCCTTAGATACGCGTGTGATGCCAGAGGACTGAAGAATTGCAGATGGTACATCCTTGTTCAAAAAAAGGTGTAAGCATAAGCCCAGCAACTATAGGCCAGTCAGTTTAACATCGGTGTTAGGAAAGGTCTTAGAAACGATAATCTGGACACAATTAATAGTCACTTGGACAAGTGTGGATTACATAGTTTAATTGTTTTTCCAGACTGGAGGAAGGTACACAGTGGAGTTCCCCAGCAGTCGGTATTAGGACCACTGCTTTTCTTGATTTATATTAATGACCTAGACTTGGGTGTGCACAGCACAATTTCAAAAATTGCATTTGACACAAAACCTGGAAATATTGTGAACTGTGAGGAGGATATTGATAGACTTCAAGAGGGTACAGACAGGCTGGTGGAATGGGTGGATACATGGCAGATGAAATTTAATGCCAAGAAGTGTGAAATGATACATTTTGGTAGGAAGAATGAGAGGTAATATAAAATAAAGGGTACAATTGTAAAGTGGGTTCAGGAACAGAGAGATCTGGGGACGTATGTGCACAAATTATTGAAGATGGCAGAGCAGGTTGATAATGTGGTTAAAATGGCATATGTGATCTTGGGCTTCATAAATAGAGACAGAGTACAAAAGCAAGAAAGTTATAATGAACCTTTATAAATTTAGAGATACAGCAATGGAACAGGCCCTTCAGCCCACCGAGTCTGTGCCGACCATTTATACTAATCCTACATTAATCCCATATTCCTACCACATCCCCACAATTCCCCTACCACCTACCTATCCTAGGGGCAATTTATAATGACCAATTTACCTATCAACCTGCAAGTCTTTGGCTGTGGGAGAAAACCGGAGCACCCAGCGAAAACCCACGCAGACACAGGAAGAACTTGCAAACTCCGCACAGGCAGTACCCAGAATCGAACCCAGGTCACTGGAGCTGTGAGGCTGCAGTGCTAATCACTGCGCCACTGTGCTGCCCTAACACTGGTTTGGCCTCAATTGGAATATTGTTTTCAATTCTAGACACCACACTTTAGGAAGGATGTGAAGGCTTTAGAGAGGGTGCAGAAAAGATTTACGAGGATGGTTGCAGGGCTGAGGGACTTCAGTTACGAGGATAGAGTAGAGAAGTTGGGGTTGCTCTCTTTAGAGACGGTTGAGAGGAGATTTGATAGAGGTGTTCAGAATCATGTGGGGTCTAAACAATGTAGAGATAGAGAAAAACTGTTCCAACTGGCAAAAGGGTCAAGAACCAGAGGACACTGATTGAGAGTGAATGGCAAAAGAACCAATGGTGAAATGAGGAAAAATATTTTATGCAGTGCGTGGTTAGGATCTGGAATGCACTGACCAAGAATATGATGGAGGCAGATTCAATTGTGGTTTTCAAAAGGGAATTGGAGAAGCACATGACGAGAAAAAAATTTGCAGGGCTAAGGGGAAAGGGTAGGGGAGTGGGACTTGCCGGGTTGCTCTTGCAAGGAGCCAGCACAGATATGACAGTCCGAATGTCCTCCTTCTGTGCTATAACCATTCAATGATTTTATTTTGTCCAGTTACAGGTTTAAAATGAAGAAGCCTCATGAAAGATGAAAGATTAGAAAAAAACAATTTTAATCTCAAAGCATCAGTTATTTGAGGTGTGTCAGCTGTGGAACAAATGGCCGCATTCTTGTCTGAGGCCGAAGGTCGTGAATTGAAGCCTCATTTCAGGGCTTGAGCACATAATGTTGGCTGTCACTTCAGTGCAGTATTGAGGGAGCACTATACTGCTGGAGATGCCATCTTTCAGAAGAGACTTCACACTGAGATCCTTTCTGCCTTCTCCAGTTGATGTAAAAGATTTTTTGAAGATGTAGAGGCGCTTTGGCTCTGATCAACATTTATCCGCCAACTATCATAATTCTTCTTCTCCTTCTTTGGCCTCCTTATCTCGAGAGACAATGGATAAGTGCCTGGAGGTGGTAAGTGGTTTGTGAAGCAGCGCCTGGAGTGGCTATAAAGGCCAATTCTAGAGTGACAGGCTCTTCCACAGGTGCTGCAGAGAAATTTGTTTGTCGGGGCTGTTACACAGTTGGCTCTCCCCTTGCGCCTCTGTCCTTTTTCCTGCCAACTGCTAAGTCTCTTCGACTCGCCACACTTTAGCCCCGTCTTTATGGCTGCCCGCCAGCTCTGGCGAACGCTGGCAACTGACTCCCACGACTTGTGATCAATGTCACAGGATTTCATGTCGCGTTTGCAGACGTCTTTAAAGCGGAGACATGGACGGCCGGTGGGTCTGATACCAGTGGCTAGCTCGCTGTACAATGTGTCTTTGGGGATCCTGCCATCTTCCATGCGGCTCACATGGCCAAGCCATCTCAAGCGCCGCTGACTCAGTAGTGTGTATAAGCTGGGGATGTTGGCCGCCTCGAGGACTTCTGTGTTGGAGATACGGTCCTGCCACCTGATGCCAAGGATTCTCCGGAGGCAGCGAAGATGGAATGAATTGAGACGTCGCTCTTGGCTGACATACGTTGTCCAGGCCTCACTGCCATAGAGCAAGGTACTGAGGACACAGGCCTGATACACTCGGACTTTTGTGTTCCGTGTCAGTGCGCCATTTTCCCACACTCTCTTGGCCAGTCTGGACATAGCAGTGGAAGCCTTTCCCATGCACTTGTTGATTTCTGCATCTAGCGACAGGTTACTGGTGATAGTTGAGCCTAGGTAGGTGAACTCTTGAACCACTTCCAGAGCGTGGACGCCAATATTGATGGATGGAGCATTTCTGACGTCCTGCCCCATGATGTTCGTTTTCTTGAGGCTGATGGTTAGGCCAAATTGATTGCAGGCAGCCGCAAACCTGTCGATGAGACTCTGCAGGCACTCTTCAGTGTGAGATGTTAAAGCAGCATCGTCAGCAAAGAGGAGTTCCCTGATGAAGACTTTCCGTACTTTGGACTTCGCTCTTAGACGGGCAAGGTTGAACAACCTGCCCCCTGATCTTGTGTGGAGGAAAATTCCTTCTTCCGAGGACTTGAACGCATGTGAAAGCAGCAGGGAGAAGAAAATCCCAAAAAGTGTGGGTGTGAGAACACAGTCCTGTTTCACACCACTCAGGATAGGAAAGGGGTCTGATGAGGAGCCACCACGTTGAATTGTGCCTTTCATATTGTCATGGAATGAGGTGATGATACTTAGTAGCTTTGGTGGGCATCCAATCTTTTCTAGTAGTCTGAAGAGACCACGTCTGCTGACGAGGTCAAAGGCTTTGGTGAGATCAATGAAAGCAATGTAGGGGGGCATCTGTTGTTCACGGCATTTCTCCTGTATCTGACGAAGGGAGAACAGCATGTCAACGGTCGATCTCTCTGCACGAAAGCCACACTGTGCCTCAGGGTAGACACGCTCAGCCAGCTTCTGGAGCCTGTTTAGAGCAACTCGAGCAAAGACTTTCCCCACTATGCTGAGCAGGGAGATTCCACGGTAGTTGTTGCAGTCACCGCGGTCACCTTTGTTTTTATAGAGGGTGATGATATTGGCATCGCGCATGTCCTGGGGTACTGCTCCCTTGTCCCAGCACAGGCATAGCAGTTCATGTAGTGCTGAGAGCATAGCAGGCTTGGCACTCTTGATTATTTCAGGGGTAATGCTGTCCTTCCCAGGGGCTTTTCCGCTGGCTAGAGAATCAATGGCATCACTGAGTTCCGATTTGGTTGGCTGTATGTCCAGCTCATCCATGACTGGTAGAGGCTGGGCTGCATTGAGGGCAGTCTCAGTGACTTCATTCTCCCTGGAGTACAGTTCTAGGTAGTGCTCAACCCAGCGGTCCATTTGTTTGCGTTGGTCAGTGATTATGTCCCCTGATTTAGATTTGAGGGGGGCGATCTTCTTGATGGTTGGCCCAAGAGCTCTCTTCATGCCATCATACATTCCTCTGATGTTTCCGGTGTCTGAGGCCAGCTGAATATGACTGCATAGGTGTTGCCAGTAGTCGTTTGCGCAGCGCCTGGCTGTTCTTTGTGCAGTGCTTCTGGCTGCTTTAAGTGCTACGGATGTTAACTCGCTGGGGGCTTTCTTGTAGTTCAACAGTGCAATGCGCTTAGCGGCTATGACAGGTTCCAGCTCTTCATTATGAGATTGAAACCAGTCTGCATTTCTCTTCGCACTTTTGCCGTAGGTGGTCAAAGTTGACTCATAGATGGCGTCTCTGATGTGGGCCCACTATCATAATTAACAATAGTTTAATTAGTCATTTGTCTCATTGTCGTTTGTGAGACCTTGCTATCTACAAATTGATTGCTGCATTTCCCTCCATTTCAAAAGTACTTAATTGGCTATGAAGCACTTTGGGATGTGTTGAGATTGTGAAAGGCACTATATAAATGCAAGTTCTTTTTCTTCTACATTTGGAGCAGATTACCAGCCAAAGCAGTTAAGGCTGTCATTTAACTCCTTGAAAAAGGATAGTTAACCAGTCGGCAACATGACTTGAGATCAAGGATAAATATACTTTGAAACGATCACTTACGCTCCAGGACATTATGGTTTCTGTTAATGGAGGCAGTTTGGTTGAGCAGGCAAACAGGAAAGAAAGGTAGGAGAGAAGAAGTTGACAAGTTAATTCCGTGGAGGGCAGCAGCTCAGGGCTAAATAGTGAAGATTTGGGGTTTATGCAAGCTCTTGAGTTTGACTTAATTACTTTTGGAAATCAAAAAATATTTGTGTAGAAATTAGCCTCTGGAGATTTACTGGATGGAGGGAGAATTTTGTTGTATAATTGCCTTCAAGAGTGATGTCCCTTTAAGATCTTAGTATGCTAATGAGCCAAGTACCAGGACACATTCATGTGACTCAGAACCAGCATCACTCTGCAACTGTAACGCCCAGAGTAATGTTCTGTATATAGTTAGCTCTGTATTGTATTTAATAGTTTGGCTGTAATAAACCTGCTTGAGCTCTGCAAAAACTGGACTCCATGCATCTCAATTATGTGGCATCAGATAACATAAAATAACTCATTATATGGTGACAGCTGTGGTGAGTAGACAAAGTCTCAGTTTGAAGACCACAGGTCAAACAGCTCTGCAAATGACTTTCCTACAGCCACTAGAGACAAAGGAGTCAATAAACCAGTTCGTCAGTAGTTGCCATAGCATGGGCAACAAATGCTATTTCTCAGAAGGTGAGCTGTCAGACCAAATAATGGAGCTGATGATTGTATCAACACCCATTGAAGCATTTCAGAAAGACCTCTTGGGGAAAAAGAAAGGTCACAGCATTGATGCAGGAAGATGTCAGGAAGTATGAAACCATTGTAGCTGGACAACAGCATCTGCAAGCACTAGATGCAGCCAACAGTATCGGCACCATAACCAGGTTGAAAAGAGCAAGCAAGCTGTGGGGTAAGTGTGGTTGGTCCTACTCACCACGATGTTGTCCTGCATTTCGAGACCTGTGCAAGGCGTGCAGTGCAAAAGGACACTGGGCCCACCTATGCAAGAAATCTGGCTCCAAAGACGGAGCCAAATGAGCGGGTAGGGCGGAAACATGCAGAAGACAGGCGCAGCAACAAGGCAACAATAGCAGCAAGGAGAGCACCAGAGACCTGCGTAAACACAAGCGATACACAAAGTCCACAGTGAAACAAACCTGAGACAAGACTTAATGAGGGGTAATTTTCAGCCAGAGACGAACAGGCGTTCCACATTGTAAACCTGATACACCATGTTGCTGAAGTCAAACAACTGGAAGCTTTCACCACTATTAACATCACGTGCCCAAAGAGAGCTGGGAAACATACATTCAGCGTCAAGATTGACACCAGCACTAGTGTAAATATCCTACCAGTCCAAATACTCAAAGATATGTACTGGAGTCATTGGAAATCAATGATACAACCAACAACTACCAAGTTATCTGCATACAACGGGTCACCCATTCCTTGCAGTGACACACTAACAATGCAATGCAGCTATTGCAAGTCAGCATGGAAACCAAAAACATTCTACCTTGTAGACACAAATGGACCAGCAGTGGCAGGACTACCAGCATGTAAGGACCTTAACATCATAACCATCCACAAGGTCACTAAGGCACCCATTACAGAAGAGACCAAAGGGAAATCTCCAAGGACTGGAACCCACTTGCAGACTCTGACTAGCATCGAATGGTACAGTTTGGAAACCCAGCAACAAACTTCTGCTCTCTAGAGAACCGCCAGAACCACAAGAAGCCAGAACAAACAGGTACTTCCAGGAGGCCAATTACTCCTCCCCCAAAAAGTCCTCGACCTTGAGCTCAAGACCTCCAGATGCAGAGGATGAGGAGAGGCAAAGGACACGCAATGCCCTGAGGAGGCATAGTTGAAGTGCTGTCTGTTGGTTCTTCGAGATGAGGTGCTGGACCTCTCCAAGAATGACAAGGCCTCAAAAGTGGTTGTCTTGAGAAAAGCAAGAGTATATTAGCAGGCTGAAGGCAGAGCAACAGAAACTGAATGCAGTGAGGGAGAAACTTCAGAAAAAACAGCAACAGATGAGATACAAACTTCTCAGGCAAGAGTTGGCAGACCACCAAGATGTTATGTGGACTCTTAAACCTCTGTACATGTAAATTTCATCATCCTTATCAATGTGTAAATAATTTTGATATTGGCTGGAATTTTATGGTCTCCCCAACAAGCAGGCTGGGGATGGGGTGGAGGCGTAAAATTGAGTGGACAGTGGGGGGAGCAGTTCTCGACCCCCTCCCATCCCTGCTGCAATTTTACACCTCCGAAGTCCCAACCACCACCAACGTACAACACTCCCCCACCAACCCCCCACCCTCCCCCTGCTCAACTGACCGCCCTCACTTGCCTCGCCGGGCCAGGCTGATTGTCCCCTGCGAAGCCCTAAAACCTTACCTGAATTCCGGGGCCGTCCTTCCTGGTCATCGATGGCTGGGTGTAGTCCCAGCAGTGGCCACCGCTCCTGGTGGCGCTGATGGGACGAAGAGCTGCTGGCCCGCTGATTAGCTGGCAGCTCCATTAGGCGGGACTTCCTGCCTCAAGGAGGTGAAAGTCCCGCCACTAACATTTTGGCTGGAGGGCGGGGCCTGCTGCCCAATGTAAAATTCCAGCCGTTATCTAATTTTATGTATTTTTACTTTTAGCATATGAGACTTATGTTTGGAAAGAAAGGTGAAGTTGCCTTTAAGAATGATTATTATTCATTCATGGGGTATGGGCATCGTTAGCGAGGCCAGTGTTTATTGACCATCCTTAATTGCCCTTGAGAAGGTGGTGGTGAGCTGCCTTCTTGAACAGCAGCAGTCCATGTGGGGTAGGTACACTCACAATGCTGTTAGGAAGTGAGTTCCAGGATTTTGACCCAGCGACAGTGAAGGAACAGTGATATAGTTCCAAGGATTGTGTATGGGTTGGAGGGGAACTTGCAGGTGGTGGTGTTCCCATGCACCTGCTGCCCTTGGCCTTCTAGGTGGGAGAGGTCGCGGGTTTGGAAGGTGCTGTCTAAAGAGCCTTAGTGCGCTGCTGCAGTGTATCTTGAAGATGGTACACACTGCTGCCACTATGCGTCGGTGGTGGAGGGAGTGAATGTTTGTGAATGGGGTGACAATCAAGTGGGCTGCTTTGTCCTGGATGGATTCGAGCTTCTTGTGTTGTTGGAGCAGCAACCATCCAGGCAAGTGGAGAGTATTCCATCACACTCCTGACTTGTACCTTGCAGATTGTGGACAGGCTTTGGGGAGTCAGGAGGTGAGTTACTCGCCACAGGATTCCTGGCCTCTGACCTGCTCTTGTAGCCACAGGACTTGTATGGCTACTCCAGTTCAGTTTCTGGTCAATGGTAACCTCCCAGGATGTTCATACTGGGGTATTCAGCAATGGTAGTGCCATTGAACGTCAAGGGAAGATGGTTAGATTCTCTCTTGTTGGAGATGGTCATTGCCTGGCATGCAAATGTTACTTGCCACTTATCAGCCCAAGCCTGGATATTGTCCAGGTCTTGCTGCATTGCTGCACGGACTGCTTCAGTATCTGAGGAGTCACGAATGGTGCTGAACATTGTGTAATCATCAGCGAACATCCCCACTTCTGACCTTATGATTGAAGGAAGGTCATTGATGAAGCAGCTGAAGATGGTTGGGCATAGGACACTACCCTGAGGAACTCCTGCAGTGATGTCCTGGAGTTGAGATGATTGACCTCCAACAACCACAGTCATCTTCCTTTGTGCTAGGTATGACTCCAAACATTGGAAAGATTTCCCGATTCCCATTGACTCCAGTTTTGCTCCGGCTCCTTGATGCCATACTCGGTCAAATGCTGCCTTGATGTCAAGGGCAGTCACTCTCACCTCACCGCTTGAGTTCAGCTCTTTTGTCCATGTTTGAACCAAGGCGGTGATTAGGTTAGTTGCTGAGTGACTCTGGCCGAACCCAAATTGAATGTCACTAAGCAGGTTATTGCTAAGCAAGTGCTGCTTGATGGCACTGTTGATGACACCTTCCATCACTTTACTGATGATTGAGAGTAGACTGATGGGGCGGTAATTGTTCGGGTTGGACTTGTCCTGCTTTTTGTGTACAGGACATACCTGGGCAACTTTCCATATTGCTGGGTAGATGTCAGTGTTGTAGCTGTACTGGAACAGCTTGACTAGGGGCACAGCCTGTTCTGGAGCACAAGTCTTCAGTACTATGGCGAGAGTGTTGTCAGGGCCCATAGCCTTTGCAGTATCCAGTGCCGTCAGTCGTTTCTTGATATCATGCGGAGTGAATCGAATTGGCCGCAGTCTGGCATCTGTGATCCTGGGGACTTCAGGGGGAGGTCGAGATGAATTATCCACTCGGCCCTTCTGGCTGAAGGTTGTTGTAAATGCTTCAGCCTTATCTTTCACACTGATGTGCTGGGCTCCTCCATCATTGAGGATGATGAAATTTGTGGAGCCACCTCCTCCAGTTAGTTGTTTAATTGTCCACCACCATTCACTACTGGATCTTAGTATGCTAATGAGCCAAATATCAGGACACAGTCATGTGACTCGGAGCCAAAGTCACTGCAACTCTAACACCTAGAGTAAGGTTCTGTAAATAGCTAGCTCTGTACTGTATATAATTGTTTAGCTGTAATAAACCTGTTCGAGATCTTCAACCAACTGGACTCCATGCAACTCATCAATGTTGCATCAGACAACATAAAAGAACCCATTACAAATTTACCACAGAATATATTGTACTTTATTGTGGCCTTTTGTAGCTTTTTCTCATGTTGTGCTTTATTTTCTTATTTTTGTTACGAGATAAAGTGGATTTGATAATGAATGAAGCAGCTGCTGGAACAACACTGCAATGAAACAAATAAATCTATTACAAACAGTATTAGGAAACATTGGAAGTGACATTTGGAAGAAAATGTGCCAACTCCGAACAAAATGAAATGAGTGCAAGCTATTCTTTAAAACCTTCCTTCAATTAAATAAAGGAGAAGTTTAGCCATCAGATACAATTATGATCACATTTTAACATCTTTTGGATTATTTCTGCCTTTGTGTTAAGCTTTTAATCTTACTGTTGTGTTTTCTTAAAGAACACCGGCAGATCTCTCATGAGGTGACTCACTAAATCAGAAGATATTGACTGGAACTTCATAGCATGAAACACAATATAGCTTGGGCCAAGAATTTTCTTGCAGTACAGTACCTGAAAAGAGTCCTGTGATTTTCAACCCACAACACAATTCTTCCTATCAGATTCCTTATTCAATAGCATTTTAAACCTTTCAGAACTGAGACGAGGAGAAATTTCTTCACCCAGAGAATGGTGAGTCTGTGGAATTCGCTACCACAGAAAGCAGTTAAGGCCAAAACATTGTACGTTTTCAAGAAGGAGGTAGATATAGCTCTTGGGTCTAAAGGTATCAAAGGGTATGGGCTGAAAGCGGGAACAGGTTACTGAGTTGGATGATCAGCCATGATCATAATGAATGGTGGAGCAGGTTCGAAGGGCCGAATGGCCTGCTCCTGCTCCTATTTTCTATGTTTCTATGTTTACTTTCAATTAGCAATGGCCCATAATTTGCTGTCAGAATAATGATGAGGTTAATCGCACCACCCAAATTATTTATGCACAAAATTTACAACAAAAACAGGCAGGGGTAGATGAATGATTAACTGTAGAATTCCAAAAGTCAGTGTCCGAGTTGCATCTCGCTGTCTAGTTCACCTTTAAAATGCACTGACCACTGTGAAGTTGCTTTAATTGCCTGGTAGATACGAAATAAACTCACCATGGTCAGTTAAGTGAAATAATTTCAAGACTAAGTGCCCTTTTAATGATGTGATAAACATTAATTACTATCAGTCAACCTCTCTGGCACTGAAAAGTAGCTACTACAAGTGTAGAGTCTCATTCCTTCAGCTTTTAATTGTTGTTGGAGATTCAAAAAAATATTTCTTTTACTTATCCTTTGTGTCTCCCTTTACTCTCTCCTTTAATCCAATCTTCCTTTCCCTCTCTTTATTTCTACTTCTATACCTGATTTAACATTGAATACACCCACTCTAGTTCACACTTCCTTCTCAGTCTTTGCTCTGCTAATTACACAATCATTCAATCTGTTTGGTTAAGGAGATACGCAGTTGTTTGCCTTTTTCACTCAGGTTCCAGATGTCCTGTTTTCCCTCACTGTGACATTATAAGAGAGATGAGGTTGATGACTTCTTGTCAGATGAAAGGTGATCGAACTGAAACATTGGGCTGATTTTCCCAGCACTGAGGAGAAGGCATTGGAGGTTGGGGGTGGAGTGGGAGTTGGGGTTGGGGGTGGAGTGGGAGTTGGGGGTGGGGGGGGTTAGTGTGGTGCTGTGGTTAGGCTGGGAAAATAGCGTGGAGCCATTTTGGGATGGTTCCCCAACAAATTCCCATCTCAGGGGGCTTTCCTGGGGTGGACTGCTCCACAGAGGTGGGCAGCCAATTCGGGCAATTAAGGACACACTTAAGGGCCATTTTGCAATGTCAATGTGTGCCTGCTGTCAAAGCAGTTCCCCGCTATGGGCGGAGACCACCAGCTCAAAGTGGCTCCCAGCAGCAGGCCGGGTGGCCATTGGAGCTGGAGGCTCCATGCCCAAATGACAGAGCCGTGGTGATGAAAGGCCACAACTGCGTTGGAAAACGATCCTGCAGAAGGGTTTTCTCTCCATCCTGATGGCCCTCTTGGCTTCGGGCCTCTTATCTGAGGACTTTAATGCAGACAGATAAGGGGGCCTCCATGTTGAGGTGCCCTTGCGCTCGCCTGCCTGCCTAGGCAGTGCCCACCTTTCCCGGTGGAGCTGCTGGCCTAACATCGCTGCAGGCCCATTGATGGGGCCTGTCGCCTTGGGAAGCCACCTGCCAGTACAGAGTTGACCAATTAGGAGGCCATTTCCCAGAAGGTTGCGCCAGTGGACATGCTGACAACATGACCAGTCACAGGACCCCCATATGGGCCTGACATCGGGGTTCTGGAAAGTCCAGCCCATTAACTCTGTTTCTCTCTCTACAGAGGCTGCCTGACCTGCTAAGTATTTCCAGCATTTTCTGTTTGTTGTCAGATATCCAGCATCTGTAGTAGTTTGCTTTTGTAATCATACTACTGGTACAACTTGTACCATTATATTCAATTCAAGTTGAAAGTAGTTAGATTTACACCATAAGCAGATAGACTTGCTGACCAAGAAAGTGTAAGGTTCAGTGTACAATCTTTACTTAGTGAGCTAATCTTAGTAGGAGTCATGGTTTAGATGCTACAATTTGCCTCAGTTTTCCCCTTGGATAGGCGGGTAAAAATTGGCTCCAGGTTGTTATCCAGTCCTGGCTGGATGTTGGGTCAGTCTGAGTTGTGATGACAGTCGAGCACCCTGTTGCTTGCCTGCTGGGCTGTCCTGTCTAGGGTCACACTTGAAACAAGGCCACTTGGCCAATATATAGTGAGCTCACACCTTTAAAACCTTTTCCAACTTTAACGAGAAGGGAAAGGGAAGGAGAGAAGAAAAAACAACTCATTTTGAATCTACTTTTAGTGAGTATCCTGAATAAACTTTTAAATGAATGGCCAGAAAGTACAATTTTTTACATTTTTGTGCTGTTCGTCACCATGCCATTTGCTGTGGATTCCTAATCACTTAAAGCAAGGCAGAAGTTTTGCAATTGTGAGCAAAACTTAAAGAATTTCTTTTTTTGCAGTATGGGAATATAACATTCGTAAAGTATAGGGTTGGGGGGAAGCTGACATCGAGCTTAAACTATTTGGGCAAATGGTCTGTTTCTATGCTGTAAATTCTATGCAAGTAGAATTGGTGCCACCACTGGGCTCTCCTAACGAAATAGGATGAAGGGAACCATGATTGAATGAAGATGAAGAGATTTTCAAAGGCAAGTTCAACTGGTTAAGGTTAAAATGTGAACAATTAATAAACAAGATCAGTTTTTAGACATGCCTCACTACTGCTGTAGAATGTTCCAACTGTAGACAGAAGCTCAGAGGGTTGAAATACAGTGGACTGAAGCTGCAGCATATTAACGTGCCAACACAAGGGGACATGGCATGTTCAGACACAGGTTATGCATCATTACTCTTCCTGCCACCATCTCACGAAGAGTTGTTTAAGGTGAGGTGTTTAGGATGATTCAAGGATTTGATAGGGTAGATAAAGAGAAACTATTTCCTCTGGTGGGGAGTCTAGAACAAGGGAACTGTTCAGGGTGATGTCAGGAAGCACTTCTTCACACAAGGGGTAGTGGAAATGTGAATCTCTCTACCCCAAAAGGGTGAGGCTGGGTCACTTGAAAAATTCAAATGGAGATTTTTGTTGGCAAGGGTATCATGGGATATGGATCCAGGGAGGTAAATGGAGTTCCAATACAGGTGCGTCATAATCCAATTGAATGACTGAATAGGCTCAAGGGGCTGAATGGCCTACTCCTGTTCCGATGTCGCTTAAATTCTTGATTTCAGCCAAGTTATCACGACAAGATGTTGAGTAGTGTTGACAGACTTTGCTAGAGGCTGAGATTGGCCATTTGCTATCCTGGGGAGTTGGGATTCAGACCTCCATTTGTTGATCTGTGACAGTGTATTGCACTGCCCCACATGTAGCAGAAACCAATTTGTCTTTCAAATGGTGCAGCAATGAATTCCTTAAATTCCTGAAGCAAAGGTCTCAATACCACGGTGGATGGTAATCAATGATTATTGCAAAACATTAGAATTTGCAGTCAAGCCAGCTCCCAGTTTTGAACGCAACACAATGTTCTCAAGCATTCAAGCTGTTTATTGTAACTTTGAACATTTGATGTCAGAAGCACAGAAAAAAAAGTTGATATCCACAGATTAAAGAGTATAGAATCTTTCAAACACTGCCAGCAAAAACTTGCAAACGATGCACACAATATGATCGCGACGCTATGTCATCTTATTTATTTTCTGTTCCTGAACTGAAGTGTGTCTGATCATGTTACATAAACACTCTGTTCAGGGATGCAAAGCACTGTGTATTCCTAAACATTCCTATTTTCACAGTCTGAAAGAAATGTATAAGTAAAAACCAGACTACCCTTAATGAGAATTTCCCCCATCACCCCATGAAAACCCCTCTTCTCATCAGGAGGGCACAACACCTCAGTCAATAAAACATCTGCATTAATCCTAACAAAGCAGTTGGCCCCTCAGCTTCCCCACACACCCGCTCCTCCCACCCAAGGAGACTTGCATCAAGCCTTGTGGATAAAAATTCTCTGGACAGCTTTCCCTCTTTTCCCGCAAGATGACACAGCTGAAATGAAGTAAATGCTGCATGGGCAAGATTAAAACGGGACCAATCTACTTACAGATCCGAAGTCAACCTCTTCCCTTCCCTATTGATATTTTATCTTCGCCAACTTTGAAGCTGGCGGAAGCTCCAGCTGTCAGGCAACATGGTGTTAAACCCTCCGGAGAAACATGGCAAAGTACAGAGAGTGGCCAGAAGAGGCCAAGGTAAATAAAAAATGCCATTCTTCAGCAGGATTCCTTGGGGGGAGGGGTGGGGGGGGGGGGGTGCGCTAGGAGTAGAAGTTGTGGTCGCCTGGGCCCTGGAAAGAATCATACGGCCTCCCCTGCCATTGTTTTCCATACACCACATCATTTTGGGACCTCGCACTCCCCCACAAGGAGCAGGACATAGAGTTAAGCAAATCTAAGACAATGTCATTCCAAGGAGTAACTTGTTTTTCGTTGGTATCTAAGAAACCAAAGCTATTACTTAGGTACTGGAGCATAATAAATGCTATTATACCTTGAGTCTTCAACTCAAAATATTTTCAGTCCTTTAATTCTGTCTAATTATACATTAAAGCCAGATAACGAGTTTTACATTTTCCTCAATTTTCTACAAAACAAAGATCAAAAGGTTATTTGCTGTCAGCGAATCTACATTATTATTTATGCATCATCAGGTATCATAGAATCATAGAATGGTTACAGCACAGGAGGAGGCCATTCGGCCCGTGGTGTTCATGCCGGCTCTCTGCAAGAGCAACTCACCTAGTCCCACTCCCCTGCCTTTTCCTCGCAGCCTTGCATAGAAGCAGTACAAGGATGAATGTATTGGGCCATTTATAATTTTGCAATAATTTACCTTTTTCTCTTGTTGATCAGTGTCAAGGGATCTAATCAAAATATATATTGTAAATGTAGAAATTAGGTATGTGCAGTGAACCAAATGTAGAAATTCAAGTGACAACACCCGCCACACTAAATTGAGCCAATACACAAATATTAAATTGCACCCAAATCGTATCATTTCGGGTTTGCTTGTCCTTCAACAAAAAAACCGTTGAGCAAAAGTAGAGTAACTAAATATCTCTCTGCATGTTTGCACTGCTATCATCCTGGTGGGTGGCAAGTCAGCAACACCTGTCTGTGCTGCAACCACGTCTATAAAATTGAGGGGTTGCTTCCGTTATTAAAAGGAAATGTTTCAAAAATACCTCCTCATCTAGCGGAGAAACCCGACTCCCTGTGGTATAGTTGAGAAGTATGTGTTTATATTCCCTCTCTGGCATTTGGTCATGAGTGGTCGAGTATGAATGCATTAACCTGACAGTATGAGTACAAATAGAATGACCTTAAGTAGTGCAGAGGCAAATGTCTGTTCATTTTCTCTTGCTTTATGGCAAGGTTGGATGGGGATGTTGAGTGCATAATAATCTTCAAAATCAGATCTTTGGTTCTTGATTTAATGAAAATCAAAAATGACATGCTCTAAACTGTCAGACAGCCTGCATGCATTATCAATGAGTACAGAGGAGTTCAGTGCCAGTGTTGCACAAGGCTTTGCGTAGTGCTTGCAGCTCATCCTTTCCCCTATGAAAGTGGCAACCACCTCCATTCGGGCACTTGCACACCCAACCATGTTGCAGCATCTTATGGCTGATGTTGCACCTTCCATTGCAGCATAAGCAGATGCTTCCCAACGTCTGTGTGCTGCAGTGGAAGCTCAGACTGAAGTCATGAAAGGTTAGCTTGCTACCACGCAAGCTCATGCTGCTGCTACCATGGCTATGAATTACAGTGTGCAAAGGGGCTTGCAGGGTTTCACAGCAATCCAGCAATCTGTTCACCAACAGATTACCAGGACTTCTTTTTATTCGTTTGTGGGATGTGGGCTTGGCCAGCATTTGTTGCCCATTCCTAATTACCCTTGAAGCGAGTGGCTTCCTAGGCCATTTCAGAGGGCATTTTAAGAGTCAACCATTTTGCTGTTGGTCTGGAGTCACATGTAGGCCAGACCAGGTAAGGATGGCAGATTTCCTTCCCTAAAGGACATCAGTGAACCAGATGGGTTTTTTCAACAATGGTTCGACAATGGTTTCATGGTCCTCATTAGACTAGCTTTTAATTCCAGATTCTTTTTTATTAATCGAATTCAAATTTCACCATCTGCCGTGGTGGGATTCGAACCCATGTCCCCAGAGCATTAGCCTGGGCTCTGGATTACTAGTCCAGTAACATTACCATTACGCTACTGCCTCCCTCTATCTGTAAAGGATTGCTGAGGCTCTGCCCCAGGGGAGTGGCAGTGGAACACTAGCCTGCTTTCCTCTCTCAGGATGACAGCATTTGATCACCCACCACTGCCACTCCGCCAGTGCCCTTGCTGTTGCCCGCCAACAAGACCAGACTGTTGCCTCCTATGCCGAGCTGGTGCAGTCTTCAGTCTTCTAGGTTCAGAGATGCTCGAGGTTGTCCTCCAAGGCCATTTGTAGTCTCTTCCAGTGAAAGTCAGCTGCCTTCCACCAACCATGGTGCAGCCAATGGGGTAGCAATATTTAGGAGCACTAGAACAGGTAAAGGCACACAGAAGACAAGCTCTAGGGGAATGCACAAGGGTAATTAGTCAATGTTGGTATGCAATATGGCATGCTTTGATTTATAAAGTTGGTTTGGAATGTTTAATTTGTGTTGGCTTTTATTTTTGTACTGTGGCCAAGCAAACGCTGTGATAGGCAGGTAAGGTCTGGTGCATTTCATCATTATATTCATTGATTTATTTAATTTTGTTTAATAACACAACATAAAACATAAGGCAGGGGTTTCTGATAATATTCAGACAAGGTTCATTTATTTGATTCATCAATCTTACTGTGGTGCTGCTGAACTCCTTATTGAGGACAGCTAACCAAGTAAATTAGTATGTGCATACAATAGATATGTAAAAGATTGTGTACACTGCTGTACTCTGCTAAAGGGTGCAGCTATCCTGGCACTTTCCTAACCATGTAATTATTGTGCAACTGCAAGCAGGTACAGATATGGTTCGCTGTAGTGCTAAGCCATGCATGCATGCCAAGTTACCTCATCTCAGTCTCAACAGCAATCCTACAATTGGCCTCAAAGTGCCAGGGCTAAGGAAAGGAGAAAATGGGCGGCACAGTGGTGCAGTGGTTAGCACCGCAGCCTCACAGCTCCAGGGACCCGGGTTCGATTCCGGGTACTGCCTGTGTGGAGTTTGCAAGTTCTCCCTGTGTCTGCGTGGGTTTCCTCCGGGTGCTCCGGTTTCCTCCCACAAGCCAAAAGACTTGTAGGTTGATAGGTAAATTGGCCATTATAAATTGTCACTAGTATAGGTAGGTGGTAGGGAAATATAGGGACAGGTGGGGATGTTTGGTAGGAATATAGGATTAGTGTAGGATTAGTATAAATGGGTGGTTGATGTTCGGCACAGACTCGGTGGGCCGAAGGGCCTGTTTCAGTGCTGTATCTCTAATCTAATCAAATCATCCTGGTTTTCTGCTCCTGATTTCTATCTAGTGACTCTGCTGGAAAGTATACATTTACCACCAGGATGTCAGGACACAATTGGGCCAGTTGGGTGAGGCAATTGAAGTGCCTGCACTGGCGAATCAGTACCTCAGCATGATTTATCACCTTAGGACAATGTGGAGAAAAGAATTGGCTAAAAACTGGCTGCAATTATTCGAAAAGTTCCAGTCTTGCCATATGCCGAAGTATATTGCAAAACGGTTCAAAATGTTTACAAAGGACATTTGAAAATCCAAACGTCCTTTTTGACAATTATGCAGTCAGTCTATACTCCAAAAAATGTATACATTTAAATAAAAGATGAATTATCAAAGTCCTAAATATTGATAAAATGACATTGAAATGATACTGGGGGTTTCACTTGCAATCAGAAATCAAAAGCAGTCTTTGATACTATAAGCTCATGGTGGCTTATACCCCACCAGGCCTCAAAAGGTCAAACCACTACATCCTGCTCTTTACCCAAAGCAGAACTTGAACTAAAATCACGCACTGCAAACACAACAGTTAGAGAGATGTACCACATGAACATTGCCTTTGATATGCATAGTACATGCTTCACTAGCGTGACACTTGCAAATGCCGCTTAAAGAAACATATTTTATTGCAGTTTCTCTAAAGGAGTGAATCTAATTCATTTACAAAGTAGGTGTTGCCAAGAGTTACCCATTCTGCCACACTGGGAACATAAAAAGACCTAGGGCAGGATTTTCCCTTGGGGTGAGGAAAGCGATGTTGGGACTGTTTCCGGGTCTTGACCCCACCCTGGTGGGGGGCAATGGATGGGCAGGCTGCTGATTGGCTGGAGGGTGGGTTGGGTGGCAATTAGCGGCTGCGGGATGGAGGCGGGACTCTGCAAGTGTAGGTCCCATTTAAAGACCTCACAGCAGCCATTACAGTGAATGTACCAGGGATTCAGGAAAAGCGGCAGAGACTTGGCACCCAGGACAGGGCTGCCCTTCGACTCTATGATGCCAACCTTGAGATCCTCCTAGAGGCTCTGAGGGAGAGGAGGGAAGTCCTCTTTCCGGAGGGTGGATGGAGAAGGCCACGCAGACAAACAAAGCTGGCATGGCTGGAGGTGACTGAGACCATCAGCAGCTGAAGCATGGTCTGAAGGAACTAGATCCAGTTCAATTACCTTCTTTACTCTGGCAAGGTTAGTGCAATGCCAGACCCTGAGGACAAGCCTCTGGGTATTCAACCTACAGCAGACACTCCAGCTGAGTAGCCTGAAGCCACATGCTGCTCCTGAACATGGGAGGAATGTATGCCCAGGGTACTTGCTGACCCCTCTGGAAGGCCAAGAGCCCTAGCGCTGTTGAGAGCCTGCCAGCACTGATACATGCAGCTTCTTGCACTGGCATTGATCAGAAAGGCCAGCAGTGCCTTATCTCTCTCTTTTGTCTTTGCAGGAGTAAAGGGCCCACGTTGCCAGAGAGATTGTCACTATCATGGAGAAGGCGGATATGGAGATATCAAGAGTGGCCCTGCAGGAGCAGGTCTGGGAAGGAGAGGTGGACATTCCTGGTGGAGAGGGTGAAAAGATATTGCCATCTGTAGATGAAGTGGGTGGAGTTCACTCCTCTCTGTACGACAGCATGCTAAAGACTCAGCTGCATTAGGATGCCTCAGCACTGCTTTCAAAGGCTAATTCTCATGATCTCCTTCTTGTGTCTATCACAGGTTCTGCCGTGGAGGGGGAACGCCTGAGTCCTGTCAGGTCATCGGGGCCATCAGAAAAAACTGACACAGCAGAACCAGCACCGTCACATCTTACAGGCGCACCCTCCACTAGCACAGATACACACATCGGTGAGTCCTCACACGCACTTAGTTAGGGTGACACTGGGTGATCAACCAGACACCAGTGTGCAGGAAGAGGTGAAGGAGGCAGAGGCAACTGTGGGCAGTCGCCCCTCTGAGGAAGGAGGACACACACAGCCATGCTCGGCTGCTTGCAGATACAGGGCCTCGGGAGTCTTAGGAAAGAAGGCACTGCTCTACTCTATTTCAGAGGTTTCATGTCGTCTCTTTGCACTAGATAAGGACCTGTCTGTCCAAGTGTCCTGTTTCCTGTAACAGCCATGTGTTTCGTATCATTAGAGATAGCAACAGGCCAGACCACGGGCAACACAATTTTACAGCGAGCAGAATTTTTTTTTGAAAATTCACTTATAGAATCTTCTTTGTCCAAACAAGGTATTATAAAGAGCGAATGGAGTTTCCTTGAGCAATAATTACAAAATCACTTCAGGATTTCTTAGACCAGCAGCAGCATTCACATTCCCACATGTCAGAGTTCCCCGAGGCAGTGCAGGTTCATGGGCTGAGAATGGCGTAGTTGATTCAGCGCATGTGTGTCACCATGGCTCAGAGCTTTGAGCGCATGAGCTCCTCCATTGAGAAAGTGGCCGACCTCATTGGACAGCCATATGCAGCAGCACTCTGAGTGGATGCAGGAGCAGTGCACTGACATGCACGGAATGCATGCAAAGCTTTGTTAGCATGGAATGGTCAATGGCGCTGGTGGTGCAGAGATTTTTTACAGTGGATGCTATTTGTGCCCCAACTGTTGCTCCCATCCAGCCTTCCAAAGCCCCTAGATTTTCTAACAGGGATGGGTGGTGGTTGCGGAGGGAGCGCTGCATCTCTGGCCAGGTGGGACTTTGGTCATTTGTATGCTAGTGGTGGGCTCCCTAACCTCTGCCAGGGAGTCATGCCAAGCTGGCTTTAAAGTGATAAATAGAATGCACTGCTCTACTCTATTTCAGAGGCTTCATGGCGTCTCTTTGCACTAGATAAGGGCCTGTCTGTCCGAGTGTCCTGTTTCCTGTAACAGCCATGTGTTTCATATCATTAGAGATAGCAACAGGCCAGATCATGGGCAACACAATTTTACAGCGAGCAGAATTTTATCTTTGAAAATTCACTTCTAGACTCTTCTTTGTCCAAATAAGGTATTACAAAGATCTTATGGAGTTTCCTCAAGCAATAATTACAAAATTGCTTCAGAATTTCTTGTCTGACAGCATATTGCTTCATAATAACTGAATTGCTTAAACACCATCACCTTCTCATTTGCCGATTAGGCTGGCTCCATTGGATCCGTTTACCTCAAAAGTGGAGACAATTTATGTAATAGCACTTTGTGGTTGAGTTGCACTGAAAAAAATGAGAAGTAGCTGATAGGCTGCCATCAGCCATCTGATGTTAGTAATCCTTAACCAGACTGAGGCCTTGACTTGGATCCTCCCCTGAATTTCTGCCCATTTTGGAGTAGATTAGGTGTGGCAAGCAGGTACAATGTATTTTCAAAGTCTATCACCTCAAATCAACCACACAAAATAAAACACCTGCATTCTCCTCCCAAATAAATCACCCATTCTCATTAAGGTCCAGCAGAAGCTCACTCTGTTATATTTAACAGGTTCAATCTAGTGTGTGGTTGGGCTCATTCCCCTCCATTTCTATCCCAAACTCAGCCCAAATAATCCCTGCCACAATATTAGTGACATTAAGAGTTGCTGCAAGGTATCCCTGAGGTGGTTACCGCACTGTGGAGGCTGTTTGGATAAATACTTTTGTACACTTTGGCTTGCTGTGCACGTGCTCTGATGTCACGATATGTAACTAAAGGCTTTTGACAGTAGCCATTTTATGCACCACTTGGAACATGGTGTCAGAAGTGAGTAGCTGGGATTTGAGAGCATTTTGATAGCTGTAAGACAGACAGCAGATGTGCAAAACATCAGAGTTTAAAACAACTCCTGTCTGCAACTTTGCACAGGACATCGACAGCTGGGTAAGTCATTATGGCTTTGAATTTTCCAATACCTGCTCCTGTGGACATGAAGGGAGATTTGAGAGAGTTGGCAATTCTTCCAGTCTCAAAGGCAGAATTATGAGATTGCCACAGAATTGGACAAGAAACCTGAACAGAGAAGAGTAGCAGCTTTGTTATCATTGATGAGGGAGGAGTGTTACAAGCTGTATTGCATCCTAGATCTCACTGAACAGAAGAAAAGCAAGACTTGGGAGATTTTGGAGGCCTTGAAGACCCACTTTGAACCCTCTACTAATGTCATTTAATACTAGAGCTCAGGAAGAGAGGGAGAATATTGATAAATATGTGACTGTACTGAGATGTCTAGCTGAGTCTTGTGAATTTAGGCAACTGAAGGATGATCTCATCAGAGATAGTATTGTCTTCGGAACAAGAGATCCCACTGTGAGAGCATGTCTACTGGCAGAAGAGAAGCTTATTCTCAACAAAGTTATTGTCATGTTCAGAAGTTTTGAGGTGGCTAATCAACAGCTGAAGAGTATTGATGGGAGAACTGACCAGGCTGTGCACTATGCTGACAGGCAGTCCAAGTTTTTCAAGCACAAGTCAATGATGAAAAGGAAGGAGAACTTTCAAAGGGCCAGCAGAAAGATCAAGGCCAGACGACTGGATGTAAATACTGTAGAGGACACCACAATAAGGAAAAGGAAGTATGTCTAGTGCAGGGAAAGCAGTGCTTTAACTGCAAGAAGCTGAACCACAAGTTGTACACAGATGTTTTGCTAGAAAGAGGAAAAACAAGCCTATTAAGATGGTTGCTGGAGAGATGCCTGATCATGATTCTGACGAATCACTCTACACCCTAGAACATGTTTGTGCTGTCAACTCACGAGGTAGAAAGTGGTTTGTGAATATTGGAATACAGAAGGAGAGCATCGAACTGATGGGAGGTGTCAGATAGACACTGGTGCTACGTGCAACATCATGAGCTTCACAGATTTGAGTGAAATTGCACAAGATAGTGACCCGAATATGAAGTCGTCGAGGGGAGGTGGGGACGTAGTGGTAATGTCACTGGACTAGTAATCCAAAGCCCAGACCAATGTTCTGGGCACATGGGTTCGAATCCCACCACAGCAGGTGGTGAAATTTGAATTCAATATATTAAAAAAAAAATCTGGCTAGCCTAATGGTGACCATGAAACCATTGTCGATTGTTGTAAAAACCCATCTGGTTCACGAATGTCCTTTAGGGAAGGAAATCTGCCATCCTTACCTGGTCTGGCCTACATGTGACTCCAGACACACAGCAATGTGGTTGACTCTTAACTGCCCTCTGAAATGTCCTAGAAAGCCACTCATTTCAAGGGTAATTAGAGATGGGCAACAAATGCTGGTCTAGTCAGCGATGCCCACATCCCACAAAAAACAAATTATATTTAAAAAAATTTTGAAATGTGAAATTTTGAGGGGCCTGGATAGAATGGAGATGAAGGGTCTATTCACCTTAGCAGAGAGATCAGTGATGAGAGGGCATAGATTTAAAGTGATTAGTAGAAAAATTAGAGGGGAGATGAGGAAAAACTTTTTCACCCAGAGGGTGGTGATGGTCTGGAACTCACTGCCTGAAAGGGTAATTGAGGCAGAGACCCTCAACTCATTGAAAAGGACTCTGGATATGCATCTCAAGTGCTTTAAGCTGCAGGGCTACGGACCAAATGCTGGAAGGTGGGATTAGAATAGGTGGATCGTTTTTCAGCCGGTACAGACACGATGAACCAAGTGGCCTCTTTCTGTGCCTTAAACTTTCTATGGTAAAGTTGAGGCTCTATGCTGGAACGATGCTCACTCCAAGAGGACAAACCAAGCTGTGAGTCCAATACAATGGGAAGAAAGAAGAACTTCAGTTCCAGATAGTGGACACTCAGCAAACTCCCCTCATCTCGGCTGAAACAAGTCAAAAGCATGAACTGGTAACCCTCCAGATACCAGAAGAAATTTGCAGTATTTCACCTGACACCAAGCTATTGACTGCTGAACACATCCTGACAGATTACAAAGATGTTTTCACAGGTCTTGGATGCCTTCCTGGTGAATTATCATCTCGAAGTAGATGAAAGTGTGAGGCCAAGTCAACATCTTCCGAGGAGAGTTCCAGCTGCACACTAGTCCAGCCTGAAAAACAAGATAGAGGAGCTTCAAAAGATGGGAGTAGTCAAGAAAGTGACTACTCTTACAGACTGGATTAGCAGCATGATAGAGTGAAAAACCTGGAAAGTTGAGAGTGTATTTAGATCCAAAGGACCTCAATAAAGCTTTGAAGAGATCTCATTACCCTATAGTAGCCATTGAAGAGATTCTGCCTCAACTTGCCAAGGCAAAGGTCTTTACTACCCTAGATGCTCAGGGTGAGTACTGGATGAAACCAGCAGCCTTCTGACTACTATCTGGATGGCATTTGGGAGGTACAGATGGTTGTGTGTGCCATTTGTCATTTCTACTGCTCCAGAAAAGTACCAACGCAGACAGCATGAAATAGTCAATGGTCTACCAGGAGTGGCCGTGACTGTGGATGATCTTCTAGTCTGTGGATGTGGAGATACGATGGAAGATGCCCTTGTAGACTATGATCAGAATCTAGTGAGACTGCTAGAGAGAGCCCACCAGATGAACCTGAAGCTAAACAAGAAAAAGTTGCAGATGAAGGTGATGGAATTCAGGTACATAGGGCATATACTGACAATTAAAGGTCCTTGCCCTTATTCTGGAACAGTAGCAGAGATGCAGCAACCAACAAATGTGGAGGTAGTTCAACGATTTGTTGGATTTGTGAACGACCTAGCCAAGTTCTTGCCCAATCTGTTGTCAGAGCGTGAACCTCTACACAAACTCACTGCAAAGGATGTTCAGTGGTATTGGGGCACAGAACAAGAAGCAGCTTTCACTCTCATCAAACAACGAGTGATGACAGCGCCAGTGCTCAGGTACAATGATGTCAACGAGGAAATCACCCTGCAATGTGATGCCAGTGAAGCAGGACTTGAAGCAACCCTCATGCAGCAAGGACAACCAGTTGCATTTGCATCCAGAGCATTAATGCAAACTGAATGACGCTATGCACAGATCGTGAAAGAGTGTCTGGCTGTTGTCTTTGTTTGTGAGCATTTCAACCAGTACCTGATTGGGAAAGAGAAAGTGATGATAGAATCTGACTGCAAGCCACTTCAAAGCATCTTTTTCAAACCACTTCTATCTGCTCCAAACTGTTGGAAAGGATGTTACTTTTTTTGCAGAGATATCTTGGAAGTGAAGTACAAGCAAGGGAAGCAGATTTACATCACTGACATGTTGTCGAGAGCTGCGTGCCCTTTGAAGGACGTTGATGATGCAAGTACAGAGTGCGAAATATTCCAGACTCAACAAGAAGCAACAAGCATGACATACTCTGGAAGTCATCAACCCAGAAGAGACATTGAATCTGACAGACAAGCATCTTGCTCAGATCAAGCAAACGATGTGACAATATGCAACTCTTCAAGTGCTACAGGAAGTTGTGCTGAAAGGATGGCCTGAAACTATTAAAGACATACCTGTTACAGTAAGAGAGTATTGGGCATACAAAGATGAAGTGACTGCATCTTGTACAAAAGAACTAGGAACCCTAAAGAGATGAGAAAAGAGATGCTGATGCGTCCACGCAAGCCATCAGGAACTGAGTCTAGTCTGAGGAAGGCAAGAGAAGTGCTCTACTGGCCAAACATGAGCAATGAGATTAAGGCCCACATCAGCCAGTGCAGTGCTTGCAATGAACATCAAGTTGAGTAAGTAAAAAGCCCCTTCGGACTCAGACAGACAATGAAGGAAGCTTAGACTAGATCTCTTCACTCTCACTGGAACTGATTATCTTGTTACAACTGACGACTATTTGGACTGCTGGGAGTTGGACCAGCTGATGACATTGTGATGAGCGACAATGGCCCTCAGTTCACAAGTGAAGAATTCGGATGCTTCATGAATAACTGGGAAATGCAGCACTACATATCATCTCCACACTATCCCCAGTCAAATGGAAAAGCTGAGGCAGTGGTGCAAATTGCCAAAAGGATCGTAAAGAAATCTACCAGATCCGGTACAGATATGTACAAGACAATCTTACAGTAGAGAAACACACCTACTGAAGGCATGGAAAGTGGTCCAGTCCAGTGACTAATGTCACGCTGCACCCAGACAACTCTTCCCACAGCTAAGAAACTACTGAAGCTAGAGGTAGTGCAGGTTTGAGGGACAAGATCATAGTGAAACAACAGAAAGTCAAATGTCACTTCGATAAAACTGCTAAATCATTGCCAGAGCTGGCAGTTGAGAACCGGGCAGAGTGCAAACATTCAACACGTTCAAGAAAAATGAGCCTACTTGGCAACTTGGGGCTTGCATGAAGAAGTTGTCACCTTGATCATATCAGGTGATAGTGAACGACTAGATCCATCATCACAACCGCAGACATCTACACTCAACCGGAGAAGCTGCTCCCTCACCACAAATGGCTGATGAGACAAGTCTGAGTTCGCCAACTGAACTAAATGACCATTAGTCCCAGAGGTCAAATATACTCCAACAAGCGCAAAAAATGAGCATCTAATCACCACACCAGCAATACTTGCCACAGCAAAAACATTCCCCAGAGAAGCAACACCAGCAACATCACCCAAGGAACCAGCAGACACCGGTTGAATAGCCAGCAACAACAACAACCACTCACACGCATACCATAAAATGACCTGAATGCTTTAAAGATTGTATGTATTGGAACAGACTTGTTTTTATGAAAAGGGGGATATTTGGATAAATACTTTTGTCCATTTTAGCTTGCTGTATACATTTGACCTCTGATGTCATGATATGTAAGGCAATTGGCAGCAGCCAATTTATGCACCACATGGAACGGAAGCCATTTTGTACATTGCTACTAATGGTTAGTATTTCTTTACCTGCTTAGCAAGTTTGTTTAGTACTTTGGAGGTTGAGTCAGGCCATTGCTTTTACTTTCACTCAACTCTGCTCAAAAAAATATGCTAGACTCTCAACATGAATTTCTCAATGGGAATCCTGTTTTGATGTGCTTGAAGATTTGGAGAGTTTCCATGATACCCAGGTGCTGAGAGAGAAGGAGGTTGGTAAACGTGTAACAGTGGTTCTTGACTTACCAGGGCGGCGACTGTTATGAGGCCATTGTTCTTGGGTAACAGAGCTTCCACTCCCTCTGCAACCTCCCTTTAGACAATCTTTACACTACCTTATGGGTCCTCCTGCCTTCAGTGCCCCTCAGACAGTCTCTCCTGGCTTTCACGCCTGCCAGCAGTACCTGCACAGACACACTGAAAAATCTGGGGGAACTTTCAGCAGCTGATACCCCTGAGGCTATTTTCTGTCTACACTTTATTATCTCTGCCTTTCACAACTTGCTTGTACTTTTTAGAAAAACTGATTCTCTCTGTGATTACAGATCTAAAGAACAGAGGACAGCTGGTAAAGTTGAAAGACAAATCCGAACACAAGGCCCTGTAAACCTATAACATGTTTCCATGATGTAGTTACAATCAGACCTCACACAGTAAAGTGACAAATAAACCAAAGCTGGTGATCGGACATCAGCTCTTGTCTGACCTACGTCAGCATAGGAATCTGAATGCATCCATTAAGTGGACAGTAGCAACAAACAGAAATCATATTTCAGGATGGATCTTATGACTGTTTTCCCCTATAGAGAGGAGGTTGAACATTTCAACACTGCACCGAGGTAGACTATACATAGCCTCTGACGATTTATTAATACAGCTTCTATTAAACATAACAGATTGTTTGATGAGACTCACGTCATTTGGTTTATTTTCAGCAGTTTTAATGATTAAATATGCAGATTTGGAGGGGAATTATATTCTAGATCAGATTTTCTACATAATCCTAAATGTTACGAATACTTTGTGTTCAGATTTATGTGTTTTTAAATTTTCCTACTATTAATAGTCAGAGGCAGCTTGTGAACAAACAAACAGTGTCAAATGTTTCCCCTGCAATAAGGTCACAAAATTCTCCACCAATAACATAATGAATGGCAATGGGCAGGACTCAGCACTCCTGATATTGCTGACGAGGATTTCACGAGGAACATTGCACAAATAGTTTTATAGCACATAATACTAGGCTAAGGAAGGACTCTGAGGTGCCAGTAGGAGTTTTAGATATCTCCCTCTCTAATACTTCTGTGGCAATGTGGAGGAGCAGATTTCATCTTTAATACACCAAACAACATCGCTGAAAATGAAAACTGCAGAAATGTGATGGATCGGTGGGTAAATAAAGTTGCGTGGTTCAACCCTCGGTCATTCAAATCAAAGAGGCTTACCACATTCTGCACTGTTACCTGATCTCTCCCAGGCAGCAGTGTGATGCTATAATTGGTCTCAGTGCTCTCAAGCTAAGGATTAGCTAGGACTCCTGTTCCTGATCACTATCCAATGATCCAGTGACTGCCAGAAAACACACATATGTAGACACTGAGTTCTGGATTGGACCCAGCTGTATTCTTAATAAAGTCATTACTTTTTCCATTCATTCTTAGATGCACGGTGCCCCGAAAGGCTGAAAGTCGTGAACCTGGCAGAAGCACTGGTTCTCCTCCCCTCAAACGCTGACCCCGCCAGACTGTGCAGTGTCAGTGATAGGGCCAACAGGTGCCTGACAACATTTCTGGTGCCCGTCAATCCCAAAAAGCTGGCACATCCCGTGCCTGGTCCCCTCTCAGACCCCATGGAGTATTCTCTCAGCCCCTGTGACCAGTCTTTGGGGGGTCCATTCAATTTCCTGGTCCATAGCTATCCCTCCAATCCTATTGGGAGCGGTGGGGGGGGGGGGGGGGAACGCTGCTGTCCATCTCAAGATTGACGTGTCTCACCTCACATTTGGTGGCCTCCAATATTACGTTGGGTCATGCCAGAGTTGTGGGGGTGCAGTGGAGGTGAGAATTCCTGAGGAAATTGGGGCCTAGCAAACACTGAATGAAGTCCACATTAAGGTCTTTCAACTGGTTTGATAATTTTAGCATTTCTGAATATTAATTATATTAATAAACCATTGCATGACAAAGCAGCACTCTAAGGGGTAAAGGGTAGTTATTCAGAGTGGCAGAAGGTGGGAAGTGGGCGTCCTAGAAGGATCAGTGCTAGGACCACTGTAGTTCACCATTTATATTGTTACAACTGGGTGAAGAAGGGGTCTCAGGCTCCCCTCTTTCCCCTGTCCTGGTTTGGCTGTAACAGGGTTTATCTTTTAAAACACAATTTTTTAGCTTCACCTCAATGAGTCCTTGCTCACTGCTCTCTAATTGTAATTGTAAGCAAACCAAACAGACAGATTTTCTCAGGTTTAAACAAGAAAGATGTAAGTTTATTAACCTTATCACTGTGACTTGGTTAAAATAACTAAACTATGCGATGTAACCACGCTAGCATACATACAAGATAAACACACACAAATCGATAGAGGGGGGGAGAAAGAATTAAAGGGGAAGTTTAAGTCGAGTTGGCAATAAATAGAATTCAGTTACCATTTTGGTTTGGATGTAAAGTCCTTCGTTGGAGTTGAGGTCTTGCAGTTCTTGCTGGGGCCCAGTGCATGCTTTCAAACTTGCTTCTCTGGTACCAGAAGGCTGAAGAGATCCTCGGTCTTGAGGCTTAAGCTGCTTCTATGGGTCTGCTTGAGAGACAGACAGGGAGAGACCTTCCTTCTCTTTTGTCCTCAAATTGCAGTCTGACCCAAACCTTTTTTGTGAGGCACAATTCAAACAGTTCCCAGTCTGGCCAGCAGGTAAGTCATGTGACCAGCTCTTTGTTTGAAACAGCATCTTCTGCGAGTTGATGATTCTCAAAGTTCTCCAGTCACACTCAGTGGGGTGTGGAGCTCTGGCTCTTACACAGACAAAGAAGGTTGATCATTATGATTGCCCAGACCAGTCTTGTTAATTGAATCAGTGAGCACTCCCATTGTCTCTCTATTCAACTGTCTCTCGGAATGCAAATGTGCAGCCATGTTTCAGCTGTCCAACTCCGTGGTCTTTTTTAAACAAGTTCTGTGCAATATTCAGCAAAAGGGTTCAAACAGTGTTCCATCTGATGAAATTAAGTGTTTCTATTTGGCAGGTGTGGTTTCCATCACAATATTGACAATTTAGACTTTGGAGTCAAAAGCACAATTTTTTAATTTGCGGATGACACCAAATTAGGGAAGACAGTCAATATTGAGGACTGCAAAAAATTAGAAGACATTAATAAACTTGCAGAATGGGCATACAATTGGCAAATTAATTTCAACCAGTAAGAGTGAGCTGTTACATTTTGGCAAGAAAAATAAGGAGGTCGCCTATTACTTGGAAAATAATAAACTAAGTGAGATAGAGGAGCAAATGGGTCTGGGAGAACAAATATACAAATCACTAAAAGTAGCAACACAGGTAATATGGCCATAAAAAGAAAACACATCAAGTACTAGGATTTATTTCTCGAGGGACAGATTGAAAAGTAGAGAAGTTGTGATAAATTTGTATTGAACCGAGGTTAGACCACACTTTGAGTACTGTGTACTGTTCTGGTCGCCGTATTAAAAAAGGATTTAGAGACCTGGTGAGGATGCAAAAAAGATTTACAAGGATGATACCAGAAATGTGTGGTTATGCCTATCAGGATAAAATGAACAGGCAGCTCTCTTTTTACTTTAAAGAGAAGGCTGAGGGGTGACTTCATAGAGGTCTTTAATATTACAGAAGGTTTTGATAGAATAGGCACATGTGGGAAGAGCAAAATTAGAGACTGTCAATATAAGTTGGTCACCAAGAAATCAAATAAGGAATTCAGAAGAAACCTCCTTACCCAGAGAGTCGCGAGAATGTGGAATTCACAAGCAACAATAGTTGAGGCAAATAGTGTAAGTACATTTAAGGGGAAGTTAGATAAGCAAAGTGAAATAAGGGAACACAGCGTTATACTGATGGAGTTCAATGAGATACGATGTGAGGAAGCACAAGTGGAGCATAAATGGCATGGACTGGTTGGGCCGAATGGCCTGTTTTTGTGCTGTATATTCTATGTAATATCTGGAAAATGAACAAGCACAGTGGTAGCTATTCATAAAATGTGTAAAATATGTATTGATCTTTATTAATCAGAATATCTTCATACCATTGCTTTGAACAAAAGTATACTTTTGTGGATTCTGAATTGACCCATTTCCCATTCCAACCTACAGGAATGCCTCTGCTATTCAGCTGAGCACCAAACAGAACAACAGATGCTGGAATCCGAAACAATTGGCTGACTGCTCTTCGCTGTCGAGTTTATTTATGGAAATATGGCTCAGAAGCAGACTTCCCTGCACTGACAGGAGTATATCAAGTGAACAGTGTTTTGTTTAGGCTGCCTGTTCTGAACAAAGCCTCAGCCTTGAATACAGACATTTGGCGGCATTCCAGAATTTGTTTTTGCAAATTAATGGCTGGAACTGAAAGACTGTGACAAGAAAGGAATTTCAAGTATAAAAAGAGAACTTACATTCAGTGGAGATATTTTAAAGAGAGGAAAAGTGTTTAGTTCAATGTAAATACAGAGCAGTTTTCAGAAAATTTCATTGTATTTCAGGCATCAAACATGACTTATCTAAATGTGCAAGCTTCTAAGTATTCACAGACATACTTACTGAATTCTTATAACTTCCTGGTTTCTGCAAAAGAGGAATAGAAAGTGATAATTGAAATTTAGTCAGTCATTCTGTAACTGCAACAGCCAGAAGATGAATTAGGGAAAGTCTGACTGCCACACATTTTTGCTGACATTCTGTTCTAACTATATGAGCCACTTTACAGCCTTGATTAAATGAAAAAGATTGCTTGATTTTGATTATAAATACTAGTGTTAATAGCATGCATTATGGCACTTCCACAAAAGAACATATGAAACAAGAAAAGGCTACTTGACCCATTGCTCCTGTTCTTTCCACAAATCACATGAATTTTCCCCACAGACACGTAACCCAGTCATCACAACATTTGGGAACTAAATACTCAACAAACCTCCAAGAAGCTATAGCTCTGAAAAATCTCTCCCCATTCGCTAAAGGTAATGAAGTGAAATGACAATGAATCCAAGCTTACGATCCAAACTATTGAACTGTGACCATTTGCATTCCACACAACTCATCCACAGTCCTACCAGCACAGGAACGACTGATTTTGTAGAGTATTTGTACACATTTAATCCTTTTCCAACACCCCCCCCCACCACCCCCCCCCCCCCCACCCCCAACAACCCATTCCCTCTCTTTATCTGGCAATTTTCTCTTGAAGGTATTGGGTCTTTGCTGAATCATCATGCCATCGATGCTGGCCATTCTCTTGGATGTCACCCAAGTTGTCACTGGCAACCTTTAAGCTGGCAAATTCAGCCATGGGTGTGGGCACCGGGAGAGCATTGGAATAATCAGGTTTAATGGTAACAAAGGCATGGATGAAGATTTCAGGAGCAGATGAGCTGAGGCAGGTGATGATGAGGATATGGAATAGGAAACTCAGCTCAGGGTCAACCTTGTCCAACATCTACATACTGTTCATAAAGGTGCTTAACTGACACAGCACCAATTGCTTTGCCAGGAGCCCACCCCACATATCTGCCATTCACTGCGAGCTAATATCTCAGCATAGACAGCAGCCAATTGCAAACAATCTTCAAGTTCACAAATGATTTGTCTGTTGCGTTAAATCATAAAAATATTGTGTGGTGCACCTCAACAATACAAGATCTTATTTTTATAACAATAAATGCATAATAATGAACCTTGCCTCTGACAGTGTCATGACAAACCACACCTGCCAAAATGAGACATATTAATTTTGACATATGGGACATTAATTTTAAACTGTTACTGGACTGAAAAAAATAACTTGGTTTCAAAGGACGGTGGCTGGAAACATGACTGCTCATTTTGCATTCTAAAAGACAGTTGAAAAAAAGAGACAATGGGAACTGCTCACTGATTCAATTGACAGAGTTTGGTCTGGGCAACAGCGATCCACATCTTGTCTGTGTAAGAGACAGCACTACACCCCCCCACCCCCACCTAGAGCTTTGAAATCCACAAGCCACAGAGCGGTTGTTCCAAATAAGGGGTTAGTCACATGACTAACCTGCTGGCCAACTTGGAGTTTTGAATTGTGCTCAGAGAACAGTTGGAAAAGAGACTGCAATTTGAAGACACCAGAGAAGGAAGGTCTCTCCTCTCTCTCTCTCTCCAAATTCCAGGGGGATCCAAGGAAGCCACTCAAACCTCAAGAGAGAAGACTCCTGCAGCTAAACAAGTTTGAAAGTGTGCACTGGGCCCCAACAAGAACTACAAGGCAACTGCAATCAAAAACTTTACATCAAGCCCAAAAGCCAGTAACTGAACTCCAGCTATTACTTTAAACCTTTCCCCTTCTTTCTCCTCCTCTGTCTCTATCTGCATGTGTGTTTATCGCATATGCATGCTAGCATGGTCACGTCACATATTTCTAGCAGTTTTAACCGAATTAGAGTTTTAAGGTTAATAAATTTCCACCTTTCTTGTTTAAATCTAAGAAAAGCTGTCTGGTTGATTTCTTTGCAATTACAATTAGACAGCGGTGAACAAGGATTCACTGGGCAAGTAAGCTAAAAACACGGTGTTTTAAAAATTAAACCCCGTTATGGCCAAACCAGGAACAGGCTGAGAGGGGAGCCCTAGACCCCATCCTCACCTGGATGTAGAAGATTTAAACAAGTAAAACCAATGGCATTGTTAGGAGGTGTGTTACATCCAGCCAAGTCCATGCCATATTAACCAGGCACTCTTATGGTCCAGCAAGCTGTTCGTACAATATCTACATAGAATCCACAGCAAAGAAACAGGCCATTTGGCCCAAATGATCTATGCTGGTGTTTATACTCCCACATTTTTTTAAATATTCATTCATGGGATGTGGGCGTTGCTGGCAAGGCCAGCATTTGTTGCCCATCTCTAACTGTCCTGGACAACTGAGTGACTTGCCAGGTCATTTCAGAGTGCAGTTAAGAGGCAACCACATTGCTGTGGGTCTGGAGTCACATGTAGGCCAGACCAGGTAAGGACGGCAGATTTCCTTTCCTAAAGGACATTCGTGAACCAGTTGGGTTTTTACAAAAATCGATGATATTTTCAAGGCACCATTACTGAGACCAGCTTTCAATTCCACATTTTTAAAAATTAATTCATTGAATTTAAATTCCATCAGCTGCCAGGGTGGGATTTGAACTCATGTCCTCAGCATGTTAGCCTGAGCCTCTGGATTACTAGCTCAGTGACATGATCACTATGCCACTATTTCCACCCACATGAGCCTCATTCCACTCTAAATACCTCTGCCCCTTATCCATAATTCTCTACTTCCCTCGCATATGCTTTAAATGCATTTAACTACTGCATGTGGCAGCACATTTACCTTCTCACCACTTCCTGCATAAAGAAATTCCTCCTAAATTCTTTATTTCATTTGTTAGTGTCTATCTTACAGCTCTCCTTATTGTATACTCACCCACAAGTGGAAACTGTTTCTCCACAACCTCCACATAAAGCCCTTGCATAATTTTCACAACATCAGGCAGGTCTCCTCATAGCTTATTCTTTTTCATAAAGAGAGACCAAGTCTGCTCAATCTTTCCGAATAATAGTACCCTCTCAGTTATGGTCACATCCTTATAAATCTTTTCTGCATTTTCTCCAGTGCTTCAATATTCTCCTGCAGTAACTGCACACAGTGTTATCTAACCAAAGTTCTCTATAAACATTATATGACAGGAGAAATTTGTAGGCCTATAAGCAAAGAGCAGATGCGTGAGACCAATTAGACAGCTGTTTCAAAGAGATGGCACAGACGAGATGGGTCAAATGGCCTCCTTTTGTGCTATATGATTCTATAATTCTACTTCCCTGCTTTTGAATTCGATATTGCATTGAATAACTAACCTTAGTTGTTAAAGTAAATCTAATTTTAGTTGTTACAATTTGAAAAACATTAATATCAATGAGGAAAAAATATGAAAAATAAATGTGTGCAATATTACAAAAGACTTGTGTAGCCTGGTGCCAAAATTCAGGCAGTAAAATATCAATTTGAATTGATCTACATGGAATGTGAATGTTTCAGTGTCTGTAGTTGCCATTATTTCTAAATTATGTTTATATGTTTCCCTGTGTTTAACCATATTGAAGTGACAGTTGTGCTTTGCAGTTTAATTGGTTTGACTCCTGCAGACTGTAAAACTGGATTATGTAATGCAGCTTGCAATAGTTGAAAGGCACAAAAGCAAAATACTGTGGATGCTGGAAATCTGTAACAAAAGCAGAAAATGCTGGAATACTTAGCAGGTCTGGCAGCATCTATGGAGAGAAAAACAGAGTTAACGTTTCAGGTCTGTGTGACTTTTCATCAGAACTGGCAAAAGTTAGAAATGTAATACGTTTTGAGCAAGTGAAAAGGGGGATGGGGAAAGAAGAACAAAAGGGAAGGACTGTGATAGGGTGGAGGGCAGGAGAGATTAAATGACAAAAGGTTTCATGGAACCAAGCCAAAGTGGGTAGTAATGGAACAAGTGAAGAAACAAAAGAGATGTCTGGATGAAGTGAAAATGACAGGATAGCGGCTGTCCAAACATAAAGTAGAGGAATTAAGAAAGAAACAAGGGGTGGGGGGAAAAAAACACTGAAAAAGAAAAAATGGGGGTAGAGGTTATGAACTAAAATTATTGAACTCAATGTTGAGTCCGAAAGGCTGTAAAGTGCCCAGTCGAAAGACAAGGTGCTGTTCCTCCAGCTTGTGTTGCACTTCATTGGAACCCTGTAGCAGGCCAAGGGCAGAAAGGTCAGAGTGGGAGCAAGGTGAAGAATTGAAATGACAAGTTACAGTAAACTAGGGTCGCACGTGCAGATTGAACAGAGGCGTTCTGCAAAGAGGTCACTCAGTCTGCATTTAGTCTCCCCAATGTAGACGAGACGACATTGTGAGCAATGAAAACAGTATACCAAATTGAAAGAAGTACAAGCAAATTACAATTTTACCTGGGAAGAGTTTGGGGCCCTGGATGTTGAGAAGGGAGGAGGTAAAAGAACAGGTGTTGCATCTCCTGCACTTGCATGGAAAGGTGCTGCAGGAAAGGAGGGAGGTGTTGGGGATGATTGAGGAGTGGATCAGGGTGTCATGAAGGGAACAGTCCTTTTGGAATGCTGAAAGGGGAGAAGATGTGTTTGGTGGTGGCAACACACTAGAGGTGGCGGAAATGGCAGAGGATGATCCATTGAATACAGTGTTTGTTGGGGTGGAAGGTGAGGATAAGGGGAACACTATCATGACTGAGAGGGAGGGGAAGGAGTGATAGCGGGAAATGTGCAAGGTGATTGGTTGGGTGAGTAGCAGCTGTCAGTGCGTTTAAATAGCTTAAAAAAAGGGAAAGTTTTTTTGTTGCAAAAAAACCTCTAGTGATAAGGTGAGTACTGCTAATTTTTTTTTTAATTCAGTGTATCTTAGTAAGGACTTTAGATTGTAGTGGGTAGAACAAGGTCTCTTGTGTAATTAGTATTTTTTAATTAAGGGAGTAACTAATTAATCTAAGCGTAAATCATGGTAGGAGAGCTCAGCCCCATGGTATGCTCCTCCTGCACTATGTGGGAAATCAGGGACGCTTCCAGTGTCCCTGACGACCATGAGTGCAGGAAGTGTATCCATCTGCAGCTACTGGCTATCTGCATTACGGAGCTGGAGCTGTGGGTGATTCATTGTAGAGCATTCGCAATGCTGAGAACATCGTGGAGAGCACGTTTAGTGAGGTGGTCACACCGCAGGTAATGGTTGCACAGGCAGAAAAGGGATGGGTGACCACCAGGCAGAGTAGTAGGCGCAGACAGGTAGTGCAGGAGTCCCCCTGTGATCATCCCCCTCTCAAACAGATACACCGCTTTGGATACTGTTGGGGGGATGACCTCCCAGGGGAAAGCAGCAACAGCCAAGTTTGTGGCACCACGGAGGGCTGTGCTGCACAGCAGGGGAGGAAAAGGAGTGGAAGAGCAATAATGATAGGTGATTCTATCATAAGGGGTGCAGATAGGCATTTCTGTGGCCGCAAACGACACTCCGGATGGTATGTTGCCTCCCTGGTGCTAGTGTCAAGGATGTCACGGAGCGGCTGCAGGACATTCTGAAGGGGGAGGGGGAGCAGCAGTCAGAGGTCGTGATTCACATTGGTACCAACGACATAGGTAGAAAGAGAGATGAGGTCCTGCAACAAGACTTTAGGGAGCTAGGTAGCAGATTAAAAAACAGGACCTCAAAGGTTGTAATCTCTGGATTACTCCCTGTGCCACATGCTAGCGAGTATAGAAATAGGAGGATAGAGCAGATGAATGTGTGGCTGAGGAGATGGTGCAGGAGGGAGGGGCTTTAGGTTCCTGGATCACTGGGTCTGTTCCTGGCAAAGGTGGGACTTGTACAAGTTGGACAGGTTGCACCTGAACCAGAATGGGACCAACATCCTTGCTGGGAGGTTTGCTTGAACTGTTGGGGGGTGTTTAAACTAATTTGGCAGAGGGATGGGATACAGAGTGGAGGTACAGTAGGGGGTGATGCACAGTCAAATATAGGAGAGAAACTGCATCAGTCTGGAAGGCAGAGTAAATATAGACCTGTTAAGGCACAAGTGAAAAATGCAAGGCTGGATTGCATTTACTTTAATGCAAGGAGTCATACTAATAAGGCAGATGAATTGAGGGCATTGATTAGCACATGGGATCATGATATTATTGCTATCACAGAGACATAGCTGAGGGAGGGGCAGGACTGGCAATTCAATATTCCAGGGTATAGAATCTTCAGGCGTGATAGGGGAGGAGATAAAAGAGGTGGCGGCATTGGACTGTTGATCAAGGAGTCAATTACTGTAGTAAGGAGGGATGATATCTTCGAAGGTTCCTCAAATGAGGCCATATGGGTAGAACTTAAGAACAAAAGGAGGGCAATCACTTGGCTGGGCATGTACTACAGACCTCCAAACAGCCAGGGAGAGATAGAGGAACAGATAAGTAGGCAAATCTCTGAGATGTAAAATTAATAGGGTAATGGTAGTAGGGGATTTCAACCTACCTAATATCAACTGGGATAGCCTTAGTGCAAAAGGCTTAAAGGGGGAGTAATTCTTTAAATGCATTCAGGAGAGCTTTTTGAGCCAGTACGTAGAAAGTCCTACAAGAGAGGCAGCAGTACTGGACCTAATCCTAGGGAATGAAGCTTGACAAGTGGTAGAAGTATCAGTGGGGGAGCATTTCGGGGATAGTGACCATAAGATCCATATCGGCCTCCTCCTGAAGTCCCCAGCATCACAGATTCAAGACTTCAGCCAATTCGATTCACTCCGCGTGATATCAAGAAACGACTGAAAGCGCTGGATACTGCAAAAGAGGAAATAGTGAGGGTTCAGAGCTAACATATATCCGTTAAGGTGAAGGGTAGGACCATCAAGTCCAGGGAACCCTGGATGTCAAGGGATATAGAGTATTGGATCAGGAAAAAAAAAGGAGGCTTATGGCAGATTCGGAGCACTGAAAACAGCGAAAGCATTAGAGGAGTATACAAAGTGTAGGGGGGTACTTAATAAAGTAATTAGGAGAGCGAAGAGGGGACATGAAAAAACATTGGCAGGCAAGATAAAGGAAAATTCTAAGGCATTTTATAAGTATATTAAGGGCAAGAGGATAACCAGGGACAGAGTAGGGCCCATTAGGGACCAAAGTGGCAATCTGTGTGTGGAGTCAGAGGACATTTAAATGATTACTTTTCATCTGTTTTCACAGTGGAGAACGACGATGTAGGTGTACAGATCAGGGAGAGGGATTGCGATATACTTGAACATATTAACATTGAAAGGGAGGAAGTATTAGATGTTTTAGCGGGCTTAAAAGTGGATAAATCCCCAGGCCCAGATGAGATGTATCCCAGGCTATGTGAGGCAAGGGAGGATATAGCAGGGGCTCTAACACAAATTTTCAGATCTTCTCTGGCCACAGGAGAGGTGCCAGGGGACAGGAGGACAGCGAATGTGGTACCATTATTCAAGAAGGGTAGCAGGGATAGACCAGTTAATACAGGCTGGTGAGTCTAACATCAGTGCTTGGGAAACTATTGGAAAAAGTACTGAGGGACAGGATTAATCTCCACTTGGAGAGGCAGGGAATAATCAGGCACAGTGAGCACGGCTTTGTCAGGGGGAGATTGTGTCTAACAAACTTGATTGAATTTTTCGAGGAGGTGACAAGTTGTGTAGATGAGGGTAAAGCAGTTGATGTAGTCTACATGGACTTCAGCAAGGCTTTTGATAAGGTCCCGCATGGGAGATTGGTTAAGAAGGTAAAAGCCCATGGGATCCAGGACAATTTGGCAAATTGGATCCAAAATTGGCTTTGTGGCAGGAAACAGAGGGTAATGGCCGAGGATTGTTTTTGCGAGTGGAAGCCTGTGACCAGTGGTGTACCGCAGGGATCTGTGCTGGGATCCTTGCTGTTTGTAGTGTATATTAATGATTGAGACATGAATATAGGAGGTATGATAAGTAAGTTCGCAGATGACACGAAAATTGGTGGTGTTGTAAATAGTGAGGAGGAATGCCTTAGATTACAGGACAATATAGATAGGCTGGTAAGATGGGCAGAGCAGTGGCAAATGGAATTTAATCCTGAGAAGTGTGAGGTGATGCATTTTGGGAGGACTAACAAGGCAAGGGAATATACAATGGATGGTAGGACCACAGGAAGTACAGAAGGTCAGAGGGACCTTGGTGTACTTGTCCATAGATCACTGAAGGCAGCAGCAGGTAGATAAGGTGGTTAGGAAGGCATATGGGATACTTGCTTTTATTAGGCAAGGCATAGAATATAAGAGCAGGGAGGTTATGATGGAGTTGTAAAAAATGCTAGTTAGACCACAGCTGGAGTACTGTGTACAGTTCTGGGCACCACACTATAGGAAGGATGTGATTGCACTGGAGAGGGTGCAGAGGAGATTCACCAGGATGTTGCCTGGGCTGGAGAATTTCAGCTTTGAAGAGAGACTGAAAAGGCTGGGGTTGTTTTCCTTAGAGCAGAGAAGGCTGAGGGGGGACATGATTGAGGTATACAAAATTATGAGGGGCATTGATAGGTTAGATAGGAAGAGACTTTTTCCCTTAACAGATGGGTCAAGAACCAGGGGCATAGATTTAAGGTAAGGGGCAAGAAGTTTAGAGGGGATTTGAGGAAAAAGATTTTCACCCAGAGGGTGGTTGGAATCTGGAATACACTGCCTGAAGGGGTGGAAGAGGTAGGAACCTTCACAACATTTAAGAAGTATTTAGATGAGCACTTGAAACGCCAAGGCTACAGGCCAAGTGCTGGAAAATGGGCTTAGAATAGTTAGGTGCTTGATGGCCAGCACAGACACCATGGGCCAAAGGGCCTGTTTCTGTGCTGTATAACTCGATGACACTAAGTGTGTGAAGTAGATCAAACACGATTCAGGGCCCTGTCAACCACAGTGGGGGGGAATCATCATTTGAATGGGTGGCACAGTGGCGCAGTGGTTAGCACCGCAGCCTCACAGCTCCAGAGACCCGGGTTCGATTCCGGGTACTGCCTGTGTGGAGTTTGCAAGTTCTCCCTGTGTCTGCGTGGGTTTTCTCCGGGTGCTCCAGTTTCCTCCCACAAGCCAAAAGACTTGCAGGTTGATAGGTAAATTGGCCATTATAAATTGTCACTAGTATAGCTAGGTGGTAGGGAAATATAGGGACAGGTGGGGATGTTTGGTAGGAATATGGGATTAGTGTAGGATTAGTATAAATGGGTGGTTGATGTTCGGCACAGACTCGGTGGGCCGAAGGGCCTGTTTCAGTGCTGTATCTCTAATCTAATCTAATCTAATCGAATGCTTGAAAAGTGCCTGATAAGCTGGTATCATACTGGTGGACAGAACACAGCCACTGTAGCAACAATATGGCAAATTCTGAATTACAGCAAATCAGTGCTTAATACTTAAGCAAGGCTCAATCACATCCTGAACACGTGAGGATAAACAGAGCTACAGAATAACATAAAAACAGGACAAGCGGAATGAAAAGGACTGGTGCGGCTATATTTTTTTTACACTGGGGAAAATTTCTCAGTATTCAATTATCCTACTTCAGAAATTGAAATTAATTAAATGAATGTTGCAACAAGTAGAAACTCAGAATATCAACATATCTGCAAGCAGAAGCAGGAGAAATATTCAGAGAAACTATAGTGAAAGCTCTGAGAATAAAATTCCAGCATTTCTAGCACATGGTCTCACACTTAGTGGCTTTTTACTGTTTTGACCTTTCCGAAAGATTAATGTTATCTGCCACTGTCGGGTCATCCAAATAAAATTAGGATTTCAATTTTTTTTTTAAATGATCGAATCAGCAAACAGTTGATTTTTCAAATATATCTGCACCTAACATTTATAACAAAGCATATTCACATCATCCGAGCAAAATCGTCATGACTTGAAAACCCAGAGAAAGTCCACTGCCTGAACTCAAAGCTTCTCTACCTATAACACTAGTTGACACCATGCTGTGCCTCAGAAGATCCTGAAGTGTCAAAAGGATGACTTGCCAAGAAAAAAGGAACATTTTTGTTGTTTTTACACAGCCAGTGATAAAGTCAGTCCCACATTTTGAAGATCGGACATTATTGTTGAGATTTTTATACTTTTATTGATTTTTTTTTCTTGCTCAAACAGAATACTGAAGACTTCAGTGACGGAATCGGAGGGAGCTGATGCAGCAGGTAGAGTTAAAGTTGAAGTATGCCAGATTAATGACTTTGGTGTGTTGAAATTTTTGTTGCTGGCGGAAATAAAACAGCAAGTGGAGCTAAAATCAATGTGGTCAACTTTCTGGCCCAATCCCACTCCCAGACATATTTTTAGGGCACTCCGCTGGGAGGCTCAGGATGTTTTGCTCAGGAAAACCTGGTGGATCAGAGAAAGAGGCCAAAAAGGGAAATACTAGAATTATTTTTGTGGGGTCAAGGAGGAGCAAAAGGGCTCCCATCAGGGCTCCACAAGAATGAAATAAAATCAGAAAGTGCTGGAAATACTCAACAAGTCAGGCAGCATCTGTGGAGACAGAAGCAGAGTTAACGTTTCGGGTCTGTGACCTTTCATCAGAACTCATGGGACAAAGGCAAAGAGTGTGCTAGTAGTTGAGATGAAAACAAAGCATTAGTTCAGAGAGAGTGTTAATGGCAGAATAATGAGCAACTCTATCCAAAAGCACAACAGTCCGGAAGGTTGTAAAGTGTCTTATCGAATGACGGGGGTTCCCTCAATTTCCATTGAGTTTCATTAGAACAGTGTAGGGAGGGCAGAGAGCTAAAAGTGGGAATGGGACAGAGAATTGAAATGGCATGTTTTGATAATGTTGCTTTTTAAAAGGCTCTTGATGGTGATACTGGCTCTTTAAGAAGGCTTAGAAAGGGCTGTAACACAATATCTGGTTCTTGTCCATTTGGCAGTAAGGGAGAAAATGGGCCTTTATCAATTCCAGCCTAAGTGCAAATCATTCCCATGCATGTATAACTGGTTCACAATCCTGTTATAAGGTACAATACCAAATACCGAACAAATAAATGATTAGAGATACAACTGCCTCCCTAATAAGGGAGGGAATCAAACTAAACTCTTTGTGGCGCAGTGGTTAGCACTGCAGCCTCACAGCTCAAGGGACCTGGGTTCGATTCTGGGTACTGCCTGTGCGGAGTTTGAAAGTTCTGCCTGTGACTGCGTGGGTTTTCGCCGGGTGCTCTGGTTTCCTCCCACTGCCAAAGACTTGCAGGTGATAGGTAAATTGGCTGTTGTAAATTGCCCCTAGTGTAGGTAGGTGGTAGGGAATATGGGATTACTGTAGGGTTAGGAGAAATGGGTGGTTGTTGGTCGGCACAGACTCGGTGGGCCGAAAGGCCTGTTTCAGTGCTGTATCAATAAATAAATACTGTTGAAATGATTCAAAACTGGTGACAAAGTATGATGTAGAAAACCTTTAATATTACAGAACACTATATTGTGTTAATGTTACTTATTAAGATGGAACTGGCCACTGCTGCCAAGCGCCCTTTAGCACTAGAGCAATATCCAGTTGTAAGAGATGAGTGACTACCAAGAATGTTTCCATGAAAACAACGGCATTATTGAGGCTATAATAAGTAATGTGACAGCTACGGGTGGCTGATGCATATGTCCCAAGATAAGCAGACACTTGGAAAGTTTTCTGCTTCTTTTCTTTTAAGTCAGTTGTGGAAAATGTTTGCATTCTTTACTATTTTTGGCATGGTGCTAAGGACTGCTGCACAGAGTTCTATTTTTTCCCCTGTAACAAGCTCCACAGTTCTAATTAGCTGCACAATAATCTTGAAGTTGATAATAGAGTTGAGTTTTTATATTGATCTGTGGTAATGTGCACATTCTAATTTTAAATTTCTCACTTTTTGTGCTGGAGGCAAGCTCACTTGTGACAGTCACATTGCTGCTTATTCATTCAGCTGTCAAATGCCAACATTTTAGAACATAACAATATACTCAGATAAGGAAAAAAACATTCTAAATGTTTACATGACCTGTAACCATGCCCGTGCTGAGGAATGCTAAAAGCAAATACAAAAAAGGGAAGTATACAAGTTACTTCCCAATAGCTCAACTGGTTAAGACAGCAGATGTCCGAAACAAAGACCAGAAAGGTCACATATTCGATTTCACTCTCTGCTAAGTTGGCTGATTTCAATTGAGTGCTGGTCTCAGTGACCATAAATTAGGGAACGGAAAACATGGCTCATTCCTGATTGTGATCCAATGGCCACTTATTGGTAGTGCATGTGTGTGAAAATAAAGTGAAAGCAGTATTGAATTCACAGCTGAAAAGCCTACAGCACTCTCACATGTGGATAATAGACAGTTAGGTATGGTACTTGAAGGTGTCATGGCTTCTTTGTGTTATCTTAAGCAACACAATGAGGTACATGGATTCCAGTTCCTTGAAGATCTCTAGAAGGTTTATTAATAGCTAAATTAGTACATACATACCCGGATTACTCCATCCTTCTTTAGCATGCACGTACTTGCACCAGTCTGTGTGATGATGCACATGCTGGATGATGCCAGTACGTTCCATGTCATTCAATTCACGCTTAAGCTTGCAAGGGATGGTTGACCCGTTGTATCCAGTTAACTTTGCAGTTGTCAGTCATATCATTAATTTCCAATGACCCCGGCACCTATCCTTCAGGATTTGGACTGGTAGGATATTTGCACTAGCTCCCATGTCAATCTTAGTCCTGAGTGTGTGTTTGCCAAATTTCTTGGGGCACATGATATTAATAGTATTTGCTAGAGTGGTTGGGGAGGGTTTAAACTAAAATGGCAGGGGGATGGGAACCTTTGCAAGGAGTCAGAGGAGGTGGGATCAAAGACAAGAACAATAGACAGTCAGGGGAATAAGAAAAGTGATAGGCAGAGAAATCAAGGACCAGAATCAAACAGGGCCACAGTGAAAAATAGTGGGAAGGGTACAAGTAATGTCAAAAAGACAAGCCTTAAGGATTTGTGCCTTAATGCACGGAGCATTCGCAATAAAATGGATGAATTAATCGCGCAAATAGATGTAAACAGGTATGATATAGTCAGGATTAGGGAGTTAAGGCTGCAAGGTGACCAGGGATGGGAAATGAACATCCAGGGGTATTCAGCATTTAGGAAGGACAGACAAAATGCAAAAGGCAGTGGAGTTGCAATGCTGGTTAAAGAGGAAATTAACACAATAGTGAGGAAAGATATTAGCTCTGACGATGTGGAATCTGTATGGGTAGAGCTGAGAAACACTAAGGGGCAAAGAACATTAGTGGGGGTTGTATATAGACCCTCAAACTGTAGTGGTGATGTTGGGATTGGCATTAAACAGGAAATTAGAGCCGCATGTGATAAAGGAACATCTGTAATTATGGGTGACTTCAATATGCATATAGATTGGGCAAATCAAATTAGTCACAATACCGTAGAGGAGGAATTCTTGGACTGTACATGGGATGGTTTTCTGGACCAATACATTGAGGAACCAACCAGAGACCAGGCCATCCTAGACTGGGTATTATGTAATGAGAGAGGAATAATTGACAATCTAGTGGTGCAAGACCCTTGGGGATTAGCGACCATAATATGATAGAATTCTTCATCAAGATGGAGAGTGACATAGTTGATTCTGAGACTAGGGTCCTGAATCTTAGAAAAGGAAACTACGAAGGTATGAGGCACGAGTTGACTATGACAGATTGAGAAATGCTACTTAAAGGGATGACGGTGGATAGGCAATGGCAAACATTTAAAGAGCGCATGGATGAACTGCAACAATTGTTTATCCCTGTCTGGCGCAAAGGTAATATGGGAAAGGTAGCCAAACCATGGTTTACAAGGGAAATTAGAGATAGCATTAGATCCAAGGAAGAGGCATATTAATTTGCCAGAAAAAACAACAGACCTGAGGATTGGGAGCAGTTTAGAATTCAGCAAAGGAGGACCAAGGGATTGATTAAGAAGGGGAAAATAGAGTACGAGAGCAAGCTTGCGGGGAACATAAAAACTGACTGTAAAAGTTTCTATAGGTATGTGAAGAGAAAAAGATTGGTGAAGACAAATGTAGGTCCTTTACAGTCAGAAACAATGGAATTTATTATGGGGAATAAAGAAATGGCTGACCAACTAAATGCATACTTTGGTTCTGTCTTCACAAAGGAGGACACAAATATACCAGAAATGTTGGGGAACACAGGGCTTAGTGAGAGAGAGGAACTGAAGGAAAGCAGTATTAGTAGAGAAATGGTGTTGGGGAAATTGATGGGATTGAAGGCTGATAAATCCCCAGGGCCTGATGGTATGCATCCCAGAATACTTAAGGAAGTGGCCCTAGAAATAGTGGATGGATTGGTGGTCATCTTCCAAGGTTCTATAGACACTGGAACAGTTCCTACAGATCGGAAGGTAGCTAATGTAACTCCATTATTTAAAAAGGGAGGTAGAGAGAAAGCAGGGAATTATAGACCAGTCAGCCTGACGTCGGTAGTGGGGAAAATTCTAGAGTCCATTATCAAAGATTTTATAGCCGAGCACTTAGAGAACAGTGGTAGAATCGGGCAGAGTCAGCATGGATTTACAAAAGGGAAATCATGCCTGTAAAATCTACTATAATCCTTCGAGAATGTAACTAGTAGAGTTGTTGCAGGGGGGGTGCCAGTGGATGTTGTTTATTTGGACTTTCAAAAGGCTTTCGACAAAGTCCCACATAAGAGATTAGCATGTAAAATTAAAGCGCATGGGATTGGGGGGTAGTGTATTGTGATGGATAGAAAATTGGTTGGCAGACAGGAAACAAAGGGTAGGGATAAATGGTTCTTTTTCCAAATGGCAGGCAGTGACTACTGGGGTACCTCAGGGATCGGTGCTAGGACCCCAGCAATTCACAATATATATTAATGATTTAGATGAGGGAACTAAATGTAATATTTCCAAATTTGCAGATAACACAAAACTGGGTGGGAGGGTGAGTTGTGAGGAGGATGCAAAGAGGCTTCAGGGTGATTTGGACAGGTTGAGTGAGTGGGAAAATGCATGGCAGATGCAGTATAATGTGGATAAATGTGAGGTTATCCACTTTGGTAGCAAAAACAGGAAGGCAGATTATTATCTGAACGGCTATAAACTGAGAGGGGAGAATATGCAGCGAGACCTGGGTGTTCTCATACACAAGCTGCTGAAGGTAAGCATGCAGGTGCAACAGATGGTAAAAAAGGCAAATGGTATGTTGGCCTTCATAACGAGAGGATTCGAGTACAGGAGCAGGGATGTCTTGCTGCAATTATACAGGGCCTTGGTGAGGCCACACCTGGAATATTGTGTGCAGTTTTGGTCTTCTTATCTGAAGAAGGATGTTCTTGCCATAGAGGGAATGCAGCGAAAGTCTACCAGACTGATTCCTGGGATGGTGAGACTGACGTATGAGGAGAGATTGAGTCGGTTGGGATTATATTCGCTGAAGTTCAAAAGAGTTAGGGGCGATCTCATAGAAACCTATTAAATTCTAACAGGACTTGACAGGGTAGATGCAGGAAGGATGTTCCCGATGGTGGGGGAGTCCAGAACCATGGGTCATAGTCTAAGGATACAGGGTAAACCTTTCAGGACTGAGATGAGGAGAAATTCCTTCACCCAGAGAGTGGTGAGCCTGTGGAATTCGCTACCACAGAAAGCAGTTGAGGCCAAAACATTGTATGTTTTCAAGAAGGAGTTAGATATAGCTCTTGGGGTGAAAGGGATCAAAGGATATAGGGGGAACGTGGGAACAGGTTACTGAGTTGGATGATCAGCCATGATTATAATGAATGGCGTGGATCAGGCTCAAAGGGCCGAATGCCCTACTCCTGCTTCTATTGTCTATGTTTCTATAGTAGCAAAAGCTTCCATTACTTTGACTTCATCAGCAAAATGTGTCAGGTTCACAATGTGAAACGCCTGCTTGTCTTCTGGCTGAGAATTGCTCCACTCCAAGTTTTGTCTCAGGTGTCTTTTGCTGTGGACTTTGTGTATCGGCTTGCGTTCATGCAGGTCTCTGGCTCTCTCCTTGCTGCTGTTGCCATGTTGCTGCATCTGTCTTCTGCTTGTTTGTTTCCTATTGTGATTTCTGGCTGTGTCTTTGGAGCCAGATTTCTTGCATAGGTGGGCCCAGTGTCCTTTTGCACCACACACCTTGCACAGATCTTGAAATGCAGGACAACATTGCGTTGAGTGGGACAAACCACACTTCCCACATAGTTTGCTTGCTTTCTGTGACCTGGTTACCATGACATCCCTTGCAGTGGCATACTAACAATGCAATGCAGCTATGGCAAGTTGGCATGGAAACCACAAATATTTTACCAGGTAGACATGAGTGGAGCAGCAGTGGCAAGACTACCAGCATGTAAGGACCTCAACATCATGATTATCCATGAGATACATGCATGCTCAAGAAGGATGGAGCAATCAGGGTATGTCTCAATCTGAGGCATCTAAATCTTTCCCTGGTTACCATGCCAATATTGTCGACTGCACCTAGTGCTTTCAGATGCTTTTGTCCAGCTACAATGGCTTCGTATTTCTTGCCATCTTCTCACAATGTGTCAGGTTCACAATGTGAAACGCCTGCTTGTCTTCTAGCTGAGAATCGCTCCACTCCAAGTTTTGTCTCGGGTGTCTTTTGCTGTGGACTGTGTGTATCGGCTTGCGTTTATGAGGGTCTCTGGCTCTCTCCTTGCTGCTGTTGCCATGTTGCTGCATCTGTCTTCTGTTTGTGACAGTGCTGTGACCTTTCTCTTTTCCCCAAGATGTTGTTTTGAAATGCTTCAATAGGTATTGAGACGATCACCAGCTCCTTTAGCGCTCCGACAGCTCAGTTTCTGAGAAATCACATTCGTTGCCCTTACTATGCCATCTACTGTTGAATTGATCTATTGATTCCTGTGGCTGTTGCCAATTCCAGTTGATGAATTCTAGAATTCACTCTTTCCCAAAGCTTATCTTCGAACAGTTTCGATATCTTTGCAGGATTTTTCTGCTCCTCTTCAGATAAGTGAGAGGTATTGATTCTGTATAACCCCTCATTTCTAACTGATATCAGTATTTTCACAGCCTGCTTCTCTGGTTCTGCAACCACTTGGTCTATGAAGCATAACTGTATTCTTTGCTAAAACAAAAAAGTTTATACACGGAAAGGATATCAATGGCCTTCCAGTTCATGCTGGGAAATTTGATATCCATCCTTCTGCTGTTTTTTTGCTTTCTGCTGAACTCTGTTCAGCGCTGTGTGTGCCTTCAGCACTGTACTTATTATGACTTTTCTATCTGTGGCTTAAAACCTGTTTTAAAACTATTAATTCTGCGCTGTTACCACTTTCAGAAATTCTTTTTTTCAGGCTATCTGCTTTGACAGGTGCTTGACAATGTTCTCTGTTTTTTCTCTTTCAGCTCCTTAGCTTTTATGTGTACACAGCTGGTCGATAGGCAGCTCAAGGGTTTTTCCCTTTGCTTTTTTTGCTGGAGTTTATTTAGCTTCTTCACACTTGACTGGTTTAATTATTTTTTCAGCTCAACTGCTTCATGTTTGGGGGTTTTCCACACCTTTTTTTATTATCGGACTTGTTTTTCAGTTTGCGTGCTTTTCAGGGTTTTCCCTTTTTTTCTCTCACTCACATGGAGCCTTTAGAAAATGAATTGTTTTAGCTTTTCAAAGGCTTTTTTTGAACCAGGATTTCTCAATCATCAGCGCAAGGAGCTGGATTTTACCTGCTTGTTGCTGTTCTTGGCGGTAAACTTCAAAAAAGGCATGGCTCACATGTGAGATGTGCACCGCGCAGCTGCTGCGATATTTCACACGGCAACTCATTTACATGTAGGGGGCAGACTGCCAGCCCCCGATGATGTAGAGTGGGCAGGCGCTCCGTCCCTGGCAACGGCGTTTGGAGGCACCCGCAAGCGCCCGCGCCATTTTTAAAGAGCTTCAAACCCTTACAGGTAATTTTAATTTTTAAAGAGTAATGGATGGTACATTTACATTTAAAAATTTAATAAAAGATTGAAGCCCCTTTCCCACTCCCCCTAAAAAAAAAACTTTTCTTCCATCCTGAACGTTCCCCCCCCCACCGAACTTCATTACCTTTGCCTTTCAATCCCCTCCCACCATCCCCTCAGCCAACAGTAAGAATTTCCTCCACTACCCCACCCCATCTCCACCCTGAAAACTTCACGCCTCCTCCCTCCCCACCAGTGTTCTGCCTTGGATCTCCGAACGGAGATCAGAAGGTGCTGGACATCAGGCAACCAGCCGGAATATCGGTGTGGGACTGCCATCGTGGAAAGGTGAGTCATTATTCAGTGATTGGCGTTTATTTAAATATTTAGATTAAGGGTCCATCGCCGAGCTACGGGGAGGCCGCCATAAGGCCTCGCTGCTGCCGGTAAAATAGGACGGGGCCTTCCCAGCGTTGAGGCCCATGGCGGGCCTCTTCCAGAAGTATTCTCTGGGCACCCCCCCCCCACCATGACCCCCAAGGTTGGGGGGGGGCTGCTAAAATCCACCCCAATGACTGACCCGAGCGCTTGCTTATCAGCCATGCCTCTGTTCTATGGAGCTTTTCTAAGGTATGTAGCTTTCTTTCACTCTTTTCAGGTGCTTGTTTTAAAGTTTCTTCGTTTGTTGCTTCAAATTTTCTGTTCTGTTTTCTGTACTGCTGTTAAATCTGGTTTGCTGTTTTACCCTTGGTCTTCAAGCTTATATTTTGTCTTTTCACCACTGCTGCCACCATGTCATGAGTTTCTTTGTGTTATCTTAAGCAACACAATGAGGTACATAGATTCCAGTTCCTTGAAGATCTCTAGAAGGTTTATTAATTGCTAAACTAGAGAAATAGAATACAGAGCAAACTATATACTGAACCTTTGTCCAGGGTGTTGCTGTGCAGTGACCATGATTTCTAGCCATGTGACTACATCCTGGTACTTAGCACATTAACGTACTGAGTTCTTAAAGGGACATCACTTTTAAAGTGATCATACAACAGAAGGCATCCATGAATTTGTACCCAGTAAGTTGCATTCACAGGAGAAAATTGGTGTGTATAAAAATACATCAGAAAGTAAAACTCAAGCACTTGGCAAATGTGATCTTAGCTGTGAATCACATTTTTAAAAAATATATAATTCTTCGGAATGTGGTCAAGACTAGCATTTACTGTCCATCCTTAGTTGACCTCCAGAAGATAGTGGTTGGTTGAGCTCTTGAACCACTGCAGTCGTTTGGTGAAGGTACTGCCAAAACACTATTTTCTAATGTGCCAGTTTCCTCCCTCTACAAAAAGTCCATTTTTAAAAGAGAATATTTTGTTGAGGTCACAGTGAGCCATCCAACAGTGTGAATGAACTGAAGGATAGCCTGAGAGGCAGCAGTAAATGAATATGATTTACTTGGCAACTGGACAGCTGTCACGGACTGTGATATCCCAACAGAAATTAAATAATGTTACATTATTATGAGTGTTGCAATTTTTCTGTGTTATACAGACCTATTCAGTGCCATGTGGATATCAGATGGTAGAGAATGCGTTTCTGTTTATGTCACAGCAAATTAGATTGGCCATTCTCAGGAACTACAGCTAGTGCTATCCCATCACATGAACTAAAATCACTAGCACCAAGGCAAACAGACACTATACATAGACAGCATTGCGTCACACAACACTTGCAGTACTTTCCAAATGGAAGCTAACAGTTCCCACTTATTGTGCTCTTTGTAGACCTGGGAAATTTTCTTTGTGGTTGCTTATGACATTTTGTGGAAAGGGATCTAAAACACAGAATTATGATTAGGAATGTTGGTGTGTAAAATGTGGGCTGACCACAATCATGTGTCTTGGGCTGTCATTATACATCAGTGTGTTGGTGGGGAAAGAATTTGTTGGATTTCCTTGAGGCTTTTAAGAGCACACATAATGACCTGAAATAAATCATAGAAATTCTGAATTACTAGATAAGATGCTGACTGCTCCCAAGTATGACGTATTGGTTCAGAAATATGTCGACTTTATACATGCCTGCAGAAATTAGGAGCATTGTTATGTTCAGTACAGTAACAAATACTTCAGAGAGAAGCAGACAAAAATGGCGACAATGGAGCAATCATTATTTCTTGGTGTAATATCTTAGACAGACGCAGGACAGTTTTTAATTGCATTGTACCTCCTGTTCATAGACTCATGTGCCTCGATTTAACAAAGAACAAAGAAAATTACAGCACAGGAACAGGCCCTTCGGCCCTCCAAGCCTGCACCAATCCAGATCCTCTATCTAAACCTGTCGCCTATTTTCTAAGGGTCTATATCTCTTTACTTTCTGCCCATTCATGTATCTGTCTAGATACATCTTAAAAGACGCAATTGTGCCCGACTCTACCACCTCCGCTGGCAACGCGTTCCAGGCACCCACCACCCTCTGCGTAAAGAACTTTCCACGCATATCCCCCCTAAACCTTTCCCCTTTCACTTTGAACTCGTGTCCCCTAGTAATTGAATCCCCCACTCTGGGAAAAAGCTTCTTGCTATCCACCCTGTCTATACCTCTCATGATTTTGTACACCTCAATCATGTCCCCCCTCAACCTCCGCCTTTCCAATGAAAATAATCCTAATGTACTCAACCTCTCTTCATAGCTAGCGCCCTCCATACCAGGCAACATCCTGGTGAACCTCCTCAGCACCCTCTCCAAAGCATCTACATCCTTTTGGTAATGTGGCGACCAGAACTGCACGCAGTATTCCAAATGTGGCCGAACCAAAGTCTTTTACAACTGTAACATGATCTGCCAACTCTTGTACTCAATACCCCGTCCGATGAAGGAAAGCATGCCGTATGCCTTCTTGACCACTCTATTGACCTGCGTTGCCACCTTCAGGGAACAATGGACCTGAACACCCAAATCTCTCTGTTCATCAATTTTCCCCAGGACTTTTCCATTTATTGTATAGTTCACTCTTGAATTGGATCTTCCAAAATGCATCACCTCGCATCTGCCCGGATTGAACTCCATCTGCCATTTCTCTGCCCAACTCTCCAATCTATCTATATTCTGCTGTATTCTCTGACAGTCCCCTTCACTATCTGCTACTCCACCAATCTTAGTGTCGTCTGCAAACTTGCTAATCAGACCACCTATACTTTCCTCCAAATCATTTATGTATATCACAAACAACAGTGGTCCCAGCACGGATCCCTGTGGAACACCACTGGTCACACGTCTCCATTTTGAGAAACTCCCTTCCACTGCTACTCTCTGTCTCCTGTTGCCCAGCCAGTTCTTTATCCATCTAGCTAGTACACCCTGGACCCCATGCGACTTCACTTTCTCCATCAACCTACCATGGGGAACCTTATCAAATACCTTACTGAAGTCCATGTATATGACATCTACAGCCCTTCCCTCATCAATCAACTTTCTCACTTCCTCAAAGAATTCTATTAAGTTAGTAAGACATGACCTTCCCTGCACAAAACCATGTTGCCTATCACTGATAAGCTCATTTTCTTCCAAATGGGAATAGATACTATCCCTCAGTATCTTCTCCAGCAGCTTCCCTACTACTGATGTCAGGCTCACCGGTCTATAATTACCTGGATTATCCCTGCTACCCTTCTTAAACAAGGGGACAACATTAGCAATTCTCCAGTCCTCCGGGACCTCACCCGTGTTTAAGGATGCTGCAAAGATATCTGTTAAGGCCCCAGCTATTTCCTCTCTCGCTTCCCACAGTAACCTGGGATAGATCCCATCCGGACCTGGGGACTTGTCCACCTTAATGCCTTTTAACCCTCCCTTACCCAGCAAGGATGCCACATGGGAGAAGTTAAAATTAGGCTAAGCCAACTTACCAGACTGAGGTCACCTCGATCCTGCCTGCTGCCATTTTATCTTCACCAATTTTTAACCACTCTTTGCCCTGTCAGAGCCTTTCATAATTTTAAGTACCTCTGTTGGTCCACCCTCTTTAACTTTCTCTGTTCCAGTGAAAGAAGTCCCTATTTTTTTAATAACTAATCATTGTTTATTCCTGGTATACTGCCCAGAATTTTCCAATTGTCCACCATAACCTCAGTGAAAAACCCAGAGAAACGCTTATGTAAACAAGTGGCCATTCAGCAGAACCTTCAGAGAAATTCTACCCCTTAATCTGATGAATCTTCTTTGGATCCCATCCATAGTTTTAATCTCCTTCCTACAATGGGGTGACCAGAAGTGCTAGAAATCCACAACTGTGTTCGAGCCAATGCCTCATACAAATTCACACCATGTTTTTGCTGTTGTATTCAATATTTTAGAATCCTATTTGACCTTTTATGGCCTGTTCAACCTGCAGTCCTATCTTCAAAGATCTAACTATCTGCAACCTTGGATTTTTCCATTACTCTAGTCTGTTAAGAATTTTATCGTTCAGGGTGTATTTCCTTTCTCTGTTCTTTTCCCAAAATGTATCACTTCACATTTCTCTTGAACAGAAGGCTTAATGGGTATGTTGGGAGCAATAATATCAGTGCAATCACAAGCCATCGTGAAAATCACTTCTGTATATGAAAGCAAACAGATCAAGCAGGTGGAAATCAAGAATTGTATCTTTGAACTGCTTCTTACAGAAGGCTAGAGCTCATGGGATTGGGGTTGAGGGTTGGTTAATGGACAGAAATCAGAGAGTAGGAATAAACAGTTCATTTTCAGGATGGGAAGGGATAACTAGAGGAGTGCCGCAAGGATCAGCTCTGGGGCCTCAGCTATTTACAATCTATATCAATGATTTATATGAGGGGACCGAGCGTAGTGTATCTAAGTTTGCTGATGATAAAAAGCTAGCTGAGAAAGAAAGCTATGAGGAGGACACAAAGAAGCTGCAAAGGGTTACAGACTGGTTAAGTGATTGGGCAAGAAGCTGGCAAATGGAGTATAATGTGGGGAAATCTGAAATTATCCACTTTAGTAAGAAGAATGGAAAAATGGAATTTTTTCAAAAGGTGAGAGACTAGTTATTGTTGGCATTCAGAGGGATTTGAGGATCCTCATCCATGAAACACAGCAAGTTAACATGCAGGTGCAGCAAGCAATTAGGAAGGCAAATGGCATGTTCACCTTTATTGCAAGGGGGTTGCAAAGGTAAGGAAGTCTTGCTGTAATTATACCACACCTGGAGTTCAATGTACCATTTTGGTTTCCTTATCTAAGGAAGGATATACTTACTTTAGAGGGACTGCAATGAAAGTTCACTAGACTGATTCCTGGAATGAGAGATTGAGTAGAATACTATATGAGAATGAAATGTGATCTCATTGAAATGTGTAAGATTCTGAAAGGGCTTGACAGGATAGATATTGAGAGGCTGTTCCCCCTGGCAGGATAGTCTAGAATTAGGGGTCAAGGCTTTCAGGATAAGGGGTTGGCTATTTAACACTGAGATGAGGACAAATTTCTTCCTTCAGAAGGTTGTGAATCTTCACAATTCCCTACCCCAGAGCGCTATAGATGCTCAGTCATTGCATTTATTGAGAGTAATAGATTTTTGTTAGGTAAGGTCAGCAATGGATATGGAGTAATTGGGGTAAATGGAGTTGAGGTACAGTAAGTGGGAGGTCTCTCGGCTACAGGTGAAATACCATTACTCTTATCTTTTGAGAATCAATGATTATCAGGGATAGATGGGAGTGTGGAATTCGAGACAGAAACAATCAGCCATGATCTTATTGAACAGCAGAGCAGGCTCGACAGGCCGAATGGCCTACTTCTGCTCCTAATTCATATGGTTGTATGGTCGTATGGTCAGCCATGATCTTATTGAATGGTGGAACAGGCTTGAGAGGCCTACTCCTGTCCCTATGTTCCATTCCATTGTTTACGACTGCCCGTTTATACTGTCTGCTGCATGGTAAGGCTCATTTGCAGGTAAAGGTTACATTGCTGCTCCCGGGAAATAGATGAACTGAGCAGCCTGTGCAAATTGAGCACCTGTGACTTGCATAGTGTAACTGGACAAAGCAGGCTGGGAGACTTTGTAGACATTCCCTGCTGGTTCCAGAATCGCCCCTGTGGTGAAACTGGTTACCAGGTGTGGTTACAATCATATTCATATTTAGATAACTGTTTCCTTTGGAAATCATGGTGGCTTCAGCCACATCTGGCTATTTACAAATGAGTGACAACCTCAGGGCGGATCCTACCTAAAAGCAGAAGGTACCAACATACCTAACAGGCTTCTCTGATCCTCCTCCTTCAAAGCCTGAAGTGAAATACCCACGGCAACACCTGTGCATAGTGTGAACTTTATGTAGGCAATGCAATGCTTCTTACAGATCCAAGGCCTTTGGGTCACCAGAATTACCAAGCAGGTGTCCTAAAACTACTAATAAAGTCTTGATCTGGGAAAATCATGAGCAGGATACGGAATCCATTCAGAAATGGCCTAATTTGGGAAGCAAATTTAAACACTATTGAAGGAGGTCTCCTTTGCAGTGCCCATTTGAAACTGGCACTGATCATCTGGAGTGCTGCCCAGGTTCTTAGGACAGATTATGGGGCTTCCTCACCATCGTCTCTCTCATTTACAATAAATTAAAAGTTGCAATAAATCTTGTGCATAGATTGTGCTCAAAGCACATCTTGCATGCATTGTCATACAGAGTGCGCATTAGACACTGAAGAGGCTTCAACACCCAATAATATGGGCATTGCATCCAAAGTACAACAATGGCATGGATGCCATGGACAACATTACTGGTCCAGTATGTACAGCATTATTCTTGTTTCTTTTCTTAAGCATTAGCACCATCTATCTAAAAGTGAACCTGCAAAGGAAACCATTGCATATAACCTGTAGCAAAGTTCCTGATAGAATAGAAAATAGAATAGAATAATAGAAAAAATATTAATAGGCTTCCAATTAAATAAATAGACCTTTTGATTTAAAAGAGGAAACATCTCTTTCAGTAAGGAATGTTGATGATACTCATAATTCCTAATTTTTTCTGTTTTAAATACACGGTTATCTTTCAATTCCATATGTGAGTATAATTGGTTAGGAGGTAATTGTGTGACATGATGGGGTATTTTCCATTACAATGTAGTGACTGTAATTGTCAATGTCATTTTGAATATTATAGCTCTTTCGAAGTATACACTAAACTTGAATCAATTCTCATCAACTGACTGCAAGATAGAATACAGCAGAACAACAGTGTAATTTATGTTTGGGGGCTGCGAGGAAATTTGGGGAGCAACTGAACATGGGATAGGCATGGCTGAGATTATTGTACCCTTTACAGCAAAGGAGGAAAATGATACAGTAGGTGGACTAGGAAGGGAGAAAATGAAGGCAGTTAAAGTGGAAGCAAGGCCACAAAGCTCAGCTATATTGGGATAGCATCTTACATAAGCTTCTATTTAACGCAAACATTGGACTATCGGATAACAGGACAAGGGCAACATCCGAACATAAAGTCACCTGACATAACTTCTAATTTCAAATGCTGTGCTGCAACTCAAATTTGGAGTGTTGCCTTATCCCTCTGTTTACTGTTCTTGATGGTGCCAACTTAAGGATCTGTAAGAGGAAATGACTAACATTTGTGTTGTAACTCAGTTTCCCAAATGAAAGATCTCTTGTCTAGAACATAAAACAAATATATTCACTTGCTTGACTGGAGTTGTGAAGATGTGCTTGTGAAGTGTAAATTTTAAAGTTATAACATTGCTGAAGACAAAACTCATGTTGCTCATTCTGCCCACAGGGCAACGCCCATGATTGGGGTTGATCTTCACCAGGTGATTTTCAGGCTGTGCTGTTCGGGGCAATCATTGACATTAATATGACACCGGAGCCATTTTTAAAGTCAGGCCTTATTCAATTATTATTAACAGCTGTCCTCGCATTTTCAGCAATGATGGGAAGCCCACCCAATTGGTGGGTAGGATTTCCAGTGGGCCCAGTGCCTAGTTAAAACATGATTGCACGTCTTAAAGTGAGGGGTCTTTTTACTTGCTAGAAATTCTTGCTGATATTGAACATTCGGGTTGCAACAAACTCTCCGGTAAGGACACCTTAATTTATTGACTCAGTGGTGGAGATCCTTGTCGTGCAGATGAGGGAATGCAGGCAGCTCAGCTTCCTTACAAATGGCAGGAGGATGCCCAGGTAAACTCTGCAGGAGGCTTGGAGGGAGGTGGCTTAAAATGTTAATGCCAGGACCATTACCCCCCAGGACATGGGTTCAGTGCTGCTCACAGTTCAATGGTCTGACTCACACATCAAGGGTGAGAATAATGTCTTGCTATCTCTATTCTTCTGTATTACACCTTGCACTTTCCCTACCCTAGCACTCCAATTGCTTTCCTACCCACAGTGTATCCATCTCCTCCAATGATGTTAGGGCACTGCACCATTTCAACTCTCATTTTGACCACACACTGCAGCAACTGGAAAGTATTTCTCTCCTCTGCTGACTGCTTTCACATTGGAGTCGCTTTGTTGTATATGGCCACTTGAGCATCCCACTCGCAACTTGCAGCTTCTCACTCTCAGTATGCAGAGTATAATGAATCTGCCTCACATATCCACACAACCCTTTACAAGAAACACACATTAAAGCACTTTCACTCTTTGGAAAGGGCAAGCTCACAATACAAGGGAAAGGAACGGAACTAAGGTCGACCTCCATACACACCCTGAGCGAGGAGGCCCGTGAGATATTTGTCCCATCAACTCAAGGAGCAACAGCAATGGTTTTTCTTTAATTCTTTTATGGGATGTAAGCATCGCTGGTAGGTTCAGCATTTGTTGCCTATCCCTAATTGCCCTTGACAACTGAATGCCAAGAGTCAAACACATTGCTGTGTGTCTACAGTGACATGTAGGCCAGACTCTAGAAGCATGGAAAACATAGAAAATAGGAGCAGGAGTAGGCCATTCAGCCCTTCGGGCCTGCTCCGCCATTCAAAAAAGATCATGGCTGATCGTCTAATTCAGTACCCTATTTCTGCTTTCTCCCCATATCCCTTGGTCCCTTTTGGCATTAAGAAATATATCTATCTCCTTCTTGAATATATTTAGTGACTTGGCCTCCACTGCCTTCTGTGGTAGCGAATTCCACAGGGCATTAGTGAACCAGATGGGTTTTTAATGACAAATCAATGATAGTTTCATGGCACCATTACTGAGACTGGATTTCAATTCCAAATTTTTTTTATTGATTAATTGAATTCATTAATTAATTGAATTTAAATTCCACCAGCTGCCATGGTTGGATTTGAACCCATGTTCCCAGAATATTAAGCTGGGCCTCTGAATTACCAGTATAGTGACATTACTACTCTGCCATCGTGTCCACCTGAGACTGGATGCCATGCTTATCAGGCTGCCTATTACTTTTAACTTTTCTCTTTCCTCAAGATAGCTCACATAAAAGCAATGTGGCAATCTATTGTTGCATCACATTGCGAATCATCTGCTTTTGCCTAACCTTTTGGATCTTTGTCCCTCTTCCTTTTCCTAGGCCCATCCCATGACTCAGATTCTGAAAAATAAGACTCAGAAGTGGAGAACCCTCTTGAAACTGTGACAATCATTCCATTCCCTCCCAAGCACCAGCACAGAAACTACCATTCCTATGCTATAGATCTCAAGTTAAAGAGTTCTGCACAGTTTAAATAACAGAGTACAAATGATCAGGAGCATGGGTTAGTGGAAAGGACAACTAAGGAGCTGGTTTGCCAGAGGCAACCTTCGGTATCTAGCTCTACTGAAGAGGATAGCGCTACCAGCTTTAGGGACTCAGCCTTCAGAAACTAAACTGCCTTCTGCACACTGCAATTGTTTGAGGAATAAGACTAAGTCATTTTGTTGGAGTACAGTGGCCAGGATGACTTCCAAGTTAGAACATATGGTATTGGAGCAGGAATAGGACATACGCCCCCTCAAGCAATGTAATAAGAGCAGGGCTGATCATTAACCTCAATTCCACTTTCCTGCCTGATCCCTATATCCCTTGCTTCTCTTAGAGTCCAAAAAATCTATCAATCTTGGCCTTGAATACACTGAGCATCTCTTGCCCTTTGGGGCACAGAATTCCAGAGAGTCACAACCCTTTGAGTGAAGAAATTTCTCCTCATCTCAGTCCAAAATGGCCATCCTCTTAACCTGAGACTGTAACCCTAAATTCTGGACTCTCTAGTCAGGAAAAACAGCCATCTTAGAATCTTATATGTTGAGCACCATACAGTTCTTCTTTGACCTTCATGCTAGCTTTGAAGCATAATAACGCAGAAGTACAGGCATTTCCAAAGGTAGAATATTCTGAAAAAATTCCAAGCAGGTGTACTAAGATCAGATTTCAATGATTTGCAGGTGAGTGCCACTTTAAACAGCAGTTCCAAATGATGTTATCAATCTGCACTGCCCAGCAGTGAAATGAATGTGCGCTACATTCATAACCTCCGTTGAAAATGACATCGTAGGATCCCCATTTAAATACATTAAATGAGGCTCTTTCCTGCTTCAGATAGGCGCTTGGGCCACCCACATGAAGGCCCCCATCAAAGTGCTGGCAGGCAGTTTGGGAGCAGAAACAGGGGAGGTGGGCTTGGGTAAGTGTAGCGCTGCAATTTTTGGAGTGCTAACACCTTGTTCTCACTTGGTGGTGGCAGTGAAAACAGACCCCAAGTATTGCCCAACAGGAAATAATCAAAAGCAAAATGTTTTGCTTTTAAACTCATGCTTGATCAAAGCTATGTTTTTGCTATCAGATTGAATTGGTTTAGGACAGAGTGGTCAAAAAACGACAAGTGCAAATTTTCTTGAAGCTTCTCATGTCCATTACCATGACTTCAGAAGAAACCCCATGTATGTGCATAAATGGGATTTCTGCAAAAACTATGGTGTTGGAGCAGGAGAAACCCCAAGCGAGTTTAGCCAAATGTGTTCTCATAATTTTTGCACTGCCTTTTGTTCCGAGTGGAGTGGGAGCTCATGTGGTGGACATTATTAAACTCTGAGCCTGCCATGTGCAGCAGATTTTCACCTGCATCAGAAAATGAGAGATTAGTATTGTGTCAGTTGCACAAACCGAATCTGAATCCCCTGAGGTGGGAGTTCTGACTTGAAGCTCACATCTCAGAAAATAACTTGGTGCATTTTCAATGACCACTTTCACTGTGAATCAGCAGCATAGTTTCATTTGTTGTGAATCTATAAATGGAATGGAACGATACAATAAGACAGGCTGTGCAGATCCTCTTGCACAGTAATGGTTCTTGTACACACCTAACGAGTTCTATTAGTCTTTGTTTCACAATAGAACATCTGATCCCTCAACAAAAGGTTGATCATTTGATTATTGCAGGTACACAAAGACACAAAGTATTACAAGCAAGATCAATGTTTGTAATTAAATGCTACACTGAAAAGGCTGATTGTATTAATGAGCAGCAAGAATTTGCGCTGAATTTGAAATATTTTTTTAGAGATACAGCACTGAAACAGGCCCTTCGGCCCACCGAGTCTATGCCGACCATCAACCACCCATTTATACTAATCCTACACTAATTCCATATTCCTATCACATCCCCACCTGTCCCTATATTTTCCCTACCACCTACCTATACTAGGGGCAATTTATAATGGCCAATTTACCTATCAACCTGCAAGTCTTTGGCATGTGGGAGAAAACCGGAGCACCCGGAGGAAACCCACGCAGACACAGGGAGAACTTGCAAACTCCACACAGGCAGTACCTAGAATTGAACCCAGGTCGCTGGAGCTGTGAGGCTGCGGTGCTAACCACTGCGCCACTGTGCCGCCCTATAATCCATTCAATTTTGCAGGTTGAAATTGCTTATGAAAAATAAAACTATATTTGGTCCAGTTTGTTCTCTATGGTCAACCTATTCTGTTTCAGAGTCCAAGCTATGTTTATACTGGAAGGGACAAACTGTCCTCTATACATGTTGTTTTTGGACTGTGCTAATTTTCTATTTGAACAAAAAACGTTGACAACACAGAGATATTTCATGATCATAATGAAGCAATTCAAGTTTGCTGAAGGAGATAACACTGAAACCGCTTCCTGTTCAACAAATCCTCCATTGCAATTAGAAAATCAGAAGGTCTGGGTTTTCTTTATCATATAGGCAGGACCAAATGTTCCTGCTAAAATACATTCCTTTGGTCATTGTTAAAAGACAATTAAGTTTTGATAGCAGAGGCCAATTTCAGGTAAGCACATTCCAGTAGCCATGTCAATGACCTTCGGCCTTCACCTGCCAATAACAGAGCCAAATTTAAGGGCGACGACCAGAGCTCAGTAATATTGATATATTGAGTTTGTTTACAAATTGATCATGGTTTTAAATACTGGAATATCTTCTGACCAGATAAAATCAGGTAGGCAGCCTTCCTGATTAGCAAACTATAAATCAGACCATGAGCTTTAAAAATAAGCCCCTGTATCAATTTTTTTCTGATCATGCCCTCTATGAAATGCCTTGGAATATTTTTCCACATAACATAAGAACTAGGAGCAGGAGTAGGCAATTCAGCCCCGCGAGCCTGCTCCGCCATTCAATACGAGCATGGCTGATCTCATCCCGGCCTCAACTCCACTTTCCTGCCCGTTCTCCATAACCCTGCAACCTATTACAAATTAAAAACCTGTCTAAATTTACTCAATGTCCTGGCATCCACCGCACTCTGGGATAGTGAATTCCACAGACCCACGACCCTTTGAGAGAAGTAATTTCTCCTCATCTCTGTTTTAAATCTGCTGCACCTTATCCTAAAACTATGATCTCTCATTCTTGATTGCCCCACCAGAGGAAACATCCTCTCTACGTCTACTTTGTCAATTCCCTTAATCATCTTATATACCTCAAATAAATCTCCTCTCATTCTTCTAAACTCTAGAGAGTAAATGCCTGAACTGCTCAATCTCTCTTCATAAGACAAACCCCTCATCTCTGGAATCAATCTCGTGAACCTCCTCTGAACTGCCTCCAATGCAACTACATCCCTCCTCAAGTAAGGGGACCAAAGCTGTACGCAATACTCCAGGTGCAGTCTCACTAATGCCTTGTACAGTTGAAGCAACACTTCCCTACTTTTATACTCTATTCCTATAGCAATAAATGCCAAAATTCCATTTGCCTTCCTTATTACCTGCTGTACCTGCATATTAGTTTTCTGTGATTCTTGCATGAGGACACCCAGATCCCTCTGCACTGAAGCTTTCTGAAGTTTCTCTCTATTTAGATAATAATTTGCCTTTCCATTCTTCCGACCAAAATGGATAACCACACACTTATCCACGTTAAACTCCATCTGCCAAATTTTGGCCCATTCACCTAACCTATCCATATGCATTTGTAAATTTCTTATCTCTTTATTGCAACTTACTATCCCACCTATTTTAGTGTCATCTGCAAATTTGGCTATAGTACCTTCTATCCCTGCATCCAATTCATTAATATAGATTGTAAGTAGTTGGGGTCCGAGGACCAAAACCTGTGGCACCCCACTAGTTACATCGTGCCAACCAGAAAATGACCCATTTATCCCGACTCTGTTTTCTGGTTAGCCAATCCTCTATCCAAGCTAATAAATTGCCCCTAACCCCATGTGATCTTACCTTGTGTATTAACCTTTTGTGTGGCACCTTATCAAATGCCTTCTGGAAGTCCAGATATACATATACAGGATCCCCATTATCCACTTTACTCATTACATTTTCAAAGAACTCTCGCAAACACGATCTGCCCTTCATAAAACCATGCTGACTCTGATGGATTGCATTTTAACTTTCTAAATGTCCTGTTATTACTTCCTTAATAATGGATTCTAACAATTTCCCAATGGCAGATGTTAAACTAACTGGTCTATAGTTTCCTACTTTCTGCCTCCCTCCCTTTTTGAATAAGGGTGTTATATTAGGATTTTTCCAATCCACTGGAACCTTTCCCACATCCAGGGAATTTTGGAATATTATAACCAATGGATCCACTATCTCCGCTGATACTTCCTTTAAGACCCTAGGATGTAGGCCATCAGACCCTGGGAACTTGTCTGCCTTCAATCCCAATAGTTTGCTCAGTACTTTTTTCCTAATAATGATGATTGTTCTAAGTTCCTCCCTTTCTATAATCTTTGCATTACCTGTTACTATTGGGATGGTATTAGTGTTCGGCACCGTGAAAACTGAAGCAAAATACTGATTTAGTGTCTCCGCCATTTCTGTGTTCGCCACTATTAACTCCCCAGTTCCATCCGCCAAGGGACCAACATTCACTTTAGCTGCTCTCTTCCCTTTTATATACTTACAGAAGTATCCATTTTTATATTTTGCGCTAGTTTTCTTTCATAATTTACCTTTGCTCTTTTTATTACTTTTTTAGTGACCCTTAGTTGATCTTTAAAAGTTTTCCAATCTTCCAACCTGCCACTGGCCGTTGCAATATGGTATGCCTGAGTTTTTGTCTTTACGTTATCCTTAACTTCCTTGCTTAGCCATGGACTTTTCTTCCCCCTCTTACAATCTTTCTTCCTCTCTGGAATATACTTTAGTTGGGAGGGATTGACTATCTCCTTAAACATCTGCCACTGCTCATCAACTGTCCTACCTTTTAGTCTTCCTGCCCAGTCCACCAAAGCCAAATGTGTCCTCATGCCTATGTAATTATCTTTGTTTAACTCCAGAACGCTAGTGTGGGATTCCAGTTACTCATCCTCAAACTGAATTTGAAATTCTAGCATGCTATGATCACTCTTCCCTAGAGGATCCTTAGCTATGAGATTATTAATTAATCCCACCTTATTACATGATGCTGCTCCTTGGTTGGTTCCACAACATATTGCTCCAAAAAACAATCTCTAATACATTCAATGAACTCTACCTCGAGGCTACCCTTGCCAATTTGATTAATCCAGTCTATATGCATATTAAAATCACCCATGATTATTGCCATACCTTTCTTACAAGCCCCCAGTATTTCCTGGTTTATACTGTGCCCCACTGCGGAACAACTGTTTGGGGACCTATAGATTACTCCCACCAAGGACTTCATTCCCTTGCTATTTCTTATTTCTTCCCAGACTGATTCTATGTCTTGATCTCCAGTGCCTATATCATTTCTCACTACAGCACTGATCGCTTCCTTCACTAACAAAGCTACACCACCTCACTTTCCTTCCTGCCTATCCTTCCGAAATACTGAGTATACTTGGATATTCAATTCCCAAACCTGGTTTCCCTGCAACCACATCTCCGTAATCGCCACTAAATCATACCCATTCATCTCTATTTGCGCTGTTAACTCATTAATTTTATTCCGAATGCTTCCTGCATTCAGATACAAAGCCTGTAAGTTTGTTCTATTACCAAACTTCCCTACTCTTGTCCAATTCCTTGGTGCAATATGATGTTCACACATTCTGTCCCTACCTTTTATTTTCTGGTAACAATCAGCCTCATCACTAACCTGCACTCCTACCTTCTCCTTTAATTTTGACTGCCCAATTTTCCATGCAACTGAACCCTCCACCCACCACCACAACCCCCACCCGCGCTATTTAGTTTAAAGCCCTTACATTAAAGGCACTATATAAATACATGTTTTATTGATATTGTTGTGGGGGAACCATAGGTTTATCGGCTTCCTTTTTCCTCAATGCATTAAACGATAAAACACAAAATATAATTTTTCACCAGAAAAATTCAAGTACAGAACTGTACAATAGTCATCATAAAACCGTCATTAGGTCACACCATAAAACCCCTCAAGTAGATCACACCAGAGTAAAAATCACACTCCTGACTTTTTCGAACAGTCAGCTAAATGGCAAAAGATTACTATCATAACCCATGATAGTATAATGGCACCAGCATACAAACCTTCTGTGACCCTTATAATAGTAATAAGACCTTGTAGCAAGCAGCACTTTGATTTTTTTTTTAGATTAGAATATTACAGCGCAGTACAGGCCCTTCGGCCCTCGATGTTGCGCCGACCTGTGAAACCATCTGACCTACACTATTCCATTTTCATCCATATGTCTATCCAATGACCACTTAAATGCCCTTAAAGTTGGCGAGTCTACTACTGTTGCAGGCAGGGCGTTCCACACCCCTATTACTCTCTGAGTAAAGAAACTACCTCTAACATCTGTCCTATATCTATCACCCATCAACTTAAAGCTATGTCCCCTCGTGTTTGCCATCACCATCTGAGGAAAAAGACTCTCACTATCCACCCTATCTAACCCTCTGATTATCTTATATGTCTCTATTAAGTCACCTCTCCTCCTCCTTCTCTCCAACGAAAACAACCTCAAGTCCCTCAGCCTTTCCTCGTAAGACCTTCCCTCCATACCAGGCAACATCCTAGTAAATCTCCTCTGCACCCTTTCCAAAGCTTCCACATCCTTCCTATAATGCGGTGACCAGAACTGCACGCAATACTCCAGGTGCGGTCTCACCAGAGTTTTGTACAGCTGCAGCATGACATCGTGGCTCCGAAACTCGATCCCCCTACTAATAAAAGCTAACACACCATATGCCTTCTTAACAGCCCTATTAACCTGGGTAGCAACCTTCAGGGATTTATGCACCTGGACACCAAGATCTCTCTGTTCATCTACACTACCAAGAATCTTCCCATTAGCCCAGTACTCTGCATTCCTGTTACTCCTTCCAAAGTGAATCACCTCGCACTTTTCCGCATTAAACTCCATTTGCCATCTCTCAGCCCAGCTCTGCAGCCTATGTCCCTCTGTACCCTACAACATCCTTCGGCACTATCCACAACTCCACCGACCTTAGTGTCATCCGCAAATTTACTAACCCACCCTTCTACACCCTCTTCCAGGTCATTTATAAAAATGACAAACAGCAGTGGCCCCAAAACAGATCCTTGCGGTACACCACTAGTAACTAAACTCCAGGATGAACATTTGCCATCAACCACCACCCTCTGTCTTCTTTCAGCTAGCCAATTTCTGATCCAAAGCTCTAAATCACCTTCAACCCCATACTTCCGTATTTTCTGCAATAGCCTACCATGGGGAACCTTATCAAACGCCTTACTGAAATCCATATACACCACATCCACTGCTTTACCCTCATCCAGCTGTTTGGTCACCTTCTCGAAAAACTCAATAAGGTTTGTGAGGCACGACCTACCCGTCACAAAACCGTGCTGACTATCGCTAATGAACTTATTCTTTTCAAGATGATTATAAATCCTGTCTCTTATAACCTTTTCCAACATTTTACCCACAACCGAAGTAAGGCTCACAGGTCTATAATTACCAGGGCTGTCTCTACTCCCCTTCTTGAACAAGGGGACAACATTTGCTATCCTCCAGTCTTCCGGCACTATTCCTGTCGACAATGACGACATAAAGATCAAGGACAAAGGCTCTGCAATCTCCTCCCTAGCTTCCCAGAGAATCCTAGGATAAATCCCATCTGGCCCAGGGGACTTATCTATTTTCACACTTTCCAAAATTGCTAACACCTCCTCCTTGTGAACCTCAATCCCATCTAGCCTAGTAGCCTGAATTTCAGTATTCTCCTCGACAACATTTTCTTTCTCTACTGTAAATACTGACGCAAAATATTCATTTAACTTCCCCTATCTCCTCTGATTCCACACACAACTTTCCACTACTATCCTTGATTGGCCCTAATCTAACTCTAGTCATTCTTTTATTCCTGATATACCTATAGAAAGCCTTAGGGTTTTCCCTGATCCTATCCGCCAATGACTTCTCGTGTCCTCTCCTTGCTCTTCTTAGCTCTCCCTTTAGATCCTTCCTGGCTAGCTTGTAACTCTCTAGCGCCCTAACTGAGCCTTCACGTCTCATCCTAACATAAGCCTTCTTCTTCCTCTTGACAAGCGCTTCAACTTCTTTAGTAAACCACGGCTCCCTCGCACGACAACTTCCTCCCTGCCTCACAGGTACATACTTATCAAGGACACGCAGTAGCTGCTCTTTGAATAAGCTCCACATTTCGATTGTTCCCATCCCCTGCAGTTTCCTTCGCCGTTCTACGCATCCTAAATCTTGCCTAATCGCATCATAATTTCCTTTCCCCCAGCTATAATTCTTGCCCTGCGGTATATACCTGTCCCTGCCCATCGCTCAGGTAAACCTAACCGAATTGTGATCACTATCACCAAAGTGCTCACCGACATCTAAATCTAACACCTGGCCGGGTTCATTTCCCAGTACCAAATCCAATGTGGCATCGCCCCTGGTTGGCCTGTCTACATACTGTGTCAGAAAACCCTCCTGCACACACTGGACAAAAACTGACCCATCTAAAGTACTCGAACTATAGTATTTCCAGTCGATATTTGGAAAGTTAAAGTACCCCATAACAACTACTTTGTTACTCTCGCCCCTGTCGAGAATCATCTTCGCTATCCTTTCCTCTACATCTCTGGAACTATTCGGAGGTCTATAAAAGACTCCCAAACAGGGTGACCTCACCTCTCCTGTTTCTAACCTTTTGAAGGTCTTTTTTGAGAGATTATGTTTAGAAATTCTCAGAATCTGTTAATATTAGAAAGATTTCAGTGAATTTAAATGTCCTATCTAGTAGCTTTGATGTTACTAATCTAACCTTTACACCCGTGCCAATTATAGCACTGCCTGTTGTTTAGCTGCACTGTGCTCACAGCATCATACAATTAAATATTGAAAAGCACTTGCCTTGTAGATTGTTGGCAACATTTGTACAAAAGTTAGAATTCCTGATAAAATTTGATTTTAAAATACATCTGCTTTTGTGTTTACTATTTTAAAAAATATTTCAATAATTATTTCTTCCCACATATTTTAAAGCAGCTCTATATTTCTTAGCACTTGATTATTCACCCTTTGTTTCACTCTCAATGTCAAGAGTTAGAAACTTGTATTTTAAAAAAAATCTGCAAGCTTCATATCATGAATAATTCAGCATTAAAAATGTGTAATGTTGTCCTTTTGCTTTATATTCCATCTTTTGAACTTATGCTAATTTGTCAACAATTGTCCTAAAAATCTATAATAATATTTCCCCTTGTGGCTTTGTAGGTGGTGTTGTACTGAAGCATACAGGTGGGTAGAGTTGCCAACACTCCAGGTTTGCTCTGGAGGCTCTGAGAATGAACAATTAATTGCCGGGACACTGCTGTAGGCAACCCAGGAGAAAGGTCATAGGGACATTAAAAAAATAATGTGCTTTTTTCCATTTTCTTTTGTTTACTAGTTAGAAAAATGTTGGAGGTGGCAGAAAAAGGGTGTTTCACTGAAAATCAAGAATTATACAATTGGATAATGAAGAGTCTGTTTGCTTTCCAATTGACATGGGGAAGGAGGTTGGATGTGTCGGGTGACCAATGGCGCATGCGTGAGAGCGGATTTGTTGGAAGCAAACGGTTGTATGATGAAACCTACAGGAGCATGTCCAGTCAGAGTCGGCACCCCTAAAGTGAGAAAGGTTCCAGGTCCGTATTAAGATGGCTGATTTCACTAGATTGACAATTATAGTAGTAGAGTTGGACTAAGAAAATGCTCCTGTTTGCTATCCAGTGACTCCTCCTGGAAAGTATGCATGTACAGGTTGAACAGGGGACTTGGGCCCCGCATTGTCTTCTACAATTGGTTTACCAGACAAAACTCACCACTTGTACTCACCCACTTGGACTAGTATGTTGCCTGTATGCGTGTAACTGTAAGCCAATGCCATGAAGAGAGAAAATAGGACAATTTTGTCTTCTAATGGAACTTGATCCTCAGGCCTCATCAGCATACTCAGCGCAAACTATTGCCACTGGTCATACCTCCACAGGCAGCTCACTCAAGCTGACAGTCCGACATTGATATCTTTGCTTGGCGCAGTGCCAACTCTGGGCCTGAAAACAGTGAGTAACCAGAGGACATCTCACACCAGCACAATCAGAACTGAACAAGAGTTGTTGACTTAATGACAGGAAGGCAATTAAATAATGCAAGTACTATTATATATTGCTGTATTTTAATGATTTAATTTCTTCTGAACTGTCACTTTACAAGGAAATAGAACACTGGTAAAAAGATAATCATAAATGAAATGAACAAAAGTGATTTACAAAAGGCCTGTCAAGTCTCACAAGTTTTGATAAACCTTTCTGCAAGGTTCACTGTGGGAAAATAAAGAAACAGAGCATGTGGACAGACAAATCACACAACGTTATCCAATTGAAATGCAATTTCAAATCACCTCCATGCTGGAGAGACCATTTATTTCATTAGGATTGCAATCTGTCTCGGTGTGTTTTTCTCATACAGTTTTATTGTTGGCAATGGGCTGGCATTGAGAATTAAATAGAAGTGGGTCAGAGGCCAGCAGGACATGCAGAAAGCATTGGTAGAAAATTGAGAGAGATAATTCTTCACCTTGTGGTGCAGTCAGAGCCTGCATCAAGCGCAAAGATGGATCAAGAAGCAATTGGGTCATGGCAAAAAGCATAGTAGAAATACAATGACAGAGATAGTCAGACCACAGTCCATCACAGGGAGGGAAGCAAAAAGAAATTATCAATAGGTGGCAGTCAGATCTCTGAATCAAAATTGTTCATGGTCCAGTGAATAAGCTCATAGCTACCTTTAGTGCCTCTCTGCATACTCTCTAAAGCTCTCAACAAGACATTCATTGCTGCCTCTTTATAAACAGCTCCCCAAATGCCATATCTTCTCTCTAGCCTCCCATTCTCCAGGCTCTGCAAGCTTCAGCTCATCCAAAATTTTGCTGCCTGAATCAAGTCACAGACATCTATCCTTGTTCACCTACATTGGCTCCCCATCCACCAATATCTCCAATTTAAAATAATTTTCCCGAAGCTGGGTCCCAAGGATAAGATGTCCAATTTGATGGTTAGGATTTACCTGTTGTTTGTTACTGAGTGCCAGCAAAACAAATGGCTCCTTTGCCCTGTATAGCCAGTGCAGATCTCTCCTATGTCCGACAACACCAGCTTTACCTTTTTTAAGCTACATGAACTACACATGAATTTTATATTATCATAATTAAACAAATATAGTCCTTGTGATCTGTGAACACTCAACAGCAGCACTTATCAACCAGTGTTTGTAAATGATTACACAACTGAACCCAGAGCTCCTTTCAGCATGTGGGAAATTTATGAATAATTTAAGTAAACAAACGACAATTACCTAATCCTGACTTTATTTATCGGAAGCATGCTTACATAACCTTGTCTTCTATTAATAGCAGTGTTTTACATATTAACTCTTAGTGGGATTTTGTAAGATCTTTACTTAATTTTGGTAACAGAGAGAAAGATAGTTTGACAGAAATTGATAAATCAACATTGCTGCGAGACACGGGGGAACCTTAGCAGTTTATCCATGTGCTTTCCATATCACATAATTACCTCTAAATTGTGAAAACTTCCAGAAACATGCAGGTATGCTTTTCACTTAGTTTGTCAGAGCATTACTACCCATTTTTCTTTGTTCTATTAATGCTATTGTTCTTCCCTGTGAAATCCTGTATCTTTTGTTGGTAGCAAGCTTTCATGCTATTTATAAAAGTGAAATCTTGTCTTTTTGGTGTGGTTTCCTAAATTGGGGTCAATTGGTGGATTCGATTCTTTTCATTTGTAGGTGGTCTCCAAAGGGGATCATAACATTTTGGAAGGCAAGATTCACAGGGTGGTGGGGAATTCTACTCTTTGAAATGCAGTTCTGGCAGAATGGAACTTCTGCGCCCCTCTCTGTATCCACCCTAACTGTGACTCATTTTCCTGCGCTGGGATGACTCCACTGTCAAGAGTAAGCCCACCAGCATGAGGGCAGGGAATATCAGCAACGCTGCAATGGGGACATTCCAACACTAGAAGAGGTAGCAAGGGACCTTAAAAGGGCAGAACTGTTGGAAAGATAGCACCAAGATTGTCAGCAAAGACAGGGGCCTTCAGCAGATAATTGCTGTGCCTGACTTGAAGGAGGCTGCTAGATGGTCCCGTCCCTCCAAGGGGGAACCTCAGATTGACTACTGCCATTTCCCTGAGCCATCTTCTACATAGAAGTCCCCAAGAATAAGGGAAAAGTGGAGGGAATGGAATGAAAATCCACCAAAGGCACAGTGCCCAAGCTTGCCATTATTTTCAGGCAGTGGGCAAGGAAGGAGCAACCAGTGGAGGCCCAGATGAGGACATGAGGAGGATTGAGGCAATGCTAGAGCTCAGGAGTCACATATTTTATCATTCTCTGCTGTGATCCCACCCTATTTTGGGTGGCATCATAGAGAATTCCCTTCAATGGGACATAGATCTTTTCACGGTCCACTTGGAATGTAACTTACCAAGAAAATCAAGGCTGTAACTTACCCTCTGGATCCATGCTGGCTGCTGTTTAATTGGTGTTATCTTATTGGCTATCTGCAAGTTCTCTCCTGATAATCAGTTTCATTCTTTTATCCAACATTGAACTAGTAGCAGCCTGGGGGTGTTTTCTTAACCCTTTTAAAAATGGATGCCACTTTAGCCTGTTTCCAGTCAAAGGACCTCCCCAGTGTTTAAATCCATCTTAAAGGCTCATAACTTCACCTCTTGTCCCTCTTAGTTCTCGAAGGTAAATATCAATCCCTAGACATTATTTGTTCTGAGCCATTTTAGCTTGTGTGTAATTCCCTCTCATTTATTGGTTATTAATTTAATTGGATTATTGCTATTTATGGAGGACACGTTGCAGCTCATCTTTTCTCTAGAAAATATTTGCAGAAAGTAATCATGGAATATATTAAATATCTTATGCCTGACCTCTTCGCTAACAACTCTCTTCCGATTAAACTATTACACTTTGAACTCTGAGCACACTCTTAACATGTTTCTGTATATTGTTACGGACTGGTAAGAGATGCATGGTTCCCCTTTTCACCTCTCAACTGACTAAAGATTCCTTTTTTAAAAAATGGGTGTTTTTTTAACCCCTGAGTGCTTTAATTATCAAGAATAAACAGATCACAGGTTTTCTCATAAGTTTAAAAGAAAGACAGATGTTTATTATACAATACCCAAAATAGCTGCAACAACACCCACTCTCATACAGCTACAGACACACTCAAGAAAAGATAGCGATTATAAAGATAACATGCGTTAGGTCTGATGATTTTAAAGAATCCTCTGTTAAACTTGCTTTTCCCCAGTGTGAAATGGTGCAGGCCTGTAATCTTTTTCCTTGTTCACTGAAGAAAGACTTGGGAGGTTCAGAAAGATGGATGTGCTTTTGTAGACTGCTCCTGTTATATTCTAGCCAAAGGTCAATGGCGAAGTCCTGTAACGATTTCTTAGGTAGGGAGCTCAAGGCCAAACTCCAGTCGCTGCCTACATGTAGTTCAAAGCTGGTAATCTTAGGCAGGGTCCTGTCTTTTTGATGACATAGATGGATCTCCTTTGTCTGCCCAGAATACACCTTTATTAAAGTTGCTTTTCAGAAATCCAGTTTCTGTCATGTAACCATACTTTGTCCTTCCAGTGTCCTCATAAATGATTTCTGATGGTAAGGCCATTGTTCAACAATTGATTCTGGATGTCATTCATCCTCATGTCACCTTGTTAAAGTAAGGCTTTTCAAACCCATTCTTTGGAATTTGAATTTGGAGTCAACATGTCTGCAACAGTATTGTTAACACAATCATTGGAGAGAAGCAGCCATCACCCCAGAAAAGGTTGTTTGCATTTTAAATAATTCTCATGGATACACCCAGAAAGGTTGTTTATATTTTAATGACTTCTCCAAGACTTGTCCAGACATGAACATTAGCTTAGGTTCTTATAGTTCTATGTGTATTGGCAGGAAAGGAAAGGTCACCTTTCCATTTTGTTTATAAGAAAAGTGTCCTTTTCAGGTTTACTTCATAAGTTCATTTTATAGTTCCATAAGTTTGAACTGCATGGACATGAAAATACTCCTGTATTCGTTCCAGTGAACTATACATTTCTCCCTGCAGTTTTAGTTTGTATTTCTTCCTTATTTCACCTCTGATTAATTTGCTGATCCATAGTCTATTTTGGTTTACACTTGTTTTGTCTACACTTGCTTATCCTAGGTATCTGTTCCTGCTGCATGCTCATATTATGCCTTTAAAGCATTCCATTTGCCAGCTGCTTCAAGTGTTGTTGAAAAATGGAACCCAAAACAATTTGCTTGAAAGCACAGACTGTTGATTGAATCATAAGATGATCAAATCACAAATGAAAGGATCAAGTCTGAGAGCTGCAGATCAGCCAGTTTTGATATTCTCACTGAGATGGCTTTGTCAATTCAATCTAATTTCCAGACAGAATATCATACAACAGAGAGGCATCCCATCACTGTATTAAGAGACACAGCCAGCTCAAATCACACTATAAGTGACATTGGGCAATAGCAGAGGAATCAGCATCATATCATTCTCACTGGCAGATGAAGCATAGTGGCAAGCAGCGTGTAAGTGTAGGAGAAAAAAAAGGCAGTTCGTAAGGACGTTGCCTCCTGAAAAATAACAATTTATACTATTTATATACAGTTTTCCAAACATCGACATTCAATGGTATTACAAAATGCACATGCTTCCTAAAATGGAAATGTTCTGTTTTGTCATTCAATATTTCTTTTTAAATTATTGTTCTACATATTTATAGAGTGCAATTTCAAAGATCATCTTCTTCTTCTTTGGCCTCCTTGTCTCGAGAGACAATGGGTAAGCGCCTGGAGGTGGTCAGTGGTTTGTGAAGCAGTGCCTGGAGTGGCTATAAAGGCCAATTCTAGAGTGACAGACTCTTCCACAGGTGCTGCAGATAAAATTGGTTGTCGGGGCTGTTACACAGTTGGCTCTCCCCTTGCACTTCTGTCCTTTTTCCTGCCAACTGCTAAGTCTTTTCGACTCTCCACTCTTTAGCCCCGCCTTTATGGCCGTTGGCCAGCTCTGGCAATCACTGGCAACTGACTCCCATGACTTGTGGTCAATGTCACAGGACTTCATGTCGCGTTTGCAGACGTCTTTAAAGCAGAGATATGGACGGCAGGTGGGTCTGATACCAGGTGACGAACTCGCTGTACAATGTGTCTTTGGGGATCCTGCCATCTTTCATGCGGCTCACATGGCCAAGCCATCTCAACCACCGCTGGCTCAGTAGGGTGTATATGCTGGCCGCCTCGAGGACTTCTGCGTTGGAGAAACAGTCCTGCCACCTGATGCCAAGGATTCTCTGGAGGCAGCGAAGATGGAATGAATGGAGACGTCGCTCTTGGCTGACATACATTGTCCAGGCCTCGCTGCCATACAGCAAGGTACTGAGGACACAGGCTTGATACACTCGGACTTTTGTGTTCCGTTTCAGTGCGCCATTTTCCCACACTCTCTTGGCCAGTCTGGACATAGCAGTGGATGCCTTTCCCATCCGCTTGTTGATTTCTGCATCGAGAGACAGGTTACTGGTGATAGTTGAGCCTAGGTAGGTGAACTCTTGAACCACTTCCAGAGCGTGGACGCCGATATTGATGGATGGAGCATTTCTGACGTCCTGTCCCATGTTGTTCGTTTTCTTGAGGCTGATGGTTAGGCCAAATTCGTTGCAGGCAGCCGCAATCCTGGCGATGAGTCTCTGCAGACACTCTTCAGTGTGAGATGTTAATGCAGCATCGTCAGCAAAGAGGAGTTTCCTGATGAGGACTTTCCGTACTTTGGTCTTCGCTCTTAGACGGGCAAGGTTGAACAATCTGCCATCTGATCTTGTGTGGAGGAAAATTCCTTCTTCTGAAGACTTGAACGCATGTGACAGCAGCAGGGAAAAGAAGATCCCAAACAATGTAGGTGCGAGAACACAGTCCTGTTTCACACCACTAAGGATAGGAAAGGGGTCTGATGAGGCGTCGCTATGCTGAATTGTGCCTTTCATATTGTCATGGAATGAGGTGATGATACTTTGTAGCTTTGGTGGACATCCAATCTTTTCTAGTACTCTGAAGAGACCACGTCTGCTGATGAGGTCAAAGGCTTTGGTGAAATCAATGACAGCAACGTAGAGGGGCATCTGTTGTTCACGGGATTTCTCCTGTAGCTGGCGAAGGGAGAACAGCATTTCAATGTTGTATCTCTCTGCTCGAAAGCCACACTGTGCCTTAGGGTAGACATTCTCAGCCAGCTTCTGGAGCCTGTTTAAAATGACTCGAGTGAAGACATTCCCCACTATGCTGAGCAGGGAGATTCCACGGTAGTTGGTGCAGTCACCGTGGTCACCCTTGTTCTTATAGAGGAATAGATATATTCTTATAAAGATCACTTGTCTTGGAATTAGCACATCCTACGCTAAGTCTGAGCATTTCCTAATACTTTAAGTTGTCCTGACTTCGTTCCCAGACAAAAATTGTTCATCATTCAAATACAGAGTAATTCTAAATAAGTTTTAGAAATTTAAGAGTGGTGCAATTTTAGTTTGTAAGAATATGAGATTTAACTTGACAGTTCACTACAAAATGAACTGTTTAATATGAATAGATGTTCCTGCACAGAAGAACATCTCTTTTTATAATCTAGGCTGTGACTGAGCACTGGATCGAAGCTGAACTATCCATCTGCTGTGTGGCTTGGCACCAGCGCTTTGCTTCCATTATATAAATAGAACAGTCAGCTGGAAAATGCAAATCCTTAGAGGAGAGTTTGATGTTTTAAATAGATTAAACGAGTAATTTTAAAAACCACATTTCTGACTGCCTCATTTCAGGAGATATTTTTGGTTGAGTCAGGGTGGGGGATGTTGGTGGCGGAGGAGATGAGCAGGTGTGACTGCAGACAGACAATTGGATCCAAAGAAAGAAGTGCATTTATACAACACATTCATTAATATCTCTCTCCAGACCATTCCAAAGCATTTCATGTCCACTGATTTGGTTTGACATGCAGTGACTGCTGTTATGTAGGCAAATGTGGCAGTTTTTTTTATGAAAGACAACAGATATGAGATGAATGACCAGACTAATCTGTTTGATGGTGTTGGTTAAGGCAAATGTTGAACAGGACCCTGGGAGAACTCCCCATTCTCCTTCGAATAACATTATGGGATTTTAACATTCACCTGAGTACTAGAACAAACAGATGCTTCACCTACAGAACAACACCTCCAGTGATGCAGTGTTCACTCTATTGTGCTTATGTGCACCAGTCCTGGAGAAAGCATGGGTAGCAGCTCTATTTACTGAACAGGTTTAATTTAATTAGTTTTATAATACATTTTCCTTTCAGCAGCTACCTTACAAATTCCAAGCTCCAAACATTAGCACAGCTTGCACTAATCTGTGTAGTATTAAGGACAATGAGCAATATATATCCCACTATAGCAAATCCAGACCCTAACAATGCTGTCTACACACTGACACATGTATGAATCATCTCCAAACACTGATTTACCACATATTTAAGTTACATGATAGTTAGGCTTTGTAATCCCAGATGTTAATGGTTTCACAGGAATTTCTGAATTTCATCTTGCATGTGTTGGGATTTAGGAATAGAGACCTCGAAAAGAGGATTATTATTTACTGTCATAAAATAAGAAACTCTGATAGTAGTTAAAATATAAAACATAAATAAAAGTCCATAAGATGGCTTCTCAATGGCAACTAGGGATGGACAATAAATGCCAGCTTTGCTTGGGATGTCCATATCTTAAAAATTAATAATCTTTTTTAAGCTTACAAAAATAAAATCACGATTCTTCTCTAATCAACAAGTCAGATCAAAAAGATTGAATAGTAAAGCATAGATCCGACCTTCTATTCCACTGTCACAAGGTACAGTAACCCCATACCCGGTAAACTAAATATCACCAGAGCCTTGAAGAGCCTAAAACAGATGATAAATTCATCATCAATAACTTCTGCCTCTCCCTCTTCTGACCTATTGCAGAACCTTTTACATTTTGCCTTTTCTACCCAACTTTTCTCTTCCCTTTCCCAAGGGTGGGAGAATCCAAAGCTGCAACCCTTTACAGTTTAGCCCCTTGGAATCATTACAAGTAAAGGCCACGTCTTCAGAGCGACATTAAAGATCCATCAAAAAGCAGGAAAGACTCCGAGTAACCTGGTGAAAATTCCTCATTCAATCATCATGAAACACAGAAATAAATGGTCATTCATCTCACTTGCTGTTTCAGGAAACTTGGGGCAGGATTTTCCTTCCAGGGCAGGAAAAGGATGCGGGACTGTTTCTGGGTGAAAATCCTACTCCCGGGGGGAAGCAGTCATAGCCCCTGATTTTTACAGGGGAAGACTGTTAATTGGTTGCAGAGCAGGTTGGGCAGCTAATAGCAGCTGCAGGGACAGAGGTAGGTCTGAAAGAGAGCGGGCCCAATTTAAACCACCCACGGCAACTATTACTGTGTGGTACTGTTACTGATGGAGCAGGAGAGGCAAAGGGCTGGGACCCAGGGCAGGGCTGTCCCACGCTTTGTGAATGCCGACCTGGAGGTGCTCCTTGAGGGAGTGAGGGAATGGAGGGAGGTCCTCTTTCCAGAGAGTGACAGGAGAAGACCACCTTCCCATGCCAAACAGACCTGGATCGAGGTGGCGGAGACAGTGAGCAAGCGGAGTGTGGTCTGCAGGAACTGGGCCCAGTGCAGGAAGAGGTTCAATGACCTTATTTGCTCTGACAAGGTGAGTGCGATGCTGAACCCTCAGGCTAGTCATCTGGGTATTCACCCTCCCCCCAGTAGACACTCCAGCTGAAGAGCCTGAGGGTGCATGCTGCACCTGACCATCAGAGGAATGTGTGCCCAGGGTACTTACTGACCCCTCAGCAAGGCTCAGAACCACAGTGCTGCTGACAGCCTGCCAGCACTGATGCATGCAGCCTCTTATGTATATGAGCTGTCGGCATTGGCCATAAAGGCCAGCAGTGCCTTATCTCTTTTTTTTTTTTCCCTTGCAGGAGAAATAGGTAGATAATGCCCGCAAGAGGGCCCAGACAGGAGGAGGGGTTCCAACACATCATCACCATAATGGAGGAGCGAGCCATTGGGGAAGGAGAGATGGGCAGCCCTGATAGAGAGGGTGAATAGAAGCTGGAGTATGTGCAATAAGGGAGTGCATTGCACTCCAGCCCATCTGGCCGCATGCTGAAGACTGAGCTGCATTGGGAAGCCTTAGTAGTGCAAAGGCTTCAGCTTTCCAAGGCTAATTCTCATGATCTCTTGTGTCTCCCACAGGTTCAAATGTCGAGGCACAAAGACTGATTCCTGCACCATCACTGAACCAAGCACTGCCAGAGCAGACCTCAGATCAAGCACTATCACACTTCACAAGCACACCCTCCACCAGCACAGATACAGTCACTTAGGTGGATCCTTGCGCATGATTAGATAGGATGGCACAAGGTGATGAGCACATCATAAATGTACAGGAGGAGGTGACAGAGGCAGAGGCAGATGTGGGCAATCACCCTCTGAGTAGTGCATGGTCATGGGCTGAGAATGGAGGAGTCCAACCAACTCGTGTGTCACCATGGCTCAGGGCGTTGAGCACATGAGCTCCTCCATAGAGAGAGTGAATAACATTATGGAGAGTAATATGCGGCAGCACTCAGAGTGCATGCAGGAACTGCACACTGACGGTAGCAGCATGCTACACTCTGAAACACTGGTCAGCAGTGCTGATGGCGCAGAGATGTTTGCAGGGGATGCCAGTTGCATCCCAGCTGATGGTCCCCTCCAGCAATTCGGAGCACCAGTCAAGGGCTGAGGCTGTCACTGAGGAGGATGAAGTTACCACCCCGCATGGGGCGCCATCATCATCAAAGGCCTCCTTGGTCTCTCTGACAGAGGGTCCATCTGTGCAGTAGGGCCCAGGGAAGGAGGCTGTCCTGCAATGAATTCAGTAAAGCAGCCTCTCGAGATGCCCCCACCAGCACCTGCAAGACAAGGACGTACGCCACGTGCATCTCAGCCGCAAGCAGAGACAAGTGAGCAGGCTGTCTCCACCTTATCCAATGTCACAAAGGCAGCAGCGCTTAGAAGTAACAAAGAGCAGAGGTCACCGAGTGGGTCACTGAGTCATCTATCACCTGTAACTAAGCTCTTTTTGTCTTTTGAGCACCAATTAAATATTGACACGTAAAGCCAGATGTCTGAGCCTTCTTTTATCAATGGTGGGACAGAAAATGTGGGATGACGTGGTATCGAGGAGCAAGGGTCTGTGAACAGTGACGTTGTAACTTCTGGGCAGATGTGCATCCTTCATTGCTGGTAAGAGTTGAGCTGTTCCAGGCATTCTCTTGGGCAGTCAAAGTGAGTTCCAGATCTTGCTGTTCATCCTGGGATGGAGGGGCTCAACTGAAATGTGCCTGGATCAGATGATCTCTGATTTTGATGGCATCGTGACCAGAATCTTGAGCGCCATGCTGGGCGCAGCCACCTCCCTGCGCAGCCAGAGCACCTCAGTGTTCGGCATCTACTTCTTCCTCCTCCTCATCCTCTTTCACCTCCTGCTCCTCCTCCGATGAGCTTAGTCCATCTCGAGCATCACTAGCTTCAAGGTCCACACCTCTCTGGAGGGCCATTGTTGTGGAGAGCGCAGCAGACCATCACAATGCTTGAGACACTTGCAGGAGTGTACTGCAGGAACCATCCAGGTACCAAAACCTTATCGTCAGAAGCCTGATGGCCTGTTCAATGGTGGCCCGAGTGAGCAGATGGCTTTGGTTGTAGTGCCTTTGTGGTTCTGTCTCGGGTTCCCATAGAGGAGTGAGTAGCCATCTCTTCAAGGGATAACCCTTGTCCCCTAGAATCCATCCATGGAGTTTGGGCGGGTGCAGTGGATTGAAAAGCTGCGGCAGCCTGGACTGGCAGAGGATGAAGGCATCATGGCAGTTGACAGGAAAGCAAGCACACACATGCAGGAAGCTCTTGTTGCGGTCACAGACTGGCTATACATTTAGGAGGTGGAAACCCTTCTTGTTGATAAATCTCACTGGGTGGTCAGTTGATGCTTTGATGACCACATGGATGAGATTGATGAAGACCTGCACCTGGGAGAATCCAGCGATGGAGGTGAAACCAACTGCGCTTTGCACCTGCAAGGCCCCATCTGTCCGCATTGAATGTACTTCCTCGCTCTCCCAAATAGGGCATCAGTGACCTGTGAGACGCAATGGTGTGTTACTGCTTGTGAGATGCCCCCAAGGTCCACAGCTGATCCTTGGAAGGAGCCAGAGGCGAAGAGGTCCAAGGCCACAGTGACTTTGACAGCTACTGGCAGGGCATGGCAAGCCGTGCTGCAAGGTCTTCCATGATGCGGTCACAAATCTCTGTGACCATCTGCCAGGAGAGTCGCAGTCTCCTGCGATACTGGTTCTCTGACATGTCCAGGTAGCTGCATTTTTGGCGGTGCAGCCTATGCTGAGGGTATGGCCTCAGTTGCCTTTCTGCTCCTTGTCCCTCTCTTCTGCCCTCTGCATTCCCAGGGCTCTGCCCGTCCTGCAGAGGATGTTGTTCTTCGTTGCCACTGGACCTGAAATCTGAGAGTCTTGCTTCCATTGCCATCTGCTTCCCTCCTTGTGCTCAGGTGGCCTGCCAATTGTTTGGAAGCTTTGCCCCCTCCTCTTATGCCTTTGCAACACCAGAAGAGTGATGACCCCCCTGCACAGCCCGAGCGCTAAGTCACCACTCTCCTGAAGGCACTGTGACTGAGTCACCCTCTGAGCCCTTCTCCCTTTTACGGGCCTACCCAATTTTTTGGGGTGGCCATGACATCTCCCCGCTGTCTATCTGCCTCCATGCACCCTGATCTACCCCGATCCAGTGTCCAACACATGCGTTCCCACCAAAATCACAACATGCCCTTCAATGAGCTCTTGAAGAGCTCCTTAACAAACCTAATTGCAGTTATCAACAGATGGGGTGGGTTCTTGGGGCCACCCTCTCCTGAACCCTGGTGAAACTGGCTGGCAGCGAGAATGGTGATGGGGAACTGGCATGCCAGCCAGTGCTGGTATTTTCACCCCCACCCTGCCTCTGTTCCCACCTGAAAATTCAGCCCTTGGTGGTGCAGGTTAACTGCTGCATTAACCTGCACAGGAAAACTAACTTCCAAAAGTAATTCAGCAGGTCTGGCAGCATCTGTGGAAAGAGAAGCAGAGTTAACGTTTCGGGTCAGTGACCCTTCTTCGGAACTCCGGGTTCCGAAGAAGGGTCACTGACCCGAAACGTTAACTCTGCTTCTCTTTCCACAGATGCTGCCAGACCTGCTGAGTGATTCCAGCATTTCTTGTTTTTGTTTCAGATTTCCAGCATCCGCAGTATTTTGCTTTTACTCCAAAAGTAATTAATTGTTTGTGAACCATCTGAGATAGCCTGAGGACATGATGAAACACCTCGGGAATGCAAATACTTTCTTTTTTTCTGTAATCATCCAAGTATCTGACAAGGTGTGTATTTAAAGATTCAAGGAAAGAAATTTCTCTGTCGCTAGGAGAATTGTGATTTTGAGAATGCAATTGTTTGTGCGTCATTAGTGGCGGATAAAAATGGTCATTCTCCTGTATTTTCTTAAAAGAGGATTTTTACCCTTCCAGAATAATCTCACTTTTTCAAATCATGTTATTAACTTAGTTCTCATTTTAATTGATGCGAATATTTCCAAACTATTGCATACTTCTTTGGGCAAAATACTCAATGGTCAACTATTCCGGCCACCTGTGTTTCCGATGACACATTTGCTGCTAAGAATATCGAGAAAGAATCTAATAAAGGACTAACAGTTCCTGTTTAAGGCTTGTCCCCATGGCAACTACTTTATTAAAGGTTTTTTTGGTTGAGACGAGAGGACTGAGAAACAGCTGGAAAACATTGACACTAATTAGGAGTTGAGAGGAATGAGTGTTTCAATAAAAGGAAAGGCTTCAGTACTGGAGTTTACTCCCATTGTTGCACAGGTTCCAACCAATCAGCATTCATGTGGGCACAATGCAAAATTCAGCTGGAAATGTAGACGCTTGTCAACTAACGATCTTCAGAATTTTCTCCTTTCAACTGATTATGGCCATTAGATAAAGGCTTTTCATTTCCTTTTATCTAGTTGGAAAAGAATGTTTTTGTGGAAGCCAACTTGTGCAGTTACCCTTGGGTTAAAATTATTGCATCCAGTCAGAATCATCTTTTTTGAATCTGTGTGTATTGTCTAATATGCTTAACGCAATAGAAGATTTGTTAATCATCTCTTTACTTCACACAATGGTTATAAGATCAGATCCCAGAGTTTGACAACATTTTTGATACTACCCTCTAAGTTTTGCTATATTTTTCTATTAGAAAATCACACTTCCACACAGTCTACGAGTTCCGTCCAGTAAAATGAATGCTTGGAAAACTGTGTTAGTAGACAACAAAAGGCGAATATGAGAAGAAAATCAAACTCATTCTTACAGCTTTAGCAGTTCAGAACTTAGCTTTTTGCTTCTATGAATACTGTTAGACTTTTGCCTCTGTTGGTTCAATTGGATTTAAACAATCTAACTTGATTAATCTAACTGACCAGATTTACAGACATCTAGTTGTTGAAAAGTATGAGGTCATTCGAGTTCGACATCGAAAATCAATTTGTGGTTTTTAGATATCATTACTACTTCATGGAAAAAGCATGCTAGCTTTAAAATAAAATGGTAAAAATATATATTTTTATACAAGCAATGACATATTTTTCCCACTGGTACATTCAGCTGAATTCCAAGTGAATACTTTGCTCGACTACAACTAACTCTTTGAGGTTTGTTGAGAAAAGCCTTCAAGTATGAGGCTCAAAGGTCTTTCCTTGTTAAAGAAAAACATTAAGCAGCAGTCACACATTTTAGCTGCATTTTTACAGTTTAATTTTATAATGAGTTCATAATTTTACTCAACTAATTACAACCATATGGTGAACATGACACTTAAACTACAAACCAAGATATCTGTATGAAACAATATTTAATAATATTCTACATACACAATCACTCTGACAAGTTTATATAATGGATTTTGCATTAATAATGATGGTGACGTTTGCAGCCATTACACTGCTGAAACTGACAGTGACTTTGCGAGTGTGCATGATAACATGGAAATCCTCAGTTGCTGTAGGCGATTCTGTGCTCCTCCACAGGATGCGCTATCTAACTCCTCGACATTGAAAAATAATTCAGGAAACATGGCACTGGTGGGAATTTGGGCTAACTGCCCACTTCTTACAATCTTTTTGCACCAGAAACTTTTAGGGCCAATTCGAGGCAGCACAATGAGCCTCTTCTGGCATTTGCAAATATTTAATGAGTTATGAGTTTAATGAGGCCACCATAGTATTGAAAGGAGGATTTCTACAATGAATAACACTTTCAAAATGTATGAGAAATGCAGGTATCAGATTGTTCAATTTTTCTCTTCATATTTACCTGACTTTAAAATTTTTGTTCAAATATGTCACTTTTTGACATGATTCTGCTCACATTTATATGACTTTTTAAAATCCTGTTTACATGCACATGACATCTTAAAGATGATTTCTGCAATTTTTTTTGAAGGGTACTGCAACAGCTTAAAGAGGAAGACTGTGAGGGAGAACCATACTTTCAAAGCCGAAAGATTCTGTGGGCATTGCTTCTTTTCACTGTCCCACGTGCTCTAACGTTTCCTACCATTTTAGACTACGCTGCAGAGATGCATTGGGTTCCACATCATGAAGAAATTCTCTGGGCTTTCCAATAAAGGTTTTCACCTGGACTATCACATCAGGTCAGTGTTTTGGCGGAGGTCAGTGGGGAGCAGCAGCAAAATATACAGATTTCCATTTCCACACTTAAAAATTAAGATATTTTCAAGTTCTCCAGAGGTATTTGATTAAATGCTTCATGTTATTATTCTTCGTAAGAATAACTTGATGACATTAGGCAAAAAGCAGCATTAACTATTGGATTTTGGTATTCAACAGACAGCAGGTTGAGCTCCCATTCCGAGGCCTGAGTTCACATTCCAGGCGTGAGTGTACAAAATTAATTGTTGGAATGCTGCACAAGTCAGGAGTGTACTGGAATACCCTCCACTTGCCTGGATGAGCACAGCTCCAACAACACTCAAGAAGCTCGACACCATCCAGGACAAAGCAGCTCGCTTGATTGCCACCTCATCCACCACCTTAAGCATTCACTCCCTCCATCAATAGCGCACAGTGGCTGCAGTGTGTACCATATACAAGATGCACTGCAGCAACTTGCCGAGCCTCCTTTGACAGCACCTTCCAAACCTGCAACCTCCCCCACCCATGCAGGACAAGGGCAGCAGACACATGGGACTACCACCATCTGCAAGCTCCCCCTCCAAGCCATGCACCATTCTGACTTGGAGATATATTGCCATTCTGTTACTGTCATTGGGTAGAAAGGCTGGAACTCCCTTCCTTACAGCACAGTGCAGCAGTCGAGAAGGAAACTCACCACCACTTTCTCTGTGGCAATTAAAGATGGGCAACAAATGCTGGCCTTGCTAGTGATGCTCAAGAATAACAAGAAAGTGCAACCCAATTTATCAGTATATAAGTGATAGGTGATGGAGGACCAGAAAACACATGGAGAAGTTATGTAAGCATGGGACTATGTCAGGAGGCTTTTCCTTTCACAAAAGGCCATCAAACTTTGGGAAGAATTGCTGTCTCATGCAGTGAGTGTGGATTTACTGCAGACATTCAAAAGGGAGCTGGACAAATGGATATGTGTGGTCTGATAAAATTTTTTATTCAATAACACTTCAGAGATTGCCTTACTTTGACTCTCTCCCTCTGCAACAACACAGAAACAAAATTGGAAACGTGGACAGATAGGCCAGAATCTTCACAACTAATTAAATTTGAGGGTGTCGGGAACATTTCCGGGTCCCAACCCTACTCATTTCAGCTTTCCGCCTGCCTGTGCGATCTTATGCGAGGCGTTCGCTGTCCAATTATGGACAGTGGGTAGCACATGGCAACAGGAGGGTGAATCAAAGGGCGCCCATGGGAGAACCGTCTGGCAGCCCCATTGGGACAGGTGAGCGCTGTTCAGGCAGAGAGAGAGCGAGAGGGCCACCTCAAAATGGAGGTGCTCATGAAAGGGTCCAAAAGGCATACGAGAAGCGAAGGACTAGAACTGTCAGGGGCATCAGTCTGGAGTGGGAACTCTTCCACATGAATGCATTTGGCCATGGATGTCCCACATAGAGCCTTTTTGATCCTTTATACCAGCACATGCAACAGGCTATGATGGCAAGATAACTTCCGACCTTGAAGCCGTCTCTGAAGCATTGCTGGGCTCCAGACACAGCAGGGGCCTGTGGAATGCCAGAAAACCTGCCTCCCTCTTCGAGAATTGCTGTTAATTGAGGCCTTATGTATCTTAATTGCCTGCCCTTCTCCAGCAGGTGGGTTCCTGATTCCATTGACAGCCTGTCCCTAGGAAACTCACCCAGAAGCAGGACCACATTGGGGAGCTGTCCAGATTGGGTTTCCCCCTATTTTCCTGGGCCCACGGCTCCAAGGGCCAGGAAAATCCCAGTCATAGTCACTGAAGGGCATCATCAAATCGTAAGGCTTTGGAATGGGTCGATCGTGACATGTAGTTTAAACCAGTCCATTGCTACCTCACGGAGATGCAGGTTTTCTTGAATTTGTGCTCACAGAACTGTATCTCAATACCACCTCACTAGACCTACACCATGTCTCTATTTTATTCTGATATTGAACATTTGAGTGTCAATTTTATTAGCCAATACCTTTTGAGCACAAAGCCTAGATTGACATTTCAATTGATCATGGCACTGTCGGAGGAACCATCTTTCAGATGAAACATTAAATTAAAACCCCGTTGTCTGTTCAGATAAGTGTAAAAGACCCCATGGTATTATGTGAACAGAAGGAAGCTCTATCCCTGTGCGCTGGCCAAGATTCATTCCTCAAAGTGGCACCTTGCTGTGTTCACATTAGCTGCTAGGTTTGCCTACAAAACAACAGTGATTACACTTGAAAACAAATCTATTGGCAGTGCAGTACTTTGGGACATACTGATGGCCTGAAAGGTGCTATATGAATGCTAATTCCTTCTTTCTTTCAAGAAACAGTATTTACTGGCCCAAACAATTATTCTGATGCATATCAAGGAGGTCTGTCTTCAAAAAGTCATCTTCTGTAGGCCAATCCGCAGGCAACCTATATGTAGGAGACAGCTCTTCCCAAAAGTGTGAAAATCACCGGATCCTTTTAAAGCCACCACTCGTGGTGATGCCACATACCAAAACAATCGGCTAGCTGTTTGCAGATGCATTAGTCAAGTGAAAAATAGGCATTGTTTGGAAGGTGCAACACATTCATCACCATCACTATGGAAAGAGTGATCAGCTTGACAGAATCCGTCTCAGATGTTAGGCTTCCCAAGAGTGCAGAGCATCATATATGAGACCAGTGTGCTAAGCAGAGCATGGCCACTACTTCCTGACAGTTATGGTGCATTCCTGTCCTCTGAGAACATCACTGTGCTGTGCTAAACAGGGCAGCCCTCCTCACATTCCTTTTATACAACAGGGCATTCATTTGCTAGCCTTTAAGCAGCGAATGGGAGTCGCAAAGCTCTCTCACTTGCCCATAGATTCTGTTTTAGACCAGTGCACTGGATTTCTTTTCACCATTTCTGCTTCACACCTCTTCCTCCTTTTGAGCAAAGGCTGACAATTAAGTAAAATCCATTTTAAGCCTTAAGTGGGCACATCCTTTTAAATTTGAACTGCTGGCTCAATTTTTATACGTCCTCCATTCAGTTAGTTGGCAGTGCAAAGCCAAGACTGCGCTCAAAGCTCATTTCTGTTATTCAAATGAGTTGTAAATTGTGAGCAGTTAGCTCAGTCTGTTTCTGGCTAGCTCCGGACTAGCAGCAAGCCATTGCCAACTGTACTTTACCAGGATTGCAAAGCCAATTCTTATAATGTAAATAAAGTCAAACTGATCCACATACTTAATGCAGATCATTGCAACTCAAGAGGTTTCTCACAAAGATTTTCCAGAAAAAGTACAACCTGAAATATCTCCAAAAATACTGTGCTGCAATGTTATCCTAGAAAAATACGTACGAGCACAATTTTGGAGACTCTTCTCCCAGCACGGAATTGCACTCAGTAGACACAAGGATTGGAGAACCTGGTATGGAGGTCAGTACACCTGGTTCATGGCACTCCTGATTTTACAGCCATCAGTGTTAAGGATTGAACAGAGAATCTAAAGCATGATAAATAGTGTGCATTGATCTCTGCACTTCATGCCTGTCTGTCAAAAGATATTGTGCTCTGAAAGTTACATAATTAACCTTTCCAGTAAGAAAGGGCATTCAAAAGTTTTGAGCACTAAATTAAAATAGCAATGCTGTATAGAAAGCTTGTCCCTGTTCGAAAACCAAAATGATCGTGTTTTATGTTTCTGAAATTCAAGGTTAAATGGTAATGCAATTTCTAAGTAAAAGGCTGATATACTGGCAAAAATACCTCAGGGAACCTGGTCTATTATAAGCAGCTGGTGGATTTATTTATGTAACACAGTTTTCAATGTCAGTTTATCATTGCAATGCTCATGGCAATTGATATTCCTCGCTACAGTTTAAGCACAATATTTTTACAATATTTCAGATGTTCTTTATAAGAATAAAGATTTTTATTCCCTCAGAGAAAGACCCCATTAGGATTGTTCCTACCGCTTTGCTTAAGGCTGCAAAGATTGGTGAACACAGACATCATATAGAAACTATTCTGATCGAAAGTGACAGATTAAAAGCCACACATATATTCAAATCTGACACTGCCCCCATCTCTTTCATTTTTCTTTCTTGTTATGACAATGAATGGACTCCAAAATTAGCTGCTCTGTTTCTTCACTGGCAGAGCCGAAGGTTTTTGCTTCAATTTTGAAAAATTCACAGATGAATGGAGCTAAAACAATCAGACATTTCAGCACAGGAGGAGAAATTAAGTCCATTGTCCCAATGCCAGTGCCAGCCCTATACTGGAGCTATTTACTCTCAAGCTATTTCCATGCTCATTCTTCATGGATTTAAAATCTTTTTCTTTGTTGAGTGTTTCTCTCATTCCTCCATAAATGTTGAGATTGACTTGGTTTCAATAACTGCTTGTGCTTAGGTCAGGCGTAAACCATGGAAGAAATGCAGAGCTCTTATATGAATTTTTAGCTCAGCCAAGGTGTTGCAATCCAGGCTCATCCCAACACACAGCCACGAAGCAACTTCTAAGGCTAGGCCGACACCTCCTATGATCCATAATGGTTACGTGCAGGTTAAATGGGTCAGTTTGCCGCAGGATTAACAATTTCTCAAGCTGCATGTGCAAAGATGTTTATGCAATGTGCATCATACATCCCTGAAAACTCCAACAGGTGAGAAAACAGCAAACCCTTTGATTCATGGGAGACGCTATTCGGTGTACAGAAACTGCCTGGCTGCTGTGAACACAGATTGAGTGTGTTTTGGGAGGACCCCAATTGTTCCATATTCTAATAACCCTTTACATGAAAATGTTTTTCTAACCTCCCTTTCCTCCTTCTCGTACTAATTGTAAACATATGCCCTCCTATTACTAATGGAGCAACGAGTGGAAATGATCTTTCACTTTTTATCCTCTCAAACCCTTTTAGAATTATCACATTAATTAGATACCCCCAAACCTTCCCTGTTTTGGTAAATATAGTACTAGTTTATCAAGTTCCAGATCATAATTATATACTCCAAATATTAGTATCATTCAGGTGAACTTAATTTGCAACCTTCCTATGAGTCCAATATTGTTTCTAAAATGGAGCACAACACATTACACACAGTAGTTCAACTGGGGCCTAACTTAAGTTTTGTACAGCTTCATCATCATCTTGCTATTGTACCCAATGTCTTGAGACTAATTTTAGTCCATATAAATCAAGAATTCATTTCCATTCACTGAAGACAATTTCTACAGAAATTGGCAGTCTACTGTCATGGGACCTTTGTTTCCATGCAATCAGAATACAGGACCCTTCCACTCAACAGGCAATTCCAGGAACCGTCTACTTGGTACTATGCTCACTTAAACATAATAAATAGGTTATGGTTCAGGGTACAGTCCGTTTTATTTGCATACACATTTTGTTTTTAAAAAGTGTAAAATGCTTTGCAAAAGCCATTATGCCTCTTTAAAACAAAGTTCATACACTGTGGTTGTTTTAAATTTCTGCAATGGTTCTGTGCCAAGTTTGATATGTCAGGAATGGATTTCACAACAGTGTGATAACATTCTCCCAGGAACAGATTGAGAAAGTTAAGTTAAAAATTCAGGTACTTGGCATACAACCTGAGTGTGTAAAAATACAGCAGTCCTCCAAACGTGGAGGGTGGACTATTGATTTGTGTCAGTGATCACAGTTAACTTTTATGCTGCCAAAAAAGGCTCATCAACATGGGCTGCATAGTTTGGAAAATTATCAATTTGAACATCCAAAACAGGTGGGTTGGGGGTCAGGTCAGATGGGATAAAATTTTAAGTATCTCCAACCTGGCCACTTCTGAGCTTAACAGAGGCAGGACAAGGGTTGGGCAGCCAACCCACTCCCGGGAGGCCGGCTGGCAATCTAAATATTTTAATGAGGCTGGCAGCCTCTGATTAAACCTGCATTGCAAGTTTTCCAGTGGTTGGCCGAGTTTCCCAGGCGTTGGGAGGTGAGGAGAGCTTCAGTGAGAAGATAGGTGCTTTTACAGCACTGCTTGTGGGCCAGGAGCAGCAGGAGGGCTTCCCCTACCTCCCTACAAAGATCCAACACCCACCATACAAAAACCCCTGGGATGAGAAATCAGATACCACCCCGGAATCTATCTAGGAATAAAACATACTTCTGTGGAAAACTCCACAACTTGCTGTGAAACCCACATTTCCTGTCTGAAACTCTGCTCCCCCACCACCACTCCCCCCAACCTCCGAAAACCTGTGAAACCTGTCCCTGTTAATATCCAGGCCTGTGATGCTGAAGTAAACACGATTACAGCAATATGTCACTGCATTGGCAGGAGTAGATTTATCAATGCATTAATTTGACAGAACTAAAACACTAAAAATAAATTCAATTTAAGCACTTTGAAATCTCTTGCACCCATCAAACCACTCCCAATTTTTTTCTATCCTCTGCTCATTTTGTAAAATAAAACTTCCTGTTACTTTTGGTCCCCAAACTAATCTCATTTTTTTCTAACCTGCCCAAATATATAATGAAGCTTAAAATCTTTCATTTGCTTTTTTTTCTGCTCTTCATTTTGGAGGCAGCATCATTTATTAAAACTTTAAAGACAGAGTTCTCGCTGAATTGAAAGCTCGGAGACTGAAGACTGACTTAATCATATAAATGCAGGCAGGCCAGTCCTTGACATGTTTTTACAGGCTGTGCTGACAACTATATTCATTGGCAGCTCCTGAGCCTAACGGCGCCTGGGTGAGTAAATACGTTCACTGTGCTGGTGTTGGAAGGGTTCATCTTGATTCAGAAGTACCCATCTTCAAATAAGTCTCTTGTACTTTTGTATAATATTCAGTCCCCCATGTTTATCCTGTGTCAAATGACTCTGATGCATTAAATACAGGATGAAAGCTGGCTGGCAGTGTGGTACAAAACGGCCATTCATTCAACTGGCTTCAGATGATGTCATCAACTGCCAGAGCAATGCCCAGATGAATTTAAGTATTAACAGAAGCATAAAATTGAATTAATACCATAAATTCATGATCACGTGTAAAAAAACTGGGACTGAGGAAAAGGCATTTGATCCATTGAGCTCATTCCTTCCACGGTCTATACATGACGGCATCAATTGAGTAGTTCTCCCACTGCAAAGCTTTCTTGCTAAAACCTCTGTGACTCTAACAAATCTAGTAATTTTGCTAAAACACTCAATCCCTTTCCTTGACAGGTATCACAACACAGAAGCAAAATACTGTGGATGCCGGAAATCTGTAATAAAAATAGAAATGCTGGAAATTCTCAGCAGGTCTGGCACTTGAACTTCACAAGTATCAATCCATTTTAACTGAATGAATTAACACACTAAATTATGTTTTCCATGTCCACTTTCCTGTGGGGGGAAAAAAATCCTTCTCATCTTTGCCGAGTAAAGTTTGCAATTCTGCCCTTCAACTATTTAGCTTGGAAAGTGAGCAGAGAATTGGCTTACTTTGGCTTTAGCCGCACCTTTTAATTATGCTAAAGATCTGTGCTATTTCTTTTCAGTTGTTTTTTTTTCCTCTCCAGTCTATTTCTGGATGGAATTTTTTTAAACCATCTTTCAAATTAGGATGCACGATGTGCCATAAGATGGCAGATTGCACTGCACTTGTGTATAAACTAAAAATTTAGGTCACTGCTTGGGGGCTGAAAGCAGGAGGCTCACCTTATATATGAATCATTGCAGTGAATGGTCCCCTCGCCCACTCTGGGAGTCCATTAATCTGCAACTAGCCCAATCCTACGGACCTATCACCCCTGCAGCTCTCAGGTGAGCAGAAATGTCATTCCTCAAGCTCCAGCAGCTCATGGGTACCAACGCCCCTCCAGATCCTTCTTCCCGTTCACTTCCCTCTAACCCCATCCCTTCTCCTAATCTGACCCCTTGCCATGTATTCACAATACCCTCTGACCTTCTTCTCTCTGATGCTGAATGATCTGTACTTAAGAAAGGACTCAGTTTTATCCCCTTACACCCTCACCTCAGTGAATTTTGCACTCAGTATAACGTTGAGCTCTTCTTCCGTCACCTTTGCCTCCAGGTTCACTTATTTATTTAGGGATACAGCACTGAAACCGGCCCTTCGGCCCACCGAGTCTGTGCCGACCAACAACCAGCCATTTATACTAACGGTGCAGTAATCCCATATTTCCCTACCACCTACCTACACTAGGGGAAATTTACAATGGCCAATTTACCTATCAACCTACAAGTCTTTGGCTGTGGGAGGAAACCGGAGCACCCGGTGAAAACCCACACGGTCACAGGCAGAACTTGCAAACTCCGCACAGGCAGTACCCAGAATCGAACCTGGGTCCCTGGAGCCGTGAGGCTGCGGTGCTAACCAGTGCGCTACTTCTTTGACCAGGAGTCCTCGCCTCGAACAACGGACACTTTCGCCTGTCTTCAGTATTCTCCCTTCACCTGGACCCCTCCCTCTGGTCCGTTACCCACTCTTGATCTTTTCATTGAGAACTGTCGGCATGAAATCGGCCGTCTCAATTTTCCCGCTCCCCTCGCTCACTCTAACCTGTCTCCCTCCGATCATTCTCCACTCCATTATCTCAAATCTAACCTCAACGTTATGATCAAACCTGGTGACAATGGAGGTACTGTTGTTGTCTGGGACTGCAGCCCAGCATGCACAGAAGATGCCTGGGAACTGGGAAGGCAGGTATGTTTTGATTGCCTCGCCGGGGGTAATCGGTTGGGCCCCAGCAAGGCAAGGGTGGTCTTTTGGGGGGGAAGGGGGGCATGTTGGGTCTTGGGCATGGTTGGGGTAGCGGGGGCAGCCCTCCATCAGCTCCAGGATGTCAGCTTACCATGCGTAAAATCTGCGTGGAGCCAGGCAAAGACCCTTAAGTGGCCGTTAAGTAGCCACTTAGGGCCTTGATTGGCCTGGGGTGGACGGGCTGTTTCTCGCCGCCACCCACCCCGCCCCCCACCGGCCCTACGTAAGGGGAGCTGGAGGCTGAGCGGGTCGGGAAAGCCTCCAGCTCCATTTTATGACACACCCGCCACCATCTGGCTTGTTGGGATGGCTTAATTTCCGGTCACTGTCTGTAGGACCGTCACTGACCGTCATCTCCTCCAGAGAACTTCCCTCGACAGCTTCCAACCTCATAGCCCTGCAACTCCGGAGAGCCCACTTCTACCTCCTTCCCAAAATCCACAAACAGGACTGTCCTGGCAGACCCATTGTTTCAGCCTTTCCTGCCCCACTGAACTTGTTTCTTCCGATCTTGACTCTGTCTTTTCTCCCCTGGTCCAGTCTCTTCCCACGCCCTTTTTTTAAATTCATTCCTGGGATGTGGGCGACGCTGGCCAGGCCAGCATTTATTGCCCATCTATAATTGCCCTTGAGAAGGTGGTGGTGAGCTCCCTTCTTGAACTGCTGCAGTCCATATGATGTGAGTATACCCACAGTGCTGTTAGTGGGAGTTCCAGGATTTTGACCCAGTGACAGTGAAGGAACGGCGATATTGTTCCAAGTCAGAATGGTGTGTGACTTGGAGGGGAACTTGCAGGTGGTGGTGTTCCCACGTATTTGCTGCCCTTGTCCTTCTAGTTGGTAGAGGTCGCGGGTTTGGAAGGTGCTGTCTAAGGAGCCTTGGTGAATTGGTGCAGTGCATTTTGTAGATGGTACACACTGCTGCCACTGTGCGTCGGTGGTGGAAGGAGTGAAAGTTTGTAGATGGGTTGCCAATCAAGCGGACTGCTTTGTCCTGGATGGTGTTGAGCTTCTTGAGTGTTGTTGGAGCTACACCCATCCAGGCAAGTGGAGAGTATTCCATCACACTTCTGACTTGTGCCTTGTAGATAGTGGACAGGCTTTGGGGAGTCAGGAGGTGAGGTACTCGCCTCAGGATTCCTAGCCTCTGACCTGCACTTGTAGCCATGGTATTTATATGGCTACTCCAGTTCAGTTTCTGGTCAATGGTAGCCCCGAGGATGTTGATATTGGGGGATTCAGCGATGGTAATGCTGTTGAATGTCAAGGGGAGATGGTTAGATTCTCTTTTGTTGGAGATGGTCATTTCCTGGCACCTGTGTGGCACGAATGTTACTTTCCACTTATCAGCCCAAGCCTGGATATTGTCCAGGTCTTGCTGCATTTCTACACTGACTGCTTCAGTATCTGAGGAGTCACGAATGGTGCTGAACATTTTGCAATCATCAGCGAACATCCCCACTTCTGACCTTATGATTGAAGGAAGGTCATTGATGAAACAGCTGAAGATGGTTGGACCCAGGACACTATCCTGAGGAACTCCTGCAGTGATGTCCTGGAGCTCAGATGATTGACCTCCAACAACCACAACCATCTTCCTTTGCACTAGGTATGACTCCAACCAGCGGAGGGTTTTCCCCCGATTCCCATTGACCTCAGTTTTGCTAGGGCTCCTTGATGCCATACTTGGTCAAATGCTGCCTTGATGTCAAGGGCAGTCACTCTCACCTCACCTCTTGAGATCAGCTCTTTTGTCCATGTTCGAATCAAGGCTGTAATGAGGTCAGGAGCTGAGTGGCCCTGGCGGAACCCAAACTGAGCGTCACTGAGCAGGTTATTGCTAAGCAAGTGCCGCTTGATGGCACTGTTGATGACACCTTCCATCACTTTACTGATGATTGAGAGTAGGCTGATGGGACGGTAATTGGCCGGGTTGGACTTGTCCTGCTTTTTGTGTACAGGACATACCTGGGCAATTTTCCACATTGCAGGGTAGATGCCAGTGCTGTAGCTGTACTGGAACAGCTTGGCTAGGGGCGCGGCAAGTTCTGGAGCACAGATCTTCAGTACTATTGCCGGAATATTGTCAGGGCCCATAGCTTTTGCAGTATCCAGTGCCTTCAGTCGTTTCTTGATATCACATGGAGTGAATCGAATTGGCTGAAGTCTGGCATCTGTGATGCTGGGGACTTCAGGAGGAGGCCGAGATGGATCATCAACTTGGCACTTCTGGCTGAAGATTGTTGCAAATGCTTCAGCCTTATCTTTTGCATTGATGTGCTGGGCTCCCTCATCATTGAGGATGGGGATATTTGTGGAGCCACCTCCTCCACTAAGTTGTTTAATTGTCCACCACCATTCACGGCTGGATGTGGCAGGACTGCAGAGCTTCGATCTGATCCGTTGGTTATGGGATCGCTTAGCTCTGTCTATTGCATGCTGCTTACGCAGTTTGGCATGCAGATAGTCCTATGTTGTAGCTTCACCAGGTTGACACCTCATTTTGAGGTATGCTTGGGGCTGCTCCTGGCATGCCCTCCTGCATTCTTCATTGAACCAGTGTTGGTCTCCTGGCTTGATGGTAATGGTAGAGTGGGGGATATGCCGGGCCATGAAGTTACAGATTGTGGTTGAGTACAATTCTGCTGCTGCTGATGGCCCACAGTGCCTTATGGATGCCCAGTTTTGCATTGCTAGATCTGTTCGAAATCTATCCCATTTAGCACGGTGATAGTGCCACACAACACGATGGACGGTATCCTCAATGTGAAGGCGGGACTTCGTCTCCACAAGGACTGTGCGGTGGCCACTCCTACCACACAGTCATGGACAGAAGCATCTGCAGCAGGCAGATTGGTAAGGATGAGGTCAAGTATGTTTTTCCCTCGTGTTGGTTCCCCCACCACCTGCCGCGGACCCAGTCTAGCAACTATGTCCTTTAGGACTCGGCCAGATCGGTCAGTAGTGGTGCTACCGAGCCACTCTTGGTGATGGACATTGAAGTCCCCCACCCAGAGTACATTTTGTGCCCTTGCCACCCTCAGTGCTTCCTCCAAGTGGTGTTCAACATGGTGGAGTACTGAGTCATCAGCTGAGGGAGGGCAGTAGGTGGTAATCAGTAGGAGGTTACATGGCCTATGTTTGACCTGATGCTTGAGACTTCATGGGGTCCGGAGTCGATGTTGAAGACTCCCAGGACAACTCCCTCCCTACTGTATACCACTGTCCCGCCACCTCTGCTGGGTCTGTCCTGCCGGTGGTACAGAACATACCCAGGGATAGTGATGGCAGTGTCTGGGGCATTGTCTGTAAGGTATGATTCCGTGAATATGACTCTGTCAGGCTGTTGCTTGACTAGTCTGTGGGACAGTTCTCCCAACTTTGGCACAAGCCCCCAGATGTTAGTAAGGAGGACTTTGCAGGGTCGACAGGGTTGGGTTTGCCGTTGTCGTTTCCGGTGCCTAGGTCGATGCCGGGTGGTCCGTCCAGTTTCATTCCTTTTTCTTGACTTCGTAGAGGTTAGGTACAACTGAGTGGCTTGCTGGGCCATTTCAGAGGGCATGTAAGAGTTAACCACATTGCTGTGGGTCTGGAGTCACATGTCGGCCAGACCAGGCAAGGACAGCAGATTTCCTTCCCTAAAGGACATTCGTGAACCAGATGGGTTTTTACAACAATCGACAATGGTTTCATGGCCATCATTAGACTAGCTTTTAATTCCAGATTTATTAATTAAATTCAAATTCCACCTTCTGCTGTGGTGGGATTTGAACCCATGTCCCCAGTGAAATACCCTCATTCTCCTGGTTACTAGTCCAGTGATAATACCACTACACCACTGCCTGACCTATGTCATGTCAACTATTTCCAGTTTCCTGGCCCTAACCGCCTCCTCTTCACTATGGACGTCCAACCTCTCTACACCTCCATCCCCCACTAGGATGGTCTGAGGGCTCTCTGCTTCTTCCTGGAACAGAGGCCCAACCAGTCCCCATCCACCACCACCCTCCTCTGCCTGGCTGAACTTGTTCTCACATTGAACAACTTCTACTTCAACTCCACTCACTTCCTCCAAATAAAAGGTGTTGCTATGGGTATTCGCATGGGTCCTTGTTATGCCTGTCTTTTTGTGGGATATGTCAAACATTCCTTATTCCTGTCCTACTCAGGCCCCCTCCCCCACCTCTTTTTCTAGTGCATTGATGACTGTATCGGTGTCACTTCCTGCTCTCGCCCCAAACTGGAAAACTTCATCAACTTTGCTTCCAATTTCCACTCTTCTCTCACCTTTACATGTTCCAATTCCGACACTTCCCTTCCCTTCCTTGACATCTCTGTCTCCATCTCTGGGGATAGCTCTGGAGCTGCTCCTGGCATGCTCTCCTGCACTCTTCATTGAACCAGGACTGATCCCCTGACATGATGGTAATGGTTGAGTGAGGGATATGCCAGACCATGAGGTTACAGACTGTGATTGAATACAATTCTGCTGCTGCTGATAGCCACAGCGCCTCTTGGATGCCCAGTTTTGAGCTGCTAGATCTGTTCTGAATCGATCCCATTTAGAACGGTTGTAGTGCCACACAACACGATGGATGATATCCTAATTGTGAAGACGGGATGTTGTTTCCACAAGGTCAATGCAGTGGTCATTCCTACCAACACCATCATGAACAGCTGCATCTGCAATAGGTAAATTGATGAAGGCGAGGTCAAGTAGGTTTTTCCCTCTTGTTGGTTCTCTTACCACCTGCTACAGGTAGAGTCTGGCAGACATGTCCTCCAGCTTGGTCAGTAATGGTGCTACTAAACCACTCATGGTGATCAATATTGAGGTCCCTCACCCAGAGTACATTCTGTGCCCTTGTTACCCTCAGTGCTTCTTTTAAGTGGTGTTCAACATGGTGGAGTACTAATTCATCAGTTGAGGGAGGGCGTCAGGTGTTAATCAGCAGGAGGTTTGACCTGATGCCATAACACTGATCTGCTTCACTAATTTCCTTTAGGGAAGGAAATCTGCTGTCCTTACCTGGGCTGGCCTACATGTGACACCAGACCCACGGCAATGTGGTTGACTCTGAAATTTCCTCTGAAATGGCCTAGCAAGCCACTCAGTTGTATCTACCCACTACAAAGTCAATAAGGAATGAAACCGGATGGACCACCCGGCATTGACCTCGGCACTGGAAACAACAACGGCAAAGCCAGCCCTGTCGACCCTGCAAAGTCCCCCTTACTAACATCTGGGGGCTTGTGTCAAAGTTGGAAGGGCTGTCCCATAGACTAGTCAAACAGCAGCCTGACATATTCATACTCACCGAATCATACCTTAGAGGCAATGTCCCAGACACCGCTATCACCATCCCCGGGTATGTCCTGTCCCACCAGCAGGACAGACCCAGCAGAGGTCGCGGCACAGCGGTATACATTCAGGAGGGAGTTGCCCTGGGAGTCATCATCGACTCCAGACCCCATGAAGTCTCATGGAGTCAGGTCAAACATGAGCAAGAAAACCTCCTGCTCATTACGACCTACCGCCACCCCCCCACCCCTTGTCAGCTGATGAATCAGTACTCCTCCATGTTGAACAGCACTTGGAGGCAGCACTGAGGGTGGCGAGGGCACAGAATGTACTCTGGGGGTGGGACTTCAATGTCCCTCACCAAGAGTGGCTGTTAGCACCACTACTGACTGAGCTGGCCGAGCCCTAAAGGACATAGCTGCTAGACTGGGTATGCGGCAGGTGGTGAGAGAGCTAACAAGAGGGAAAAATATACTTGACCTCATCCTCACCAATCCGCTTGCCGCAGATGCATCTGTCCAAAGAATAAAGAACAGTACAGCACAGGAACAGGCCATTCGGCCCTCCAAGCCTGCGCCAATCTTGATGCCTGCCTAAACTAAAACCTTCTGCACTTCCGGGGACCACATCCCTCTATTCCCATCCTATTCATGTATTTGTCAAGATGCCTCTTAAACGTCGCTATCGTACCTGCTTCCACCACCTCCCCTGGCAGCAAGTTCCAGGCACTCACCACCCTCTGTGTAAAGAACTTGCCTCGCTATCCCCTCTAAACTTTGCCCCTCTCACCTTAAACCTATGTCCCCTAGTAACTGACTCTTCCACCCTGGGAAAAAGCTTCTGACTATCCACTCTTTCCATGCCGCTCATAACTTTGTAAACCTCTATCATGGCGCCCCTCCACCTCCGTCGTTCCAGTGAAAACAATCTGAGTTTATCCAACCTCTCCTCATAGCTAATGCCCTCCAGACCAGGCAACATCTTGGTAAACCTCTTCTGTACCCTCTCCAAAGCCTCCACGTCCTTCTGGTAGTGTGGCGACCAGAATTGCACGCAATATTCTAAGTGTGGCCTAACTAAAGTTCTGTACAGGTGCAGCATGACTTACCAATTTTTATACTCTATGCCCCGACCGATGAAGGCAAGCATGCCGTATGCCTTCTTGACTACCTTATCCATCTGCGTTGCCACTTTCAGTGACCTGTGGACCTGTACGCCCAGATCTCTCTGCCTGTCAATACTCCTAAAGGTTCTGCCATTTACTGTGTACTTCCCACCTGCTTTAGACCTTCCAAAATGCATTACCTCACATTTGTCTGGATTAAACTCCATCTGCTATTTCTCCGCCCAAGTCTCCAACCGATCTATATCCTGCTGTATCCTTTGACAATCCGCATCATTATCCGCAACTCTACCAACCTTTGCGTCGTCCGCAAACTTACTAATCAGACCAGCTACATTTTCCTCCAAATCATTTATATATACTACAAACAGCAAAGGTCCCAGCACTGATCCCTGCGGAACACCACTAGTCACAGCCCTCCATTCAGAAAAGCACCCTTCCACTGCTACCCTCTGTCTTCTATGACCGAGCCAGTTCTGTATCCATCTTGCCACCTCACCTCTGATCCCGTGTGACTTCACCTTTTGTACCAGTCTGCCATGCGGGACCTTGTCAAAGGCTTTACTGAAGTCCATATAGACAACATCCACTGCCCTTCCTTCATCAATCATCTTCGTCACTTCCTCAAAAAACTCAATCAGGTTAGTGAGACACGACCTCCCCTTCACAAAACCATGCTGCCTCTCGCTAATAAGTTCATTTGTTTCCAAATGGGAGTAAATCCTGTCCCAAAGAATCCTCTCTAATAATTTCCCTACCACTGACGTAAGGCTCACCTGCCTATAATTTCCTGGATTATCCTTGCTACCCTTCTTAAACAAAGGAACAACATTGGCTATTCTCCAGTCGTCTGGGACCTCACCTGTAGCCAATGAGGATACAAAGATTTCTGTCAAGGCCCCAGCAATTTCTTCCCTTGCCTCCCTCAGTATTCTGGGTCCATGACAGTATTGGTAGGAGTGACCACAGTCCTTGTGGAGACAAAGTCCCATCTTCACATTGAGGATACCCTCTATCGTGTTGTGTGGCACTACCATCATGCTAAATGGGATAGATTTCAAACACATCTAGCAACTCAAAACTGCGCATCCATGAGGTACTGTGCACCATCAACGGCAGCAGAATTGTAGTCAACCACAATCTGTAACCTCATGGCTCGGCATATCCCCCACTCTACCATTACCATCAAGCCAGGAGATCAACCCTGGTTCAATGAAGAGTGCAGGAGGACATGCCAGGAGCAGCACCAGGCATACCTCAAAATGAGGTGTCAAACTGGTGAAGCTACAACCCAGGATTACTTGCATGCCAAACAGTGTATGCTGCATGCGAAAGACAAAGTTAAGTGATCCAACAACCGACTGATCAGATCTAAGTTCTGCAGTCCTGCCACATCCAGCCATGGTGGTGGACAATTAAACAACTAACTGGAGGAGGTGGCTCCACAAATATCCCCCATCCTCAGTGATGGGGGAGGCCAGCACATCAGTGCAAAAGATAAGGCTGAAGCATTTGCAACAATCTTCAGTCAGAATACTGGTCAGGCCACAAGGTTACTTGCCTGCTTTTTTTGTTCTTATTAACATGCCTAAAAAAAAGGTTTTACTATTCTGCCTTTACGTTCCATGTTAGTTTTCTTTCCTACTCCCTCTCAGTTCTTCTAATCTCTCTTTCTGTAGCTTTCCAACATCATTTTTTGTAATTGTCTGTCCAAAAAATGTTTAAAAAGTCTAAAATTTGATCTAATCTTCCAATACATCCATTAAATACCCACCTTTAAAAAACTCCCTTTTTTATTAAGCATATTTATGTGTAAACATTTCCTATTGCTAAAACGTAGTTCTCTGTTTTTAGTGTTCCAAGTTAATATTTTCCACTTATCATTTGTTTTTTTTCCAATCTAGTCCCCTTGTCCTTAATATTTCTCTTTTTATTTTTACATTCAACTTAATTGTGGTGACTGCTTCCCAAATGTCCTCCACCCACTGTAGGTTCCCTATTTGTTGCAATGGTTAACCAGAATCAGGTTGAATAATATTTCCATCCTTTTAAGAGCAGCAATGTAATCACTGAGGAAGCAGTCCTGATAATAAGCACCTGGTGTTTATTCATCACTGGAAATTCTTTTTTTGCCCCGTAAACAGTTACAAGATTTCTTGTGAGTAATAATTTGGGAATCTTACTGCAGAAAACCACCAACTGTGTCTGGTTACTAATAAAACTATATTAAAGTGCAATTATTTTTTTCCAGGGATGTGTGACTGGAAGATATCACTGTTCCCAACCATTCAACCATCTGCATAAAAATGTTACATTTCCCACGAGCCTCAAGAATTAATGTTTTTCTTCCCTGTAAACAGCAAAATCATTTCATTATTTAAGTCAGGTATGAAGTTAAAAGAGGCTGTAGGTTGGGCTATTATTAACTCACATGAAAAATTGTCCTCAAATAGCCCTGTGAACAAATACACTAACACAGTGTCGTGCTCAGCGATACAGGACAAGAAATTAGACTGTCTCCTTTGTCTGTGCTAAGTTAATTGATTACAGATGGGATTGAAACAGATACACCACAGGGCTAGAAAGAGAGGAGAACTCAGCTCGCATTCCTACTGGCAATCACTATCCCATTTCTCAAGTTGGAAAATGCCTATGAGTGGATGTAGGTTCAAGGACCGTATCAGGCTATCATGATCAGATTTGCCTGTGAACCCTTACTGTCCAAGGCTATTTGAGTAAGGTACTGGAAAGGTGCTGGTATCCCAACGCAAGTCAGGAAGAGAGTGTGAAAAAACTAAATAAAAGGGGCCATCAATGCACTGCACAGCAACACACCATGTATTGCAAGGAAGAGTGAACAGCATTACAATTGAGATGGATGAGTAAATGATTTTGATGACATTGCCAGGGGAAAAAAAACTGTTTGTGTTGGAACTCACGTGTCATTTGTTAATTGTTTTTTTTTTGGTGTAGTTGTCTCAAAATGAGAGACAGATTTTATTAGGAGGCAGTACCAAAAGCTGTCAGGAAGAAAATAGTGGTAACTTCAAATGGTGCCTTCTCATGGCAAGGATAACATGATGAAGAATGAATCTCATGATATTATGTTAGTCTGAACAAAACGACATTTTTGAGTGATCTGTCTCTAGGCTCTCACACTGTGTGTATGTTACAATGCTGCTGACGTCTGGTGTAAAAATAATGCAATAACTTCCTGGCAGACAACACACACAAAACCACTAAAGAAAGGACATTTTAGTTTGTTACTCAAGGTTCATGACTTTATAGAGCTTGCTGCCTGAACAAGGTGTTACAAAACTGGCCCTTTCAGAATATTTACAAGGAAGATTCCACACAGAGAACATCATACAAAGAAATCTCACTGAGAGTCTATTCTAATGTGGGGCTGTGTGAGATTAAGAATCTTTTACAAAGAAGATCTTTGCAAAATATTTTAGAAGGCCTCCAAGGCTTAATGTGGCAATGTCTATAATGTTCAACATAAATATTTCAATTTTGCCAGGAAAAAAAAAAGTAACCGGATTGCTACCGGTGGGAGTGAAGTAACCTTCATAGGACAGGGGTTGATGCAAGTACTCCCATTAGTGGAGAACAGGGTGGTTCTTCCCAGATAGAACAACCTTCACACATTCCTCACATATAGAGAGACGTCTCAGAAGGTGATCATCTTTAGATTGAAAATATATTTATCCCTACTACTTCTGCTAGTTAGTTTGTGAATGAATACTTTATAAGCTTCCAAAACGTGTTGATGTCTAATAAATAGTGCTGTTACATCACTGGCTGTAACTTCAGTTGTGTAGTGCGAGCATGCCTCCAGTCACCATAATTATAGGAAGTATCTCCAACTGATGTCCAACAATATAACGTCACTTTAAATTTGTCACACTGTCGGATGTCTGCGGCAGTTTAAAACAAAAGACCATTTGATTGCATCGTCTGTACAGGATGTGAGCCTTTTTTTTTAATCTAAATGGAGAAATGAGTCAAAATTACATCCTACAGAACTTGTATATCAGTATGCATCAATGTTCAAGTAAAATCCACAAAGCGATGCTGAAACATCACTGATTTTAGTTTTGTAGATTTAGTGTCCAGATACATATTAAATAGGTCATGAATCAAGTGACTATTTCAAAATTATTAGACCAATAGTCATAAAACAATCTGAACAGTTGTGTAACGAGGATGAGGAGGAGGGAGCCCTTGTAGTAATAAAAAGAGGGAGCTGTCATTACAGCATGCCTCTATTCTATTGAAGTAGATTATCCTTGGTACTCAATTGAGAGGAATGGACATAAAACATGACGTAGAGTATACTTGACTTAGGTTAAGCAATGAATATTTTAATTGCACGTATCAGCACACGGTTAGGAGCTGCATGGCGTGCCTTGCAAAAAACATTAATGGTGCACAGTGAAGTGCCAATAAGTGGTTCTGCAGAGTTGTGTACCATGGATTCCTACCTGTAGTCCCATTTACAAGCGAATTATCATTGGAAGCTCTGTTGAAATTATTAATTATAGAAACCTCACTCAGTTTTCATCCGGAAGATAACATTACATAGCTCTGGACCTCATACATCCTGTAATAACTCTGCATTTATAGTACAGTAAAATATTTCCTCAGGATCATATGCAGGATTTTCTGCTTTTGCAGAATGCCTATGTATCTTGGTCATGGTAGTAGTTCCACCTGGATATAACCTCTGTTCCTGACCTTGGAAATTTACCAGCATCAGGGCACTTTGCATATTTGAAGTGGCTTCTGCCATGGAGCTGACCTGGGGGCTCGAGAGTGGTTGTGGCAACCAAAAAAGGCCAACCGCAGATCAACATTGCTGGCTGAAAACGTCTGCAAAATGTTTCTTTACAAAAGCACCTTAGCCTGTGCAGCTGATCACTCTGGCTAAGGAGGACCTTTGATTTTAGATCCCCCTCTGCCACCACAGCAATGTTGCATACCAGGAATGAACAGACATTTGTATTGCAATATTTCAACGGACATTTTGTGACTTCACGCACAAAATCTTATAACTATTGAGGTAATCAGAGAACCAGTAGAACAGTTGAAAAGCTTCCAACACAATCTGTACCAGCAGAAAATCTAGAGCACTCTTGCCTGTAAAGATCTACAGTTCTCATATGTGAAACTTTGGTTATACATCAAGAAAAGGTTTCTTTTGCACATTTTTGGCAAATATTTGCAAACGATACCCAGAGCCCAAGTAAGATTATTTTCGATTTTTTTTGGTTTGTTTCTGTTATTAAACCCGCCCCTTCAATTATCTTACAAATCAGACAGCAGAAAACACTCCATTTCAGATTCAAACAATCCAGTTAGATAACTGCATCTTTGGCTTCAATCGTTTGATTGGAATGTGTAAGTTTAAACCCTGCAGTCAAGTAACCAAAATTTCACAAGCCCACTGCTCGTAACGTGTTATGGAGTAGAAACTTAATATCACTCAATAAACTGTTGTGATACTACGGAATTCACATACGGGCCAGGTGCATATCAGCAGATGTTTAGCCGCCTGTACTCTTGAGTGGGTGTGAGGACAAGTATGAGTAAAAAGTCAATAGTACAGTTGACTTTTAATGCATTCTCCTCGCAGCCTGTCAAAAGTGAAGATGTGTACTTATTTTTCTTGCCTGTGAGGACACATTTCAGCTTTTCCCAGTAATAGTAAAACTTGCTGGAACCCAACCATCTTTTCCACAGAAAGCAAACATTTACTTGAGTCCTGCAGCTAAGGCAGCACTGAGTGGTTCACAGTGGGAGGATAGATTAGCATCCCAGCAGGTTCTAGGTGTCAATCCCAGAATTTGATCCTTTAAAGGTGAAAAATAAATCGCTGCTACTGTTGGTCTGGGATTATACTGAAGAAGGATTTCCATTGAATTTTTCAATGCCACAACTGTTAACCAGAAATGATGAGTCCTAAATTTACTGCCCATTCATAGTCACTGTGGAAAATTCAGTCCCAACGTATTTTTCTTGCACAAAGACCTCTTTTGATGGATGTCAAATTAGGTAACTGCGTAATTTTCAGATGACTAAAAATAACTAATCCGCAATGTTTCTTTTAATATCCCTCACATGGAAATACAGCAAATCATCCTGTCTGTTCAGTGCTTGCAGCAACTTGCATAATGAAACACTAGCAGCTACTTTTATTATCTCTCAACTTTAAACAACTTCTAGTTCATTCACTTTTCAGACCTTTTTTTTCCACTTAGGAGATGTTTCTGTTTCCTTCCAGTGTTTTCTCTAAGTTTTCAAATTCATTAAATACAGGAGATCAGAAACATAACATTTAGAAAAAGCTGATACCTATGCTGGGTCATTCAACTTCAAATGGGCAACCTTGGTTCAGCAGGCACTTATTCAAGTCAATGGGAAGGAAGATCCGTGGAGTATGTTATGATGGCCAATTTAATACCACCTATTTTGTACCCAAAGTTGGAAGTATTGCCCTTCAACACTAATGGATTTCTTAGGGTTAATACAGTCGGTGGATCTATATGTTTAAAATGATTCCAGGATATCAACCTAGATATATATGGGTGGCACAGTGGTTAGCACCGCAGCCTCACAGCTCCAGTGACCCCGGGTTCAGTTCTGGGTACTGCCTGTGCGGAGTTTGCAAGTTCTACCTGTGACCGTGTGGGTTTCTGCCGGGTGCACCGGTTTCCTCCCACAGCCAAAGACTTGCAGGTTGATAGGTAAATTGGCCATTATAAATTGCCCCTGGTGTAGTTAGGTGGTAGGATAATTGAGGGGATGTGGTAGGGAATATGGGATTAATGTAGGATTAGTATAAATGGGTGGTTGTTGGTCGACACAGTCTCGGTGGGCCGAAGGGCCTGTTTCAGTGCTGTATCTGACTCTATGATTCTAGAAAGGCCAGTGTGCCAGTCTCCTGCCATGGCCCTGCCTCCAGGCCATTTTCATTCTGGGAGGATTGGGTGCAGGGAGGGGTGTGAGAGCTACCTTCCCATTAGCAGCAGCTAGCCCATTAGACCAATTAAGGAGCCTATTAAGACCACTCTGCAGAAGCTGACTGGAATTTGCCAACGGATGGAGATGACCTTGCAGCAACAGACCGCAATGTGGGGCTCCCCCTGCACCCTCCATAGCCATTGGGCCACACCTGTGGCTGCTGGCAGTCCAGTGGAGGGGGTGCCCCTCTATGATGATGGCCTGGCAGCTGTAGCCTTTTTACTGTTAAAATTTTAAAAAATCTCTTCAAAGGGCACCTCTATCTTGAGACACCCTCTCTCACTCTCTCCCATCTACATCAGCAGCACCCAGCTCTGACAATGGGGCTGCTGATCTCTCAGTGCTGCAGGGCCTCCTAATTTCCCTCCAGCCTTGGGAGCCCACTGGCTGACCTTGAATGGCAAGTATGCACCCTGGCCAGTAATTAGGCTGTTCATTAAAAATTGCATCAGGCGTCAGATGCCAACCCGATGTGGGGTTGGAATCCAGAAATGCATCTGACATCGGAGTCCCGAGCCCAGAATGAAAATTCAATCCAAGGTGTTCCATAAAAAGGTCTAACTGTGATATAACAGTTACACTTGATTGCTAGCTACAATGAACATAAAACATATTCCTGATGGAACAGGACAGCTCCGACTTAAGAAAATGAAGGCTTGATTACATTTAATTGGCATCCCAGCTAATACTGCCACATTTAGATCAATACACCGAGGTAAAGCCAGTGTCCAGAATTGATGGACATTGGAAGTGAGAACTTAAAGCGCCAGAACAAGTCAAACTATTGGTTTTTCAAGGATACTTTCCAAAGGTCGTGTTTTTTTAAATTTTAAAGCCATGTTTTTTTTCTGACCCACTTATGACTTAGAGGGAACTTGCAAGCAATGGTGTTCCCGTGCTCCTTCTGTTCTTGTCCTTCTAAGTGGTAGATGTCGTGGGTTTGGGAATTATAATCGAAGAAGCCGTACAAAGTTGCTGCAATGCATCTTGTAGATGGCACACACTGCAGACATGTGTGCCGGTGGTGGAGGTAGTGAATGTTTAATGTAGTGGATGGGCTGCCAATCAAGCGGGTTGCTTTATTCTAGGTGGTGCCAAGCTTCTTGAGGCTGTTGAAACTTCACTCATCTAGACAAATGGAGAGAGTATTTCATCACACTGCTGACTGGTGCCTTGTAGGTGATGGAAAGGATTTGGGAGATCAGAAGGTGAGTCACTCGCCATGGACTAATAAGCCTCTGACCTGATCTTGTAGCCACAGTATTTATGTAACTAGTCCAGTTAAGTTTCTGGTCAATGGTAACCCCCAGGATGTTGATGGTGGGGGATCAGTGATGGTGATGCCATTGAATGTCAAAGGGAGATGGCTAGATTCTCTCTTGTTGGAGATGGTCATTGCCTGGCACGTGTGTGATGTGAATAGTACTTGCCACTTATCAGCCTAAGCCTGAATGTTGCCCAGGCCTTGTTGCATGCAGGAATTGACTGCTTCAGTATCTGAGGAGTTAAGAATAGTACTGAGCACTGTGTAATCATCAGTGAACATCCCCACTTCTGACAATATGATGGAGGGAAGCTATTGATTAAGCTGCTGAAGATGGTTGGGCCTAGGACACTAAGAGGAGGAACTTCTGCAACAGTATCCTGGGGCTGAGATGACTGGCATCCAACAACCATCTTCCTTTGTATTAGGCATGACTGCAGTCAACAGAGAGTTTTCCCCCTGATTCCCATTGACTTCAATTTTACTAGGGCTCCTTGATGCCATACTCATTCAAATGTTGACTTGATGTCAAGGGCAGTCACCCTCACCTCACCTCAGCAATTTACTCTTTTGGCCATGTTTAGAACTAGGCTGTAATGAGGTTGGGAGCTAAGTGGCCCAGTGGAACTCAAACTGAGCATCGGTGAGCAGGTTATTAATGAGTAAGTATCACTTATTAGCGCTGTCCACAACACCTTCCGTCACTCTGCTGATGTTTGAGAGCAGACTGATGGGGTGGTAATTGGCCAGATTAGATTTGTCCTGCTTTTTGTGGTCCTCTATGCAAACATCTATCCAGCTGCCTGTGCAAAAGGCAACGCACCACTGCAGCCTGTGAATAATTATGGAAATTTTCATCCAGTCAGTGCACTACACTTCTGGCTACATTCGCTGTGCACCAGAGCTTCTTTATTCCAGATTTTGCTGCGACCCCAAAAACCCATTGTCTCGAAACACAGGCCCAGTGAAAAATAATTAGAACAAAAAAACTATTTTCTTAAAGTGACTTGTCTCCTGATTGTACGGACTATCTTTGCCACGTAATTAGCTACGTGTTGAGACATACTTGCTACTTGCAGCAACCTTAAGCAGTTTTATTGAAAGCACTGAGCAGCAAGAAATGCCATGAATTCACTGGCTTCATCGATGATACCGGCATTCAAAAAACAGACCTCAAAGATCATAAGTTGGATTTTAATGAAAGATTATAAAATTAAACAATTACATTCATAATTGCATTTAAAATATCATAGAATTATCATATAATGTAATCTATGCATAAATCTCTGCAAGTTGATTTTTTGTAATGTTTGGTGACGGGGGAGGGGCCAAGTTTGTTCAAAGATTTCCAAATTAAAACTTACTTCTTTGTCTGTCAGTTTTACAAATCAGAAGTTAACGGAAAAAAATGGAGACCAAAAATGGCCATGATTGGCGGTTCCAGGTCTGTGTAATAACGCATCCCGGATTCACAGCACTTTCATCCATGAGGAGGGCCGAGTGAGATCAGAAGATAGTCACTAAAATTGTATGTTAAAAAGTAACTTCTGTAAATTGAAGCAACAATTTTTCTCAAATATAAAACTTGTTGAGTTATGAGGGTTTAAACCTCTCAATATCTTGTCCCCCACCCCCCTCCCCATCATTGTCAGCTGTGCCTTCAACTATGTAGGCCCCACATTCTGGAATTCCCTCCCCAAACCCCACTGCCTGTCCTCCTGTAAGACCCTCATTAAAACCCACCTTGTGGACCAACCTTTTGTTATCCCTCCCCCATCTTCTTCTCCAGCTTGTGTCCACTTTTGTTTGATTAAACCACTATGATGTTCTTCAAGACATGTTTCTATTTTAAATATACTATATAAATGTAAATGATTGTTGTTCATGTAACTAGGTTGTTATAAATAAGAATGGCTGTATTCTAGTAAGCATACCATTTATTAATAATTGTGTACACTTCAGTAAATCTCATTATGGAATCTAATGGAGCAGTGAACACGTTTAATGAATAGCCCATGGAAATGACTAGCTTGTTATCGTAACTCTTAAATTGTCTTATTCGCATCAGAGAGTGCAAAGTGCTTCAAATATTCTCATTGCAATATGGTGATTCTACAAGTCCCAATGTATACCAGCCTCAAGAGGTTAGTAGGAGTGAGATTAAGAGAGGATTTGAGAGGCTCTTGTGCTTGCTGTGCCCTGGCACAGGACCATGTAAATTTTATCCAATATTCCTATCTAATATTACAGTACTAAAAAGAAACTTTACTGCTAAATATCTTAACAGGTCGCATATTTCTGAACCTACACCTGACAAGCTCATTCCAATCTTCAAAGTCCCCTGACGAGCGACCATACACAACACAAAATCAGGAGCAGGTGATGTCTCTACCTAGCCAAATCCCAGTTAGTGTAGAACCCCATTCAGGAAAATAAGTTATTACAACTCCCAGTATAGAACTGGAACAAAAGCACATAACCATCCAAAAAGTGAAATGCAATCAAACAATCCACTTGTAAATCATTTCCGCCATTACCTCCCACCCTCTCCATCCCCTGTACAGTTTTTACAGTATTAATGAAACTTTCATCAAAAGGTTAACATTATGGAAAAAAATACAGGATTATTCTTTTCTCTATTGTTTATCAAGAAACTCTATGTGGATTAAGCTGACTGATTCAAGATTTGTTGGAGAAAATGATTGAATGTTTGGCTCTTTGTTTCAGTTCCAATGTGTTCTGGAAAATTAAATCCCAGACATGAAATTACAGGCTTCACAGAAAGGGCAGGAAGGTTGTTTCCATCCATTTACACAAGAGGGGGAGAAAGAGCATGTGTTCTCACAGTGCTGGATGTGCAGGTGGAAGCATGCAAAAACCAGCAGTGTCTCAGATTGAAAGTGATGAATTCATTTCATGTGGGATTATTTCTGATTCTCTCACCACGTTGGAGATAAGGTGGGTAAGGTTACAAATTAGGGGTTGTGCTGTCAAGTTTAAATATTTCCACTGTGGGACCTTTCAGTGATGCATCCTGTTAGCACAGGATGGACAAAGCCTCCAGCAACCTACACATATTTCAGATTCATGATCATCTTGACACTTTAAGGGCAAGTGCAGTTCTCCCATGTTCAGGTTCGTGCTATGGTAACTACTGGCCAGTTAACTGCCAACTCTTAAAAAGGGAGGTATATTGTTCATTTAAAAAAAACTTCAAATATTTACTGTTAAAATTTGGCATATATTCCATTTATCTACCGTGTTTATGATATAATTAATTGTACAGATTAGAACAAAGTATTGAACAAGCAGTCTGGCGTTCATTCTATTTATGGGTCATCTAAGATGCGGACCAGCTACATTCGCCACACTGCTGTACACACACACCCACGCGGGTACTCACACATACACATGTGCACTCACATGTACGTGTCAGAATCCCAAAATTGCATACATGTGTTCACTGAAAATCCATTAAAAGGAGAGTGTCAAAAGTTGAGGTACCCTAAATGTAAAATTAGATCAGCGGATCATCAATGAGCTCCAGGGATGTTTCAGTAAGACATGAGAGTTTATCGAAGTCTTGCTGCAGTGAACTCGACAATGTGCAAGGTGGCCCAAAGAGACAAAGCGATGTCCAGTGTGTTTCATGTGGTGTCATTGGGAAATGTGTCACATAAATATATGGCACTAAAGTCAATTATAACATGGATGAAGGATTAAATTAACAATAATTGAGATGGAAATATTAACTCTGAGGTCTTATTATTTGAAATATGTATCCCAATAAACGCTCTCATATTATCAGGTTGCATCATCCCCAAGTTAGCCTTCCCAGCTGTCATTAGTATTGCATAAGCAAATACATTCAGAATGATAGAAATAGGCAAAGGAGAAGGAAAATGTAATGCTAATGCTTTGCAATGGTTAGATTTATTAAAGGGGATACTAATGCTGAATCTGCCCAAGCAAGAATACACCATTCAGGGATTCATTTCAGAAGGGCCTAATAGCAGCTTTCAATGGGCTGAATTTTATCTGGAAGGTGCTGGTCCCGCCATCAGGACTAGAAATGGGTGCAAGGCACATCGGGCCGAACGCAAGTGATCCAGTAGCGACTGACCAATTACGTGTTTGGGACCAGGCCCGGAGGCGGGGAGTGCAGAGTCAGCTGATGCCTCAGCAGGTGCTGGCACCATTTTTAAAAGGTTGCCAGCCCGGCAGTGAGCGCTGCATTCTGTAAGCCGATGAGAAGAGATGGTACAACACAGAGATGGCTGACAAGAGACCCTGGGCGGCCCCACATTTCCCTGATGCCTCCCTCCAGGTGCTTTTGCAGACTGCAAGGGAAAGGACGGACATGCTGTTCCAGAGGGACAGGAGGAGCAGACCTGGGAGCCTAACCAAATAGGCCTGGCTTCAGATAGTGGAGGGGTCAGCAGCTGTGGGGATAATGCCACAGACATGGATCCAGTGCTACAAACAGCTCAATGACCTCATTCTGGCAGTGAAAGTGAGTACATTTTAATGCCTTCATCCTCTTGGGCCTTGCATCTGGCAAAGCAGAAGGGGGCATTGTCCAGACATGGGCAAAGGATCAGGGGATGCATACTAACTGACAGCGGCATGGCGAGTTGGTCCCAAAAGAAGGCCCCTTGCCATAGTCGAACTTCGCGAGGCCCATAAAAAGGGGTTGCATGCAGGAGGCTTCTGTGTGCCCCAATCAGTAGCAGCTGCACTTTGTATTGGGATTGATGTCAGTGGAGGACCAACAGCTCCCTTCCCTCTGTCTGCAGGAGACAATAGCACACAATGGAGGAGGCGGCCATAGAGCTGGTCCGACTGCAGGACAGCTGGAGTGTCATGGACAGAGAGGCAGGGGCACCTTCACAAGACAGTGAGTAAGGTCGCCATGAGGCACAAGGCTGCATCTGCATCGATGGAGCCATGCTGTTCGTAAGGCATGCGTTGCCCACACAGGCCTGCATCACAGGGGTGGTGATCAGGAACGGAGGCCCTTGATCCGTACATGTCATGCAGGTCAAGCAGTGCCTACTCAGACAGCCTGCGGAGGAGTCTGCCACCTGAGGGGGAGGAAGGAGCCTCAAAGGGTCCATCGGCGCCTCATACTCCTACACCCACCACCAGCGCAGATACTCCACCTCCGTGGGTCTGGGCACACAACCTGGTGAGCACAGCACACACATGCCCGTGCAGCTGACGGGGGCAGTGATAGCCCACGCCTCCAAGAGTTGGAAGATTGTGGCAGGCCAGGCCTATGCTGAGCTCCAGGCTCAGGACGTGCCTCTGGTATTGGCAGTCTCACAGGAAATGCTGCAGTTGTAGTGAGAGGTCCAGCAAGATCTGGCAGAGATGCCAGAGGCAATGTGTGCCCAAGTGCAGACGATGGAGGAGTCCATGCAGGCCTTGAGCTCAGCATTGCCTCTGAATGGTGGATGAGTCCTCCATTGAGTGATTGGTGGCTCTGATGGAGAGCCACATCCAGCGTCTTAAGGACATCCATGCAGATCTTAATTCCCTCGTCTTGACCATGGGCGCATCAGCAGTGACAAGGCAAGAGGGGGATGGGGGACCTGGGGTCACCACCAGGTCCTCTGCACTCTCAGGTCAGCAGGGAGGCAGAAGTCTGCCTTGCTAGGGCAGAGGAGCAGTTGCCTCTCACAGTTGGGGGTTTCTATCATGGTGCTGCTGGTGCGGAAGGAGTTCTTCTGCCCCTCTGCCAGTGTTGCCAGATGCTCCTTCATTCCTGCTGCTTCTGTGCAGGAGGGCCTCAGCATGCCAGGGCTCTGCAGGCCTATGGCATCCAGAGGACAACCGCCAAGGTCACACTAGTCAAGGGGCAGCAAGGTCAGCAGCCTGCCTCCACTTCAGCTGAGCACAGGGGGATCACTGCGTAGCAGTTCACGCAAGAGAATAAAGAAGTGCACATGAAATTACACGGTTCTCACAGGTGATTGTGTCTTTCACATGCACAGTGTAGGGTCTGTTGTAATTGTGAATAAATCGTTTCTGGTAAGCATAAACATCCTCCATCTCTCTCCCATCAGGCTTTTGACCCTTCACTGCAACCTAACCTCTGTGAAGAGACTGGAGGCAAAACAACATGCTGAGAGGGGTTAACTCTGGAGCCTGGCCAGCTCTGCGCTGCACTAATGTTCAATGAGCGAGTGCATCCTGAAGGAAGGAAGGAATGCGACAACATGGCTGCAAAAAGCTGTCTTTATTAGTCAAGATACAAGTGGCAGTAAGGATCAAAGGAAACAAGAATGTATAAGGGCATCATGAGCCTCCCTTGCACGTACCTCATGGCCATTCTCCTACTGTCCCTGGGGCCCTTCATCTGGCATTGCTTATCAATCTTCCCTCTCTACATCCTCATTGTCCGAGGAGGCAGTCTGCTGCTTATTTTATTCATTGCTCATTGGCTCCCCCCTCTGCAGGGTCAGGCTGTGCATTGCACAGCAGACCACCAGGATGCACAAGACCCTCAATGGGGCTACCAAAGGGCTCCACCGGACAGATCTAGGCATTTAAATCTCATCTTGTGCAAACCAATCACCTGCTATATGGTAGCTGGCTTTGTCACGTGACAGACATTGTACCTCTCCTCCGCATCTGTGTGTGCGTTCGTCAGAAGCGTCAATAGCCATGTCCTCAGTGAGTAGCCCTGGTCTCCAAGGATCCATCCCTGAAGGTTGAAGGGAGGGTGGAAAAGTTCTGGAACCTGGGACTGCTTCAAAGTGAAGGCATCGTGGCAACTTCCCGGGAAGTGTGCACAGACCTGCAAGGTCTGTTTAAGGTGCTGAAAGACAAGTTGTACATTAAGGGAGTGGAAGCCCTTCCTGTTGATGTAGTTCAGGAGCCTCGATGACCACATGTGTGTCGTTGATGACATCCTGAACCTGGGGGAATCCAGAGATAGCCCCAAACCTGACGGACCTCGCAACTCAAGAGTTGGGATCCATGCGGAAACACACATAGCTGCCGACCCTGTTGAACAGGACGTTGGTGACCTCCTTGAGGCATCGATGGGCTGCTGACTGTGAGATGCCACACACATCCGCAGTGGGTCCCTGGAATGATCCAGAGGCATAGAATTTCAGTGCCATGGTGACCTTCAATGCCACTGGCATTGGATTTCCACCAAGTTCACTGGGGCACAGCTTATCCAGGAGCAGAGTGCAGAGATCAGTGACGGCCTCCCTGGAGATATGGAGCCTTCGTTGGCACTGCCTCTTTGACATCTGCAGCTAGTTGAGCCTCAACTTGTAGACTGTCTCTGGAGGGCACCTCCTTCTGCTTGGGGGCCCCTCTCATTCCAATTCTCCTGTGGGCTCAAAGGCCATTGTGGTGCCATTGCATGTGCCTGGCCCTCTCTCCCGTTCTGTTGGGATCCCTGAAGCCTGGACGAATGAGGCCCATGATAGGTGGCCTCTCCCTAAGCACAAGTCCTTCACTGCCAGTGACCACCACTTCTTGCCCCCACTTGAAAGTTATGTCGAGGTGACATTTGTCCATTGCCCCACCTTGCAATGGCCCCCTTGAAGCTCAGACACCTTCCCCTCATGCAATGCGCGATGCCCTCCCTTCGTCACCCTGCCAGGCAGTCAATTGTTGCCCTCCCAATGTCCTCCCTAGCAGGCAGCCATGCTCTCCCATCAACATGTTGCCTACTTGAAGGAGGCAAGCTCTGAAGCCCCGTGAATCCTGTGCGCCTTTTAGAAAATGCAATCCAGGCCATTACAATCACTTTCATTTGGCCTCCTAACTAACCTGCCTGCCACGTCGCCATTGGAACTCCAGCCTCCATGTTTATCGCCATCAGTAAAATTTGAATGGGGTGTTATGACGTCGGACTTCCTGTCCGACATGTCCCATCCCGATTTTATGTTCCCCCACACCTCCATTCCCGTCCCCAACATTCCCATAACATTCAACCCAATGGATAATCAGCAGTTTAATCAGGTTGTTTTAATGACACAGCCAGTAAGTGCTTTGCCTGGAGCACACCTTATTTTTTTTGGTGACATAATGACATGGCCAGTATGTTTTCTTTCAAATTTGAAGCCGTGGACATGGGTCCTCCCAGTTACAAGAAAACTCCAAACTTCAAAATTTTCTGAACTCACACAGGAGAAACAAACAGAATCATTCCCGTTTACTGAGAATAGTTAGTCACTGGCTGTTGTGGAAACATTACCAGCAGCCTTCTGAGACTAGATTATGATGTCATGCTCACTGTAACTTAATGAAATGCTGGCATTCTGCAAGTTTTCATTACTTTGAAAAACACACGAATGCAGGAAATCAACTGTGATTGAGAACATTTTGGTTTAGTTATTGGTAAAGCTATGTATGGCACATGTGACATTGAGTTAGGAAAGGCCCTCTGAAGTAGCAAGTGGGAAACACTCATTGTTTGGAAACTGACAATATGCGTAACAGCACCTCACATAACAGTGGTCAACTGACTTACAATTATAGAAACTGTATTTTCTTGTCTTATGTACACAACTAGTGCAATTGAAACTAAAGACATAAACTAATATATTTCTCCGACGTAACCCAGAACATTCAGGAAAACCACTGTGCACTGAATACTGGAACTTTAGGCTTTGGTTTCAGCACTATTTTCTGAATCTGAAAAACAGATTAAAAATGAACTGGAGCCAAATATCCCCCTTCAGACCCCTTCCCTTTTTCACGGAACAGAAATAAACTGGAAACAAGTTTCGCTGTATTTTTACAAAAACCACATCTGGCTGTAATTTTTTGAAGTATGTAAAATCCCTTCAATATCATAAATACTGCATTCTCACAGTGAGCATTTATATGTTGTTAAATGAAACTATTGTTGAGAAATGTTAATACAAATGAAAATGAAAGTTTCTTTTAAAAAAAAGCTCGTGGATTTGTGCAAAATTGCTAAAGGGAATTAAATTTCATCGCCACATCTTTATCTCTTCCATATTTTCAACCTTGTCTCAGTGGTAGCCCTCTCATCTTCGAGCCAGAAGATTATGTATTTAGGTCCCACTCTCAATCCAGTACAACACTAATGCAGTACTCAGGGACTGCCACACTGTCAGAGGTGCTGTCTTTCGGATATGACTTTAAACCAAGGCCCCATCTGCATCTCAGGTGCATGTAAAAGATTCCGTGGCACTATTTTGAAGAGGAGTATGGGATTTCTCCTCAGTATACAATATTTATCCAAACTACATCACAGAAACAGATGATCTGGTTATTATCTTGTCATTTGTGAAAATTTGCTGTGCAAAAATTGGATCCCACATTTCCTACTTTACAGTAGTGACTACACTTTGAAAGTATTTTATTGGCATTAAAAGCCCTTTGGGGTGTCCAGAGATTGTAAAACACACTATATAGATGCAATTTCCTTCTTTCTTTAACTACAGTGTTAAGTCAAACAACATCTCCTTCCCATCTTTTGTACATCATTGTCTGTTGTTTTAAGATTCTCAATTTTGATTAGTTTTGCAAGCTTATTCCAAGGAAATGATGTCTGTTTGGAATACAAAATATTTTTAAAGTGTTGCGTTTCACCACAACTTTGTAGTGATCTGGCTCACTTCAGGCCTTCATTCTGAATGGACGTGCTGAAAAACAAGCTAATCGAACATCCCAAACACAACGACTGGCTGCCTCTTCTCCCAACCAATCTGAGCCTCTGATATTCAGCTCATCCACTTGCTGGGGGCCTTTCCCCGATTCAAGTGGCTTGTACATTGGGTGACTGAAGAAATTTAGCTTTTCAATAAAAAAAGATTCAGGAAAATAAAAATCTACATGTCTGGGTAGCAGACTTTTGCACTTTTTAAAGCCCTGCTTATTCAGTCAGTCATTCAGTACCTAAGATAGGATGATGAAACAGGCAAGCAAGGGAGTGAGGCTGCTACGGGATGGTGAAAGCAACAGTCAGAGAAAGCAACAACACCGCTTATTGAAATCCATCCAGTTTGTGGTTGGGCTGCTAATAATCAGTCCAGTTTTACTTTGTAAGTTTACTTTTAGAGAGTGAGATAAAGCCTTCTGGAAACAGTTCCTTGCTTTCACAAAGCCTTCTGTACATGGACATGCAGAAAAACTTGGAGTAGCGTGAATCTACAGTTCTGTGGCAGACACCACAGACCGGGTGAAACCTAGAGACCCGTTTCAATGATTTCACGCATGGACTGTGGGGAATCTCAATAACAGATTAGAGTAACAGCTCGAGAGAGAGGGCCATCTGCAACAAGTGATCTGCTTCCAGCTCACCAAGCTCCAGAGTGGGGATGTTCACCATTGGGTCAGTGGTAGGTGTGTGCCAAGGCAACTTGGTATTGCTTCTGCCTTTAATAGTGGATAACAAAAAAAACCTATCTAAAATTACAACCTCAGGAAAAGATGATCTCATGGACAATGACATCCTAAAAAAGATTCTGGAAGCTAAAAGGAGGTCTTTCTACTCCTTACCACACAGCAATCACATAGTTCTTTGATATTTTAAAATGGGCCTTCAGTTGTACACTAATGTTACAAGTCTTTCGTCACAAATTGAACTTTTTCTTTCTAATAAAGGAAGTACACAGTACTAAAATTTGGTTATTCTGCTTAAACTGCCATATTGTGAGTGCTATCTTTCTCAGTTTCTATTTATCCTGTTGCATTCCTGAAATTACATTTATAACCTTTTTACTGCTAAGTGGTCACTTCTCCTGAGGCCTCCCTGTTCCATCCCATTTTCGATTTCTCAGGAGCTCACAGACCTCGACCACCTTATTCCCAGGGGCTGTCGATCAGTTGTATAACAACAAAAACAATAACCAGATGACAGAAATGTGACTATTATACAGTTATGTCCATTTAGCCAAAGGATCCATCATCACATTAGTGAGGTTTCTGGCTTGAATCCTCTAATCCATTTGAGTGTATTTCGGAATCATAAACTCGCGATGCAAACATGTTTGTTTAAAATCTCTAACAATTTCCAATCCTGTTAAGGATGTTATCCGTTAGTTCTTTTCCATCAATAATGGTCTGACTGTTACGCTCTATTCTCTAAAATTTTCCCAACAATTGTTCACCCTAGTCAACTGAAGCAAGTTTAGCCCTACATCTATGGATGAGCCAACTGATATGAACACAACATTGATGTCACCCACATTGTACATAAGTTGGGTTACTATTTTTCGTTAATTATGGTTCTGTTTTGCACTTGTATTCTTTGAATTTCCAGTCCAGCACACACGCCCTCACATCAGCATTAACATTTCACCTTCTGATATCTTAGAGTCAAACCACAAAGCCCACAGTGGAAAATAAAATCAAACACCACCCAGCCTCAAGCGCTTGTCTTTTCATCTGGTTTAATCTCATTTTTGATCAAGCAATTATTGCAGCTGTAGGTATGAATCAAAAAACTTTTTGAAATTCCTTACAGTAACAGATTGCCACACCATAGCTTTGGAGGTGTTCCTTCACAAATGGAAAAGAATCACCATTCAAAACCATTACAGACATAGTGGATTTATGAGAGTGATTGGAAGAAGCTGAACAGTTGCTTTGCTCACAATGACTCAGCTGGTTATGGCAATGAGTTGCTGATCCATGCACATCAGCAAGTTTCCAGGTAAATTTACCAGCCTATACCGGGTTAGCCAATCTCATCCAGGGCAATGGCAGAGCTTTCTATAATTAATCTTAGTGGCCATAGACATGAAAAAACTTGCACTGATGTAGTAACTTGCACAACCTCAGAAGATCACAAAGTGCGTTACAGCCAATGGCGGGCTTTTGAACTGTTGCAATGTAAGAAACGGTAAAGCAATTTGTGCACGGCAACCTTCTACAAACAGCAATGTGAAAATGACCAGATAATGTGTTTTGTGTTGTTGATTGAGGGATAAATATTGGCCAGGTCACCAGGGATAACTCCCCTGTTCTTCTTTGAGATAGTGCCATGGGATCTTTCACATCCACCTGGAAGAGCAAACATGGCCTCGGTTTGCCATCTCATCTGAAAGATGGCATCTCCAACAATGTAGCACTCACTCAGAACTGCACTGAAGTAACAGCTTAGATTTTTTTGTGCTAATGTCTCTGAAGTGGGACTTGAACCCTTAATCTTCTGACTCAGAGGCACAAGTGCAACCAACTGAGTCACATCTGACACTCAAAGGAGAAAATTGGTCACAACTTCATAACCATTAGTCGTCACACTCTGCTGGGTGGATATATGGATGTTAGGCGATGACAGGATTGGGCTCAGTTCTGATGAACCCCAAGGATAACTAATTTGTCAATATTCACTTGTCTAGGCTGTCATAAGAAGAATGACCACTTTTGCATGCTGATAGAGTTAATTACTTCTCAGAACCACATCCCAAAAGAGAGACAGGCTTTAGAACATGGAGGAAAAGAGACAATGGCCAGGATTTAACCATAGGCGTACGGGAGCCGGCCACCAACTGAAAAGTGAGTGGCGAACCCGCGTCCGCCTCGCCTGGGGATCTGACCCGTATTTTGCGGGTCTTCCGGCTTCAACTGTTCTGAGGCGGGACTTCCGCCCACTTGAGGTAGGAAGTCCCGCCTAATGGAGCTGCTGACCAATCAGCGGGCTGGCAGCTCCTAGACCCAGCAGCGCCACCGGGTGCGGTGGCCACTGCTTGGACTACAGCCCAGCTGGAAGTAAAGATACTGGGGAGCCTGGAAGGCAAGTGAGTTTTGGTTGCCTCGCTGGGGGTAATCGGTCGGACCCCAGTGAGCAAAGGTGCTCGGTTGGGGAGGATGGGGGCATGTTGGGTGTTGGGGTGGTTGGGGTAGTGGGGGTAGTCCTCCATCAGGCACAGGGTGCCTGATCATGAGGCCCCCCCCCCCACCCCCCATGGGATGTTCAAGAGCCGCCTGCTTATGTCAGGCACTTCTCTCGGGTCTAGGATGCCTGCTTGCCGCATAAAATCCACGTGGAGGCAGGCATAGGCCCTTAAGTGGCCTTTAGGTGGCCACATAAGGGCCTTGATTGGCTTCAGGCAATTTATGCCGTCACCGTCCTGCGTAAAGTGGTGGCGGAGGTGGGAGCGGGTTGGGAAGGGCTCCTGGAACCATCTCTTTGGGGTGGCGTAAAATTCAGCCCAATATTCTAATACTGTTACTTTAAAAAGAAATCAGACAGTGGGCTGGATTTTCGATCTGGGTTCAGGAACCTGATGCCCGGACAGTTTCCGAGCCCTGTCCCAGTACCTCCAGCGTGTTGCTAGCACGATGATATTTTTAAATGCGAATGACCTGATTGGGCAGGAGGCGAGATCGGTGCCCAATTAGAGGCCCAGAGCACCTCCAGGAGGCAGGAGCTGCCTGCCCGGTGCCAGAAGCAAAGGCAAGCGGTGGCGATGACGGGGCCTGCCACTGCTTTGCTGAGGAGAGCGGGCAGCTCCTATGAGGGACAGCCACCAAATATTAAATGGAACAGAGGGCAAAACAAAGGTACTGTGCTTATCCCTGCGCAGGATACTAGTGCTCCCAATAATTTTAAACATTTAAGAAATCACTTTCCCTTTGCCCCGCCACCAACCCGGCAGTTGTGCACTAACGTGGACCAGACTGTTTGGGTTCGCTGGAATCCCCCTCCAGAATTATGGTGCTGACTTCCCCGGCCCGTTAACAGGTTCCTAAAGGAGCTTAATGGGCCCTTAACTGGAGGCGGGCAGCTTTCCCATTCCCTCCCCCAATCCTGACATTGAAAATTGAGGACTGTCCTGGAGGTGCAGGTTCCGGAGACGACCTCCGGGACTGCGATCTTCAAATCACGTCTGCTCTGGCTCATGACCCCGCGCCCCTTTGAATATCATAGAATCATAGAAAGTTTACGGGACAGAAAGAGCCACTCGGCCCATCATGTCTGTGCCAGCCGAGAAACGATCCACCCATTCTAATCCCACCTTCCAGCATTTGGTCCATTGCCCTGCAGGTTACGGCACTTGAGGTGCATATTTAGACTCCTTTTAAATGAATTGAGGATTTCCGCCTCAACTACCCTTTCAGGTAGTGAGTTCCAGACCCCCACTACCCTCTGGGTGAAAAAGCTTTTCCTCATCACCCCTTTAATCTTTCTACCAATCACTTTAAATCTATGTCCCCTAGTCACTGATGTCTGCTAAGATAAATAGGCCCTTCACCTCCACTCTATCCAGGCCCCTCAAAAATTTGTACATTTCTATCAGATCTCCCCTCAGCCTTCTCTGTTCCAAGGAGAACAACCCCAGCCTATCCAATCTTTCCCCATAGCTGCTTTTTCCCAGTCCCGGCAACATCCTCGTAAATCTCCTCTGTACCCTCTCTAGTGCAATTACATTCCAGCCCAGTTAGTCACATTTTAAAACCACTGGGTGTTTCCCTTTTGGTTTTGTTGTAAGTATCACCTGAGCAGACTTGGTAAAGGTGTCCCTTTTGGCTGCTTAACTTCTGTTTGATGATGCAGAGAGCATTTGTTCGTAATGCAGGGCTGATATCAGGAGTCCTGGTTTCAGAACTTAAAATCAGGTATATCAGGATAAGATTCCTTGAAAATACTGCGAAGGCAAAGAAAAAGTAAAAGTGGATAAATGCTGCCAATTCTGGTATACTTCTCCTTCAAAACAAAAAAAATGATATTTATTGAAAATCACTATGGACATTTTATGGCTTCAAAAATGCTATGGCTATTGTTGGTTTCAGTCATGGCTCTGTTGTTAGTACTCTCACATCTGAGTCAGACACTTAGGGGTTTAGTTCCCATCCAAAGATTGAGCAGAAAAAGTTAAGCTGACACTCCAGTGTAGCAGAGAGGGAGTGCTTCTCAGTCAGAGATACCATCTTTCAGATGAGACGTTAAGCCAAGGCCCTATTTGCTCTTTCAGGTGAATGTAAATTACCCATGGCACTATTTTGAAGGGCAGGGGAGTTATCCAGAGTGTCCTGGCCAATATTTATCCCCAATGAACATCACAAGAAGAGATTGTTTGGTCATTATTGCATTACTGTTTGTGGGACCTTACTCTGCCAAAACTGGCTGCTGTGTTTTCTATTTTATAACAGTGAGTACACTTCAAAAGTACTCCATTGGCTGTGAAGGACTTTGGGATATCCTGATGTTGTGAAAGGTGCTATACAAATGCAAGTCTTTCCTTTACTAAAATCAGCGTAGGAATGCCCAATGCATTGTATGATATTCGTTTATCTGTTATTTACCAGAGGAGTTATCCATTTTATACAGGCAAGTCAGCCTCCCTGTTAAAATAGTTGACAGAGGAATACATTAAACATTTGTCTGCAAAGTTATACCAGCAGTTTTTTCTTGACCTATAGAGTTGCTAATACATGTATTTTAAAAACTACATGAACTCGGTAACTGGCTCAATAAATCTTGATCAAAAGTTAAGTGTTTTATTTTTGATAAAAACATACAAGTTCCTAAAGCTGTAATTTAAAAGAAGTGCACGGTCACAAGGAGAAGGCTGCAAAGGAGCATTCATTGGGATGAAAGTTTTTAGTTGGGTGTGATTTATGTCGCTATGTTCATCACCATGGAACGTGCTGTTGTAAAAACCGTGTCTCTTTTTAAGTGGTGAAGCAACTCACTGGGGTTTAACTTGTATTATTCCTCAGGATCAATTAAGGCACAGTCCAACTGACTAATGTAACTACAACTAAATTCAAATGGTGAGTCAAATTAAGAATGATTCTATGGAAAGCACAAATCATTTGCTCGCTCCTATTTCCATAATCTCCACAACCTCCTCTGAACTCAGATCAGGTGGTAACTTTCTGAACACCGAAATATTGTGAGGTTCAAACTTCAAACAGTAGGGAATTCAGATTGAGAAATGTTACCCTGTAATGCAATATTTTTTTTATTCATTCATGGGATGTGGGCGTCGCTGGCCAGGCCAGCATTTATTGCCCATTCCTAATTGCCCTTGAGAAGGTGGTGGTGAGCTGCCTTCTTGAACTGCTGCAGTCCATTTGAGGTAGGTACACCCACAGTGCTGTTAGGAAGGGAGTTCCAGGATTTTGACCCAGCAACTGTGAAGGAACGGCGATATAGTTTCAAGTCAGGATGGTGTGTGACTTGGAGGGGAACTTGCAGGTGGTGGTGTTCCCATGCATTTGCTGCCCTTGTCCTTCTAGTTGGTAGAGGTCGCGGGTTTGGAAGGTGCTGTCTAAGGAGCCTTGGTGCATTGCTGCAGTGCATCTTATAGATGGTACACACTGCTGCCACAGTGCGTCGGTGGTGGAGGGAGTGAATGTTTGTAGATGGGGTGCCAATCAAGCAGGCTGCTTTGTCCTGGATGGTGTCGAGCTTCTTGAGTGTTGTTGGAGCTACACCCATCCAGGCAAGTGGAAAGTATTCCATCACACTCCTGACGTGCTGTGTAGATGGTGGACAGGCTCTGGGGAGTCAGGAAGTGAGTTACTCGCCACAGGATTCCTAGTCTCTGACCTGCTCTTGTAGTCACAGTATTTATATGGCTACTCCAGTTCAGTTTTTGGTCAATGGTAGCCCCTAGGATGTTGATAGTGGGGGATTCAGCGATGGTAATGCCATTGAATGTCAAGGGGAGATGGTTAGATTCTCTTTTGTTGGAGATGGTCATTGCCTGGCACTTGTGTGGCGCGAATGTCACTTGCCACTTATCAGCCCAAGCCTGGATATTGTCCAGGTCTTGCTGCATTTCCACACGGACTGCTTCAGTATCTGAAGAGTCACAAATGGTGCGGAACATTGTGCAATCATCAGCGAACATCCCCACTTCTGACCTTATGATTGAAGGTCATTGATGAAGCAGCTGTAGATGGTTGGGCCTAGGACACTACCCTGAGGAATTCCTGCAGTGATGTCCTGGAGCTCAGATGATTGACCTCCAACAACCACAACCATCTTCCTATATATAATGTAATATATAATATATTACACAAACAGACAAAGGCTACTTGTTTTAATGTATATTTAATATTCCATTTTGCTTCATAATTGTTTTAATTCCACTGATCACCGATTCAAATGTTTTCTCCCCACAGGGAGAATAGATGCCAACCTGCTGAAAGCACTTTCATCACCTGCTGGCCTTAGCTGCTACATTTATTACCAAAATATTCACGGCAGCAAGTTTCAAAATTCATTGTCTTATTTTAATGGTATGTAATGTGCAGAAGACAGTATTTTAATCTTAATATACAGATACTTGGTAATAATGAGAAAAGTATATTAGAAATGATTCTACAAATCTTGAGCGTTGCAAAAACACTTACCGTATCTTCTCTTTTGACCCTTTTTGTCTTATATTTTAAATATCCCAGTGAATTTCCAAGTCACTTGGACCAGTTAAAAGCCAAGAGGCCAACTGGCATAAGAACCAGTGGTTAGGTCATTTTGAGAAGCCTTGCGGACCTGCAGTATTTCTATTCTAACAATTTATTCGGTATTGTGCAGATGATGCAAGAGGGGAATAACACATTTTTTTTCCAAAATCTATAAAACAATTTTTATTATTATTACAGTTACAGTTCCCCAAGTACCAAACTTCAGTTCCAGAATGCAAAGATCTTTTTAAAAATATATTTTCTTTCATTGTTTATAAGTCATTGTTTTCACATTATCTCTGGCTGGACAGAGAGAATGCCAATTGGTCAGTTCTTGTCCTCAACCCTCAATTTACATTTTAATACAACAGTAAACCAAAACTGAAAATGCGCCCTCCACTCCATATTATTGAAGTACCACGTGATACTCCAATAGTTCTGATGGTTGTCACAATACCAAAGTACCAAGAACCATAATTTTTCATGCTCTGTGTCTGATAAATTAAATTTAGCAACAAACATGAAATAAAAACTGCCTTTAATTTTTCCTCCATCATCTTTTATCAATCCAGCTCTGATGAATATTCCACTCTTTTTTGTTCAGTCAGCTTTCATTATTACTTATTAGCACTGGGAGCATGTCTCCCATTAGCACATACACACACAGCAACAAGCCTCCAGCAACTGTTGGTAGATGACGTACACCCATGCAGCATGTGAGAAAAGTTTTCCTTAGCTTTGGTTTAAAAAGAATGACTTGTTTGACACAATACTCCCTTTCACCAGACATTTGAAAATACAGAAAAAGCTAAGTGTGACTCATTAGACTATTGATTTTAAATGGAGTAATTCAATTACTAATTTCTTTTCCTAATTGTCTCAGACTACTTTCACAGAATCTGACCATGTGTAGCAATAGCATACATTAATTTATTAGTGCAAACAACAGCTTTGATTTTCATAAACATGTAAAGGAAGATGTTGTATTCTGTAACCATTTTATTAAATACTGCAAAATGGAAGCATGATTTATTTTCTTTTAAATCTATCACTCAAAAATCTCCCATGAACAGAATAAAATCCCAGTATTTCAATAACTGAAGTAGAGAGACAGAGAGAAAGTGGAGGAAAGAGAGAGGAGGGAGGACAGTGTAAAAAATGGATGCTAAAAATGAACAGCTGGAGTTTAAATTGTTGATTGTGACAACGGCCTTTCAAGCGGTGCCTTTAAGTCTACCAAGCAAGTGTACAATGGAGTGCTCCGCATCATTAAGTATTTGGCACAGAAACCATTTGCCTGTCTACACATCATATATTTAATGGTAATAGAAGCTAGGCATGAAATCATTATTTACAAGTACCTGGACTATTCCATTGCCCCACCCAGAAATAACAAGGATATTACCAACATTTTGGCTGAATGAACTATAATAATAAGATGCCAGGAAACCCTAAACATGGTTTCTGTCTCCTTACTGTATTTCATAATTGATTGTCCATGACAGAAACCGAGTGACACAGCAGGCTCACACAATATCTTTTTATTTCTAAGTCCTGGATTTGAGTGCAGTCTGGGCTGCATTCAGACCATCAGTTCTAATGCTGGAATGCAAAATAAGTTTGGGTGGTTTCAACTTTGTTCTTAATGGCAGGAATCCTCAACATAGAGCTTCCCACACCATTTGGCAGTCCCGTTCAGCATGACCAAAAGAATGACTTACATGGCAAGTTGAAAAGTCAACTCTGGTGCTGTAGGAAGTTACTTTTCTGAGGTTGAGGTAAAGGTATATTGTTAAAGGGTATCAAGTGCTTGATATAGATTCTGGGACCAGGATTCTCCAAGTGGCCACATCTACAGTTGTGGGAGTGGAATTCTGTCTGCCATGTCTTCCAGACACCAGCCAGATTTCTGGTCCCCAGGTAATTTGGATTTGGGAGACATATTTATTGACTTCTGGTGGTGAGCTGAGCTAAACTAAGGTGGGGAAGATAAAAGCAGCTGCTGAGCAGCCCAAGCATGACTTTCTTTAGATGGCAGTTTTTTTAGTGTTGCTGATAGCCATACTCAGGGGGAGCTTGCTCAGACCTCCCTTCAATCAAACCCACAAGATCCCCTCTGCCAACCTTAAATCGCTGGACACCAGAACCCAACAGGCTAGGTAAACAGAGCTCAACCAGCCGTAAGTGGCAGGAAAGATAACGTAGGCAGCATTTCTCAGAATTATTTTTAAAGTCGGCCGGGAAAGCTGGATGAAAAATGTAGCCCTGCATATTAAAGTGGGAAATCAATTTTAAATGGAGCATTATCCAGAAAGGATTAAAAAAGATCAATTTGATTTGTCTAGTTTTGTGTTGAAGAATAAGTTCAATTTCCTGGATACAGGCAATAGTTACAGTGTATCCTATTTAGCAAGGTACAAAAGCACCCAAATATATATTAACAAATTCAAGCTGATATCTCAGGATCAAGATTCTGAGCCACACAAATATGTGAGTAGAAAGTGGAGTAGGCAGTTGTATGGAAGCTTGCCTATTTTGCAAGACTCTACTGCATATAGCAAAAACTGAACAAATTTTATCTGCTTCATTAGGCAGGAATCTTGTGAGTCCAACAAACCACATTCTCGTGTAGGTGAATTGGCTCTTCCTCAATTATCTCCCCTCCATTTCTGACAGTTCTGACTCATGCTGGGGCATGGCTCCAACAACATCAGGTAGCTTGTCAGTAGGCGATGGTGCTAGGAGCAGAAGAGGCATCACAGCCAAACCCAATCCTGCCCTCACCCAATACTCAAACTGTGCATCTTCTATAGGTCACTGAATAGTTAGCAGCAGAGAATATTGATGGAGCCTTATTCAGTTCCAAATATTTTCTGTATTTCTTTGTGCTCTACAAAGTGATAGCTATAAACTTGAGAAGAGTAAGTGATATATCATTTTGATCACAATGAAGAGGGAAGAAGAATGAACTAAGTGGGCCAGAACAATAATCTCAGAGCCTCACTAAAACTGACAGTTTTAACATGAGCAAGGTTAATGGCAGTCAAAAGGGAAAATTCTTCACGGGCTGGAATCATACCTCACACAAAATTATTATTGTTAGAGGGCCAGTCATTACATTCCAAGGACATCACGACAGGAGTTCTTCAGGAAAGCGTCCGTGGCCTTATTATTTTCAGCTGTTGCATCAATGACCTTCACTCAGTCAAAAGGTCAGGACTGCGTTGTTTGCTATAATGATTCAACAAGCTTCAGCTTCATTCACAACTCTTTGGACCATGTAGCAAATCAAGCCAGTCTACAGTAGGACTTGGACATCAACCGGGCTTAGGCTGACAATTATCAGGGAATATTCATTCCAAATAAGTGACAAGTGCTGCTCATCTCCAACAAGAAAAAGTCCAGTCATTTTCCCTTGACCCTTAAGGGCACCACTGGGGCTGAGTACTCCATGATCAACATTTTGGTTGGGTGAGGGGGGGAGTATGGAGGGGTCACAGTCAGTCAGAGCTTTGACTGGACCATCCATGCCAATACCATATTTACAAGAGCAGGGAACAGCTGGGCATTTAACCATAGTGACTCACTTCCTGACTTTTCTAAGCCAAAATTCAAGACAGGAGTGTGTTCAATACTTACTACTCACCTGCCTTGGTGTAGCCACAACAACACTCAAGAAGCTTGACACATTTTAGAAGAGAACGATTTTTAATTGGCACACCTGTCACTGGGCTCAATATCCACCCTCTCCAACAGCAGTCTACTGTGGCTGCAATTCATCAAAGTGACTTCAACAACACATCTCTCCATTGTGACTTCTATCACAGAGAAGGAAATCATCACCTCCAAGTTCACCTTGGAGCCAAACAACATCTTGACTTGCACATATATTGCTGTTCCCTCATCATTGCTGGGTCAGTATTCTGGAATTCCTTATCTGAAACCATTGTGGAAGCGTCATCACCACTAAGACGGCAACAGATCAAGGGGATGGCCAACTTCCACCTCTCAGGAAAACTAAAAGGTAATAAATGCAGCCTTGCATTCTGAGAACAATTTTTTTTTAAAATCAGACAACATCCCAATAATACCTTATAATGCAACCCATTGGAGAATGGCCTCTCTTATGCCATAATTAAGACCATCACAGACTCAAGGGATCCAAAATGAGACTTGAACAATAAGAGCACAATCCGCAGCTGAGTCATCGAGTTAAAGTGGCTCTCATGTGGATTTTGTTTTAAAAGACTGCACTTCACTCCTTGTTACTTATCAGGGCATACAACTGAACAACAAATAAAATTCAATGACATTCACCACCATAAAAGACAATAACATCTGTCCAAGTGGGTAGAACAAACTGCGACATAAAATGGTAACTGATTGTGATTAAGAAATTCAACAGAGTGAAATAGATATATTGGGATAGTAATGTGAAGGGTGTTCACCTTCCTGTAGCTTCTCCAGTAATGTGGCAGGATTTGATTAGCCATTCTGGGAAGAAGTTACTAAGATTCTATTCTTAATAAGGTCCTGGAATATCATCTCCATCCATGTGTCCCCTTGCATGCCCTGTGATCCTCTGACACAGCCAACATTTTGCTGGTTGCTCCTTTAGTGAGCTTGTTCCTGCCTTCTTCAATTACTTTCCTTCGCATCTCTGCCTTACCACCTTCCTTCCAGCCTTTAAAATTCTCATTAATCTTGTCTTAGAATTGTACCTTTGCTCTGTTCTTTTCCCTCTCCCATATTTGGTGTCCAACATCCTGTAAAACTCCCTTGAGAAGCTTCCTATTTATAATGAGTGCTACAGAAATGCCTAACATCTAGAAACTGAAAATATAGTAAAGAATAGTCAGCACAGATTTCAAGAGGGAAGGTCAGTCTTGACCAATCTTATTGAATTCTTTGAGAAAGTAGCAGAAAGCATAGACAAGAGTAATGCAGTAAATGGATTTGGATTTTTCAAAAGGCCTTCAATAGGGTCAGAACATGTGAACTCAGGAGAAGTATCTGAATGAACAGCAAGCTGGCTACTGAACAGAAAACAGAGAGTAAGGGTTAAGGGTAGCTGCTCAGATCATCAAAAGGTAGGAGTGGTGTTCCTAAATGATCAGTGCTGGGACCATTGTTGTTCACAATTAACATAAGCAATTTGGACTCTGGAATTGGAAATACAACTTCCAATTTGAGTCATCAGCAAATTTTGGGAAGGGGGGGAGGATTAGTTAATGCTGATGAGGACTGTGACAAAATACAAAATCACAATAAGCTTGGTGAATGGGTGTGTAATTGGCAAATAAGTTTCAATGTAGATAAGTGTGAGGTGTTTAGGTAGGAAGAATAAAGAGGCCATATACTACTTGGATAATAATAATAAGGGTAGAGAAGCAAACGAATCTAGGGGTACAGAGAAACAGATCACTAAAAATAGCAACATGAGTTACTAAGACCATTCAAAAAAGCTAACAAAGCACTGGGATTTCTCGAGGGATAGAATTGAAAAGCAGAGAAGTTACATTAAATTTACATAGAAACTTGGTTAGACCACACTTGGTGTGTCATGCACAGTTCTGGTCTCTATTATATTGGAGCGGAATCACACCTGCCAAAATAAAACATATTAATTTTGTCATATGGAACATTATTTTTGAATTGTTACTGGACATTGAACAAACTTGTTTAAAAAGACCACAGAACAGTGGCTGAAAACATGGCTGCATATTTGCATTCTAAAAGCAAAGTGATTCTTGACAACGCAGCCAGCAGCTGACGTCATCAGACTGCGCCAATCTGCGCACATTGGCTCCTGCTCTCTGCGCATACGCTGCATTCCGCATTGCCAGGACTGGTTGGCACATGCGCAGATGATGTCATCGCGTAATGCAGCGAGAGCGCAGCGGTGGGGGAAATGGGGAGAGCGCGGGTGTGGGGAGAGCGCGGGGGTGGGGGAAGCGGGGAGAGAGCGGGGGAGGGGAAGCAGGGAGAGGGTGGGGGGAGCGAGGAGAGAGCGAAGGTGGGGGCAGCGAGGAGAGAGAGGGGGTTGGGGAGCAGGGAAAGTGCGGCCGAAGACCTTGGTGTTGGCGGGTGCATTCTCCTCCTACCCCCCCCCCCCACTCTTTCCTTCCCCGGCCCACTCGCTCACTCGCTCCACGGCCCGCTCCCTCCCTCCCTCCCTAGCCTGCTCCCTCCCTCCCTCCCTCCCCGGCCCACTCACTCTCTCCAGCCATTGTGTGCTTCCATGTGTTGCCTTTGTGTTATTATTTGAGCAGCGCCATCTTTAGCTCTGGCAGCTGCCGTACATCGCAAACTGTGATGTTTAAGTGGCACAGGCTGCATTTGCGTTGCGTTGACAGCAAACGCAGCCTTCTAAAAGACAGTGGTATGGAAAGACATTGGGAGCACTCCCAGATTCAATTAGCCAGATGGGTTTTGTCAATAGTGAAGATCAAGAGACATTGAGAGCCATTGAATGTTTAAGAGCCAGCATTCCACCTCCCAACTGAGAGTGTCTGCTAAGCTGTGAGGAATCCACAAACCTCGCAGGTGAGGCTGTCTCAAGCAAAAAGCTAGTCACATGACTAACCTGCTGGCCAACCTGGAGTTAATTGAATTGTGCTCAGACAACGGTTTTTGAAAGAGACTGCAATTGAACTTCAAGAGGAGAGCACCTCTCTCTCTGTCTCTTTTTCTCTCATTCAAAGTTCCAGGGACCCACAGAAGTAACTTAAGTCTCAAGACAGAAGACCAGCGAAACAGGTTTGAAAGTGTGCACTGGGCCCCAACAAGAACTGCAAGACTTAACGTCAATCAAAGACTTTACATCCAACCCAAAACCAGTAACTGAACTCCATCTATTACTTCAAACCGTCCCCCCGCACCTTTTAATTCTTTCTGCTCTTCTGTATCTATTTGATTGTGTGTTTATTGCATATGCATGCTAGTGTAGTCACGTTGCATATTTTTAGTAGTTTTAACTGAGTTAGAGTTTTAAGGTTAATAAACGTACACCTTTCCTGTTGAAATCTGAGAAAACCTGTCTGGTTGATTTCTTTGCATTTACAATTAGAGAACAGTGAGCAAGGACTCACTGAGGGGAAGCTAAAAAACAGTGTTTTAAAAGTTAAACCCCGTTATGGCCAAACCAGGAAAAGGCTGACTGAGGAGCCCTATACCCCTTCCTGGTCGTAACAATATAAAAGAATATAGAGGCACTAATGAAGGTACAGAAAAGATTCACAAAGTTAACATCAGACATGAGAAGATCTCCTTATCAGAAAAGGCTGAACAGGCTGATGCTTTTTTCTCAAGAAAGGTAAGGCTGAGTGGTGACTCAGATTATGAAGGGGCTTAATTGGGTAAACAAAGAAAATGTTTCCATTTGTGGGGAGATCAAACTAAGGACCATAAATATGAGATAGTCAACAATGACTGGAAAAGGGTATTCAGGAGAAACTTCTTTACCCGAAGAGTGATAAGAATATGGAATTTGCTACCAGAAGGACTACTTGAGGTGAATAACATAGATGCATTTAAGGGAAACTAGATAAACAATGAGGGAGAAAGGAATAAAGGATATGCTGACAGGATTAGATGAAGAGGGATGGGAAGAGGCTCATGTGTATCATAAATGCTGGCATGGACCAGTTGGGCCAAATGGCCTTTCTCTGTGCAGAAGATTGTGGCCGGAATTTTATGCCACCCCAACGAGTGGGATGATGACAGGGGGGAGGTGTAAAATTCAGTTGGAGGTTCTGGGAGGTTTTCCCGACCTGCTCCAGCCTCCGCCGTCCTTTACATAGGGTGGGGGGGAGGGCAAAAAATGGCCAGCCTGCCCCAGGCCAATTAAGGCCCTTAAGTAGCCACTGAACAGCCGCTTAAAGGCGTTCGCCCGCCTTCACGCAGATTTTACGCATGGCAGCAGGCGTCCTGGAGCCGGGAAAAGCCACCTGCGAAAACCAGGCCATTGCCGATCGTCCTGAGGGTGGGGGGCGGGGGGGTGGGGTGCAGGGTGCCCTGCTCGACAAGGTGCCCGATGGATGGCCGCCCTCACTACCCCAACCAGCCCCAGCACCCAACATGCCCCCCCTTCCCCCCAACAATTATAAATGGATAATTGGGGCTCTTTCTGGGGTAGGTGGGACCTCTACAAACAGGATGGTCTTCACCTGAACCAGAGGGGTACCAATATCCTGGGGGGGAGATTTGCTAGTGCTCTTCGGGGGGGTTTAAACTAATTCAGCAGGGGAATGGGAACCTAAATTGTATTTCCAGTGTACAGGATGTTGAGAGTAGTGAGGTCAGGGATAAGGTTACAAGGATGCAAGAGGGCACTGGCAAGCAAGAACTTGGTTTAAAGTGTGACTACTTCAACGCCAGGAGCATCCGGAATAAGGTGGGTGAGCTTGCAGCATGGGTTGGTACCTGGGATCTCGATGTAGTGGCCATTTCGGAGACATGGGTAGAGCAGGGGCAGGAATGGATGTTGCAGGTTCCGGGATTTAGATGTTTCAGTAAGAACAGAGAAGATGGTAAAAGAGGGGGGGGTGTGGCATTGTTAATCAAGGAGAGTATTACAGTGACAGAAAGGACGTTTGAGGACTCGTCTACTGAGGTAGTATGGGCCGAGGTTAGAAACAGGAGAGGAGAGGTCACCCTGTTGGGAGTCTTCTATAGACCTCCGAATAGTTCCAGAGATGTAGAGGAAAGGATAGCGAAGATGATTCTCGACAGGAGCGAGAGTAACAGGGTAGTTGTTATGGGGGACTTTAACTTTCCAAATATTGACTGGAAATACTATAGTTCGAGTACTTTAGATGGGTCAGTTTTTGTCCAGTGTGTGCAGGAGGGTTTTCTGACACAGTATGTAGACAGGCCAACCAGGGGCGATGCCACATTGGATTTGGTACTGGGTAATGAACCCGGCCAGGTGTTAGATTTAGATGTAGGTGAGCACTTTGGTGACAGTGATCACAATTCGGTTAGATTTACCTTAGCAATGGGCAGGGACAGGTATATACCGCAGGGCAAGAATTATAGCTGGGGGAAAGGAAATTATGATGCGATTAGGCAAGATTTAGGATGCGTAGGCTGGGGAAGGAAACTGCAGGGGATGGGCACAATCGAAATGTGGAGCTTATTCAAGGAGCAGCTACTGCATGTCCTTGATAAGTATGTACCTGTCAGGCAGGGAGGAAGTTGTCGAGCGAGGGAGCCGTAGTTTACTAAAGAAGTTGAAGCACTTGTCAAAAGGAAGAAGAAGGCTTATGTTAGGATGAGACGTGAAGGCTCAGTTAGGGCGCTAGAGAGTTACAAGCTAGCCAGGAAGGATCTAAAGGGAGAGCTAAGAAGAGCAAGGAGAGGACACGAGACGTCATTGGCGGAGAGGATCAAGGAAAACCCTAAGGCTTTCTATGGGTATATCAGGAATAAAAGAATGACTAGAGTTAGATTAGGGCCAATCAAGGATAGTACTGGGAAGTTGTGTGTGGAATCAGAGGAGATAGGGGAAGCGTTAAATGAATATTTTTCGTCAGTATTTACAGTAGAGAAAGAAAATGTTGTCGAGGAGAATACTGAGATTCAGACGACTAGGCTAGATGGGATTGAGGTTCACAAGGAGGAGGTGTTAGCAATTTTGGAAAGTGTGAAAATAGATAAGTCCCCTGGGCCAGATGGGATTTATCCTAGGATTCTCTGGGAAGCCAGGGAGGAGATTGCAGAGCCTTTGTCCTTGATCTTTATGTCGTCATTGTCGACAGGAATAGTGCCGGAAGACTGGAGGATAGCAAATGTTGCCCCCTTGTTCAAGAAGGGGAGTAGAGACAGCCCTGGTAATTATAGACCTGTGAGCCTTACTTCGGTTGTGGGTAAAATGTTGGAAAAGGTTATAAGAGACAGGATTTATAATCATCTTGAATAGAATAACTTCATTAGCAATAGTCAGCACGGTTTTGTGAAGGGTAGGTCGTGCCTCACAAACCTTATTGAGTTTTTCGAGAAGGTGACCAAACAGGTGGATGAGGGTAAAGCAGTGGATGTGGTGTATATGGATTTCAGTAAGGCGTTTGATAAGGTTCCCCATGGTAGGCTATTGCAGAAAATACGGAAGTATGGGGTTGAAGGTGATTTAGAGCTTTGGATCAGAAATTGGCTAGCTGAAAGAAGACAGAGGGTGGTGGTTGATGGCAAATGTTCATCCTGGAGTTTAGTTACTAGTGGTGTACCGCAAGGATCTGTTTTGGGGCCACTGCTGTTTGTCATTTTTATAAATGACCTGGAAGAGGGTGTAGAAGGGTGGGTTAGTAAATTTGCAGATGACACGAAGGTCGGTGGAGTTGTGGATAGTGCCGAAGGATGTTGTAGGGTACAGAGGGACATAGATAGGCTGCAGAGCTGGGCTGAGAGATGGCAAATGGAGTTTAATGCGGAAAAGTGTGAGGTGATTCACTTTGGAAGGAGTAACAGGAATGCAGAGTACTGGGCTAATGGGAAGATTCTTGGTAGTGTAGATGAACAGAGAGATCTTGGTGTCCAGGTACATAAATCCCTGAAAGTTGCTACCCAGGTTAATAGGGCTGTTAAGAAGGCATATGGTGTGTTAGCTTTTATTAGTAGGGGGATCGAGTTTCGGAGCCACGAGGTCATGCTGCAGCTGTACAAAACTCTGGTGAGGCCGCACCTGGAGTATTGCGTGCAGTTCTGGTCACCGCATTATAGGAAGGATGTGGAAGCTTTGGAAAGGGTGCAGAGGAGACTTACTAGGATGTTGCCTGGTATGGAGGGAAGATCTTACGAGGAAAGGCTGAGGGACTTGAGGTTGTTTTCGTTGGAGAGAAGGAGGAGGAGAGGTGACTTAATAGAGACATATAAGATAATCAGAGGGTTAGATAGGGTGGATAGTGAGAGTCTTTTTCCTCGGATGGTGATGGCAAACACGAGGGGACATAGCTTTAAGTTGAGGGGTGATAGATATAGGACAGATGTTAGAGGTAGTTTCTTTACTCAGAGAGTAGTAGGGGCGTGGAACGCCCTGCCTGCAACAGTAGTAGACTCGCCAACTTTAAGGGCATTTCAGTGGTCATTGGATAGACATATGGATGAAAATGGAATAGTGTAGGTCAGATGGTTTCACAGGTCGGCGCAACATCGAGGGCCAAAGGGCCTGTACTGCGCTGTAATGTTCTAAAAAAAAAGCCACACTTGCCTCGCCGGGGTCTGACCAATTACCCCCGGCAAGGCAACCAAAAACTTACCTTTCCTCCTGGCTGCACATCTTCTTGAATCTTCGGCTGTGCTGCACTCCTACCTCAAGTGGTTGGAAGTCCAGCCTCGGCACAGTTAAAGCCTGGGGACCCGTAAAATACAGAATGGATCCCCAGGCGAGGCAGAAGCGGGTTCGCCACTGACTTTTGTGTCAGAGGCCTACTCCTGTCCGCCCACCCTAAAATTCCGGCCTGTGTGTAAGTTGTCCTTTTGTTGTAATCTATAGATTTTTAGTATTTGGTGTCTGGATAATCATTAATGTAACAGTGACTGTGTCTCAAAATGTAATTCATTGCATCCAGTGCTTTGAGATATTTTGGTGTAATAAGGTGCGATGTAAATACAGTAGATTAAATAGGAGCAGGACTGTTACTGAAAACGCACTTTTAAAGAGACATTATGGGCTGAATTTTATTAGCGTGCCTCAAATTGTGGCGGCGCGCTTTGAAGTCGGCGGTCCTCCCGCTTGCAGCGGCTGCCGCTGAGCCCCCATGATATTTCGTGCAGGGGGCTCATTTAAATGGAGGGGGCAGAATGGTCACCCCCGATGATGTAAAGGGGGTGGCCACTCCGCCCCCGTTAACGGCGTCCGCGCCAACACGCAGGCGCCAGCACCTTTTTTAAAGGGCTTCAAGCCCTTCCTCTGAATTTACATTTATACAGATACATTTGTTTGACATTAATTTTAAAGATTTCAATAGAAGCTGAAAGCTCCTCTACCGCCCTCCCCAATGACCACATATTTTATTTTCGGGCCTTCCCCACCAAAAAAAACTTCATTCCCAGGCTGATCTTTTCCACCGAACTTAGTCACTCTTGCCCTTCAACACCTTCCCACCATCCGTTCATCCAATGGAAACATTTTTCTCTGCTTTCCCCACCATCCCCCCCACTGATAATTTCACTCTTCCCCCCTCCCCACCAGTGTCTCACTTTGAATCCCCAAACAGGGATCTGAAGGCGCGGGTCCTCTGGCCACCAGCCGTTCGTTAATTATCATGTATTTGCATAAATTGTATTATACAAATGAAGGCCCCGCTGCTTGGCGGCGGAGAGGCCACACCACGGCCTCACTGCTGCCGGTAAAATGTGGAGAGGCCTTCTCGGCATCGGGGGTCATGGCAGGCCTCTCCCAGAAGTATTTTCCAGGCCCTTCCACCACGTCCCCCGACGCTGGAGGGCTCATTAAATTCAGCCCATTAGTAGGATTTGTAAATATGCTGAGCTACCACAGTAAATTATGACTTTGAATAGCAACCTTTTGAAAGATTCACTTTCCATATATTCCTTCAGAAATTTTATATTCTGCAGAATAGCAATTCCAGTCCCAGGAAATTAAAGAAAAAATGTAGGCATGGATTTCAGAATGAGCTGTCACTTTCAATCCATCAGTAATGTCCCTATGAATAAAGTTAATGATGTCACATACCTTAAGGTAGAAAATAATTTGACAAAAATGTTAGTCTTGGTTACTGCTCCTGGTGATCACTGTGGAAGTGTTATGTAGATGGATACAGAGTAAAACAGTGCTTCTGTTACGTCTTTAATTGAGCAATAGACTGCACAATGACAGAGTCAAGGGTGCCTGGAAGGACACAATTGACTAAAAATTGAAAGCAGTGGTGACATTCGCTTCTTTTGCATAATGATGTGAATACATACAAACATATGAACATACGAATTAGGAGCAGAAGTAGGCTATTCGGCCCCTCGAGCCTGCTCCGCCATTCAATAAGATCATGGCTATGCTGCGAATTCCACACTCCCATCTACCCCGAAAATCCTTGATTCCCTTGCCTAATAAGAATCTATCTACCTCCGCCTTAGAAATATTCAGTGTTGCTGCCTCCACCACCTTCTGGCAGAGAGTTCCAAAGTTGCACAACCCTCTGAGAGAAAAAATGTTTTACTATCACTGCAAGACACATGGAGCCCATGCCATACTTCCATCACAACCTCCCTTAGTCTATTTGAGGGTGCACTACCTTTGCTTCCAAGGCTGCTTCCTCCTCCATTCCTGTTGCATCATGAGATGCTACAATCCACAAACTAGAGATGAAAATTCCATATCCCTTTGGACAGTACTGCCCTGAAACTTTGAAATCTTGCCTTTCATGAGCTGTGTTAATTCAAGATCTGACTTTAAGTTTAAGATAGAGGGTCTACTCAAATAATTTTTTCTTGACTGCTCTTTGAGAAGGCCTCAATAGTTCTCAAAAAAACAAAGTTGCTTTTTCTGCTATTAACCTTTCACATATTTTAGGATGGGAGTAAGACAGTGAGCACTGGAAATGTACCCAAAGTCTTTTTTTTTGTCAGTTTTTGTCAGTATCAGTTGTTTTTTTATTCGCATTTGCTTTTAGAAAAAAAAATTTAAATGAATGCACAGAATAAAACTAGCAACAAAAACAAAATACTGCAAATGCTGGAAATTTGAAATGAAAACAGCAAATCCTGGAAATACTCAATAGTGTCTGTGGAGAGAGAAACAGATTTAACATTTCAGGTCAATGGTGTTGCATTAGAACTTGAAAGAAATTAGGGATTTAACAGTTTATAAGCAAATTCGGAGCCAGGGTAAGATGGGGGCAGGTGCAAGGAAGAAGGGAGAATTGAATCAAAGGGTTGAATTCTCTATCCCAGAGGGCCATGATTGCTTAGTCGTTCAGTACATTCAAGACATGGATTGATAGATTTTTAAATACTAAGGCAATCAGGAGATGGAGAGATAGGCGGGAAAGTAAAGTCGAGGTAGTGATCAACTGTGATGTTATTGAATGGTGGAGCAGACTTAAAGGGCCGAATGGCCGACTCCTGCTCCTAGTTTTTCTGTTCTTGTGAGAGGATAGGACTTAGTAAATTACGAAAGTGATGAGTAAAATTTGGCCTTAGTCTCTGTTCAAAAATGCCTGTTAATACCCATTTTTGAATGGGTTAAAATGTCCTTTCTCAACTAAGTGACAACCAGGGACAATGCACCTTTTGCTTGAATTTGCAATATTATCAATGGGATTGTCTCACTTCCATAAAATGTAATTAAATGGGAGGATCTAATTACACAGCCTCGAAGGGAGTGACAGTCAGCCAGCAGCACACAAGCCCACTTGCAATCTAAATGCTTAAGTCAGTTGTTCAAACTTTCCACCCAAGTCTTCCAGAGTCTGAAATTCTTTGCCAATTGAAGTCATAGGCGCCTTATGTCCAAATATTTTGGGGAAGTTTAAAGGAAAAGGGAATCGAGAACCACATCAGCAGAGTAGAGTAAATATTATGGAATGAGATGGCTTCCTGTTGCTCAGAAAATAAAAAGGGTTCAGGAATGTTCTGCCGTACAAGCTAATCAGGTTTCTGCTGTTAGACTGTCATACTCCACATGTCCCTGTTTGTTACCAAGGCACACAAAGATAAGGAATTTCATGCTTTGGCACAAGTTACCAACCTGTATTGTGCAAAGGTTAATCACGGTCTCTGAACTTCTGAACCACTCAACTCTGTAATCTACAAATGCTACGTCGTTTGCTTGAACTGAACACGAATTGTACCTTTTTGTCAGAATTTTCTCTCAGTTCTTACACAGAAAATTACCTCAATATAATATTGTCTGTCATCATTTGTGCTGTTCACTACATGTATATTTGCAGCAGGAAACACCCAAGTCTCAGTCAATAGAAATTGTGTTTAGGTTTCAAGGAGGCGCACTTTACTGAAGTGAATTTCCCTAAATGTGACTGCAATGCGAATGGTAAAACGTCAACACAATGTAAGGGGTTTACAGACCAGCTGAATGTTTCTGGCATTTTCTATTTTTTGCTGGATTACCCAAGGAAGGATATACCTGCCTTAGAGGAGGTACAACAAAGTTTCACTCGATTGATTCCTGGGATGAGAGGGTTGTCCATGAGGACAGATTGTGTAGAATGGGCCAATATCCTCTAGAGTTTAGAAGAATGAGAGGTGATCTAATTGAAATGTATAAAATTCTTAGAGGAATTAACAGGGTAGATGCTGAGAGGCTGTTTCCCTGGCTGGAGAGTCTAGAAATAGGGGTCATAGTCTCATGATGAGGGGTTGGCCATTTGGAATTGAGATAAGGAGAAATTTCTTGACTCAGAAGGTTGTGAATCTTTGGAATTCTCTTCCCTCAAGAGCTGTGAATACTCACTTGTTGAGTATATTCAAGAATGAGATCGATAGATTTTGGGGCACAAAGGGAATCAAAGGATATAGGGGTGGGAAAGTGAAGCTGATGTAGAAGTCATCCATGGTCTTATTGAATGGCGGAGCAGGCTTGAGGGGTTGTATGGCCTATTTCTGATGTTCTTATTTCTAGCATTCAATTCTGCTCATCCCTGCGCTCAGATAATACATCCTGAAGTATTCTAACACTGCCGAAAAATGAGTAACATCCTCAGTCACGGACAATGTAACTTGCACTAATTTGGAAATAATGGTGCTGGAGAAACAAAAGAAAAGTTCATAACGGGATGTCACCAGTAATTAAGTCATACACGATCCCACAGTCTATTATGTTGCCAGGTTTGAACAAACAAAGAAGAACAATACAGCACAGGAACAGGCCATTTGGCCCTCCAAGCCTGTGCCTATCTTGATGCCTGCCAAAACTAACACCTTCTGCACTTCCGGGGCCCATATCCCTCTATTCCCTTCCTATTCGTGTATTTGTCAAGATGCCTCTTAAACGTCGCTATCGTATCTGCTTCCACCACCTCCCCTGGCAGCAAGTTCCAGGCACTCACCACCCTCTGTGTAAAAAACTTGCCTCGCACATCCCCTCTAAACTTTGCCCCTCGCACCCTAAACCTATGTCCCCTAGTAACTGACTCTTCCACTCTGGGAAAAAGCTTCTGACTATCCACTCTGTCCATGCCGCTCATAACTTTGTAAACCTCTATCATGACGCCCCTCCACCTCCGTCGTTCCAGTGAAAACAATCCGAGTTTGAGTGAGAACAGCAATAAAAATGCTACAATTGACCTTATCACCCTGGATTGAGAGGGTTAGGGGGTCAGATCAGCTACATTTACTGTCCTGGAAATGCACATGTAGTTAATAGGTGAGGACAGGATCAAGATGGACTGTAGTTAGCCCTGTCGCCGTATACCCGGTCAACTGATACTGACAAAGCTGCTAAATGAATAACTCCTACCTGGCTGGAGGTACCAGAGGTGCTTGCAGAACTGTACCCTAAGTTAATATCCAACACCTTCAAGGAGGAGAGAGAATTGGCAAGAGAAATAAATTATAACTTTATCCCATAAAGATAATACGACTACCAAAACATTTTTCAACAAGAGGTTTCTTTCTAAAACGTGGACCAATTTTGAAAGTAATTATGAGTTGCATTCTAATGAATCGGCATCATGTCAGAAATTCATTGCACCATTGCCACAAGGACAACAGGGTTTAAATAGAAGTGCCCCCACCACTTTCTCAGGGCAACTAGGGATGGGTAATAACCATGGCTTTACAAACTTCACCCACATCCAGAGAATAAATTTTTAAAAAAATTTTTGAAATGCCTCCAACACTCAACAGCCTCAATAATGCATGACTTTCCACAGGAATAAAAGTGTGCAAATGTTTCTTGCAATCTTATGTAGGTGTTTGTAAATCTGGTGCATCTCCACCTCTACATGTTGCTTCAAAACAATCTTCACTCAAAACAGATGGACAGCTGATAATCTGACAGAAACCAATGTTTTATGGTTTACTTACTGTATGTGAAGAAGTTACTGGGTCCTAATGCCTCCTCCCCCGGGCTGTAAAACTACCTATACACGTTAATTTACAATGTTCCCACCATTTTCAGAGAGTCTTTTCTCATAGAGCAATTGTAATTGAAAATAGAGTACTTGTGACATTTACATTTTTGATTTATTTCAATGGATTTTTCACACTGTGCAGAATTTTTCAAACCTCCTATATCAAGGTGGAAACAAAATTACAGCCACTCCACTTTAGATCCTGAGACAATACAGAGTGCAATGGAAGATTAATTTTTTTGAAGAAATCGCACCTCAGTCGTCGTCTCCCTTTTTAAGAGATCCAGGAGTTGAATTTAATCAGGACATTTCAAACAAGGATTGGCATTCCCAGAATGTAACTCCCCTGGTCTGGGTGGTAATTGAGGTCCTGGTCTCACAACCCAGAGGTAGCAAGTTCAAGTTCCACCATGGCAAGTTGTGAGATTAAATTGAATAAATCTGGTAATTTATGGGCTGATACCAAAAAGAAAGTCCATGAAATCTGGTTTACGAACATACTTCAAATTAGGGGGCCTGCCTGCCCTATCCAGTCTGGCATGACTCTAGAGTCAAGAAAATGGAGTGTCTTTTAATGCCTGTTGAAGTCGAGCAAGATATTCAATTGCTTTGGTTATTTAGTTGCTTTGCAACTAGGATGGGAAATAATTGGCCCACACCCTGGAACAAATTAAGAAAGACCTTGTTTCGGATCTATCGTACAAGAGGCTGTCTGCACCACTCACAATGTAAACTTCCCAATGTGTCCTGGAGGGGATATGATGAGGGCAGCATCTTAATGCACATTTCATGGACATGCCCAAAATCCAAACATACTGGACTTAGATATACAAGGTTAGGGCAATCACAGGTTCAACCTGCTTCACTTAATGCTGGAGCGTTTGATCAAGCTCTCTTTGCAGTCCAGTGTGGGATGCCTACTTGGTCTTTATACTGTTTGCCAGCCTTTTCACCTCTGGTCAGTGAGCTTCCCTGTCTGTGTTGATTTGTGAATGGATGAAATGAATACTCCACAGATACACTGCCAATGCTCACAGAAGGAAAAGGGGAAGGGAAAACTAGGTTAAGTGGCTTGACCTTTACAAGGTGGCATATTAAAAATAGTGCTGCCCAAATGTTGCAAATGCTCAGCTTCACAATAAAATATTTCTAACTCTGCAGTATATAGACATTAATGACTAAACAAATTCAGATTTGATTGAGTTTTTAATAAAAGCAGCTGGCAAATTCATTAGTTACAAATTATTTGTGCTTTTAATTATTAGAATATACTTATTACAAAAGCTATCACAACCAGGCATAGAAAGCTCTGCTCGTCTGTGATGAACTGAAAATCAAGTTCCCCAGCCTGCGTACTCCAGCAATACCTTCAGAGTTTTGGAATCCATCAGTGATTCTTCTGTTGTTCTCTTGTTATGTATTGATCTCGTTGAAGTGCCACTTTCTTTCTTCACTGTCCTGTTTTTCATCTGAACTAAAGAGTGAACATATTCCTCTATAAGATCCAATTCCCAGTTAAAACTTCAAGTATGTTTTGCCAAGCTAGGAATTGCTTAAGTTGAATTTACTAAAAGGCTTCAGTCATTAATTGTTCAGTAACTTTTTTTAAAAATTCCAACACTGATTCCTTACGTGTAGAAGATTTTATTGTGCCCCGGCAATGAACAGGTTACATTAACATTTCACACCAGCAACCTTTGAAGCAGATTAGTTGCAAATGGTACCTTTCAGTACTAGATGTCTCACTGATGTTGATGGGCATTAACATTCATTCAACCTTATTAAAAGATGCAGTATATAATCCATCTCCCTGCTTTTAGCATAGAGTCGGTCACCTAATACAGGCATCTCTGTGACACATATCTGTCCACCAGAATTGCACAAGGTGACCCAGCTGTGGTCATTCCCTGCTCAAATACATAAAACCTCGAGGTTGGCAACACTGCACTCCAACCATTTATCAAACTAGTGCAAGAAAAATATTTCCAAGTAGATAAAGTGCAGCAACATGTTCAGAAAAGGTATCAATTCCAACCTGCTGCAAAAGAAAGATGCCACTTTCGGCATGGACTCGATGGGCAGAATGGCCTCCTTCTGTGCCATAAACGACTCTATGATACTTCGGTATTAAGGTGTAGTGGTCTTTATCACTGAACATTTACTTAAAACCTTTCACTGAATATTCTGACATAAATGTACTTTATTAATACTACAATGCTGTGGTGCAGTGCAATTTTATAGCCTGATATTCAAATCAGTATTCCATCATTCCATACTTTGGTCTTCGCTCTAAGATGGGCAAGGTTGAACAACCTGCCATCTGATCTTGTGTGCAGGAAAATTCCTTCTTATGGAGACTTGAACGCATGTGAGAGCAGCAGGAAGAAGAAGATCCCAAACAGTGTAGGTGTGAGAACACAGCCCTGTTTCACACCACTCAGGATAGGAAAGGGGGCTGATGAGGCACCGCTATGCTGAATTGTGCCTTTTGTATTGTCATGGAATGAGGTGATGATACTTAGTAGCTTTGGTGGACATCCGATCTTTGCCAGTAGTCTGAAGAGATCACGTCTGCTGACGAGGTCAAAGGCTTTGGTGAGATCTATGAAAGCAACGTAGAGGGGCATCTGTTGTTCGCAGCATTTCTCCTGTAGCTGGCGAAGGGAGAACAACATGTCAATGGTGGATCTCTCTGTTCGAAAGCCGCACTGTGCCTTAGAGAGAGAGACCAAAGTACGGAAAGTCCTCATCAGGGAACTCCTCTTTGCTGACGATGCTGCATTAACATCCCACACAGAAGAGTGTCTGCAGAGACTCATCGACAGGATTGCGGCTGCCTGCAATGAATTTGGTCTAATCATCAGCCTCAAGAAAACGAACATCATGGGACAGGACGTCAGAAATGCTCCATCCATCAATATCGGCGACCACGCTCTGGAAGTGGTTCAAGAGATCACCTACCTAGGCTCAACTATCACCAGTAACCTGTCTCTTGATGCAGAAATCAACAAGCGCATGGGAAAGGCGTCCGCTGCTATGTCCAGACTGGCCAAGAGGGTGTGGGAAAATGGCGCACTGACACGGAACACAAAAGTCTGAGTGTTTCAAGCCTGTGTCCTCAGTACCTTGCTCTACGGCAGCGAGGCCTAGACAACATATGTCAGCCAACAGCAACGTCTCAACTCATTCCATCTTCGCTGCCTCCGGAGAATACTTGGCATCAAGTGGCAGGACCGTATCTCCAACACAGAAGTCCTTGAGGCGGCCAACATCCCCAGCTTATACACCCTACTGAGCCAGCGGCGCTTGAGATGGCTTGGCCATGTGAGTCGCATGGAAGATGGCAGGATCCCCAAGGATGCATTGTACAGCGAGCTGTTCATTGGTATCAGACCCACCGGCCGTCCATGTCTCTGCTTTAAAGACGTCTGCAAACGCAACATGAAGTCCTGTGACATTGACCACAAGTCTTGGGAGTCAGTTTCCAGTGATCGCCAAAGCTGGCGGACAGCCATAAAGGTGGAGCTAAAGAGTGTCGAGTCAAAGAGACTTAGCTGATGGCAGGCAAAAAGACAGAAGCGCAAGGAGAGAGCCAACTGCGTAACAGCCCCGACAACCAATTTTGTCTGCAGCGCCTGTGGAAGAGTCTGTCACTCTAGAATTGGCCTTTATAGCCACTCCAGGCATTGCTCCACAAACCACTGACCACCTCAGGCACTTATCAATTGTCTCTCGAGACAAGGAGGCCAAAGAAGAAGAAGAAAGAAGTCCAATCATTCTATTTTTAGCTGAGCACTGCTTTTTAAAAAAACCTCTGCCGTCATCATCATTTAGGAATGGAGACTAGCATTACATTAAAATACTTTCAGACTCAAAGTGGATTTAAGCTGATAAGATTTGGACAGGACTGTGATTGCAAAATCTAGTTGAAATAAATCCCTCACATAAGTAACTATGAGCTATATTATTGAATCGCAATAAACAAAACTAATTTGTCAAGAAATATGATGCTTGGATCAACATTTCCATAAACTTCAGACAAAGTTAGTTACGTTATTAATCTTTGTGCTGTCACCCACTTATTAATTCACGAGTTGATAAAGCAGGAGACACTTAACAAAAACATTTCACAACAAAGTGACTCAGTTTTCAGATCCTGCTGCTTTATCCTAAGAGAACAGTGAAGTGAATGCATGATACTTGATGGGCTGAACTAATTGAAAGGATAAGTAGAGAATATTTGGAATGTAGATTCAGATCCTACATTTTGGATGTGTTTGCTCTGCAGCTATTGGCTTGAGAGTAACAGGTGTAGTTCTGTTCCTGACCAGGCAGAACCTTGCTTACATTGCTTGGCTTCTGCCTGGCTGTAACTCTCAGTGTCCCATTGAGGACACAGCTGTCTCCCATCATTAAGAATTATCGATGATTAGAGAGCAGGGAGAGAAGAATTATTGTTCTCTAGGTACTTAAATGGAGGACAGACAGGATTAAAGGTGCTCAGGAAGTCTAAAAAACAGCTGCCACACCCCCAAGTACCTTGTAAATCCAAATTGGATTTAACTCCACATTGTGTCAAATTAAACTGGAGAGACACTATCTACTCCAAGGAGTCTTAACTCTCCTTTGCACCAGAGTCAGGTCAGAGCTTGGCTCTGGATTTATTTTGCAATTTCAGCATCGCTGACACTAAAGTTATAAGTAAATATTATACTTGCAGGGCAAATGCTTTATCCAATCAGGTTGAATTGAACATAGTTTGATCTACTGAAGTTCTATAAAATGGGATGAAGAGAGGGTGATTTGGTCCATTGTATGTCTATACTTGGATCAGATAGGAACATATTCTTATATAGTTAACCATACCAGGGATGTACCAGTTTAACAAAGGCAAAATACTGTGGATGCTGGGAATTTGAAACAAAAACAGAAAATGCTGGAAATAGCAGGAGAGGCAGCATCTGTGGAGAGAAAAACAGAGTTAATGTTTCAGGTCTGTTTAACACTGAGAGGAAAGTTCTTTTTAAAGCATACGTGGGGAAGCCCAGTATAGCCAGTGGTACAGGAAGCAGACAGACCACAATCTCAATTGACATTTCAGCACGACTATGACGGGAGGATGATACTGATCTTATCTAAGTTGTTAGATATAGAACTGAGGGGAAAGAAGGTTTGACTGAGAGAACTTGTGCAAACCTTTTGAAGTATGTTTTCCGTTGACTAGTCAGAGACAGGAACAGACCAAAGCTAGGGTGATGTGCATGACTCAAACTCTCTCTGGATTTGGCAACTAAAAGTAGGACACAGCATTAGGAACCAGAACAAGAAATCATTTTATTCACTGAGAATTCTTTACTTTTATTCATTCATGAGATGTAGGGGTCACTGGCTATGCCAGCATTTATTGCCCATCCTTAATTACCCTTGAGAAGGTGGTGGTGAGCTGCCTTCTTGAACCGCTGCAGTCCATGTCGGGTATTAAGAAGTGCTATTAGGAAGGAAGTTCCAAGGTTTTTACCCAGCAACAGTGAAGGAACAGTGATATAGTTCTAAGTCAGAATGGTGTGTGGCTTGGAGGGGAACTTGCAGGTGGTGGTGTTCCATGCAACTGCTCCCCATGTCCTTCTAGGTGGTAGAGGTCATGGGTTTGGAAGGTGCTGTCTAAGGAGCCTTTTAGATTAGATTAGAGATACAGCACTGAAACAGGCCCTTCGGCCCACCGAGTCTGTGCCGACCATCAACCACCCATTTATACTAATCCTACACTAATCCCATATTCCTACCAAACATCCACACCTGTCCCTATATTTCCCTACCACCTACCTATACTAGTGACAATTTATAATGGCCAATTTACCTACCAACCTGCAAGTCTTTTGGCTTGTGGGAGGAAACCGGAGCACCCGGAGAAAACCCACGCAGACACAGGGAGAACTTGCAAACTCCACACAGGCAGTACCCAGAATCGAACCCGGGTCCCTGGAGCTGTGAGGCTGCAGTGCTAACCACTGCGCCACTGAGCCTTGGTGCGCTGCTGCAGTGAACTTGTAGATGGTACACACTGCTGCCACTGTTTCCGCAGTGGAGGGGCTGAATGTTTGTGGATGAGGGGCCAATCAAGCGGGCTGCTTTGTCCTGGATGGTGTCGATCTTCTTGAGTGTTGTTGGAGCTGCACCCATCCAGGCAAGTGGAGAATATTCCATCACACTCCTGACTTGTGCCTTGTAGATGGTGGGACAGGCTTTGGGGAGTCAAGAGGTGAGTTAATCGCCGGAAGATTCCCAGCCTCTGACCTGCTCTTGTAGCCAAGGTATTTATATGGCTACTCTAGTTCAGTTTCTGGTCAATGGTAACTCCCAGAATGTTAATTATTAATTATTAAGTAATTTTAAATTATAATATATTGGACAGAGCCCATGTAGAGCATTACAATTAGAGTAGCATCACAAAGTGAGCTTTTCCAAGAGCTGAGTGAGCAGTTTTCCATGAATATCCACTACTCCTAAACTGACGACAGCAGAACTCAAAATGTACTTGCTAAAAGCATGCATAGACTTTTGCCTACTAGACTCTGGCTGCCAGAAAAATTTCAGGATAGTCAGCTCTTTCTATCATTAGAAATTTAAAGCCAGTTCAGCAGATGGCCTGAGTATGTTCTAAGCCATGCATTTCTTGGAGATGGCCTCACTGCTGGTGCCAAACTGCTGCTGAGAGAAATCAGCAGTTGCATTGCACTCTTGGCATGGGTGCAGGGCAAGCTGCTAAGTCAATAGAAAGTTTCAAAATTCTAAGATAAAACTCTGCAGTGAATCCTTGGTGGCTCTGCATGATTATCATATTATTCATGGTGTGTTGGAGAAAGAAGAGGGACAATTCTCCAAACAATTCTCCCTGATTTCTCAGAGCTCTCTGTGGGTGGTACAGAGTAGTAGAGATACAAGAACTAAACATCACAATGCCAATCCCATGGTCTAGCACATCCCAACCGAAGTATTTGAAAAGGAAGTAAGTTAGCTGCTCAGTCAGAAAATATTGAGGTGAAGGGGAACTGGAAAAAAAAAAGGGAAAACCTCTATAATGACAATATTATAGTCCTTTTCGTCAACATTTTATCAACTTATCACAAGACATAAAATACAGTTGAAAATTCCAACTAATTTATCTCAATGATGTCAGATATTTATAATTCAATCACATGTACAATATTTACAACTGTAAAACCTCAGAATAGCAGCAACTAAGAATTTAAGAATCAACAGAAAGACGGAAAAAACGTTTTTGTTATTGAGAGTTATAAAGAGATAGTGGTAGCAAAAACATTTTAAACAAAGTAAAATATAATTAAATTTTATTTAGTAACATTGAAAACTTCAGAACCCAGGATGGAAAAGTGATGGGTCAAAGTATGTGTCACTGGTGACTTCAGTACTACAGTGCAGTTTAATACAGATGTACTGCACTGCAGTACTGAGGCAAATTTAAATAACCACTATATACATCTAAACTTGCTACTAAAGAAGATTAGAACCCTTCCACATCGTGTCAAAGAAACTTGGTTGACTACAGTTGGAGTTGGAATGAGTAATCTTGCACCAATTTCCAAACCTACTCTGACAAAACATTCAATGCATAAATAGAAACAGAACATAATTTCTCAAAGTGTCAACACGGCAGCATGAATGCACCAGAAATCACCTTCGCCCACAGGCTGTGGAAGAACTCTCCAGATGCAATTCAGCAAAGAAAACAATGTTTTTTTCCCTGGTAGTGGTGTAATTGAAAACGATCTTTTGGCGATGTTATTGGAATGAGGAGATGAACAAAGCTCTGAGGTACAGAAGAGGACCATGGCTCTGACTACTTACTTCTAAGCTGTAGAACAAAAGAGAAACCAAAACTTTTGTTTCCTTCTTTTGTCCACTGTTCTCTGGTTGCAGAAAGATCCCCACAAAGTTTTCACGTTGGGCGCTGTTAATTGAAAGCGATTCTCCAAAATGGAGAAGATTTCAATTTTCTCCATTGCAAAGGAAACATTTCCAGCCAAAGGATCCCCAAAATGGCTTGCAAGAGACAATTTGGAATTCAGCCAAATACTACAGAATGCAACATATTTCAGCATGCTGTGATAATGATTGGTTAAAGCCTTGTTAAAATATTGCACTAAAATAAAATCAGTTTGCTGTAACGAAAAATATAACAAAAGCATGAAAATGTGGCTGCTTAGATAGTTTGTGGATTTTGAAATGAGCTTGTAAAATGCTAGTTTTGTAAAATATTGTCACAAAAACATGCTTTATGTCAAAATACACTGGCTAGAAACCGGAGTTGAATTTTTAAAAAGAGATTAAAGGTGACTTGATGCTTGCAACTAAAGATGGCTACCCCAACTTGCATCACTGTACCTTCCACATTCCAGTACTTTGAGATGGAGACAGCATGTCTGCAAAGGCTCATCAAGGACAATGACCTGGGGAATCTCAGTGAACCGCATATCCTGTTCCCATTAGCAAGGTGTCAAGGCCATTACCTGAGGTATTCAACTGGTAGAGACGAACCACTCAAACCTAATCACTTGAACAATGTGACCCTAGCTGTGAGACATGGACTAATTCAGTTGCAAGAGGGAATACACTAGTAATAACCATGCTTGAATCACTGAGTGATGGTCCTATGACAGGCCCATGCTTCGTGTGCTTAAGCTTCTGTTTTCTCTGCAGTAGACAGACAACTAGCTAGACACTGACGAGAGAAGACCAGAGTGGGGTCCCTCCTTCTTTTCTCTCTCTTCAACCTACATTGCAAGCATTTAACCCTGTTTGCTGACTGTGACCACCCAGGAATTCCCCTACTGCAGACAGAGACTCCTTGAAGGAAATCAGCTGGGCACTGCTGTCTCCAGGAGAACAGCCAAATCAGCTGTCCACATCTTCAAATCAGAAGCCTCAGGACCACCAAAAGAAAGTCGCACGACCACCGAATTCAGCCTGAAGTCATCTGAATCACCAACCTCCACAGACTGTACACCCTTTAAAATGAACAATAAACCTGGACTTGTCCAAAAGGTTTAATTTGGACTGGGAGATGAACGAGTCAACAGCAGTAGAATGATCGACCTGCTTATGATATAAAATTGTATTTTCAGACTTCTACCTCAAGACCACAGAGAGATTCTATTTGTGATATTTTGTTTAATTCACGTGTCCAAAAGAGGTTCGTCTTATTCACTTTGAGCCAACATACAAAACTTGAGTGAATAATAAATTAAGCTATATGTAGACATGTGTAAATAGATCTAAAATATTATGACTGTGATTGAGCAATGAATTGTGGGAGTGTGAGATGTAGCAGACTAAATCTATTGAACATATTCTCTGGACTCTAATTTGACCAATCTGTACTTCCCCACTCAGTAACCTATTTGTGTGGGTGTATGAGAGAAAGTCAGAGCTTATTTTATTTTACTTAGAGCTGTTTAAGTACAATAAAGCTAATCTCTTTCTTTGTTAAACTCAAGAAAACCTGTCTTATTGGTTCTTTTTATGATCACAGCATGTAAACAGTTAAGCAAACACTTACTGAATTGGCAAGTATATCTTTTTCAAAAAATGGGTAAACCTGTTGCAGTCAAACAAGGAAATGGAAAAGAGGGAACCATTCGGCCCTTCCTCACCTGATCGGAACAATTTTCATCATGGAATTAGCTGTATATGTAATACTTTACATCCAAGCCCACTAATTAGTGGTTAACAGTAGAGTTTTGGCATGTCCAGAAATGAAGAAGTACCTCTGGTTCTGAGGCATACCAACCCTTCCAGAAAATACTTCCACTTCTCTCCAATGGGTAAACATGATGATTGACTTCAGAAAAGCCAACATTGGAACAGTCTGTGGTGTGAATGCTGCGGTAAAGTTTGATTAGTGCATTGGATACAGCTGACTCCGGACAAAACCGTCTGCAATTGCTGTCTCAAATTTATCCTCTTCTACTTCAACCACAGAATAAATTTCTCTGCTTAGCTGTGTCGATCTTTATTTGTTGTGACTAGAGCTTAGCAGTGTTGGCTGCAGACCCCTTTAAAATTAACAATAAACCTGGACTTGTCCAAAAGGTTTAATTTGGACTGGCAAATGAATGAGTCAACAGCAGTAGAATGATCGACCTGCTTGTGATATAAAATTGTATTTTCAGACTTCTACGTCAAGACCACAGAGAGATTCTATTTGTGATGTTTTGTTTAATTCACGTGTCCTAAAGGAGGTTAGTCTTATTCACTTTGAGCCAACGTACAAAACTTGAGTGAATATTAAATTAAGCTATATGTAGACATGTGTACATAGATCTAAAATATTATGACTGTAATTGATCTATGAATTGTGGTAGTGTGAGATGTAGCAGACTAAATCTATTGAACATATAGGGGTGAAAAATACACCATACCATTCCTCCACTGACCAGTGCTCCCCATGCCACTTGAGCATCTATGGTCATGGTTGCAGCACTTAGGCCAGAATTTTATGCCCCCCCGAAGAGCGGGATGGTGGTGGGGGTGAGACGTAAAATAGAGTTGGAGGTTTTGGGGGGGGGGGGGTGGTGGTGGGTGCCTTCCCGACCCGCTCCCACCTCCGCCTCATTTTACGTGGGGCTGCGCCAAAAACTGGCCCGTCTGCCCCAGACAGATCAAGACCCTTAAGTGGCCAGTTAACGGCCATTTAAGGGTATCCACCCATTACCATGGGGATTTTACGAGTGGCAAGCAGGCGGCCCAGGCCTGAGAAAAGCCCCCTGTTAAAAGCAGGCCTCTTTCCAACGGCCTGTTGAGGGGCTGGGGGGGATGGGGGGGTGCCCTCATGATCTGGCACCCTGTGCCCGACGGAGGACCGCCCCTGATGTCCTAACCATCCCCAATGCCCAACATGCCCCCTGTCCCCCCAATCGACCAAACTTGCCTCACCAGGGCCCGACCAATCATCCCAGGTGAGGCCCCAAAAACTTACCTTGTCCTGGGTCTGTCCTTCCTGTTCAGTCATCAGCTGGGTTGCAGTCCCAGCAGTGGTCACCGTTTCCGGTGGCACTGCTGGGACTGAACTGCCGGCCTGCTGTTTGGTCGGCAGCTCCATTAGGCGGGACTTCCTGCCTCAATGAGGTGGAAGTCCTGCCTCAGACCAACTAAGGACCAGGGCACCTTAAAATCTTGCCTGGATCCCCAGGCCAGGCGGAGGCAGAATCGCCACCGACTTTTCGGTCGGTGGACGGCTCCTGTCCGACAAGGGTAAAATTCCGGCCTTAAGTTCAATAATTCTGACAAACTCCTGCACTGGCATGTGCACATCTTCAGCACTCAGGCAGAGATGGGGCAGACAGTGCCGCACTATGCAGTGCTGTACAGAGGTTCGGGTGGCGGGGATGAGAGGAGGGGGCGGCCAAGCTTCTGACAGGAGTTTGAGGAAATAAAAGGATAAATCAGGCCCCCTCATGTAAGGATTATTTCATTGTGCCAACATGCTGTCTTTCAGAGTTTTCCAGGCCTAAAACGCCACATCATCCAAACTTACACTCCTCCAATGGCCAATTTATTTTGCTGTCCAGATCGGTGGGCACATAAGAGGTGGGAGTCTGTGGGAAATCCGACAGGTGACACTATTCTTGCAGTCCCCATCGCCTTTTCAGTCTTGGGCCATCTTTGGGTTGGACACAACAGCCATCCATCCTAGTCCCCAGCAAGCAAGTTCATTCTGTGTTCTTTGGAGCAGAGTCCCAGCATGTGCGGGCCTTGCTGAATTACTTGCCCATTCCATAACTCTCCCTGCTGTCTTCTACCAGGATCTATGTTCAGGTTCCAAGGAAATTTGAGGCCAAAATTATCCTTGTGCTGTACGTTTGCATTGAGCAATTCATCTGCTTGAGTTACGTAGGTGTGCATCAACTATCCCTTGGCACTGTGTTCTCAAGGAACAGACTTGCGTCTGACCACCCAGATTTTAATATCAAATTTCAAAAATGTGAAACGGACAGATCGATTATTATCACAGAGAAGGAAAGTCATACAGAGAGATAGAGAAAGAAACATGGTAACCCAGAATCACTGGATTGCTTGCTTTAGGCACAGTTAAACCCACAAAACGATAGAACTTGCAAGTCTTTCTTTCAAGTTGAATTTTCAAAGTACAGTTTTGAACTTAGTGCTGGCATTGCCACTTCCCATGATGGGGAAGCTTTTTGTCTTCTCTTATTACACAGAGGAGAATTTCAATATCTGTTTTAGTGATGCCTTGGGAAGGTTAGATAGGAAGAGTATGAGTTGAAGGCAGATGAAGTCTAGATGACAGCAAGGAACTGGTAATCAGGCATAGAATCGGAGGGAAAGGATTATGGTAACCAAGGAGTTGTATGGCACAGAAACAGAGAATAGAACATTCCTTTTGTACCTTCTACTCTGCTCAAAAGTTTTGGACATGAGTCACAAAAATATATATAGAAAAATATTTGGAAGCACAGATTTTTATTTCTCCCAAAAATAACGACCCGTTTTAGATTTTCTGTTTTGATGTGCAAAGGGATTTGTTATTACATAGTTAGTAAGTCATAGGAATTTGGCAAATCAAAACAGACACATCTTTTCTCAACCTTTGGCAGAAATTAAGGGCTGATTCAGAAATCATTTTCTATCTGGAGCAGTTATTTTGGTCACTCTGAAGGCAGCAGCTGCTCTCACCTTATACACTACTGTTCCTTTCTCCTTGTACTTGCAAAACCATAACCAATTATTTCATGTGGTTTGCCTGAAGTGGCAGATCAGTGTAATCATTTCTTTATACTGAAGCAATGGAGCAGTAAAAGAAAACACAGATGGATTTTTAAGTTTCAGCTCATTTCCCCAAGAAACCTGGGAGTAATACATTGTGGAAATGCTGAAATGTATGAAACAATTCATAGCAGCAATCTGACAGAGATCCATGGAAGTGAAGGTCGTCAGTGCTGCACATAGAATTTGCTTTCCCTACGCTGGTTGATGTACTTACTGATGTCCAAGGATCATTTAAGGGGAATCTAGATAAACAGATGAGGGATAAAGCAATGGAAGTTCATGCTGGTAGGGTTAGATGAAGAGTGGGAGGAGGCTCATGTGGAGCACAAACGCCAGCACAGACCTGTTTGGACAAATGGATGATTTCTGTGCAGTACTTTCCATGCATTCTATGTAACTCTATGATGCTGCCTTTATCTATACTTTCCCAGGAACCTGGCGACCCACAACAAATCACTGTCGGATAAAAATGCATTCCGAGTTGTGTTACTCAACCAATAACTTTGCGGAAATGGCATCTTTCTGTCTGGTTCACTAATGAAATACATTGAGGGGAGTGTGTACTGGAGTCTGTACTTAAAGTGGATAAAACACCAGAGCCAGATGAGATGCATCCAAGGATACTGAGGGAAGTGAGGGTGGAAATCGCAGAGGCATTGGCCTTAATTTTTCAGTCTTCCTTAGATGCAGGGGTGGTGCCAGAGGACGGGAGAATTGCAAACATTACACCCTTATTCAAAAAAGGGTGCAAAGATACACACAGCAACTACAAGCCAGTCAGTTTAACATCGGTGGTGGGAAAACTTCCAGAAAATATAATTCGGGAGAAAATCAGTAGTCACATGGACAAATGCGAGTTAATTAAGGAAAGCCAGCATGGACTTCTTAAGGGAAAATCATGTTTAACTAACTTGCTGGAGTTTTTGAGGAGGTAATAGAGAGGGTTGATGAGGGCAATGCAGTTGATATGCTGTACACGGACTTTCAAAAGGCGTTTGATACAGTACCACACAACAGACATGTGAGCAAACTTGTAGCTCATGGAATAAAAGGGACAGTAGCAACATGGATACAAAATTAGCTGAGTGACAGGAAACAAAGAGTAGTGGTTAATGGATGTTTTTCGGGCTGGAGGAAGGCTTGTAGTGGAGTTCCCCAGGGATCAGTGTTGGGACCCTTGCTTTTCCTGATATATATTAATGACCTAGACCCTGGTGTACAGGGCACAATTTCAAAGTTTGCAGATGATACGAAACTTGGAAGCAGTGTGAACTGTGAGGAGGATAATGTAGAAATTCAAAAGGACAGAGACAAGTTGGAGGAATGGGCAGACAGGTGGCAGATGAAGTTCAATGCAGAGAAATGTGAAATGATTCATTTTGGTAGGAAGAACATGGAGAGACAATATGAAATAAAGGGTACAATTCTAAAGGGGGTGCAGGAGCAGAGGGACCTGGGTGTATATTAAAATAAATCATTGAAGGTGGCAGGACAAGTTGGGAGAGTGGTTAATAAAGCATACAGTATCCTGGGCTTTATTAATAGGGGTATAGAGTACAAGAGCAAGGAAGTTATGTTGGCATATTGCGTCCAATTCTGGGTGCCGCACTTTAGGAAAGACATGAGGGCATTGGAGAGAATACAGAAAAGATTCAGGAGAATGATTCCAGGGATGAAGAATTTCAGTTACGAAGATAGATTGGAGAAGTTAGGACTGTTTTCCTTGGAGAAGAGAGGCTGAGAGGTGATTTGATAGAGATATTCAAAATCATGAGTGGTCTGGACAGAGTAGATAGAAACTGTTCCCACTCATGAAAGGATTGAGAACAAGAAGGCACAAATTTAAAGTATTTGGTATGAGAAGCAAAAGTGACATGAGGAAAAACTTTTTCATGCAGCGAGTGGTTAAGTTCTAAAATGCACTGCCTAATAACGTGGAGGAGGCATTCAAAAGGGAATTAGACAGTCATATGCAAAGGAAGAATGTGTAGGATTATGGGGAGAAGGCAGGGGAATGGAACTGAGGGAGCTGCTCTTTCAGAGAGCCAGTGCATGCAAGATGGGCCGAATAGCCTTCTTCTGTGCTGTAACAATTCTGTGATTCTGAGCAAAGTTGCTATATTTGCAAGGTAGACACAACTAACTTGCCATAGTAAATCTTGTCCGTTTCAGTCTTAGTACCATTTTGACGATGTGATAAGTGTTAATTACTGCCCGTCAACATTTCTGGCACTGAAAACTAACTATTGCAAATGTGGAGTCTCATTCCTTCAGGTATTAATTGTTCTTGGAGATTTTAGAAACATCAAATTTATTTTTTACCTTTCCTTTATATCTCTTTTTTTTCCTCTCATTACCCAATCTTTCTTTCCCTCTCTACTTCTCTTTCTGTACTTGATTTGACATTGAATTTACCCACTCTAATTTACAGCTCCAGCAAAATTTAGCCCATTATTTCCCTCAGAAAATATTCATTTTAATTTTGTATACAACAGAATTGGAAACAGGCTGGTGATGCCGTTGTGTCCTTCCCATCATCTATATGACCAAAACAGAATAAACATCATCATAAAAGTGTCATAAAATATTCACAAGATAAGACTCAATTATTTTGATAGATTTGGGGTTACCCCTCAGGACGTAGACCATATTTGTGACCTGGTATGAACGAGAATGTGGTTACTTTCCGTGAAAGATATATGTGCTTTCAGAGAGAAAGAGTAAGAATTTCAGACCCAAACAGCTGTTGGTCTCAGTCCAGTTTAGCAGAAAAAACATCAAGGCTCATTTGAATTAATAGTAAGTTCATAAATCTCTTGGGAAAATACAATGGGGATGTGAGAAAAATAGGTTCAGTGTAAAATTAACTTAAATTCCACAATGCTACATGTGCTCCTAACAACTCAAGCAATGCTCAGTTTCAAGTAATCTCACAACCTTCCAGTTATCTTTATTTTAATAAAGTATCACCCAGAATTTGTGATGAATAATTTACTGATTGTCATAAAAGGGGATACTCCGATCAAGTTGGCTCTCTGTAATTAGAATATGCAATTACAATATTGCGAATCTTTATTGAACCAGCAGGAAGTATTTGTTTTCTTAAACAATGACTGAACCCATAGGACATTGGGCTGGATTTTATGGACCTCCCTGAGGTGAGTTTGGAGGTGAGGGGACCCATAGAATTGCGATGGGTGGCGGGGGGAGGCAGAGGGCCTGTCGCCGAGTGCTCTTGCCAGGAGCTGGATAGGTCAACGATGGCCTTCCTGCCCAGAGGCCAATTGAGGTCCATAAGTGGTCTTGTAAAACAAGGCACCCTACCTTCGGCTTGGGACGGGCATCACTCCTCTAAGGGCAATCCGTGGCCCATGGAGGGCCCTGGTCAGGAAACAATGCACCTCCCAAGCTCCCCCCTCCCTCTGCCTTTACGACTGCCCTCCAACTGCCCTCGCCAGGGCCTTCCAGACTGGTTGCGGCCACCACCCCTCACTTACCGGAGGTCCAGGTTTCCAGCGCTGGGCCTGGGTCCAAGGCGTCTGCAATACCAGCAGTGGCCACCACGCCCGCAGGCGCTGCCGATACTGCTCAGCTGCCAGCCCTGTGATTGGCCAGCAGCTCTTGGAGGCGGGATCCCCGTCTTTAAAGGGACAGGAATCTCGGCATGGGACACAACCTTCAAAACACTGGAAGATCGCTCCAGGGACACGAAAAGGCCAAGGTGGGGCTCCCCCCGCCACCGTTCCAGCCTGGTGCCAGGAGCCCCGCCTCCTCCACAAAATCCAGCCCATGGAGTCTGTTGAGGTGTTGTGGTTACTGGAGGAGGACATAAGGTCCCATTACTAAATTTACGTGAGGGGAGAATGGTGGCTGGAGTTTACTGGAAACATCTAGAGATGCTCAATAGACCTTAGTGGTTTGTACATGGGCAACAGGATAAACATCACAGTGCTCCCACTAACCTGATGCTATGCTGTTATAAATCGTCCATCCAGCTATCTTTTTAGAACATATAGAACATTACAGCGCAGTACAGGCCCTTCAGCCCTCAATGTTGCGCCGACCTGTGAAACCATCTGACCTACACTATTCCAGTTTCATCCATATGTCTATCCAATGACCACTTAAATGCCCTTAAAGTTGGCGAGTCTACTACTGTTGCAGGCAGGGCGTTCCACGCCCCTACTACTCTCTGTGTAAAGAAGCTACCTCTGACATCTGTCCTATATCTATCACCCCTCAACTTAAAGCTATGTCCCCTCGTGTTTGCCATCACCATCCGAGGAAAAAGGCTCTCACTATCCACCTGTCCAACCCTCTGATTATCTTGTATGTCTCTATTAAGTCACCTCTTCTCCTCCTTCTCTCTAACGAAAACAACCTCAAGTCCCTCAGCCTTTCCTCGTAAGACCTTCCCTCCATACCAGGCAACATCCTAGTAAATCTCCTCTGCACCTTTTCCAAAGCTTCCACATCCTTCCTGTAATGCGGTGACCAGAACTGCACGCAATACTCCAGGTGCGGCCGCACCAGAGTTCTGTACAGCTGCAGCATGACCTCGTGGCTCCTAAACTCGATCCCCCTACTAATAAAAGCTAACACACCATATGCCTTCTTAACAGCTCTATTAACATGGGTGGCAACTTTCAGGGATTTATGTACCTGGACACCAAGATCTCTCTGCTCATCTACACTACCAAAAATCTTCCCATTAGCCCAGTATTCTGCAATCCTGTTACTCCTTCCGAAGTGAATCACCTCACACTTTTCCGCATTAAACTCCATTTGCCATCTCTCAGCCCAGCTCTGCAGCCTATCTATGTCCCTCTGTAACCTACAACATCCTTCGGCACTATCCACAACTCCACAGACCTTCGTGTCATCCGCAAATTTACTAACCCACCCTTCTACACCCTCATCCAGGTCATTTATAAAAATGACAAACAGCAGTGGCCCCAAAACAGATCCTTGCGGTACACCACTAGAAACTATACTCCAGGATAAACATTTACCATCAACCACCACCCTCTGTCTTCTTTCAGCTAGCCAATTTCTGATCCAAAGCACTAATTCACCTTCAATCCCATACTTCTGTATTTTCTGCAATAGCCTACCGTGGGGAACTTTATCAAACGCCTTACTGAAATCCATATAGACCACATCCACGGCTTTACCCTCATCCACCTGTTTGGTCACCTTGTCAAAAAACTCAATAAGGTTTGTGAGGCACGACCTACCCTTCACAAAACTGTGCTGACTATCTCTAATGAACTTATTCTTTTCAAGATGATTATAAATCCTATCTCTTATAACCTTTTCCAACATTTTACCCACAACCGAAGTAAGGCTCACAGGTCTATAATTACCAGGGCTGTCTCTACTCCCCTTCTTGAACAAGGGGACAACATTTGCTATCCTCCAGTCTTCCGGCACTATTCCTGTCGACAATGACGACATAAAAATCAAGGACAAAGGCTCTGCAATCTCCTCCCTAGCTTCCCAGAGAATCCTAGGATAAATCCCATCTGGCCCAGGGGACCTATCTATTTTCACACTTTCCAAAATTGCTAACACCTCCTCCTTGTGAACCTCAATCCCATCTAGCCTAGTAGTCTGTATCTCAGTATTCTCCTCGACAACATTTTCTTTCTCCACTGTAAATACTGACGAAAAATATTCATTTAACACTTCCCTTATCTCCTCCGATTCCACACACAACTTCCCACTACTATCCTTGATTGGCCCTAAACTATCTCTAGTCATTCTTTTATTCCTGATATACCTATGGAAAGCCTTAGGGTTTTCTTTGATCCTATCCGCCAATGACTTCTCGTGTCCTCTCCTTGCTCTTCTTATCTCTCCCTTTAGATCCATGCCTTCCTATAGAACATTGGTCAGGTTGATAAAACTTTTGTCATAATCACAACTGAAGTATTGCCACTCCAGGAATGTTGGTGCTCGTGTCTAATTTACCTCAAATCATACTTTTGCATTTAGTGGATATGCACCTTTGCTTCAGTGGGTGCTTCTGGATTCTCTCACTTTTCATGAGAAACCAAAGATCAACTGGAAGTAAAGGGGAGACATTACCTGGAGTAGACCATCTCTAATGGAAAGCAAACCCATCCTTCCAACAAATACTTGGGCAAAACAATTGTTGAAGACTACAATCTTAGAATTTGATCACTTCAAACAAAAAAAAAAGATAACCTTTTGCAGCTTAGGTCTATAATGCATCTGTCAGCTGTTATTACCCTGTAGTTTTTTGGGGGGAAGAATGTGGTGTGCCTTTAAGGCTGGAAAGGGAGCAGTACTGCTTTAACTCAGCAAGCTCTAAAAACTGAGTCAAAGAGTGCATTCTCATTGCCCAGGATACAGCCATTTACGATGAAAGATTGAGAGATACATTGTTACAATTTAACTTTGAACTGTCATATAGTGGAGACAGAATGTTCTAACTCAGAGACACAGATAGCTGGACCAGCAGGAATGTAACAGAGATCTCTAATAATTTAAACTGGAGGAAGGGAAATTAAACTGTGATAATCTTTAATCCCTCAAAAATTCTAAAGCCAGACTGATTCATTAAAAATTGTTTGCAAGTTGTTAATTGTTGAAATTCATCACTGGAGAAGGAAAGCATCACTTACTGCTGCATTAGACTACGGACTGTTCTACTGTTGAAGAACCTTTTCTTTTTCCCCCATCAGATGGTTTTGAGGACTTCAAGCAACCTTGGAATATCCCACATTGGAAGATTTCACTTCGGCAGGAGCATAATATGCAAGGACTCTAATTTTTCTATTTTAAATGTTGTTTATATCTTAGTAGTGTTTATAAGAAGTTAGTTTTTCTAATTAAACAGTTAATTTATTGATTTAAAGACACCTGGTTTGGTTAGCCTCATTCGGGGGGGTTAATACAATTTGGCTGGGTCTTTCTTCAATTTGGAAAGTTTAAAATTATATGTTAGGTGATCTGTGGAGGGATGGGATTGAATTAACAATGCGTTTCTCCTAACACAATCGGAATCGTATATTTTGATTGGGGGCTTCGACTGGAGCGGTCAGCCGTAACACAGTCTGCATCTCCATTTCTTTAAATTGGATTGGACTTTTCTCTTGGTAATAAGTACAATGTTTTATTACTTTGCTGAGGGTAAAGTTACTATGTTCATATGAACAACTGCAATTTACTATCAGAAGGTCCTTTATGATGGTACTGAACCCCAGGACAACTTATTGCATATGGACATGAGAAAATTGGTACAATTATGAATTCGATTACAAAAGATAGACAAGATTTCAAAATCCTTGAAATCATATTCTTGTTGACACATTGTTGATTTGACAGTGTGCCGTGCTGCAAAAAAATACCTATCATCTCCAGAGCTGCAGACAGTAGCTTCGGTTTTAGTAACTTTCTGCAGCTGTTGCTGTGCTGACTGGTTGAGTTTTTTTGGAAATGCATTCAATGGGTGTTTTTGTAAGATCGACAGTTGAATGAATGGCAACACCAGGACATGTGATGTTTCCTGCTTGCATGGCATTCTTTGTCCTTTGCTGGACAATTATCAGTATAGGGGTAGTTCTACTGAACTAACACCTATAATTGGTCTGGCTTGCCTCGGATTATTCTTTTTCTTGACATTTATCTGGTGTCGTAACAGGATTGATTCAAGGTTTAGTTTCTCCTCCATCATGCCATGATCATTGCATCATTTCCACCATAAAACAGCATCTCAAACATGTGTCACCAATACTACCTCGCAGAATACGATAGCCCAACTTTTTATAGCACATATGAACCCATTTCCCATTTGATGAGGCAGTCCCAAAACTCGTAGAACTGTATTGCTACTTAGATGCAGGTAAGAGGGATACATTGGATATGTAGTTATTGATTCATTTTAGACATATATTGGCTTATAGGAAAGCAAAATCTACACAATATACGGGAGTTAAATACTCCCATTCATGTCCCAAACCTGTCCTTAATTCCACTGAAGTTATCCATGACCCTTTCATTATTATTCTTGAACAATCCTCATTGCCAAAGTGTTGTGATTATTAACAGGAATATGCCTTCATTTTTATAACTTACACAATGCCAGCATGATTACAACTCAACAGAGAAAAAAAACCTTTCAAATCCCACAACAGTGTCCAGATGAGTATACCACCTTCCTGTTTACAGAAGTCTGAAGGGCTTTTCTATTCACATGGGTTTTCAAGAAATCAAAGCACTTGGAAGCAATCAGAGTTTAACATTAATTAATTTAAGGCAATTCCAGTAAACTACAGAATTTCTTTTAAAACAAAATTGACTTCAATTTAGATAACTCTTGACATTCCGGAGAAGAATATTATTGATGCAGCCATTTCTCTGATAGTGCAGAAAGTACCACAAACCTATGCTGATTCACCACAATTCCTGAAAATCTCTGACACTCTGTTGGTTCTGGTCTGCCAAACTTCACTTGTACTTAAAGCTGTGGATTTACAAGCACCAGCTGTGAAAAAGCTTTGCCAGTTGTATTGGTCAGATGTGGTGTCACCGACTGGAGCCAAAGAAAAATGGTCGGCATGAGCCTACTTTCCTCCTGGCCCCTGGGAACGGCCTATCAATAAAGAGTCTTAACCATTTCTACTGGAACTTAACCTTCTCCTTTGGAAGTATTAAAAGTGGGATGTAAAAGTAAGATTATTTTTTCAAATTTACCAATATGTTAAAGACTTTTAAAAATATTAAACTCATTTTAAAATGTTTTCCATTTTGTCCCAGCCTGATTCTAATATCAGCAGAAGAGAAAAACGTTTTTTTTTTACAATGGATAGATGAGAAAGAACTTTATTACCATGGAGAGTTGGGTTTTGGAGGGTATTCATATTTATATTGGTGAGGACTCTGCATTTAATTTCAATTATTGTTTCAAATTCATACTACTTTCCCATTTCAGTATGAATTTAACTCATTGATCCAATTCACAGCAAGCACCAGCAGTTTCACTTCCAAGCATCCTTTTTTCTAACACAACACAAATGTAAAATACCGCAGATACTGGAAATCTCAAACAAAAACAGAAAATGCTGCAAATACTGGGCAGGTCAGGCAGCATTTGTGAAGAGAGAAACAATGTTAACGTTTCAGGTCAATGACCTTTCATCATACCTCCTTTTTTCTAACCCCTTATGTCCTACATGCTACCCCATTGATGGTAACTAAAATAATGTTTTCACTGTTTTATTGCTGTTTATAAGAGATGCTCATTTCAACAACACATTGTTAAGACTGTGATGCATCTAAAACAGAATCCATAGGGGCCTGATTTTCAAATGCCCATGGGGATGAGGTCGGGTGCGGGTGCACTGTGAAAACAGCACTCCTAAATGTTGTGTCAGTCTTCCGTCGTCTCGGAGCTCACTGCTATTTTTAAAGCAAGGGTGGGGGGTGTGAGATGACAACCCGCTTGGCTCCAATTAACAGCCAGTTAAGCTCCTTGAAGAGCTTGTTAAGGAGCTGGGAAAGGCCAGAGGGAGATTTTCAAAGTGGAGACTGGAGAAAGCGAATGGTTTGGTGCACGTAAGTGCTCGGCTGTCGGGAACAATGTGACGAGCCATTATGTGGTGTGGCTGATGAATAAAAGTAATTGAAAAATACGGTGGTTCAAACTGAGCAGGTCAAGTGCCTTCCGATTGTTTGCACCTTGACGCTTCTGGCCCTCTGATCTCCTGCCTGCTCCATTCTGCAAGGCCTGTCGTGCCTGCTGTCTGCCTTTAAGCATTCCATGCAGTATCCAGCGCCACTAATTGGGCGCCGAGCTCGCCTCCAGCCCGATTAGAGTCTCTCCATTTCAAAATAACGTCGCATTAGCGACACAGACGCAGCATGGGGTCAGGACCCGGAAATGATCTGGGTGTCAGATTCCCAAGTCCGATTGAAAATCAAGTCCTAGATGTCAGTTACCCATAACATTTCTGTAGAAGTAATCTCATGTTGGCTTTTGGCTGTAATGTACGTTGTGTGTATTGTGTTCTGACCATTCACTAATACACCTAATTAACAAAATTAGAAGTGATTGATTGGGTTGAACTGACTTAAACAAGCAGTGAAGGTATCTGGCATTCTGAATATTTCTCTCTTCCTTTACTCCTTCTCCTAGACTTTGTCACGCTGATGAGAAGTGCAATGATGAAAATACAGAACTAAACTGAAGAGTCATAAAAAATTGGGACAGAGACTGGTTAACAAAATGGAGGGCAAGGCACATGACCCTCAGCTTCTCTTGCACTCAAATTCACATCCATGCCTACTAAGACTGAAAACTAAGTTAGTCCCGTCTGCATGGAAATGCGCCAGACAATCACACCTGGATGTAAGCTATACTCAAACACAATAAGACAAGACCTTTCTCAGACTTCTTGTCTCCGAATGACCTCCATTGCAATGGAGTGTGAACCACCTCATCTTCTCAGAATGGGGCCGTCATCAAGGTTATTATACAGCCCAGCTAGGACTGAAACCTGAAGTCACGTGGGCGAAGCCAACCCTTGTAGAAATTCACCTTAAAAGGTAATTGTTTTGGGGAACCAAGGGGGAGTCTTCTCAAGACAGGACCAGAGACAATAACATCAGTCTGCTCTCGTTTCAGCCACATAGTACAATAAAAAGCCATCTTGAATTCCAGCAAGGCTGAGAGAGGCGGAGAGAGAAAGAGAGAGAGATCTTTTCAAGCCAATACAGTTGAATGCTGCTGAGACAAGAGAGTACCTTTGCCAACGGGGAGGTGATGGCATAGTGGTATTGTCACGGGACTAGTAACCCAGAGACCCAGGGTATTGCTCTGGGGACATGGGTTCAAATCCCAACACAGCAGAAGGTGGAATTTGAATTCAAGTAATAATTCTGGAATTTAAAAAAAGCTAGTCTAATGATGGCCATGAAACCATTGTCGATTGTTGCAAAAACCCATCTGGTTCACTAATGTCCTTTAGGGAAGGAAATCTGCTGTCCTTACCTGGTCTGGCCTACATGTGACTGCAGATCCACAGCAATGTGGTTGACTCTTACATGCCCTCTGAAATGGCCTAGCAAGCCACTCAGTTAGGGCAATTAGGGATGGGCAATAAATGCTGGCCTGGCCAGTGATACCCACATCCCATGAATGAATAAAAATAAAAAAGGCTTTTCTACCAGTGAGAATTGACCTAAGACATCAGCACCATCTTCAACCCAAAGTGAACCACCAGGAGACTACCAGGCAACCACCAAATAGGCCTTTAAAAAATTCACCCTCCGAGGAGGATCTCACAGGTTACTCTGGGAAAAGCAGACTTTTACGACCTGACCTCTCAACACCGCTTACCCTGTATTTTTCTATCTATCTTCTTTTGAGAGTGCATGTGAGAGTGAATGCATGCGTGAGTGGTGTTGCGATCATTACGGAATTTGTATGAAATAGTTTTTTTTACCTGCAAGAAAACCTTTTACTGTCTGTTTATTTGGCAAATAAAATATAAGGCGTTAAAACACGAATGACAACAACAGTTGCTGTGGTCAGTTGGGAGATGAACAGTGGGAACCAGCCACACCATCACCCACCCAGCCATAACAACTTGTCATTTCCAATATTGATATGTCATCATAGTCAAGAAAACATAAATCACAGTATCTCTTCAGAATCCCCACTGAGGCCTCAATATGTACTGAACCATTTGTTTGGAGTGGGGAAGGAGACATGGATAGGAAACGCAGAAGTACAGTAAGTATATAAGTAAATAAGTACAGAAGTAAGATGGTGGTCGGGGTGGGGGGCACAAGATGGTGGTTGGAGGTGGGCAAGATTGTGGTGGTTGGGTCGGACAATCTCAGGGGATGATGGGAAGAGTTTACAGGCTAGCCTGTTGAGCCGAGAGGAAACACCCCTGATGGATCTAGCCCTTCTTGTCTGCTTTCACCTGCTAGGTTTTCCAAGGCCTGGACAAACTGTCTGACATGAGTTAAAAATAAAAAGCTTGTTAAAATGAAGGCATGCAGCCTCCTTAAAAGCTTTTACCAACCAACACGTCTCCTGAAAGCAGATGGATCACCCGACTCCATTAACCAGAAGTGGGCAGGTCGGAGGCAGGTTTGAAACTTTTGACATTTTAACTTCTCACCAACGCAAACCCACCCATTTCTAGGGTTTAAAATTACTCCCACGAGGTCAGTGGTATGGCTGAAAGCAGAAGATGATTGTATGTTCCTGCCTAAGGAACCTTCTCAAATCCCACTTCCACCTCATCCTACAATGTTATTTTTTTAGATTTAGAGATACAGCACTGAAACAGGCCCTTCGGCCCACCGAGTCTGTGCCGACCATTAACCACCCATTTATACTAATCCTACACTAATCCCATATTCCTACCACATCCTACCTGTCCCTATATTCCCCTACCACCTACCTATACTAGGGGCAATCTTGCATTTTCCCCCTTCCCCCTGCCCTGCCCTTGTGTCTTTATGCTTTCTGATACCCAAATACTGTCAGCTGCTCAGCCAGTGATGTGGGAGGCTGAAGGCCCAAGTGAAGAGGCTGAGGAGGAAGAAACACCACCATTCAATCTGATACTCACAGCCAACAGTTCAGATAATGACACTGCATGAAATTTAAGAGGGGAGCTTAGAGGCGGGATCTGCATGTGGTGAGTCACCGGGCATAAATGGACTGCAGCCAGGGTAGAGAGAAAGGATCATGTGGGTGCCAGCTCCCCAGAGGGTGAGGTTGCACATGAGTTCTGCTGTCGGGGAGTCAGATGAGAACTTCGATGGGGTGATGGATAGAAAAAAGCTGACCGGCATGCACACAGAAATCTTTGGTGCATTTGCAGATCCACCAGAAAGTCTGCTCTCACTGTCAATGAGCATGGAGGAGTCCGGCTCCAACTTTGGGCATTGCACAGAGCTTGGAGACCATCCTTTCCAGCGTGGAAGTGTTGGCTAACTCCTCGAGTAGACGTGTGGACCCAACCATCATTCAGCACCTGATGGCCAATGCCTCAGCTTCCACTGCAGCACAAACAGAAGCCAATGTCTAAGTGCTGCAGTGGAAGCTCAGACTGAGGTCATGAATTCTCAGCTTATTGCATGCAGGCACATACTGCTGTCACCATGGCTGCAGTACTTAAAGGGTCTCACAGCCATGCAGATTAGTAGGATTGCTGAGGTAGTGTGCCTGGGGGAGTGGCAGTGGTTCCATGGAGCACCAAGTTGATGTCCTCTCACAGAGTAGCAGTATACTGTTCAATGTAATACAATGGTCCCACTACTGCCACTCCACCAGTGCCCTCGCTATTGCCCGTCAGCCAGCCAACCCAGACTGCTGCCATTCATGCCGAGATGGTGCAGGCTGAAGCCAGGCCTTCTAGGGCCTAGAGCTACTCGAGAGCATCCTGCAAGGCCATCTGCAGTCTCCCCAGGTGAAAGTCAGCAGCCTTCCACCAGCCATGCTGCAGCCACTGAGTTAGCACTGTGTAGGAGCACGGGGACAAGAAAAAACACCCACAAGACAGGCACTAAGGGAATGCACAAGGGTGATTAGTTGAGTATTGTGTGGAGTATTGGATGTTTTGTTGGATAAAGTTGGTATGACATGTTTGCTTTGTTAAGGATTGTGGCCAAGGGGATGCTGTGATTGGCTGTAACAGGGGGATGGTGGAACTGTTGAACAATGGGATCTGGGGGTTTATTCACAGTAACTGGAGTAGAATGATGCACTCATGGACAGCCCATATGGAACATCGATCTACCAGATACCTCCTCCCTGAAACCACCGGCAATATGGAGTTGAATTCTGTGGCCATGATCTTTCCACTCTGAGTTCACATTTGTAAACATGGAATTTTGCTGAAACCCAACCATTTACTTTCACCATAAAAAGCCATTTCACTCTAAAACACAATGAGGCATTTGGTCTGGTTCAACCAGACTCATTTTGACAGATACTCCGAAAATGAAATCTTCATTTAGTCTTCAGTTTAGTTTATTTTGGTTCCAAATAAGGTTAAGTAGCTTATCAGGAAGAATATTCTCAGACCACACAACAACATACTAAATTAAGCCGCTGGATTCATTTATGTTTACTGATCAGAAAGACAACTCTTGGGTGTGGATTTGTCTTTGCCATTTTGACAGTATTCTTATGGAGAGTTTTAGTTTGAGGCTAACATTTAACAAGGGGAATTAGCCTACTTGGCCTACTGTGTTGCTACTCTTCTTGAAAAGGTAAGACATGCATTATTTTCGAGTGTAATCATTGTAAACATGGCACGAGTCCAACTCTGTGCCAAAATGCAATAACAAACAGGTTCATGTTCAGGTTCCAGATGGCAGGGGTGGAGATAAGAGAAAGGCTTGTGAAATCCTGCATCGCCAGCAGCTATTTTTAATGGTAGCAAAGGTTAAAGATCAAAACAACCCAAATGATCACATGGCCCTACAGGGCCTGTTTTGTTTCCGAGAAATCCTGCTTCCAAAATGCTAGCTTAAAATTCCATACCTTAAATCAATTAATCGTTTGCTTCAGTGTTTTCACAATTGTTCAAGTTATTTTCAATTCTGGTGCAGATACAATAGGTTGAGTGATCTCGCTATGTGTGGCAATCTTCTTTAAAGTATATACTGAAGAATTAACCAAATATATTCACAGTCCAATTTTAGGGCTGCTCTATAAACACAGCTGGTAATTAAATAAGGGCCAGTGATGTCCTTTGCAATATAAAAGATGCAAGATTTAACTTTTTCTCTTTTAGCTGTAGGTAGTTTTTAAAGCTGTTTTCCTGTGGTCTTCAATCTTGGATTCTGTCTCCTCATTCCACCGCTGCCACCATATAATGAGAAGCTTCTTATGTTGTCTGGTGCAACATAAAACATGGCGGCCAACACCCCCAGCATATACACCCTACTGAGCCAGCGGCGCTTGAGATGGCTTGGCCATGTGAGCCGCATGGAAAATGGCAGGATCCCCAAGGATGCATTGTACAATGATCTCGTCACTGGTATCAGACCCACCGGCCACCCATGTCTCCGCTTTAAAGACGTCTGCAAATGCAACATGAAGTCCTGTGACATTGACCACAAGTCGTGGGAGTCAGTTGCCAGTGATCGCCAGAGCTGGCGGACAGCCATAAAGGCGGGGCTAAAGAGTGGCGAGCCGAAGAGACTTGGCTGTTGGCAGGAAAAAAGACAGAAGCGCAAGGAGAGAGCCAACTGTGTAACAGCCCCGACAACCAATTTTATCTGCAGCGCCTGTGGAAAAGTCTGTCACACTAGAATTGGCCTTTATAGCCACTCCAGGTGCTGCTTCACAAACAACTGAGCACCTCTAGGTGCTTACCCATTGTCTCTCGAGACAAGGAGGCCAAAGAAGAAGAAGAAGATGCAACATAAATGAAATGCATGGAGTTCAATTGACTGACAATCTCAAACAGGTTTATTTATCAGCTAACAAGTATATACAGTGCAGAGCTAAACTATTTACAGTACTTGCCTGCTGGTGTTACAGCAGCAGAGTGACTCTGGCTGAGTCACATGAATGCATCCTGGCACATAGCTCATTAGCATACTAAGATATTAAAGGGACATCACTCTTAAAGGCAATCACACATCATTAATTACAGGAGACAGGTTGTTTTTATGCTAAATTGCATTCTAACAATTTATTTGAGCTCCAATGAAAGGTCTACAATCAGGCTTTCTTTCCCCACTGCTGCACTCAAGTCCCAACTCCAGAGGATGTTGGGGAACCTGCTGTTTATTTCTAACATTTTTAATGGCAATGTATTTTGAAGTTTTAGCGATGAGTGCTTTGAGAAGGTTTTGGCATATTAAAACCATATCAGAGGGCATGGAACCACTGTTTGGCTGTTGCATTTTTGTTTTATCTCAGATTCAGAGCGATCTAATTCTTTAATGAGGGTGCACTCATGAAAATCAGTTGGAACTTGTACAGATATGCTCAGTGTTTATGCTCCAGGGATCCTTCGTGACAGATTAGGCTTTTATCCAATTTTTTCTCCAGTTCAACGCTGAGCTCCATTGAAGTGATTTATGAATTTAACCCTTTATAGGGACTAAACCAAATCAGGCGTACATCCCTACGAATCTCCTTTTATTAAGTTCAAACTAGACAAATTCCTACAGACACTTATTTGGGTCCAAAGATTTGAACTAATTTTCCCTAAAAGAAAACGAACAGAGATCATCTTTTGGATAGCTTATTTTTAAAATAATTATGGCTAAGTCATAAATATCCCAGATATTATAAGGGCTAGGAAACACTCTTCAATACATATCTCTACACTTAAAGAGACACAGAGAGGGGGTTCTTGTAGTTATATACAGAATGCTACACGAGGCAATTTATTAACTTTTATATATTTATTCAAGAATTGAACATGCAATACACTTTTAAGTGGATAACTATATCTTCTTTGGCCTCCTTATCTCGAGAGACAATGGGTAAGCTCCTGGAGGTAGTCAGTGGTGTGTGGAGCAGTGCCTGGAGTGGCTATAAAGGCCAATTCTAGAGTGACAGGCTCTTCCACAAGTGCTGCAGAAAAATTTGTTTGTCGGGGCTGTTACACAGTTGGCAGTATAGCACAATATCAAATATTACTAAGAGATGTAACACATAATCTTATTTCGAACATAGAATCCAAAAGTTTAAGTTGCAAATGTTACAGCAAAATATCTTAGAATATCCATCAAAATTTAAAACAAACTTTTACCTTAAATTCCCCAAGTAAGCCATAGGGTGAGAAGTATTGTTGAGGAAGTCAACACTTCTAATTTTTGCTTCAGAAACTCTCACGTTTATACTGTTTCTAAGGTATTATCTGACCTTTTAGCATATAGGTGTTACCTTTCTGTGTGTGTTTTTCCTGCTCTTAAAGTCCATATTTGGTAGTATCATTAACTAACATCTCTACTTAATGTTTTGCTGGAATTCCCCCACTCATTAAGTTGTGAACATTTATCTGGTCAAAATGTTTATAATTGTGTTTACTTAATCTCTTGCTCCTGTAAGTACTATTCCATTTATTGTTTTATGATCTATAATTGTGTTTTTATGGTACCTTGTCACAACTTTTGAGTCGATCTGTCTACATCACCAACACTATCAATTAAGTTTATAGAAATATAGAAAATAGGAGCAGGAATAGGCCATTCAGCCCTACGAGCCTGCTCCGCCATTTATTATGATCATGGATGATCATCCAACTCAGTAACCTGTTCCCGCTTTCCCCCCACATATCCTTTGATCCCTTTCGCCCCAACCGCTATATCTAACTCCTTCTTGAAAACATACAATGTTTTGACCTCAGCTGCTTTCTGTGGTAGTGAATTCCACAGGCTCAACACTCTCTGGATGAAGTAATTTTTCCTCATCTCATTCCTGAAAGGTTTACCCCATATCCTTAGACTATGACCCCTGGTTCTGGACTCCCCCACCATCGGGAACATCCTTCCTGCATCTACCCTGTCAAGTCCTGTTAAAATTTTATAGGTTTCTATGAGATCCCCCCTCACTCTTCTGAACTCCAGTGAATATAATCCTAATTGACTCAATCTCTCCTCATATGCCAGTCCCACCATCCCAGGAATCAGTCTGGTAAACCTTCACTGCACTCCCTCGATAGCAAGAACATCCTTCCTCAGATAAGGAGACCAAAACTGCACACAATATTTCAGGTATGGCCTCACCAAGGCCCTGTATAATTGCAGTAAGACATCCCTGCACCTGTACTCAAACCTTCTCGCTATGAAGGCCAACATACCATTTGCCTTTTTTACCGCCTGTTGCACCTGCATACTTACCTTCAGCGACTGGTGTACGAGAACACCCAGGTCTCGTTGCATATTCCCCTCTCTCGGGTTTATAGCTGTTCAGATAATAATCTGCCTTCCTGTTTTTGCTACCAAAGTGGATAACCTCCCATTTGTCCACATTATACTGCATTTGCCATGCATTTGCCCACTCAATCAACTTGTCCAAATCACCCTGAAGCCTTTCTGCATCCTTCTCACAACTCACCCTCCCACCCAGTTTTGTGCTGTCTGCAAATTTGGAGATATTACATTTAGTTCCCTCATCTAAATCATTAATATATAGAAAATAACTGGGGTCCTAGCACCGATCCCTGCGGTACCCCACTAGCCACTGCTTGCCATTCGGAAAAAGACCCGTTTATTCCTACCCTTTGTTTCCTGTCTGCCAACCAGTTTTCTATCCATCGCAATACACTACTCCCAATTCAATTTTACACACTAATCTCTTATGTGGGACTTTGTCGAAAGCCTTCTGAAAGTCCAAATAAACCACATCCACAGGCTCCCCCTCATCAACTCTACTAGTTACATCCTCGAAGAATTCTAGGAGATTTGTCAAGCATGATTTCCCTTTCATAAATCCATGCTGACTCTGTCCGATTCTACCACTGTTCTTCAAGTGCTCTGCTATAAAATCTTTGATAATGGACTCTAAAATTTTCCCCACTACCGATGTCAGGTTGACTGGTCTATAATTCCCTGTTTTCTCTCGACCTCCCTTTTTAAATAGTGGGATTACATTAGCTACCCTCCAATCTGTAGGAACTGTCCAGAGTCTACAGAATCTTAGAAGATGACCACCAATGCATCCACTATTTATAGGGCCACTTCCTTAAGTACTCTGGGGTGTAGATTATCAGACCCTGGGGATTTATCGGCCTTCAATCCCATCAATTTCCCCAACACCATTTCTCCACTAATACTGATTTCCTTCAGTTCCTCCCTCTCACTAAACCAGGTGTTCCCCAACATTTCTGGTATGTTATTTGTGTCCTCCTATGTGAAGACAGAACCAAAGTACGCATTTAGTTGGTCAGCCATTTCTTTATTCCCCATAATAAACTCCCCTGTTTCTGACTGTAAGGGACCTACATTTGACTTCATCAATCTTTTTCTCTTCACATACCTATAGAAACTTTTACAGTCAGTTTTTATGTTCCCCGCAAGCTTACTCTCGTACTCTATTTTCCCCTTCTTAATCAATCCCTTGGTCCTCCTTTGCTGAATTCTAAACTGCTCCCAATCCTCAGGTCTGTTGTTTTTTCTGGCAAATTTATATGCCTCTTCCTTTGATCTAATGCTATCTCTCATTTCCCTTGTGAGCCATGGTTTGGCTACCTTTCCCATATTACCTTTGCGCCAGACAGGAATAAACAATTGTTGTAGTTCATCCATGCACTCCTTGAATGTTTGCCATTGCCTATCCACCATCATCCCTTTAAGTAATATTTCCCAATCCATCGTAGCCAGCTCGCGCCTCTGACCTTCGTAGTCTCCTTTATTAAGATTCAGGATCCTAGTCTCAGAATCAACTACGTCACTCTACATCTTGATGAAGAATTCTATCATATTATGGTTGCTTATCCCCAAGGGGTCTTGCACAACTAGATTGTCAATTATTCCTCTCTCATTACATAATACCCAGTCTAGGATGGCCTGTTCTCTAGTTGGTTCCTCAATGTATTGGTCCAGAAAACCATCCCGTATACACTCCATGAATTCTTCCTCTATGGCGCTGTGACTAATTTGATTTGCCCAATCTATATGCAGATTAAAGTCACCCATAATTACAGATGTTGCTTTCTTGCATGCGTCTTTAATTTCCTGTTTAATGCTATTCCCAACATCACCACTACTGTTTGGGGGTCTACATACAACCCCCACTAACGTTTTTTGCCCCTTAGTGTTTTTGCCACTAATTGCTACCTCTTACTGATGTCACACAGGATATTTCAATGTGCATTTATCCTCCAAGTCCTTGGCAAGAGAAACGCCGAAATGTATTTCCCGACTTAAAAGGTGTTTCTGGTTCACATTCTATTATAACAAGCACCTTGAAAGACCTTGAAATTTCAAACTCTATCTTCTTAAAGGGGAATTTCAGTCTTGAAAACTGACCATTTATTCAATCTCTAATTCTAAAAGGTATAATATATTAACTATATCTAGATTCTACCTAATTAAGCCTATGTTTCATCACAACATTTCCTATAAGCGGATTAAATTCAGAATATGACTGGATGAGTTAGCGTGCCACATATAGTTTAATGTGCTCAGGTTGAACATTTAGCCCCAAATCGTGGTAAATTACTTACTGAAGATGCCCAAGTTTCCCCCTAGAAAGACAGACAAATACACACCACTAGACCACTGCATACATGGTAAACCACGGTCTCATTTACTATTTATTTATCGGGTTAGATGGAGTAGGGTGGGAGGAAGCTTGTGTGGAACAAACACTGACATAAATCGGATGGGCCGAATGGCCTGTTTCTGTGCTGTAAATTCTGCATAATTACGGATAAAACAGTATGTTGAGGCAAAGAAATGCCTATATTGTACCAAAGATGCCGAAATAGAAAATTAGCAAAACCTTCACAAAAGCTGCTCGATAAAGCTGGCATCTCAAAACCAGACCAAAATATCAGCTGACAACATGTGAAAATAAGTAAATACATTAAAATTTAGAAGGATATGGGCTTTATGTAACTGCAGCTGTAGGTTTTCCCAACTTTCCTTCATTTGTATTTGGGAAAATAAACTAATCCACAAGCCAGAGGCGACTTGATTGAAACATACAAGATCCTGAGGGGTCTTGACAGGGTGGATGTGGAAAGGATGTTTCCCCTTGTGGGAGAATCTAGAACTAGGGGTCACTGTTTAAAAATAAGGGGTCGCCCATTTTAGACAGAGATGAGGAGAATTTTTTTCTTTCAGAGGATCGTGAGTCTTTGGAATTCTCTTCCTCAAAAGACAGTGGTAGCAGAGTCTTTGAATATTTTTAAGGCAGAGGTAGATAGATTCTTGATAAGCAAGGGGGTGGAAGGATATCAGGGGTAGGTGGAAATGTGGAGTTAATCCAAAAACCAATATTCAAGAAACCTTAACAAAAACAGAAAATTCTGGAAATATATAGGTCACTCAGCAATGAGAAACTGTAACATCACCCTTCACATGATGATCAATCTGCTTCGCCTTTCCAAGTTTTTCCTACCTCAAATACAGTTTATTCAATTTATATGGTTACATGTAGCCAGTTCTACCAAATTATAATCATGTATTACTGGTCTATGGTATGGGTTCAGCCATGAACTTATTGAATGGTGGAACAGGCTCGAAGGGCCGAGTGGCCTACTCCTGCTCCTAATTCATATATTCATACACATAACCTTATAATGGATACAAACTTTGACGGGTTTTTTAGGGATGAAGAGTTTAGGTCTTCCCGCCTCCACCTTCAGATTTTTGACACTTTTTTTAGTGCATTTTCCAGCATCTTAGATTCAACAATAGATCAGCTGTATCCTCAGAATTACCTCCCCAATCCGCCTGGTTCAGCATGATTTTAATTAATAATAATAAAAATAATTAACATTGGATGTTATGTCACTAAAAGGTTTTTCAAATATGAAGTGATTTTGTCTGACAAAATAAACGAAAGCAAAAAATAAAGAAAATCTTGGCTGGACTATGAGCAATTTAAAATATATATTGATATAGTCTTCTTCTTCTTCTTCTTTGGCCTCTTTCTCTCGAAAGACAATGGGTAAGCGCCTGGAGGTGGTCAGTGGTTTGCGAAGCAGCGCCTGGAGTGGCTATAAAGGCCAATTCTAGAGTGACAGACTCTTCCACAGGCGCTGCAGATAAAATTGGTAGTCGGGGCTGTTACACAGTTGGCTCTCTCCTTATGCTTTTTTTCCTGCCAACTGCCAAGTCTCTTCGACTCGTCATTCTTTAGCCCCGTCTTTATGGCTGCCCGCCAGCTCTGGCGATCACTGGCAACTGACTCCCACGACTTGTGATCAATGTCACAGGACTTCATGTCGCATTTGCAGGCGTCTTTAAAGTGGAGACATGGACGGCCGGTGGGTCTGATACCAATGACGAGCTTGCTGTACAATGTGTCCTTGGGGATCCTGCCATCTTCCATGCAGCTCACATGGCCAAGCCATCTCGAGCGTCGCTGGCTCAGTAGGGTGTGTATGCTGGGGATGTTGACCGCCTCGAGGACTTCTGTGTTGGAGATACAGTCCTGCCACCTGATGCCAAGGATTCTCCGGAGGCAACGAAGATGGAATGAATTGAGACATCGCTTTTGGCTGACATACATTTCCCAGGCCTCGCTGCCATAGAGCAAGGTACTGAGGACACAGGCTTGATACACTCGGACTTTTGTGTTACTCTTTCAAATATTAGTTAAAATTTGCAAGCAGTCAAACTGTTGATAATTTCTAAAATATTAAGTTACCCAAGATCCATTAAGCATAAGCCGCTTCAAAAATATTTAAGCTATTGTCATCTTTCCAACATTTTTTATACAATTTACAGACAGAATAATTAAATGTGGGGGGTGGGCATATCAGAAATTCTTACTTGCTCACCAAAAGAATGGATGGAAGGAGTATGCTGTAGCTGTGAGGTTAGGGAAATCTCCTTCCTTTCCACACTGCCCAGCAAGAAGCTGCACCTGGTGTTTCCCTTCCCCTCAAAACTAGCTTTTCTTTGTGTTTTTAAGAAGACAGAAGTAAAATAAACTAAACCGCAAGCCAGTGCTGATTAACCTGTTGCGTATTTCCGGCATTTTGTTTCCAGTTATTTTGAATGTTTCGTGCTATAAGCGTTTTTGTACAGCACTGGTGCAATAAACAATATGAAAGGGTATCAATCACCACAGATTACATGAGTTTATTTAGTTTTGTCTGACAGATTTCAGAGCCATTATGTCAAAATATGCATCCATGTTGCTACATGTACAAAATACACTGAAAGTGTTCACAAAGTAGTTATTAGAACACCTGTGCCTCACACTGAACTGTACAGAGGTGGATTTTTTTTTAGGCTTTTGCAAAACATAATCTTTAATGAAAAAGGAAATCAGGTGGAGTAAAAAAAGTGAGCTGTTGATGTACCATCACCTGTTTTAAGTTTCCACCATAGATGGATATCCCCCACTCTATCAATCAAAAATCATTTAAATTACCCCAGCTTGCTGCGAGACATTTAGGCCTGGATTTTCTGATCCGTTGCACTTGTTTCCTCAGCACAATTTTACCTGAAATTGGTGAAGTCAGCACAAAGGACAGAATTTTAAGCGCAAACTATATTCAGCACTAATTAACCTTTCGCAATGTTGTACGCTAATTTAAGGAACCATCGCACTAGAAGACAACCCCACCCACAGATCACATCAGTCACCATTGGGAGCTTCCACTAACTGTGGTAGGTGGAAAGGTAAGCTGTGGGGAGGACACAGGAGAGGCTGCAGAGATATAGACAGGTTAAGTGAGTGGGCAACAAGAGCTATGTAGGGAAGTTTGAAGTTATGCACTTTGGTCGTGAGAATAGAAAAGCAGAATATTTTTTTAAAAGTGTGAAACTTGTAAGTGTTGATGTTCAAAGAGACTTGGGTATGCTTATACAAGGAACGCAGAAAGTTAACATGCAGGTACAACAAGCAATTAGGAAGGCAAATGGCATGTTGGCTTTTATTGTAAGGGATTGGAGTCCAGGAATAAGGAGGTATTGCTACATTTGTGCAGGGATTTGGTGAGACCACTTCTGGAATACTGTGTGCAGTTTTGGTCTCCACATTTAAGAAAGGATATACTTGCATTGGAGGCGGTGCAGCGAAGGTTCATTAGATTGGTCCCTGGGATGAGGGGGTTGTCCTATGATGAGAGACTAAGTAAATTGGGCCTGTATTATCCAGAGCTTAGAAGAATGAGAGGTGATCTCATTGAAACATATAAGATTCTGAAGGGGCTGGATAGGGCAGACACAGACATTATTTCCGCTGGATGGGGAATCTAAAACACAGGGGCACAGTCTCAGGATAAGGGGCTAATCATTTAGGACTGATGAGGAGAAATTACTTCACCCAAAGGGTTGTTAATCTTTGGAATTCTCCACCCCAGAGGGTTGTGGATGCTCCATCGTTGAATACATTTGAGACTGGGATTGACAGATTTTGGGTCTCTCAGGGAATCGAGGGGTATGGTGAGTGGGTGGGTAAGTGGAGTTGAATCCTAAGATCAGCCATGATCCTTTTCAGTGGCGGAGCAGGCTCGATGGGCCAGGTGGTCCATTCCTGCTCTTGTTTCTTGTGTTCTTGTTTCTTCATTCGCAGGCCTTCGAGGAAGCTCTAAAAATTGAGCTGGCTCTTTGGGTACATGGATATTGATAGACATATTTTAAAAGGTTTCAAATATGTATTTTTTTTTAATTTACTAAGAAACTAACTACTATACACCAATATAACTTGCAATGGTTCAGTATAGTTATTTTGAAAGAAGTTTTCAGTTAATTAAAATCAAGTTACTCACAGGTGGTAGACTAGACATTGATTAAAGGTACTTATTTTTTTGTGATAAATCCATTTTCAAATATGTTAGGAACATAGGGACAGTAAGAGGTCATTGAGCCCCTTGAGCCTGTTCCGGCATTCAATAAGATCATGGCTGATCTGCGACCAAACTCCATAATCAAACTGCACCAAGTTGATACTCTTAAATACATCAAGGAATATTTTTTAAAGCAAAAATCATGTTCTAAAATGCTGTCTGATTGCACTGGTTTATGGCAGATTTTATGTGCATTGATATGCAAATGGTTTTGAGCAAAACCTTGAGGGGAAAATACTTCTCAGAACTAACTTCCAGCACAATCTGCACCTAGATCGTCACTTAACGCCCAAAGCAGAAACTCTGCCCCATAATGTATAATGACTCCCTTTAGTTTGAGAGAGGAGGTATGCTGAATTTTCTACTCTCTCCCTCTGATGACTGTTCAGCATTTCTGTTCCTTATTCTTTGCTAACTTAAAGCAAACAGATGACTGAATAGCAGAGACAGCCCCTGAGTTACAAGAGTGAGGTTTCTTTCATGTAAAGTCACACTGTTGAGGGTGACCACCTTGGACTGAAATAGCTATCAAAGCAACAACGATGCTTTAGCCTGTGACAATATTACCGATCTGTAAATCACAGAACAATGTTTAGCTAGATGATTTTGAATAAAGGGCTCTTGTAAAGTATGCTGGACTTGTGGCTAATGTTCATATTGTTCATCTAGTCAGCATCCTTTGTTTAAAAAAATAATCAAAAGTCAGCTCCTCAAATGGTCCAGTGAGAGCAGCAGCAGGAGCACGAACGTTAAGCCTCTATACTTCTGGTTTGTGGAGCAGAAAGCCAACCAATGTTCCACCCCTGCTGGAAGGGCATGTGTACGTGGGCACTGGATGAAGGCAAGATTTGATTTGGCCTTCACTTTCCCAGGGGGAAAATTATTTGTCAACACTCTGTGTCAAACCTGCTGTATGAATAATCGTCACTCAAGAGTCTTGATATGCATCTCAAGTGCCATAATCTGCAGGGCCATGGACCAAATGCTGGAAGGTGGGATTAGACTGGGTGGATCGTTTTTCAGCCAGCACAGATACGATGGGTCAAATGGCCTCTTTCTATGCCGTAAGCATTCTATGATTCTGTTCTATTCTATAAGTGAGGCACTGGAGGGCAATCAGTGGCACAGAACTAAACCCTACAACAGGAACAACCTGCATTTATATAGAACCTTTAATGTAGTAACTGTCGCCAGGCGCTTCACAAGAGTGTTATCAAACCTTAGCAAGGAGTCCTGCCATCAGGAGAGAAGGGCTCCAAGACAAAGGGATGAAAGCCTTTATATTTTATGACTTGAACATCTATTTCCCTATCTGCTTTATTTAACATAACCTAATAAATCTCAAGCAGCATTAACGGTTCAACTGGTAACGGGCTACACAGAGAAACATATTTAAGACGAAGCTACAGGTTGTAATGGAAAATGGTAATGTGAAGTCTCAATCTGTAAACTTGAGTTTTCTCAGTCAAGGCTTCTAAAGTTTCTCAGTCAAGGCTTCTAAAGTAGAAACTGTGTTTTGTTAAACATTCTGTGTGGCTATGTTTAAAGAAAAAGTTTAGTGCAGAAGGCAGTCCGCTAATGAATATCTTTATTTTTTTGACAACTTACTGAGAAATGTGTGCAATGCTTGCAGGAAGGATGAGAATTCAACATACAACCAAATACATTCTTCCCAACACCTTTTAAAAAAAAGAATTATGGTCCCTGTTCTGAGCATGTCAACATTTTTAAACAAAAGTTTACTTTCTTCCTTTGTATAATGTGACTCCAGTTGAGAATTACAGTATTCATGACATTCAGTTATTCCAAAAGTATCAAGCCATTGACTGATGATTTGAGTTTCAGTGCAGTGAAACCCATTAATTGTCACTTTTAATTTGCCAGGCAAAAATGTGATAGTTAACTGGAAATTATATCAGCATAGCTTCACTCCAAAGTTATCTGCTTTTCCTTAAAGGTACTTTCATGCTGAATTCTTTTGAAGCCTACAGAATATCGGTTACATCTCATTAAATTGCAAAATAGTCTTCCAAATGCGGGACTTATATAAATTTATAAACTACAACAACTGAGCTCAAGAGATTTCCATCTCTTCTCTGAAGCCTCAGAACTATCTTTTCAGAACCTTACCATGTGTAGGTTGAGTTTGTTTCTGTTCTGTGCTTATTTTTATACCCTCATTATGGTGAGGGATGTCAATGCTGGGGACTGAAACATTTCTTCAGTTAGTAACAGAATCAAACACCCTCGGATTATCAAAACCACAGCCTTGACATTGGTAAACTTGTCTCTTCTCCTATCTGTTCCTTAACAGCTCTCAGTGCAACAGTTTGACAAGTCCATTCCTCACACCAGCCACTGCCTGGCTTCTCTGAATCAGATTGCTAATTTAGCCCCAACTGTCATGAAATCTCAACGTTGTGCCATGAGCAAGTGTTCGGTTTCGACCACATTGCGATTCCACAAACTTATTTCACTTTGGATAGCTGATAACCAGCAACGGAGAAAGCATCCAATTTTTTTTTTTAGTCTGGGCTAGATTAAAGCCAAATCCCAGAGTGGGGAGTATTATATTCAATTGGTGAATGCAACTTTAAATTCACTAACACCTATATGTGGAAAGGCTGCTGTCTCTGAATTTGGAGTGCGCGTAGAGATTGCGTTGACTATAGAATTCCTGAAATTTTGCAAATGAACAGAGTAATGGCAAAAAAGATGCACTTTGCTGCAAATAAAAGTTAAGCTTTCCTATGTGATAGTAACTTAACAGATGTTTTTGCACCTGCAAATAACTCTATATAAGAAATGACTCTTTTTCAAGTTTTTGCTGTTTTGGTGGGAATATTTTTTTTTTAAATAGTACCCAGAAAGTACTGAACGGTTAACCTTGCTGATGACTCCAGATCAGTATCATCATTAAGAATTAATATGTACCACTTAAAATAAAATTTTAAAAAGTGAAACGATTTTGATTTCCAAGGTAATCTCTTGCAGGTGAGGTTAAATGTTCTTGAGGAAGTTTCAGTTTCAGGAAAACACTAAATTCCTCAGCAAATAATCCACAGAAATGGCTCTTTGTCCTAGTTTGACTGATGTATTTGCTAACTTCAGTTTATAATTCCCCGTCCACTCCCCCAACCCCCGCAGTGTTTAATACTGATTTCAGAAATACTGGAGCACACCGTTTAAAAATGCACAGCTCGACTTGAAAACAATATTTTTGATAATTTGACTCTAAGTGGCTGGCCATGGCCAGAAAATGGAGAACAATCTTTTTAATGTACATATCTACATCCTGCTAATTCACTGTTTGTTTAAGTGTCAGTCTAAAGGGTGACATAAAGACAAATGAGACACATTTGCCTTGAAGTTGGTGGTGGATATGTCCATGTGAATTTAACTTGTGATCTCAATAACCATTCAGAATTTTATGCTATTTTATATTCCTACAAGAGAGAGCTGCCTTTTTTTCTGTCAAACACTATTCATACTGACCGAAATAGAGTCATAGAAAGATACAGCACTGAAACAGGCCCTTCGGCCCGCCGAGTCTGATGTTTGTCAACACAAGGCTTTGTGTTCAGTAAGAGAAAGTCCCAAAGCCTGGCAAGAGTGCAGCTTACATAATTGTATGCATTTTACCTTAATTCTACCCTTATGTTAATATCCTTAAAGAAAAACAAATGGAGGTACAAATAAATAAGGCCCAATTTCTCTTTTTTTTTGAAAAAAAAGCACAACTTTACAGCTTCTAGTCAATGCAAAACCCTTTCTTTCAAAAGTAACATTTTCATTCCTATTAAACTTCTTCATGGAACAGAACCAAGGTATCGTGGCCTTTGCTCCTCTGCAGGAAAAACCTGACTCTTAAAATAAAAACAGAAATTGCTGTAAATACTCAGTTGGTCAGCCAGCATCTATGGATAGAGAAGCAGAGTTAACATTTCAGGTCGATGACCTTTCATTTGCCTCTTATTTGGTTCCGCTTTGGCAGATGCAAGGACGACTGAGAGATTTAATTCAACTTATAATTCCAACTCAATAGTTCATCCCTGCTCAATATTTCAGTAATACAATGGATACAAAATACTTGACCACTTGATGTATTGGGAGAAAATAACTGTATTACTACTTTGCATCAATATAGTCAATGCCTTTGGAAAAGATTTGGGACAGCAATCTCTGAACATCCTCCCCATCCCCAGTTTAAAAGAAAATGTACAGTTCTCAGCTTTGTTAAAAAAGAGCACCTCCATTTCCCTGCCACGCACCCCCCACCCATCACCCTCAGGTTGTACTTTTATTCCTGCTTTCTGTCTCATGAACTCCTGCAACAGTTTCTTTCCCATGCTAAAGGATGATGAATTTTGGCTGTTCTTTTGCCATAGGTCATGTTTCTTTCCTGGAATTACAGCTACATATTGTCATTAATATTTTACTGAGGGAGATTTTCATAAAGTGTACATGATAGTTTTTTTGTCCACCCCCACCACTAAACCCCCCCCCCCCCCCGCCCCCCGGCCCCCACCCGCTTCATCACATGTTAAGATATTGGGAGTAAACTTTGTGCTTAATAAAGTAATTACTTCATTAGTTCAACAGTTGTTTGACTACTTGAGAGTCTTGCAGTCCAACGTGACTAAGAATAGCATCTCAGATTGGACCAAGTCACTTCATTTTATTAACTGTATCTTGAAGAAAATTATAAGGTGCTATTAGCGTGCAGTTGTTTGTTCTCAAAAAATTCATTGCAAGTGCTAGACTGGATAAGGTGCAACTGGCTGAGTAACACTTTCTAATGCCTCTCCCAAACTGGAAGCTCCAGTCTAAAATTAGCCAATGGGAGAAAATGCAAAAAACTTCTTAAACTGACAGCTGCTATGGGTCAAATGGGAATTGAGTTCTGGAATTGAGCCTAGCCTTCAGTGAGCCTGAATCTACAGTGCACAATGCATATCATTGACCTTACAGCCCGATACATCAGACACTTGCTTTCAATTTATACTGGTTAGGATCACCCTGCTTAACATTAAAAGAAAGTTAGTGAAAGTTTGTTCTTTATATATTATTAGTAGATCTCCCATGGCAATGCACAAAGTAGTCTCTGACCTGAACATGGCTTCTGATCTTTATCAATGGTTCCACTGCAGTTTCAATCCAGTAGTGGTTCACCCATCACTGTAGTATGGCCAATGTGCTGAAGCTATATATCACAAGTGACACAAGGTGAAAGAATCACACACCTCACTGATGCTGAAAAATCACAGCCCCACAGATGTAAAATTTGTACTCTATTTAACATTATAAAACTTGCTTAAGATGGAAATGCTTCTTCTTTAGTCCATGCAACACCCCTTTTCTGAGAGTTACTTGGACTACAAAGGCCCCAATATGGCAGGCAGGAAGCATGTGTACATTTCCGGGAGGAAATGTGCCGCCCACCATATTGGAAAGGAGAAACAAAAGGAATTCTTCACCCACACCTGAAGCAGGCATTGCCCACTTTGCTTATGCAGATAAGAAGCTTATCATATATTTGAGGCACTGGCTGCACACATGAAAATCAGCCCCAGAGATCAGCTGCAACCAAAAATGTAACTTACTTGTTTGTGGACCATGAGGAGTTGGATCTCCCACTCCCATTCCCACCCCAATAACCGCCAATTCCCAGCCCTGCTCTTTCCTCCCAACCCAGTCCCTCCTCTCTATTGATTTTGCTCACCACTTTACTCACAGTTCCTAAAGGGAAAAAAAAATCATCTGGGGTATTCATGATCATTCTAACTAGTCCTTATAAATGAATAGCTAATGCAGTACATATATCTACCATCACTTAGACAAAGATTATTAACCTGCGCAGGTATAAGTCTCCTAGTAGAATACACAAGTTTCACACCTTGAACTTTGAGTGCTCATTTGAAATCCCATTGTATTATTTAGTGTGACCCATCAAGAGACAAAACTAACTAACATAAATTAGAACCTCACAATTTTCAAACTATCTGTACACAATATATTCATTGAACCACAATAAAGTTAAAATATGAAAAACCATAAGCAATTGGAGCAGGGGTAGGCCATATGGCCCTTAGAACATGTACATCAGCTCCTCTTTCCCATCTTTACAAAGTTGCAGGATCCAATAATCAGAGAGCAAGAACACTTAACAGATAGTTCATATTTTAATGTAATCTGAACCAGGTTTTCTCAGTAATATTTATGTTTGGTAAAGTGACTAAGTGATCAAGTGATCAATTATAATTGATTAACAGTCCTAAAGATTACCCGGTTTTAGTGTCCCTCCAGACTATTCTTCTATCATCTTGACAAAGCTTCTATTGCTGAAGCATTGGCTTAGTGATAACATTTTTGCTTCTGAGTCAGAAGATTGTGACTTCAAGCCCCATTCCGGACACTTCAGCACATAACCTAGGCTGACACTCGAAAGCAGTGCTGAGACAGATTGCTATTCAGATAAAAATAAAATTTAAAATTAAACAAAGGACAACCACCCCCACCAACCTTGTGTCCGCTCTCAGGTGGACGTAAAGGTTCAATTGCACTATTTGAAGCACAGGTAAGTTCTCCCCAGTGTCCTGACCAGTATTTATCCCTCAACCAACATTCCTAAAAAAAAAAGGGTTATCTGGCAATTGCGGTGTGTGGGAGTTTGCTATGTGCAAATTGGCTGCTGTGTTTCCCTACATTACAACAGTGACTGCACTTCAAAAAGTATCCATTGGATGTAAAGCACTTTCTCATGAAAGGCAATATATAAATTCAAGTTCTTTCTGAACTTCTGCTGTACTTGGTGACTACACCAATTTCAGATTTTGATTCACAGATTAGAATTTTTTAAAAACTCATAAGAAATAAATGAATAACTTTGTAGATTGACATGTATGAGGCTAGGCTTAGGATCAGCATGCACAGCTGAACACAAGCCATGCTCACACATTCCAGGGGCCCAGAACTATCAATGGGATCATCCCCTGACAAGTGTTGCAGACTTCAACAGAAATGAGGCATACTGCTACGATTAGAACAAGGCTTGTATTGTTAACTAATCTGTAACTTATTTCATGGTATGTACTGGGAAAATAACTATTTGGTTGAGTCAGCTCCAATAAAATGAAACCACACCCTCTAAAGACCAATTCACCTAGCTTCACTGACAGCTACAAAATGCTCCAAGCAACCACACGCATCAACATTGTAAAACACATGTCTGGCTGCACATTGTGTTATGCCACCTATTATACAAAAAACATCAACTCCAATGAACTAAGTGCACAAGTAGGAACTTTCTAGGTCACCGTGGGAGTACATGCAAGGGAGGGGAAGAATAGTATTGTTAACTAATGAAATAAAAGTGGATTAAATTACACCTTGGTGGCATTTTTGGATTCATTCCACACCAATAAATGTCAACATTTCTCACAGTTGAAAAAAAAAGATATCTGCAATTGCCTGAGTGAATTGGTGATGCCAAGACTCCTGCTGTTCACTGGACATTTTCTATGATGTCAATTTGTTAATGAGTTACAGGAATGGATCAAAAACAATCATCTTACTGGAAAAGGAATAGATGGTTGTCAATGTCTCATTGCACAGCAATTGGTCTTGAGAAACTTTTGAGGTCACTGATTGGAAATCATCAATCCTGAAGCTGGCAGAAGACGTAACAGAGGTTCTTTAAGTGACATTTGTGACTATTTAGTATATTATTGTATTTGCAATAGAGAGACTGGATGATCAGAATGAGTTAAAAATTTAAGGAGGTGAGCATTCAGGGAGAAATTCGTACTTCAGATTTTTCTACAACGTTTACAGGATTCAGCTCCTCTAAGTGCAAAACTGAAATCGGAGTGGTATATGTTCTTATTCGTGGAAGCGAATTGCTTTAGGATTATACAATAGTTTCACTTGTGCTCAACAATACAACAAAGTATATCCGCCATTGGGACTTCAAGACCACATACACTGCAGTGCAGGGGAAAGTACTCCAACAGTCTGCTTTCACCTCTCCTACACAGTTTTGTTTGCTATTAGGCAGGTAGATCCTTACCATAGATCCATATATTCCTCACAATGTTACATACCCACACACTAAATCCCTTGGATTAGGCTCCTTACAATCAAGCCAGGACATTTCCTCAGTGACAACCAAACTTTAACCAACCTCAGATCCTCTTCCACTAGGCTTACCACTTTGTTTTATGAATGTTGCTGCAGCCATACATAATAAGCAACTGTCTGTCTATTACTATAACAAGCGGCAGGTTAGTCAAAGTGCTCACATACATTGGCAGTGCCTCTCTTTGTTTTTGAGGGCAGGCCACTTTTTATCTGAAACCAATGGTACAATTCAGATAGATAATCATTGACGTGTATGTGGCCTTAAATTGGGTTTGTGCTGATATGTAGCTAAATGATGTAACATCTGTTGTCAATTGTGACGCACAATGTATTATACATTCATTGCCTATCCAAACACATCTGTAATTTAATCCCTGGTCATTTCCTATTTCATGCATAATAAATTGTTTACATATTTATTGCTATTTTCTTGTCTTGCTCTATGAAGGAAAGACATTGGGATAAGGTTGCAAACTGTGCTCCCAATGAACCTTACCTGCCAGCATTGCACATTGACACTTCAAGCGCATGGTACACACAATGTTCCAAGCCATTAATTCCACTCGTCTGACTAGACAACTCTCTGCTGTTAGAATTACCCTTATTGTGTCAAGTTGAACAACTGGGATTTATGTGTCTTCGTCCCAATTTCACAGAGCACCGCTGATTCGAACGATATGAAATTTCCATTTCCCACACAAAAAGGCACCTTTTTCCCATCTGTCTGAATGAGGGTAGGGAAAACTTTTTCTGCTTTGCAGTTATTCTCATTAGAAATTGGGTTTATGTGGGAGTCTTGCAGCCAGCGAAGAGAAGACTTCCATCACACTACCATGGATTAAAATGGAATTCAGATCCCAGCAGTGAATCAAGTACCTCTCTCCCAAGCCAATCCCTGTAGCCGCATGTTTTTACATATGGTGAAGTCTCCAGTGGAAATGCATAGCACTGTCAATATGGTCTTAAAAGTGCAGACTTCACCTTGACTTCGCTTTTAATTCTTCGACAATATTCTCATTTTCCACACAGTGATCTCATAATTCTGTCTACCTTGCAGAGGATATATTTAGTTCAGACTTTTATGCTGAGAATTAATGAGATGGCTTTGTGAGGCACCTAGTTCTTTTTTCAAATCAGTCATATTTCAAGCTGGTTGTGTGTTACCCTTGTGACCAACCCAGAGTCAAAAAGGTGGTATCTGCCGATTTATTCTACTTGGACATTTAACTCCATCCAATGAACTTACTTTTCACTTCCATCAATAGCATGACATCAATAGAGCAGCATTTCTAAGTGACATTTACCTTTTACCAGCAATTACCTTGACAACCCAAAAAGAAACTCATTACAGCAATGTAGCCACCAGTTAGACTTTCCAGAACAGATATAGGAGGCAGGCTGATATTTAATCTATATTATGCTGTTACTGAAGCTAACTCTTGTTTATACATGCCTATGACTCTACGCCATCAAGCTTCGGAATTCCTTCTGAATAGCCGCTGACGAAATCAGCACCACATGTTCACCAACTCTTATTTATTACAGCAATCTTGTACTGTTTTTAAAAAGTGCGCTGTATTAACCTTTTCACAGATCGGCAATAAAGTTTAACACAGCATCAATCTTTCTTTCACTCACAAAGTCCGAACTAAATGCTTTCTCATCATCTAGTTGGAAATTACAACAAGGAAACAGGTTGTGAGATCTATATCATCCACTTGAGGAGTAGCCCTAACCAATATGCTCATTCTTTCCCATCTCTCTCTCTCCCCCTTCCTAACCTGTTTCAAAGGTTGGCATTGTCTCTGCTTCAATCCTCTGGTTACACATTCCACAGCTTCACAACGAGGGATGGGCAATAAATGCAGCCTTCCTAGTATCACCCATATTCCAAGAACAAATTAATTTAAAAGAAAAAGTACTGAATAATCCCCATTGGGATTACCTTGATAGCCTATTTGATAATTTACAAGTAACAGGAGAGAAAGGAGTCCAGATCAGAGTCAACATAGACGTCCGCACTGGTGATTAGTTCATTTGGGGTATGTCAGAGAGAAAAACGGAAGACAGGTTGGTTATAAGAAGATTGGTTTCAAGTTATGGAAGGAATGGAGGTAAAGTTAGTGTAGCAAGGAAATTTACTGTGTCATTAAATGAAGACACATAAAGAGAAGAGTGTGCAAGGAGTTCCTAAACTATTGATACTGTCCCCAAGAAATCTTAAAAGAAACTTTTTACTTTGCAGATATTTGCACTGCAAAAATACACTATTCTAATTATTTGCTAAACATAATGGAGATCTGCCTAATGTAATTTTCTTACTTATGCCAAGGAAGAAAGAACTTGCATTTATATACGACCTTTCACATCCTCAGATTATCCCAAAGCACTTCACACCAAATTAATTACTTTTGAAGTGTAGGCAGGGTTGTTGTTTAGGCAAGTGCATAGCCAAATTTGTACACAGCAAGATCCAAACAGTAATAAGGTGAATGCCCAGTTAAATCTGTTTTTGGTGTCGTTGTTGGAGCATAACTATTGGCAAGGGAGAACTCCCTGCTCTTCTTCAAAGAGTACCATGGGATCTTTTACATCCACCTGAGCAGAGCCTTGATTTAATGTCTCATCCAAAAGAGTATGTGCTTAGAGTCATAGACTCTTATCTCTTGTCGTGGGTTTTGAACCCACTCTGACCCACTCTTGTAGCCACAGTATTTATGTGGCTGGTCCAGTTAAGTTTCTGGTCAATGGTAACCCCCAGGATGTTGATAGTGGGGGATTCAGCAATGGTGATGCCATTGAACATCAAGGGGAGATGGTTAGATTCTCCCTTGTTTGAGAAGGTCATTGCCTGGTGAGTACTACCACTGAGACGAGCTGATACTTAAATGAAAGAAAAAACATCTAGCCATGGATCAAAGATGAGTCATTGCACTGGGGTGGTGTGATTGACATGCCAAAATGCAATTATACAAAGAAATCAGGAAAAACCAGAATGAATGCATAACAAATAGATAAGCAAGACCTCCCTAGTTGAAACCACACCTGAATTAAACAATGTTCCACTACAACTTTGAGGTTTCTGGATAATAATTATCTACAGTATGAGCAAAGCTGTGGAGGAATAAGGAGTAACCGCCTTCTCCTCAAAGTTTCTCTGACACTTGCAAGAGAGGATTTTTAACCAGGAAAGGAAAAGGCACAGTCTCCAGAATTACCCATTTTAAGAATATTAAAAGTATAGTTGCACCTCATATCTTCCCATCTTATGTGCCTTTCTTTAAAATATATGGGATTGATCAGAGCAAGCACACCCATAGTGAATCTTCCATACCAAGAGGTAATGGAAAATGTGCAATATATTAAAGTTTCTGATCAATGTTTAGCTTGAAGCCCACATTATTGCTTAGCAACAGAGTCAAGGAAAAGAACTGATTTCCAAACAAGAGTCAAAATTAATCATCACAAATTGCATTACACCCAATGCAAGATAGCTAATGGATTGTTAAACTTGGCACAAAGCCACAGTTCAATTGCGATATTTTCTTCAAGCATAGCAAAGTATTCTCTAAACTGCACCAATATCTTTCATTTCTAGTATTCTGAAAAATACTGATCACAGTGGCGCAGTGGTTAGCACCGCAGCCTCGCAGCTCCAGCGACCCGGGTTCAATTCTGGGTACTGCCTGTGTGGAGTTTGCAAGTTCTCCCTGTGTCTGCGTGGGTTTTCTCCAGGTGCTCCGGTTTCCTCCCACAAGCCAAAAGACTTGCAGGTTGGTAGGCAAATTGGCCATTATAAATTACCCCTAGTATAGGTAGTTGGTAGGGAAATATAGGGGCGGGTGGGGATGTGGTAGGAATATGGGATTAGTGTAGGATTAGTATAAATGGGTGGTTGATGGTCGGCACAGACCTGGTAGGCTGAAGGGCCTGTTTCAGTGCTGTATCTCGAAACTAAACATTGTTTAAACACCTAAAAAGATTTTTTAAAATTGTCATCTTGGGCAGTAAATAGTATATGAGTATGCACTGTGTTACATCATGAAACATGAAAATGACGATCAACCAATTAACTCATTATCTCAAATCTTGAGACATAAAAAGGTGGACACAAAAAATCCCATGGAATGAACAAAGAGTAGCAATAGAGGTCCTCTGCTGTCCTAATCATGATTTATACCTTAGTCTACATCACTAAAACTGTTTATTTTGTCATCTATTTCTTTGGTTGTTCCTCTACATTATAACAATGAATACACTTCAAAGATTAGTGTAGGATTAGTATAAATGGGTGGTTGATGGTCGGCACAGACTCGGTGGGCCGAAGGGCCTGTTTCAGTGCTGTATCTCTGATCTGATCTGATCTACTCAATGGCTGTGGAGCCGAGATCATGGGAGACACCATGGGCTGAATTTGCAATGACCCATGGTGGCAGGACTGGAGGTGGGGGCACCCAAAAATGGAAGGGAAATCCAGTCAGAGTGGCTCCATGGCACATTCCTACCTCCACAGGATTGCAGAGGAGTAAGATTGATGTCAGGAATGATTACCCACCCAACCGCAGTGGGTAACCTATTAAGCCCCTTAAAAGGCTTAATTACGTGCAGTCTCCCAACACCAACTGGATGTTCGATCTGGCGCACATGGTCACGTCAGGAGGCCATCCATAAACTGTGGCTGCATCCCAGTGGCAGGGAATACAGACATCGGAGGCAGAGGCTCCAATCTATTTGGAAGCCTCCGCTCTGAAAAATCAGCCACAACTGTGGTAGTGCACCCCAACTGTAGGGTATTTCTCCCTGATCTCCAAAGTCGCTAACCTTTCTGGCCTTCTCACTTACCTGATCTGTGGCCGACAACTGGGAACAGAGGTGCCCTCAAACCTCCCTACATACTTCAGCAGCTCCCACTCCTGAAAGCGGGACTGCCAATCTTTGACTGCTGAAAAGCCTCTTATTGGCCCTTGAGCATCAAGAGCCCCCCTGCTGTTCTTAATTGGATGGCGTACACAGTCTCAGACCACTAATTGGCCAATGCAACAAAAATTGCGTGGGACATGTCATGCCCATGCATGTGGGTTCAGGACCTGGAAATGATCTCAATGTCAGGGTCCCAACTCCCAAGCAAAAATCCTGCCCAATATAAATGCAAGGGTTTCAATTTCTTTCTTTGAGGAATGTTCAATTCATGGAACACTCTTTATTCTGTACTGATGATAGTTCGACGAGTTAAGTCTTAATATGTCATAAAGAAAATATTAAAAATATTTTTGTGAATAAATATCCCTTACAGTTAACACAACAAAATGTTAATTCAGTGCAAAGGTTTGGGAAGCAGTAACACTGAACACCTTTGTCAGGCTCCTCCTATTTTGCTGGCTTGCTGCAGGTTAAATAGCTGGTAATGTTGACTGGTTGCATCTGAAGGCAGCCCATTGACAGACAGTGCAGATAATTCCTATGCTAGACTGGACAGAGACACCTATCAAGCAGCATGCAGCACAATTCGGTCACATCCTGCCTAGATTATCCTAATCCACAACAGATATTTTTCCTCAGACAAGTACAGGCAATGCACCTCGAAAATTAAATGTCTGACCCCAGGTGGAGGTTCAGTCGCAATGGCACCAATTGCAGTCTCAGTGATATTTAATAGACATGTAATTTAAGGGATTATTAACACACAACAGCATTTAATAAGGCTCTTCTTCCACAAACACATTAGTCAGAACCATTTTGAGTTTCCTTGGAACATGAGCCTTCTAAAATGTAACATTTCAGAATTCTATATATTATTTCAAGCAGATCGTGACACATGATGAAAAATTCTGCCAAGGCAAACCAAAGCTTTCTGCAAAAATATGTACTATGTTTCATATTAAAATGGACCAAAGGAGCAGTCTCCCGAGTGTTAGTGTGTTATTCTAACATGAGCAAACCCAAGCCAAGAAGTCAGTTTGGTCTCATGTTTTAAATAAAACCAAAAAAGTGCTGGAAATACTCAGCAGGCCTGGTAGCATCTGTGGAGAGAAGCATTTCAGGTCAGTGATCTTTCATCAGAATTATGGTCTCATGTCTTATTGGCTCCAGGAACCAAATACAGAATTGCAGAATTAGCTTCACCTCACCATACATTGCTGTAGAACTAAACTCTTTCTCAATTCATGACCAGAGACAGAATTTCCTCTGCTTCAAAGCAAAACTCTTCATAGTCCCATGACAGGTTGAAGAATAGTGCATCATACTGCCTTCCTCACCGCCATTAAAGCATAAACCTCAAGTTTCCCCCAACTGTTGGGTATCATGTGTCCCAAGACACATAATAAATTAACATGAGAAGTATTTTCTGAATGACCATTTGAAATTGAGCCTCGAAGTGCTGGCTCCTTATTAACAGAAAGCTGTACTACACAAAACTCTGGTGAATTTTTACACTCATCAGCTGGCTCCATATGGAGATGCTAGAGTTAGATAGTGTTGATTCATTCAACTACACATTATGTAGGTTGCTTTCAGAAAATATTTTGGGATGCAGTATGAGTAATTTGGGACATGACATATGGTAGGTGTGGCATGCTTTGGAGGAACACATGACTTTAGACCTACAGTTCCCAAAGTTTTGCCCCCATTCCATACTTTCTTCACCTCATGTCTGGGCCTGTTGCAGACTAACTGATAAAGATCGAATGTGATGATTAACCAACAATCCATTATTGATCTAATCATGTGACTACCGAGATGGTAGTAGGCAAACTAGATGAACTTCGATCATTTTTGTCCAGCAGTTCCTGTGTTGATATCAAAGAAAGTGATGAGAGTGCTCGGGAAAGGTATACTTCTGAATTAGCTTTGTCAGCATCAAGCAGACTCAAGCAACACAGCAAGCCTAGATACAGATAAACACTTAGGAACTGAACACGTGAGATCACAAACTCTAGCCTATAAAGGCTGTGCCAGTAATTCCCAAAATCTACCTTTACTGAATGTCAATGGTGCTATTGAAATGATAGTGTCATCAATATGTATCTTCTTATACTGGGGAGGGTTGGTGTACAAGTGATGGATTACAATATCCTCCAGCATTAGGGTTAGAGAGGCAGACAGACAGATACACTTCAGTTTCTTGAATTCTAAGTTTCACTAATAGAAAAGAAGGAACACCGGCAGAGAAATTGGAATGGTACAAATCACTGAATGCTATGTCACTAGAGACTTTAATGTGTAGCCATTTAAAAAGTGCAAGTACATAGACTATCGAATATATTACAACTTAGGTTCATAACTAGTTTGCTGAATCTTACTTTGTGACTTAGAGTTGAAAACTACATTTTACACATTGTATGTAGTGGCACTGTCATGGGGTTTGAAAACATTCTCTACCCATGGGGCAGGCCTTTCAATACATATTTATTTATATTGGAGCCAATGACAACAACAAATCCATACATTGAGTGCTGGCCACTCTTGAACAACTACCATCACTAACATCACTGAATGGACCTCCTGAGAAGACCATGTTTTGATTCCTGATGGAACTTCTGAACACAAGTGCTCCGCAGAGGTAGTTTTCAACCCCATCTATGATTAACAACAGCATCACTGCATGTATCGGAGCATGCCAAAATTAATAAATAAATGCCAATGTAATGTGCAGTTACACTGTATCCATATTTGTCTTAGAACTTTCATGAGAGGTGTCATAGAAAGGTTGATAGAATAGGGTGCACAGGAGATTTACCAGAATGATTCCAAGGATGGGGGATTTTAGTTGCAAGGTTAGGATGGAAAAACTGGGATTGTTCTCCTTAGAACAAAAGAGATTGAGGGGAGATTTAATACAAGATTACAAGATTATGACAGGCTTAGATAAATTAGACAAGGAAAAGCTGTTCCCATTAACTAATGGTACAAGGACTAGGGGACACAGATTGAAAGTTTTGGGCAAGAGATGCAGGGGGAATATGAGCAAGAACTTATTTTTATGCAGCAGTTAGTAATGACCTGGAATTCACTGCCCTCAAGGGCGGTCGAAGCGGAGACAATGATTTCAAAAGGAAATTGGATGGCCACTTGAAGGAAATAGACATGCAGGGCTACGGGGATCGAGCAGGGGAGTGTGACTGAATGAATAGCTTTGTGGAGAGCCAACATGGACTCAATGAGCCTAATGGTCTTCTCTGTGCTGTAAATGACTCTATAACTCTAGGTTACCCTCTCTGTACATGCAGGTTTTTATTTGCATGCAAGAGATAGGCTATGGATGATGGAAGTTGATGCACTTATCATGACAAAGAAACCTCAAAGGGATTCAAATGATGTTTTTGCTCATGATCGCTTGAAAAATATGTACAATTGGTTACTGCTTTTATGTTTGAGTAGCATAAGATTTCATTTTCAAAAGATAATCTAGATACTGTGTTTTCATGCAAAGATTCTTATTCTAACACTCAAACTCAACAAATCAAAGTAAGAGCAGTAGTTTTAATATACCAAATGTGTGTGGATCCAGAAAATATGGACCAGTGATACAGCAAAGACCAATGGGAAAATGCTTTTGCGACTCAGTAAATTAAATGCCAGTATTATTTAAACAAATAATAATTGGGTCTTGCACATGTTAGCATATTTTATACCTCAATGAAATACTTGACTGGTCATGGTATTGGGGTGACAATTTGACATTTAGCGAGTTTAAAATTTTCAAAGATCTCAGAGTCTGGCACTAGCGTTTCTCCTGTTTGCTAAAAAATTACATCAAAGTACTACATATTTCTAAAGCATTCAGGACTAAAGAAATTTATATAATCTTTCAACTTGCGTTTGTGATGGTCAAATTTAGCAATAGGCTTGAGCCAGTCAAAATTGCTGTCTATACTGAGAAAAAATGACTGCTTATGAGAATGTTGCTCACACGCTAACTGGAGCAGGGAATAAACATAGGAAGAGCTTCAGGTTTTCTATTGGTATGAAATAAATAGTCTAATTCCACATTTCTATTTTATTTTTCATCCCTTTATACAGTTCTCCAATACCACAGAAAACTTGCCAGTAAAGGAGATTAGAAGTTGACCTTCTCTAAAGGTGCAGTCAAAGGAACTCAACTGACTGATCTTCTGTGGGTGCTGCTACCTGGACAGGGAGATTGAATTCGCCACAGTAGTTCCCCAATGACTCTGAATCTCACTGAAGTCATTAAAATATTAAATGGCTTAGATAAGGTAATTCCAAATTATTGGTTTGAAAGGTGCACTAGTAGATGAGAGATGTGAAGTACAATTTAGTAAAATAAATTTTTAATGAGAAGCAGAAAGAGCTTCTTCACTTATAAGTGCAATAAGTGTCTAGAATAATTTGTCTGGGAGGCTGGCAAAGATGCAAACATTAGCAGCATTCAAAATGCAGTTGACGCTAAACTAGGAGAGCCAGGGAACTGGAAGAATTAAATCTAATGGGCTAAATGGTCTTTTATGTCAAAGTTACAGATCAGAAATCGGCCTTTCTGTCCACTTGTCAATGCTGGAGTTTATGCTCCGTACAAGCCTCCTCCCACCCGATCAATATATCTTTCCATTCCTTTCGCTGCATGTACTTTTATTTATAGATACAGCACTGAAACAGGCCCTTCAGCCCACTGAGTCTGTGCCGACCAACAACCACCCATTTATACTAATCCTACATTAATCCCATATTCCCTACCACAACCCCACCATTCTCATACCACCTACCTACACTAGGAGCAATTTACAATGGCCAATTTACCCATCAACCTGCAAGTCTTTGGCTGTGGGAGGAAACCGGAGCACCCGGCGGAAACCCACGCAGTCACAGGGAGAACTTGCAAACTCCACACAGGCAGTACCCAGAATTGAACCCAGGTCGCTGGAGCTGTGAGGCTGCGATGCTAATCTACTTATCTAACTTCGAAATGATCTTCTGTCTTCCTTGATTTTCCGTATGTTATTATGAACCTGAACCCTGTCATTCTGTGCAGAAGGCTTTGAAATGCCAGCAGAAATGACCCATCATGCCACCTTAACTGAGTAAATGAATATCTTGCGTAATTGTTCTTTATATAGTTAAATCTGACCTGGGAACTAATCCCGTTCTGTACCTGTTTCTTCGCAAGAAGTGTTTTGCCACAGTTCTGGTAAAATATGGCAGAGAAGCAGGTCCAGCACCTCGGAAATTCCCAACTTAAGCTATTCAAGATCTGGGAAAGGGGATAGCTATTTTGAGACAGATGGCCACTTAATGCAGCTCACTGTGCGTACTGCTCTACAGAAAAATAATGCACTCACCCCATTTTAGACACTATTTTGCTCATTAATGATAAAAAAAAAACTTATGGTACAGGGCAACTCAGTAGGATAGCACATTGGTACAGTCACAATTGAGTGGTGGGCACAGAATTGATTCAGTCATTCCCCAAGTAGCAAGTCCCCAGGATGAATTCAAGAATTTAGGAACGGAGCAAAAGAAATAATTTTTTTTCCAGAAGGAAGAAAGGAAAACAAACTGCTCTGCACCCTTTTCTGACCCTTCTCCCCCTTCTTACAATAAGTAATCAACTTGCACTACTTGAATACACCTCAGTCAGTTCAGAGTTGCATTTCCAAAGTAAAGGATTCTTCTCCAACTCCTCAGTTAGTTAACACACGGCACGAGGGAAAAATGTTAAAAGTGGGATGGGAACAAATATTTTACGGGTTAAAACATGAGCCATGTATTGCAAAGTTTAGCTTAGCATAGAGTCAAATGGTCTACATTTTAAGTAGATCTATGGTTCATCTTCAAGATCTACTAGCTGTGCTGAGAACGGCTTCAAGAAAGATAAATATCTGCTCTTCTGCTTATTTGAAATAGGTTTTGAATTTCAGTAGTTATTTTTGAGTAGATTTTCCAGGTGTTGGCCAGATGGTTGTGAATATTCTTATCCCGCTGTTTCCAATGCTATATGAACTGAGGGGCTCTGATGTCAGGTTTAGATCTGTTTAAAGTCAAAGGCAGTTATAAATAGTAAAATTAGGTCATGAAGGAGTTTTGATTGAAGTCCAAATGAGGTAACACTGTTGCAATGCAGGCAGGCTGGCCCATCTTCAGTACTTTCTCTTCATATGTTCTGAGGTCCTCTTTATTTTAAATATTTCTGGCTATTACTTCACAGAATTGGATAGTGTGGTGCCTGGTGAGTTAGTCTTCAATATACAGATCCAAATTATTTTCACTGCCTGGAGTTCTTGAAGGAAACCTGGAAAAGTAACTATATTTGTGAGTAGGTCACAATCATTTCTATGATTACAGTTACTTGTAGTACAATTACTTAGAGTATAAAAATTTGTTAAAGTCACCTCATGAAATCAAACTGACTAAAACTGCATGAGGACATGTCAATTCTTTTCCTAGTAAACAAAGCTGAATAAGGATAAAATAGCACCTTTGAAAACTGTGATGTGAAGTGATTTCTGATGTGGGTTTTTACAACAATCAATTTAAAATTGTTTACCAAATTATAAATCTTATTTTGCCAACCTTTGACCCTTCCAACCTTGCAAACTACTGCCCCTTCTCCAACCTCCCTTTTCTCTCCAAAGTCCTTGAGCGTGTTGTCACTTCCCAATATCCGTGCCCATCTTCCCCAGAACTCTATGTTCGAATCCCGCCAATCAGGTTTCTGCCCCTGCCATGGTGCCAAAATGGCTCTTACATCACAAATAACATCCAACGTGACTTTGACAAAGGTAAGCTATCCATCCTTGTCCTTTGTCAACTATGTCAAAGGCTGCAGACAAGCTGACACACCATCATCATCCAAAGCCTCTGCACCGTTGTCCGTCAGGGTGGGACCGCACTAGCCTGGTCCATTCCTATCTATCTAATCTTAGCCAGACACTCATTTGCAATGGCTTCTCTTCACACTCCTGTACAGTTACCTCTGGTGTCCCCCAAGGTTGGCTCCCTCCTATTTCTCATCTACATGCTGCCCCTTAGCAACGTCATCTGAAAACAGAAGGTTAGTTTCAGCTCTACCTCACTACCACCTCTTTCGACCCCTCCACTGTCTCTAAATTGTCAGACTGATTGTCCAATATCCAGTACAAGATAAGCAGAAATTTCTTTCAATTAAATATTGGGAAGACCAAAACCATTGTCTTCAGTCTCCGCCACAAATTTCATTCCCTAGCCACCAACTCCATCCCTCTCCCTGGCAACGGTCTGAGATTGAACCAGACTGTTCACAACCTTGGTGTCATATTTGACCCCATGTTGAACTTCCAACCATATATCCACACCATCACTAAGACCCCTATTTACACCTCTTTTATATCGCTTGACTCACTGCCACCTCAGCTGATCTACTGCTGAAACCCTCATCCATGCCTGGACTAGTCCAATGGACTGCTGGCTGGCCTCCACATTTTACCCTCCATAAACTTTATCTAAAACTCTGCTACCTGCGTCCTTACTCACACCAAGTCCTGTTCACCAATCACTCCTGTGCTCACTGATATATGTGGCTCCCAGTTAAGCAATGCCTCCATTTTCAAATTCTCATCAGTTTTCAAATCCCTCCATACTTCTATAATCTCCTCCAGATTTACAATGCTCCATGATATCTGCACTCCTCTAACTCTGGCATCTTGAGTGTTCCCTGATTTTAATTTCTCCACCATTGGCAGCCTTCAACTGCCAATGCCCAAAGCTCTGGAATCCCCTCCCTAGATCCCTCTCTTCTTTAAGACGCTCTTTAAAACCTATCAGTTTGACCGAGCATTTGGTCATCTGCCCTAATATCTCATGTGACTCAGTGTCAAATTTTGCTTTATACTGCTCCTGTGAATCACCTTGGGACATTTTATTACATTAAAGACGCTATATAAATACAAGTTGTGTTGCTGCAGGTTCATTATTGTATCTCAATTTTATTGCCCTGCATTCCTCCAGGAACATGGGACAATCTGGCCAGAAAATCCATGGTCAAAACCAGGTCAAGTTCCACAGCTATCAGGTAAGAACTTTCTTATCACTCAGCAAATCCTCCAAACCATGAAAAAGTTCCTCACACAAGATACCAGAGAGGAAATCAGCAATGAAAGTATGAACAGAAATGAGGCTTAGCCTCATTACTCCACAGATTCAATGCTGTGCACATTAACTTTCACTCAGAAAACAAATTCAAACTGAACTTAACAGCCTGATGTTTAGCTTTAACTTTCATCTTTCTAAGTTAAAATTGTGATTGTCCAACTTTCTATTTGAATTTCAATGTGAATTCACATGTATAGCAAAGATGGGTTAATTATTCAATTATTTCAATTGAGTAATGTGCAAAATGGGCCAATACATTCAGAATAAGGAAAAGGCGGCCTTTGGTATATACAATTGTCCAGACAAGCACATCCCATAATCTCATATGCTAGGCTAGTGAGCTTGAATCTCCTCAGTGATCCTGCCTGAAATAGGTTGAAATAGCAGTTCAGAGCAAAGGAAAATTCAGGCTGTGAGGCCTACCATCGCCTCACTGCCAAACCTGAACTTGCCTCCCTGTTGGGATTGTTGTTTTTGCACATTTCCCACACACACCGTATGGTTGGGCCCCACTTATTGCTACTATCTCTTGCCATCATGTGGATGGTGGTTGTAAGCCCCAGAAAGCATCGGGAACAACTCTGAAATCCCCAGTGGAGGAAGGGGTGCTTGTAGTGGCCTCCTATCCCTCCTTCTAGGTTCTCACTTCAATTCTTTTGTACGCCTTGGTGTCTGCTGAGGCTCACAAGGTAATTGCTGTGCCAATCTTCAAGGCACTTCTGCTCCTTTAATTGCCCAGTGGTTTTTCTGGTGCTACATCAATGGTTCCACTGCAGATGCACTGCGATAGTGTGGCTGGGAATTAGTGAACTCCCCATTGGTGGCAGAAATCCTGCTGGGAGCCCGCTGTGCATCCAAAATAAGCCCCAATCCAGGGAAATGAGTTGGGTTTGGGATGGTTTCAGAGCATTGGGCTGGTCCACTGGAACTTTAATATAAATGGGTACAGTGTTAATTCCTTTCTTTTTGACCCAGCTGCTAATTTTCACTCATAAAAGCTGATATTGGCATCTCCGTTTCAAGTTGAGCTTTGAGTAATAAAGTTCCATTTAGTAAGTTAGTCAATCCCATCAGTTCATTAGTGCTGCTCTGTTAAGATACTAGACTTAAGACTGTATTGTCTGGGAACTTTTAGGTCAACACACTGGGCAAGGAGTGAAAATTACAGGATGTGCCACGAAAATGGGCAGATCTTCCAAACTTTTCAACAACTTCGGTGGACTAAAATTCTTTCCTCGACTAACGTGGTGCAATCCTTGTAAAGAATACTCAGATATTCATTTTCCTGGTTTGCGATGGTAGCACTCCTATAACTGACAAGTCTCTAATAAAACACAATTAAAAACAGGCAAATCAGCAACCGCATTTAGCCTGCAGCTGACTGCTTCTTACAGTCACGGGTTATTACAACTCCACCTCTGCATTCCTCAGCATCAGCGCCTTAGTTTGTTTGCTCCCTCTTCCATCCCCCAAATGTTCTTTCCTTCTGTCCTAAAACTAAGGACTCCTACAGGGACTCAGATCCAACAGTACCTGCAGCTCTATAGCACCTTACCCAACTAGCTGCTTTTAATCCGCATGCTTAAGCAGCAAGAGTTGTCAGGCTAGTTGAACACAAAAGGAGGTGGAATCCCAGCCAAGTTCACTTCTGGTACCCATAGTATGCCCAACATACAAAAAGTACAGCAAATGAAGGGAAAGAAAATTATATCCCATAGATGGTATTGTTCACATGAATGTTTGGACAGCCCGAGTGACGAAGAGCAGCACCTTAATAAATGTAAATGGCAACATGAGAGAAATAATGAAAGGTTGGAACAAAATTCAGCTCATTTGTTGTATTAAGGAACATTTATACCAGTGAGACAGTGTTGATTGAAAGAAAGCCAGTTATTAAAGACATCACAAGCTGTGATTCTAGGCAGTTAACTTGGCTTGCAAAGGTAGAGTTGTCAATACAGATACTATGCTAGCTGCTTCATGTTAAAAACACAGACACAGGTGCACCCTTTCAGATGAAGTGAAGTGATTTATAATGTTTTTAAGAGACTTTTATAGATGAGTATTCTCACCTAATTTTGTCACAAAGACATCATTGGATGTGTGAAACTAGGAGCGCCCTATGGTAAGGTGACAAGTAAATCCACGTAGCTAGGAAACGGAGGAAGTACTAATAAAATACAAAATTTAAACAAACAACATATTGCGGAGGAATGGACAAAACTGGGCGGATGCTGAACAACCCCAGGAGCAGTTATACAGGGAGCTCCTGAAATTGCAAATGCATCCACAGGTTGTCCTGCAGCTGACGCCCATGTCACCTGCTAGCTGGTTGATTGTAAATCATTTGAAATTAGAAAAGTTATGTTGGTACATTTTGTTCCTTCAAAAATCACTTAAATGGAAATGTGTTGATTAACTCATCGCCATGTTAACACTGCTGCTGCTTAGGTAACAAGGCAATGATGTCGACACATTTATTGCAGAATAATTATTTACTGCCACTAAAAACACTTCTAAAGAGTTGTTACAGGCAAAGTTTTGCACTATTTTAAAAACTAGTCACTACATTTTAATTGACTTATTCAATGCAGAGTTACCACTGTTGGCCTTTTAATCCTCAGTTACCTTCCTTGTTGCACGCTGCTGTCTTGCTGGCCCACAGTGGAGATTATAGACTTTGCCATTTCTATCTGCTAGTTCATACACAGTTCACTATTGTCTCTTGTTGGGTTTTCCTGATGAAAATGTACTGCTTTTTTGTTCTCATCTATTTTTACACTGATGCAGTTTTCTGACCGATGGTTGTTGCACAGTTGCATTGAATAAAGGTTCAAGTGTTTGTCTCAATCTTGCCCCATCATTCTTTGCGTGTTCATCCCTATGGCTAATCAGTCCATAGCAAAATTGTTCCAGGCTTCCTGACACAGATCCACTCAGCTGGTCTAACAATGGGAGGGTGGGGGAGGATGCGGAAGAGGAGGAGGTCATTAATATCTAAACAATTGAGCCACCAGCTTTGGCCATCCTGGCCGCTGTCACTTGTGCCTTCTTCTGGGACACCCTCACCCATGGCCCTGGGATGTGTGGGTCTGTATCCTCTGGTTCCATGGGCATCTCAGTTGGCAAGTCCAAGCCCTTCCTGCAGAGTGAAATTGTGCACTGCGTAGCAGAAGACCATAACCTTCACCTGTTGGACACCCTCTCACCCATCCAGGCACCTGAAGCTGCTTTAAACACCACAATGGTTCTCTCCACCACTTGCCCAGACATCGCGTGTGTATGGTCAAACCCTTTCTATGCTGCAGCATCTGTGATGAGGAACGGTTTCATCAGCTGCAGCTACAGGGGGTCAGGCCTCATTCACCCAAACCCGTCCCACCACAACCCAACCCACCCCACCCCCACCCCCACCCCGCCCAAGATCCATCAGACTCTTTGTCCCTTGTCATGGAAAGTGGAATGGTGAAGAACAAAAGGCACCATGAGCATTTTCCTGATACTGAGACAATGTGCAATTGTACATCTTGATTTATGTACAGATGAGTTTGAAATGGTCACATTTCAGACTAAACCAGACTTTATACTGAACGAAGCAGCTGGTGAATTGTGCTGACAAAGTGCAAACGGGTAAAATCTCTAAACAAATACCAAGTATTTAAAACTAGAGAATGGCATCATAACTATGTGTAATAATGCAAATTTAATATAGGTGGAGATTATAGATGATTAAGAATGTTACCAGTACTCAAAGAACACGGTTGAGCCTGGTGAAATTTAATTATGATGGTGAGAAAGTTCCAATATTATTGAGAAAAACTGACAGAAGCACAACGCATCCAATACTGTCACAGAATGGTGATTATAATAGATTCCAGAACAACATCCCAGGACTGTGTCAGGCTTTATACAACTTCTCATGGAGAAATCATAAAACTAGACATCTTGAGCTGAAACTTACTGAGGTCTCCAATTACCATTGTTACAGGAAGTGGATTCAGTTGGAGAATGCATTAGACCAGCCATTATTTTTAAAAGGTAATACCGGCCCTCCTAACGCTATTATATAATAATATCACTCAGGAATTTGGCTATACTCTTGATCTCACTCATGCTTCCTTCCTGCACATTGCACAAAATAGAGGAACAACGCTAAAGCCTCTACTGAGCCGCTTACAATTATAATTAGAATATGGGAGGAGAGGAGAAGTGGCTTTTGAACAAAAATTCAGCTTCCTGAAATGTTCCCATAACACATCAGCATGGAGTCTGGCTAGTGCCTGATTCAAAAGGCTTTCTATTTACAACCTGAACAATTAGAGGTCCAGCAAGTTCACTGAAAACACTTGTTTAAAACTAGGAATTGAAGTGGATGGACAGCTTCCCTGTCCAGAGAGATTATATCTACTCCTTGAATATGTCAGTGGCTCCTAAAATTAGATTTTCTCCTTCAATTTATATGTGAAGGGAAGCCTAGGCCATAAGTAAATATTGATACTTGAAATAGTTCAAGCTAGATTGTTAAATGTTTTAATGACATTTTAAAACAGCTGTTGCATTCTCATATGTTCTGAGATTACAAGGTTCCCTATTTTTAGGGAAGGTCCTTTTGGTCTTCATCTTCCCTTTTTACAAACCTTCACTATTGCTACTTTGGAACAAGTTACAAGGATGCAGGCATGACTGGCCTTGGAACACCAAAAGGAAGCACAATCCCTTTACTTGCAGGCTCAGCACTGTGGATGAACTGAAATGGAGAAGTCACCATTTGCAGTTGGAAGGCTGCAAGCCCCAGTCCTATCAGTCCACATTTCTGACAAGGTGGGTGACAGAGATGGGCTCTTGCAACTTGAAATCTCCATCATCGACAGAAACGCAAATGAAACACTGTCATGGTTGTCTGGGGTATAAGGTTACCTGCCAAAGGGAGTCTAGAATACTTCAAGAAAAGACACCATAGTCCAGCAGAATTTTAAGCACGCAAGTCCCACAGATTTGGCTACTCTCGAGAACATTGGAAGTCAGACAAATCACCTCATGTCACATGATCAAGATGCACTTGCATGCTGCAATGAAGTCGATAAATCTGTTTATTTTAGCTTTGAAAGATATTTCCACCTGGAATCCCAGAACCAGATTAGAGACAACAGGTAAAATGGTCGTGCACTTGATCTCCCTTGTAATCACAATCCAGACAGTTCAACCTGTGGGCATGTCTAAACTAGATGGATACCACTTCTCAAGATATACCAGAAATGGTGAAACTACAGCAATAGCACTGAAAGACTCTGAGCTATTTGCTACCAAACATAATTACTTGAATCCAAGAATGATGAAAGTATCCTTTTCACAGGATTATTACTAGAAATCAGGTCGCTGGCTTATGATAGCTGAATAAATCAAATTCTATTCTTATTAGATCGAGCTTCAAGGTCATTAGAGAATCATATTTTGTGATCTGGTCTACTTTTCATGAAATCTGAAAACTAGTGGCCCCCACTTCTGTGAATCCTTTTTACAGGAATAAAAGACATAGGGGACAAGGTCTTAATATACCTTTCTACAGTTTCTTGGAATGAAGTTTTATTGAATCGTTTGAATCCTCTCTTATTCCTTAGTCTACAGCCATGAAGTACATCATTCATACCCATGGGTGCAGGCATTCCTTTGTCAGAGTTGAAAACTCGCAGCCACAATTGGAACATTTATCTTTAGAATCTCTGATGTATTAGAAAAGCAAAGTACTGCGGATGCTGGAAATTTGATATATAGTCATTTCTTTCAGAAGAGTCAAGTGAACAAAATATTAGACAGTCGTCACACAGTGGCATACAAATGATAAGATCTCTAACTTTTGTTTCATTGCATCATTTTCCTGTCAGACTGCTGTCACGCAAAAACAACCACAAATTACATATTCAGCTGCCAACTGCTGCATCTATTGACACTGTAACAAAGGAACCCTTCACACCCTGCTCATCACATCACTCACATAATGCAATCAATAATTTTTTTAAAGAATCAATGCATACTATATTTGAGATTCAATGCATTCTCACAGAGTAAGATTAACGTACCAACAATATTTTAGTGAGAGAGTTTGACCTGGCTGACAATGGCAAGGGAGGAAAAGGTAAGAAAACCAGGAGTAGGAGCACAGAGAGCTGACACATCCAAATTAATTCCTAATTGCCTTATGAAAACTACAAAGAAAGTAAGAGGTGACAGTGAGCAAGATAATCTTTGTCCAAGGCTGTTCTTGCAGATTTACCCGAGCCCAAAACAGAAGATGTAGACCTACAAGTTCCAGATCACCCACAAGTAGGCAAGAGCCGAGTGCTGCTAGTTATAGGGAGAAGATTGAGCAATAGAATGGAGAGCTATATTACTGGAGGAGGGAAGGACAACACAACCACTTTGAAAGATCAAAGACCAGATTGACAGAAAAGAAGGGATTCAGAAAAAATATGAAATAGAAGGCAAAACTTTCAGAGATGGATTCCTATTCCATAATTTCTGAGCTATTTTTGGATAACATTTCTAATATTTTTACTTAACTCATAATATTGTGAGACATACAGCACAACAACCACCACTGTTAACAAAACACAATTCCCTGAATATCCTGTAAATTTAAGAATTAACTATGTATTTTATATATAGCACTTATTAAATTTTGTTTATTTCCCTCTCTTTTCTCAACTTGTTTTGTCCCTCGGTTGTTCATCTTTCTCTTTTCCAATTATAGATCCTGTTCTTCCTTTCCCTTTCTGCCCCAACATGCCACTCACCAGCACTGAAGCCCAGCTGACATCCCTACATTTATGATGTCCCCCACACAAGATCAGCCAGGACCGAAGTGGTACCTTAAAATACCCAATGGAAGAGGAACTGGAAAACCGTGTTTAACTACTGGTCCCTAAACCAGCAACACAGTGGCTAATCACCTCAATTGAGATCATATAATTCATGACAGACCTGAGACTCATGTCCAAGTAACCTCAATTACTCAAGACATAAGCAAGCTCATCCATGGCAGGTGCCCAGCCTTCATATTTGCACAAACTCAGCATTGCTAATTCCGAGAGGCCCACTAGAGTGTTGAGAGTGGGCAGGTTATGCTTGTTTAGCAGAGATGATGTTCTAATGCTTGCCCTGATTTCCTATGATACAATCACGACCAACATACAAAACATTGTTTAAAAACACAGAAATGTTGACACTTTATTACCTCAAAGCATAAAATACAATTCCAAGTCAACACATGATACTTTGCTGTAACCTTTAAAAACCATAACAACTTTTTGCATTGAGAACATTTGTTCTCAAATTTGATCCACCTTACCACAAATATAGATCATAGGCCAATCAAATTGGTTTCTGGTTACAGCATTCTCAATCTACTGTTACATTCCAGCTCTCGTATTATTACGTTTCATTACTCCAATCTTCTAGAAACCAACATTCTTTTATCAGAAGTTCATTGGAACTACAATGAATGCTCTGTTGGTCTTCAACTTGGTCTTTACCAGAATGTTTGCAACTGCAGAGGTTGTCAGGAGTGTTAGTATTTTATGCCAACAAAGAATACAATTTATTTTATGGCAATCCAAAAAATCCGTTCATTTAATTTATCTACTTACACGAATAAAAAAAGACACCAAAAGTGAGTGAGAAAATACTTTCCCAGTTGACTATCTGACACCCTGCAGACATCTTGCAACAGATTAACCATAACCATTTATCATCCAACTCAACTGGAAAAACTTGCTTCAGCCAAGTGACACATAGGAATGAAAGTCAGTTAATCTCATAATATCATCAAGCCCTTTGCACGTTGGGTAGTTTGATATTATACGTTCTCTAATATGCAAACCCTGAAATGATGTTAATAGTTTTTAATAAAATTACAAGAGACATTCAGAAAAAAAAATTCTTTATAGGTCAAGCACTTCTGTGGTACAACAGCCGTGTTGCCTCATCCACACCTCAGTATTGCGTGCTGACAAGATTACATTTGCAACCAAACAAAAATAGAGGGAGGGAGATGTAAAATTCCCTGCCAATTCTATTGAGCATTTTTGCAGAAGTAATATAATTTTCTAGGAAAAACCTGCACTTATATATTTTTTGGTCTGTCTTACTGGCCAAAACAAATTCTTCCTACAAACATAAATCAGAGCCACAGAATACAAACATTCTGAAGCTCAATAGGCCCATTTGTAACTCTAACCATGAGATACACTATGGCATTATACTGGTTAGCATTCCTTTATAACTTATTTCTGAAGAAATAATTTTCCACCCTAGTTTATTAGACTAATTACTATTTGTATTTATCACAACATCTGTCTTACAAATGATGAGCTCTAGATATAATTTCTATCTGGAGGTCACATTTCTCACAAGATAACTTTTAGCTAAAATAGAAAAAAAACTGGGAGTAATTGGCAACTTTGTGATAATTCATTTAAACTACATCTAAAAAATACTAAATCTGCACAATATATTCTGAAGCTGTCTCTGCATTATTGCCTTAACATGCATTAAAATAACCATTTGTTTATGGGTCTTAGCAACCAATTTCCACAATCTGACTACAAGCTTGGTTCCTATGCTTTGTATTTATACAATTATGCCTTTTATGACAAGACTGAGACAAAAAAACAATGAGATTATTCAGCTTTTAATGGTTTTAAAATCCAAACTCCAGATGGCAAAAATTGGGACTCTACAACTTTTGCTTAAAACACATACATCATTTTTAAACAAGTGCACAAGGCTTGACTCTACAGTTACACTCAGGTGAACAATTATCAGAGCATGCACAAGATCCAACAAAAGGTCCATGCTTACATAATAATAAAAGTAAACAGTGACTTACTGTTACCCCCAGAATTTTTTTTCTTGGGGGTAAGGTGTGTGGGGGGAGTGCTGATTCTGTTACGATTGAACCACAAAACACACCACTTCCTTTCTCAGGGGTCATGGATTAAGTAGGCGTTAACTCCCTTTGGAAGTACTTCCTGTGATGAATCAGCAGACTTCTTGCAGCTGGAATTTCTTGAACACCTTTTGAAATGCTCACTAACCAACTTGATGTACAATAAATAATTTAACAGCTTTTTTAGCTATTCACAATGAAAGTAAAATCTGAAGCCAACTTAACTACCAAACTGGTCAAGGCAAAGGTCATGGCTCCAGTTCTGACGTTTGTTTTCCTGTTGATTGGCAATTGTTGAAAAAAGTAATAATTAATGTCACTGCATCATAAGCTATGGAAGATGGACTTTTATTTAAAATAATACTTTTGGTATTTAATTCACACCTTAGAATTATCTGGAATTATTGCTCAAAAGCAAAAAAAGTAATAAATCTCCTGCCGCTGATGATTGTACTTGAGTACCAGTTGATCATAAACACCCTTTGGAAATGTGCCTCCCTTTTGTTTTTTTCTCAAAGTTTCCACCCTTAACCTACTGAGAAAGGTTTAGACAATCACAGCAAGAGGAAGTTAAGGACAACTCCAAGCCGCTTTTTCCTCAGCTATACGAGGTCTGGAGAAAGATCAATCTCAGACTGGATGATGACAGCTAGCATCATTCATTATTACGTTCTCACAACTCTATCAGTAATAAGCCATTTCAAACCACAATTTTTACTGAAAGTTTCTACATAGAATATACAGCACAGAAACATTCTGACCAAACCTCCAGTCAGAACAAGTAAAGACCAGTCCAGGTTAGTTAACATAGTGAAGTGGTTTTCAATTGGTGGAAATTAGACTCTACAGCCAAGGGCTGAAAGGTTTTTACCTCCTAATTTTTTTTTTGTCTTGTGTAACTTGGCCTTATTGTTTTAGAATCAATATACATTGTGGAGGTTGGAGTTTGTTTTGATAATTCTTTCATCCTCATTTTAGTTGACTGTAAGTAAGCATGCTTTACTGATTAAGTCCTGTAAATGAATGACAATGCAAGATGAAGACCAAATATTTACAATAATCTACCATGAGGACCACATAGTGACCACGACCTTCAAATTATTAAGGTTACTGTAAGTAGCTGGGTTTCCAAGTTCCTACTAGTGAACGTTCATCCTTCTAACAGAAATTTTTTTGTTGCAGTAGATTTGTGATTTCTGCTCCATTTAGACCATCTGCTGTTGCTTTATAAATCTTCAGGATGACATAAACATTCCAAAAACAGCCACACAGCTGACAGTTCATGATCGCCTTGCTTCACCAAATAGCACCTGTACCTCAGGAACAGTTTTACACCTGAACTCACAGTCCATCCTCCACTCTGATAACACAAGTTTCCACCTGAGGTGCAGCGTAACCATTTCAGTGCGGAATTACTTCCACATTTTGCAGAATACAAATAATTTATGCCTTTTAACAGGTAGAAAAAACATTTTGCGATTTGTTTTGACTCTCATTTCCTTAGCAATTTGAATACTTATTCTTGTCAATCTATTGATGATGTCACAAAAATGGCAACCTGGAATAGGAACATAGGAGCAGGAGTAGGCCATTCAGCCCATCAAGCCTGCCTCGCCAATCATGGCTGATCATCCACTTCAATGCCTTTTTCCCCACACTATCCTCATATCCCCTTATATCAGTTGTATTTAGAAATCAGTCATTCTCTGCTTTAAACATACTGAATGACTGAGCTTCCACAGCCCTCTGGGGTAGAGAATCCCAAAGATTCACAACCCTCTGAGTAAAGAAATTTATCCTCATCTCTGTCCTAAGGGTCCTTCCCCCTTATTTTGAAATTGTGTTCCCTGGTTCTCAACTCCCCAACCAGGGAAACATCTTGGCTGCATCAACCCTGTCTATCCCTTTAAGTATTTTGTAGGTTTCGATGAGATCATCTGTCATTCTTTGAAACTCTAGAGAATACAGGCCCAGTTTCCCCAATATCTCTTCATAGGACAGTCCCGCCATCCCAGAAACAAGTCTGGTGAACCTTCATTCCCTCTATGGCAATAATATCCTTCCTAAGGTAAGGGGACCAAAACTGCACTCAGTACTCCAAGGTTCTATACAATTGAAGCAAGATTTAACTACTCCTGTACTCAAATCCTCTCGTGATAAAGACTAACATACCATTAACCTTCCTAATTGCTTGCTGCACCTGCATGTTAGCGTTCAGTGACTTATTGACAAGGACACCCAGGTCCCTTTGTACATCTATACTTTCTAATCTCTTACTATTTAAGAGATGCTCTGCACATCTATTCCTCCTACCAAAGTGGATAACCTCACATTTTTCCACATTATATTCCATCTGCCCTCAGTACCTTGCTCTACGGCAGCGAGGCCTGGACAACGTATGCCAGCCAAGAGCGACGTCTCAATTCATTCCATCTTCGCTGCCTTCGGAGAATACTTGGCATCAGGTGGCAGGACTATATCTCCAACACAGAAGTCCTTGAAGCGGCCAACATCCCCAGCTTATACACACTACTGAGTCAGCGGCGCTTGAGATGGCTTGGCCATGTGAGCCGCATGGAAGATGGCAGGATCCCCAAAGACACATTGTACAGCGAGCTCGCCACTGGTATCAGACCCACCGGCCGTCCATGTCTCCGTTATAAAGACGTCTGCAAACGCGACATGAAATCGTGTGACATTGATCACAAGTCGTGGGAGTCAGTTGCCAGCATTCGCCAGAGCTGGCGGGCAGCCATAAAGACAGGGCTAAATTGTGGCGAGTCGAAGAGACTTAGTAGTTGGCAGGAAAAAAGACAGAGGCGCAAGGGGAGAGCCAACTGTGCAACAGCCCCAACAAACAAATTTCTCTGCAGCACCTGTGGAAGAGCCTGTTACTCCAGAATTGGCCTTTATAGCCACTCCAGGCGCTGCTTCACAAACCACTGACCACCTCCAGGCGCGTATCCATTGTCTCTCGAGATAAGGAGGCCCAAAAGAAAGATTCCATCTGCCACATTCTTTCCCACTCACTAAGTCTGTCCAAATCCCCTTGAAGCTGTTTTGCATCTTCCTCTCAATGCACATTCCCACCTAGTTTTGTGTCATCCGCAAACTTGGAAATATTATATTTGGTCCCCACATCCAATTCATTGATATACATTGTGAACAGCTGGGGCCCAAGCACTGATCCCTGCAGTACCCCACTAGTCACAGCCTGCCAACACAAGAATGACTCGTTTATTCCTAATCTCTGCTTTCTGCCTGTTAACCAATCCTTAATCCATGCTAGTATATTACCTCCTATCCCATGTGCTTTAATTTTGCTAACCAACCTCCTGTGGGGGACTATATTAAAAGCCTTCCAAAAATCCAAGTATACCACGCCCACCGACTCACCTTTATCAATTCCGTGAGTAACATTCTCAAAAAACACCAACAGGTTCGTCAAACATGATTTCCCATTCATAAATCCATGTTGACTGTGCCCAATCAGATCATTATTATCGAAATGTCCATTTATCACATCTTTTAAAGTAGATTCTAGCATTTTCCCAATGACTGATGTAAGGCTAACAGGTCTGTAGTTTCCTGTTTTCTCTCTCCCTCCCTTCTTAAATAGTGCGGTGACATTTGCGACCTTCCAATCTGCTCCAGAACCTATAGAATTTGGGAAGATGATCACCAATGCAACCACTATCTCCATTGCTACCTCTTTCAATACTCTGGGATGTAGAATATCAGGTCCTGGGGACTTATCAACCTTCAGCCCCATTAATTTCTCCAATACAACCTTCTTATTAATACTAATTTCCCTCAATTCCTCATTCCCCCTAATCCCTTGGATCTCTAATTCGGGGAGATTTCTTGTATCTTGCTCAGCGAAGACAACACAAAGTAATCATTTAGCTTCTCTGCCATTTCTCTATTCCCCATTATAAATTCTCCTGACTCTGCCTGTAGTGGACTCACATTTGTCTTTGCCAAATGTTTCCTTTTTACAGTCCATTTTTATATTTCTGCCAGCTTATGTTCATATTCTATTCTCCTTTCTTTATCAGTTTCTTTGTCCTCCCTTGCTCCATTCTAAAATCTTCCCAATCCTCAGGTTTACTACTATTTCTGGCAACTTTATAGGCATTTTATTTTAATCTTATACAATCCTTAACTTCCTTTGTTATCTACAGTTGACTGACTTTACTTTTGGGGTGTTTGTGCCTTGATGGAATGTATAGTTGCTGTAAACTATGTAATATTTCTTTAAAGACTATCCATTGCCTATGTACTGCCATACCTTTTAATATATTTTCCCAATCCACCTCAGCCAATTTGCCCCTCATACTTTCATAATTTCCTTTGTTCAAATTTAACACCCTGGCTTCAGATTGAACTACCTCACTTACAAACATAATGTAAAATTCTATCATATTATGGTCACTCATGCCTGAAGGTTCTTTTACAAGAAGATTATTAATTAGCCCTTTCTCATTACATAAAACTAGATCTAAAATAGCCTGTTCTCTAGTTGGTTCCTCAACATAGTGCTCTATAAAACCCTCCTTAGCACTCTTCAGAAACTTGTCCTCCACAGCATTAGTGCTCATTAGGTTTACCCAGTCTATATGCAGATTGAAGTCACCCATGATTACTGCATTACCCATGCCACATGCTGCTTTAATCTCCTGATTAATACCATGCTCCACACTACCAATACTGTTTGTTGGCCTATAAATAACTCCTACCAATGTTTGCTGCCCCTTGCTGTTTCTTAGCTCCACCTAAACAGATTCCACATTTTGTTCATCCGATCTGAGATCTTCCCTTACTAATGTACTGATCTCATCCCTTATTATCAGCACAACACCACCTCCTTTTCCTTTTTGCTTTTCATTCCTAAATGTCGAATATCCTTGAATATTCAGTTCCCAGTTTTGGTCACTCTGTAGCCATGTTTCCATTATGGCAATTAGATCATTTCCGTTTACCTCTATTTGTGCATTTAAATCATCTACCTCGTTGCGAATGCTGCGTGCATTCAGTTAGAGTGCCCTTAACCTTGTTTTCTTGACATTCTGCATTCTAAACCTAGTCGATGCTCGCCTTAGTTTCGCCTGCCTTCTAATGTCACTTGCTACCTTTCTACCTTCTGTTACCAGCTTTACTTCCTTCCAATTTGAGCTACTCCTCAGGTTCCCATCCCCCTGACAAACTAGTTTAAACCCTCTCCAACAGCACTCGCAAATCTCCCTGCGAGAATATTAGTTTTGGTCCTGTTCAGGTGTAGCCCGCCCATCTTGTACAGGTCCCACCTACTCTAGAACCAGTCCCAATGCCTCAGAAATCTGGCGCCCTCCCTCCTACACCAATTCTCCATATCTTGTGATATTAGGGGAAAATTAACCTAGTGTAACACAATTTTATGCATTCTTACCAGGGATGTATGTGTAAGACGAACAGGTATCAGGTACAGTACACCTGAGGAAGCAGAGTGGCCAGTTTTCCTGACCTGGGCCATTCGTATAGCCTGGTGACCTCAAAGGGGAGGTCTGACCCCTGGCAGGGTCTTCCACTGGGAACGTAAAACGGAGACAGTGTCGTAGCTACCTGAGAGCCCTGCTTGCTGTGCTGCAAGCTACCTGCCTCAGCATCTTCTGGCTTCTACTGGAAAGAACCTTACCTCCTTCTGTCAGGCTCAGTCTGCAAGGTATTTCTGGAACTCCCCCAGCCTTTGTTCTGTGGATCATCCTAGCACAGGCCCCACTGCTAGCTCTTTGGTGTTCCGCACCCCCACCTCACGCATTTGAGAACAGGCGGGCTCAGAGAAAAGTGTGTTTGAATGCCAGAAGTGTCCTCTCCCACCTCTTTTAGATGCTAACACCCAGTGAGAATTGCAATGTGTGACATTGGGTCTCTCTACTGTACAGTAACAGATAGGCTTAGCGATTTATTTTAATTTAGAGACTTCACATGGACTTATATAGTGTATGAACCTAGAATTCAAAATGACACAAAATCTGTGTCTACAGCACCTTACATACATCAGCTAGCTCTTTATAAATTGTTAGCGTATCAGCAGAATTGTTATGAACCAATCAATAAATATGAGAAATAATTCCTGCACTTGAAAGGGGCTAAATTCAAAATTAATCTGCAGAAATATTATTTCAGTGAGCACTTTATCTATGGAATAGTCTCCCTCGGGACATGGTGAAAGTGGTTATTATTGAGTTATTTAAGTGCAAATTCCTTTAAGAAAATAACATTTTGCAATACAGTATATGAGTAATTGGATTCATGCCACGTGTAGTATGCTTGCAAGGAATATGTGACTTTGGACCTGCTGGTTTCCAAAGCTCTCCACAATTGCGGTTTTCCTCATGTCATGTGTGGGTCTGTTGTAGACTATTGATTACCATGATTATCAACAACCCCATTCTCATTTTATCATGTGACTATCAAGATGTTTGAAGGTGAACCAGATGGACCTTGGTTAATCTTTGACTAACAATTCCTATGTTCCTATTCCAGTTATACAGTTGCCATCATGTTTAATCTGTTTAAAAGAAGTCATCTTTTCCATCAAGGTTAAAACTGCATCTTTGAGAACTGAACACACCAACCAAAAGTATATAACCTGCCTGAACAAAGACAAAATATTTTGGTGATGGACCAATACCGGCTTCGTGGAGATGTGTTAATGTAACAAAACTGACTGACCTTTGTCAGTTGTATTCAACATTTCCAACAACAGACTATGCAAAAATTAGCAGACAAGTAACTTTATGCATTTTCATCCTCAAGTTACTCTGATTTTTCCAAATGAAGCATTTATTCCACTTATTTCTTCAACAGCTTTGTTGCATTGACCAGTATTCTGCTAGCAGAGCACAAAACAACGAAGCAATACAATGCAAAGGAGACATAATTAACGCTTGATATTTCAGTTTGCATCTTGCAGTGTTGTGGCACCCTGGTCCAACATTGCTCTTTTTACTAGAAGCAGAAAAAATACTGTTTTTTTCTCCAAAGTTAGGAATCCATTAACACAATTGCAGGAACCCATTGGGGACAATATTAACCCTGCATGATGGGTGGGAGAAGGTTGGGCAGGGGGGTGGGTGGGATTGTTAAACATTAAAACTCATGAAACATGACCCCAGTGTCATACACATCTGCCACCAAGTTTATGGGATTGGGTTGTGAGGTGTGTATGTACTTTTGGAGAAGAGGGAGACTTCATTCTAACATTTAAACTGGGCTCCAAAAGTGCATTTGGGCTTGGGAAACTTGCCTGTTAATTGGAGACTGGAGCAGCTGGCGGCAGAAGATAAATGCTTTTTATTGAATTCCGTGTGAGCCAGTGGGAACAGGACTGCTCCCCCCAATCCCTCAAGCAAACTTTCTGCAGAAGGCAGAGTCTCTATTGCTGCAATCTGTCGATTTTCTCCCCCACACCCAATGCTGATCCTTCCCAAAATCTAGGCAAAAAACACACCCAAGCCCGTCTGTGGACTTCTGCCTGTCAATCTGGCCTGCTCGTACAGGAAATGGAATAAATTAATTATAATGTGATTTTACAATTAAATTTGGCAGGATTTCCAGGTCCTCTGGATTTCTGGGTTTCCCCTGTTCTTTCCCTGTTTAGTATCGGGCTATGGTTATTAACCTGGTTGATTTTTGTGAATATATTTAGTTCATGAAAACTATATATTGGCAGCCAGTCATAATCCGCCTGCAATAATGATCCTCTAACACATCTCAATCTGATGAACCACAAAACCAGAAGAAATGCTGAAAAAAATCAACAAACTCTTGTTGAGAATACTTAATTTAAGGATGAAACTCTATAAATACAACCTCCAATATAGAACGCCACCGATGCATATTTTTGATATAGGATGGCAGCACCAAATTTGTAAGGAAGGTGCAAAAGTGCATTAATATGTTAGTGACAAAGTGAAAACTGGCTTTGTGACTCAGCATCGTTCCAGGACATCTAGAAGAAGCTGCATAATTTAAAGAGGAGGATAATGGTGAGGCATGAATATTATTGCAAAACAGCAGCACTGGGCATAGATTGCAGAGAACCTTGTTTGATGTTCTCACAAATCAGTGAGCTAAAGGATTGTCCTCCACAAGTGGCATGCTTCAGCTGCACAGGAGCAGTCAGTCAATACTCACATCGGTTGCACTCTTTGACATGACGCAGCCCTGTGAAGTGGCAGTAGGCAATGACTTTGAAAGCATTGCACCCACAGTAACTACCCCACCATTGATACAAGATTATCAGGTTTAGTGGTACTTACATTTAGTGGGCTTTCCGTATCCACTGTAATTTATAACTTGGCTGTGCAGCCAATCCCCAGTGCTCCCTCAACCAGCAGAGTATGTAGTTTAGAGTGCATGAGGAACATTCACAGAGAGGTTGACAACACACAAGGGACAAACCTGAGAGAAAAAATAAATTGCAAAATATACATCACAAGCAACAACAAGAAGTTATATTTATATAGAGCCTTTAACAGAGTAAAACATCCCAAGGTGCTTCAAAAGAGTGTTATCAAACAAAATTTGATATCAAGCCACATCAAAAGATATTAGGGTAAATGACCAAAAGTTTGGTCAAAAAGGTAGGTTTTGAGGAGCATCTTAAAGGAGAAAAGTGAGGAAGAGAGGTGGAGAGGTTTAGAATGGAATTCCAGAGTTAGGGTCTTGGCAGTTGAAGACATGACCGCCAATGGTAGGACAATTAAAAATTGAGGATGCTCAAACACTGCACAGCATAATAAAATTAATTAATGTTTAACATGTTTTGCAATCTGTCATTTTTTATGGTGCAGAGAAGATGCTGTCAGTTGTCCAAAAGGTAATAAACTGGCTGACTCTGGCGATGAGGCCCTGTCATTAACAATGAGGATATCGGTGATCTTCACTGCCACTCATAGTGCATTGAAGATGTTGACAAATTCTGTCAGGCTTCCTGGAGCAGATGGTATACCTCAGGCACAGCCTCCCTAGTTAGCCTGAGCCTCCTCAGGAATATCTTGTCTGTTATGACCATGCACCTTATTCAGTTGTAATATACCCACCCCCCCCCCCCCCCCACCCCCGCTGCTATTACATAACCAGTGAGTCGTGTAGTTTCTATTCACTTGCACAACCACTGCACATTCTCTTCCTTCACTGTGATATGCCCACTAATGAAACTTAGGCCTATGCTGTCAGGCAGAAAAGCATCTCTGTACTGCTCCTGTCGCTGACTACTGGGGTGATACTTCCCTTTAGTAAACTCACTAAGTCCTCCTGGTCTGAAATGGTGTAAGATATCACTTTTCAATTTGAGTCTGAAGCTGAAGAACACTGCACAAGTTCATCACTAAATTACTTTTATCAAGGTCTTCACAAGCAAACATGCCTTTTTTTGGAGTGGCGCAAATACTCAGATCTGAGCCGAACATAGACAAACTATTTGTTGGCAGCTTCTCCTGACGTGACACCACTGTTTACTCATGTCTACCTTTCCGCTAAAATTAGCAAAGAGAGGAATGTCAGGCCTTTTGACTCTAGCCCCAGAATGACTCCTATTTCTGCTGCTCTTACAAGACACAACAGCATCTGCAGGGAATGCAAACAATCTATCTGACAGCAAATACGTCTGGATCTCCTGGTTAGTCAGTCTAACCATTTTGAGACAATACCCTAAACTGATATGGTGTATTTTCACAATGTGGCTCTTTCTGTTGGTGTATTGCAACAGCTTTAATTATTTAATTCTTTTTAGTATCATTGTATTAAAAATACTGGGAACAGAAATTGGCAAGGTGTTTGATTATCCTTGTCATAAAGATTTGATCACACTGTTTAAACTACATCGACGCACTTTGTCTACTGTGATTCTTGATGCTGTAACCTTCTGAGCTCTTTGGAAAAAAACTCTTAAATAACATGATTCAGGAGCTCGGAAAGAGACATCCTCATATCCCAAAGTGATGAATTGTTGATCAAATGATCTGTTGACAAGGACATCTTCAAAATCTTAGGAATTAATTACTTCTAATTGTGTTTGGTGTTTCATTGTAAGTAAAGACAGGACACTCCAAAATCAACAATAGAATCCTTACTTTTTTTTAAACACAGGAAGATCATTTAACTGCAAGCACAAAAGATTTGTAAAGTGGGATTTGTGGGTGAATACACAGCAAACGTTTAACTGTCTTCTTGTAACTGACAATTGAAACCATAAAAGGGAGCAAGAGGTACATTTTAAGAATCAGAAACCACAAGTTGTGATGAATGTTGTGATGTCACAGTGGTTTTCAAATAATTCACTGGATGTAAAAAAATCATTCTGGATTTATAAAGCAGGTAAGAGAATTGATTGAAACTAAATTTGTGGTACTAATGGATTATATGTATTATGAATAATGTACTAGTTGGTTGTCAGGGCACCAATCCGAATGTCCCTCATTTCAAGAATATGATTGAAGATCTGAAATTTGTTCTGTGTGTAGTCTTCCCAGTGCAATCTCTGGCAGGTTCTATTCTGGATTGGATTAATGAAAGTTTCACAATATTACCCACCTTCATCTAAAAAGAAACTCCTTAATCACAAGACTATTTTCTCATTATCCTATGACGCATAGTGCAATGTCCTTTCATCTCAAGTCAGAATATTAATAGTTAAGCAGGTGATGCAATATTAGAGGCCAACAATTAGCCATGAAGACATATGTAGTGAAGTAGGATAGGGTTGATTGATTTCTTAACCTCTGGAATTCTTCATGCTGCTTTACTGTTTAGCTTTTCATAACTAAACTTGGTTTAAAAGATTGTATTTTTCTCAAGTATATTTCATGGCAAAGAAACTAACAAATAAGCAAGATCTGTTTATAGAAAATGAGAAACCCCTGCAATAAAATCTCAACAGATATATTGCTCCTTGTCTGTTCATCGGTAGATGATGAAAACAATGAAATTGTACTAATTCCACCAGGAATCTTAATAAGAAACAGGTTGTTCAACCCAACTGGTCTATGCCAATATTAATGCCCCACATGCCTCCTCCCACTCTACATCATCTAATCCAATTTTTCATTCTATCAATCCTTCTATTCCTTTCTCCCTCATGTGCTCATTCTGCCCCTTAAATGCATCTATGAAAGGGTTGATAGCGTACACATAGAGGTGTATCCACTTGCGGAGCAGAAAAAAATAGAGGGGATAAATATAAGATAGTCTCTAATAAATCCCGTGGGGAATTCAGAAGGAACTTCTCTGCCCAGAGTATTTAGAATGTGGAACTTGCTACCACAGGGAGTAGTTGAGGCAAATAGCACAGATGCATTTAAGGGGAAGCCAGATAAACACAAGAGAGAAAAGGATAGAAGGCTATGCTGATAGGGTTAGATGAAGAGGGGAGGGAGGCAGCTTGTGTGGAGCATAACCATCAGCACAGACCAAATGGGCCGATTAGTCTGTTTCTATGGTGTACATACTATGTAATTCTGTGTAAATACTATTTGTCTGTTTTCAGGAAATCCCATGTTTCATGCTGGAATGTCATTTGTTCACTTTCATTTGTCTTTATTCTTATTGATCTTAAGTGGATTATTTAGATGTTAAATGAACCATTGCCTTCTCCTTATCACATATTCGGAAGTGGAACTAAATCATTTTCATCATCCATCTTCACATCTTTCAAGCTGGACTTGATTTTTTCCAAGTTTTTAACCCATTTTTTCTTCAAAGAGTCTAACTTGTGTGGGTAGAGTTCCAAGGACACTCCCAGTGATTGATTACCTCAGTGTTGAAGGGCTATTCAAGTGAGGAGGATTTCACAGCCAGGCCTCATTCTGTCATCTGGCTACCATACATGATCACTGAATAACAATTAAGAACATGAACATAGTTGGCATCCTTCCATGTACGAAAGATGATGGACATGCAGCAAACAATCCATTAAGCAGGGTGTCTTCTCTTGGTGCATCTTTGCTGATGGCTGTGAAGGCCAATCCTTGAGAGGCAGGTTCTGCCACAAGTGCTGCATGTGAAGCTGACAAGTGAATGTGAGTTGTTGTTTTTGACATTGGTGCCTGTTGCCAAACTGCTGTCACAACTGGTCATCGTGGTAGTGCACACCAACCCACAGGATGTGTCGCCATTTCCCTCTTTCGCCAGCTAGTGACTCCCAAGTGCGATAGTCGACATTTAGGGCCTTGATGTCACACTTGCAAGTATCCTTGAAGCGGAGCTTTGGGCACCCCACTGGTCATCTGGCCCCGGCTACCTCACCATACAAAAGATCCTTGGGTATGCGACTATCTTCCATCCTGTGGACGTGTCCAATCCACTGAAGCCGCCTCTGTTTGATTAGTGCCAACACACTTGGAAGCTCTGCCTTTGAGAGGACTGACACATTTGTGATTTTGTCCTGCCATGATATACCATAATGCCCCACAGACAGTGAAGACGGAAATTATTGAGTTTCTTTTCCTGTTAGCTGCAAGTCGCCCATGTTTCGTAGCCATACAGCAAGGTGCTGAGAACATAGGCCTTGTAAACCATATGCTTGTTCCTAAGGTGCTATTATTCCATGTGCATTTCGCGTGTTGGCCAAAGGTGGTAGCTGCCCTTTGTGTGTATCGAGATCTGCATCAAGGGACAGATTGTCTGTCACTGTGGACCCAAGGTAGCAGAATTTGCTAACCACTTCCAGTGGCGTGTGATTTAGTGTGATCAGGGGCAGAGAGTCTAACTTGTGTGGGTACAGCTCCAAGGACACTCCCAGTGATTGATTACCTCAGTGTCGATGGGCTAGTCAAGTGTGGAGGACTTCACAGCCAGGCCTCATTCTGTCACCTGGCTTCCATACATGATCACTGGATAACAGTTAAGAATATATGATCATAGGAATTGCTAAACAAAAAGACCAAGGTCCGCCTAGTTTGCCCTCTACCATCCTGATAGTCACATGATACAATAACAACTAGTCAAAGCATAGTCAAAGCTCAGCAAAGTGGGGATGGTCTTCGCTCGAGTCACTTTAAACAGGCTCCAGAAGCTGGCTGAGTGTGTCTACCCTGAGGCACAGTGTGGCATTCGAGCAGAGAGATCCACCATTGACATGCTGATCTCCCTTTGCCAGCTACAGGAGAAATGCCGCGAACAACAGATGCCCCTCTACGTTGCTTTCATTGATCTCACCAAAGCCTTTGACCTCGTCAGCAGGCGTGGTCTCTTCAGACTACTAGAAGTGATCAGATGTCCACCAAAGCTACTAAGTATTATTACCTCATCCCATGACAATATGAAAGGCACAATTCAGCATAGCGGCGCCTCATCAGACCCCTTTCCTATCCTGAGTGGCATGGAACACGGCTGTGTTCTCGCACCTATAATGTTTGGGATCTTCTTCTCCCTGCTGCTCTCACATGCATTCAAGTCTTCAGAAGAAGGAATTTTCCTCCACACAAGATCAGGTGGCAGGTTGTTCAACCTTGCCCGTCTAAGAGCGAAGACCAAAGTACGGAAAGTCCTCATCAGGGACCTCCTCTTTGCTGACGATGCTGCATTAACATCTCACACTGAAGAGTGTCTGCAGAGACTCATCAACAGGATTGCGGCTGCCTGCAATGAATTTGGCCTTACCATCAGCCTCAAGAAAGCAAACATCATGGGACAGGACGTCAGAAATGCTCCATCCATCAATATCGGCGACCACACTCTGGAAGCTGGAAGTTCACCTACCTAGGCTCAACTATCACCAGTAACCTATCTCTTGATGCAGAAATCAACAAGCGCATGGGAAAGGCTTCCACTGCTATGTCCAGACTGTCCAAGAGATTGTGGGAAAATGGCGCACTGACACGGAACACAAAAGTCCGAGTGTATCAAGCCTGTGTCCTCAGTACCTTGCTCTACGGCAGCGAGGCCTGGACAACGTATGTCAGCCAAGAGCATCGTCTCAATTCATTCCATCTTCGCTGCCTCCAGAGAATCCTTGGCATCAGGTGGCAGGACCGTATCTCTAACACAGAAGTCCTCGAGGCAGCCAACATCCCCAGCATATACACCCTACTGAGCTAGCGGCACTTGAGATGGCTTGGCCATGTGAGCTGCATGGAAGATGGCAGGATCCCCAAGGACACATTGTACAGCAAGCTCATCACTGGTATCAGTCCCACTGGCCGTCCATGTCTCCACTTTCAAGACGTCTGCAAACGCGACATGACGTCCTGTGACATTGATCACAAGTCGTGGGAGTCAGTTGCCAGTGATCGCCAGAGCTGGTGGGCAGCCATAAAGGCGGGGCTAAAGTGTGGCGAGTCAAAGAGACTTAGCAGTTGGCAGGAAAAAAGACAGTAGCCCAAGGGGAGAGCCAACTGTGAAACAGCCCCGACAACCAATTTTATCTGCAGCGCCTGTGGAAGAGTCTGTCACTCTAGAATTGGCCTTTATAGCCACTCCAGGCGCTGCTTCACAAACCACTGATCTCCTCTAGGCACTTACCCATTGTCTCTCGAGACAAGGAGGCCAAAGAAGAAGAAGTCAAACCAATCAATCTCGATCAACTAGCCTACAACAGACCCAGGCATAGGAGGAGGAAAACGCAAAGTAAACCTATGGTTCGCAAAGCTTTTCACCAAAGTCACTTGTTAGTCCAACGAATGGAAACCTTGACTGGCTTTTCCCTTCCAAGGACTACTGCAACTAATTGTAATGTTCAACCCAACTCAATTGCTGTAAATTGCTAACTCAGTAGAAGTCGGAGGTTAAATCTGCAATCTTTCTTCTCTGTTTGGCTCAGAATCATAATTGGGAGGTATATTTACCCACTGGGTCGAGAAAGCAAAGTAGACCGCAATGCTATAGAATATTTTTTTGTGCCCACATTGACTTGAACAAATTCTCGATCAGTGTGTTGTAGTTTAATGAATATAATACTAAAGCAAACGCTAAATGTACTCAAGTGGACCTTGAACAGGGGATTGTCTGATTCAGAAGTGACAGTGCTACCACTGAAATCTTTCATAACAAAATCCTTTTTTGCTCTTGTGTGTTTCACAACATACTTATGAAAAAGAGGACACCACACCAATATCGACAACTTGCAGTTATATAGCAGATTTAATGCAATAAATCTGACAGGGCACTTCACAGAAACAGAATGGACACCAAAAATTATTTGCAGAAGAATTAGGGAAGATGACTGAAGGCATAGTTCAAAAATAGATTTTGAGGGGGTTTTTGAAGGTAGGGAGAAAGACAGCAAGGTGAAAAGAGGGAGTGAGTGCTGGAGCATATTGCCAAGATAACTAAAAGCACTGCCACCAATAATGGAATGGAGTCAGAGGATCAGAAAAATGGAAGAAAATATATCTGCTGGCAAGTAGGACTTGAGGAGGTTGCAGAGGTAGGGTGGGGAGAAGCTATGGATGGATTTGTAAATAAAGGCAATGGGGTAATTTAATGATCATGTAAAAGGGGTGACATAGGATCAGCCACCTATTAAACACCTTTCCATCGACAGAAATATAGGGAGAGGTGTGCAACAGGGACACAAACCAATATTGCTGTTTTTTACACCAATACCAAAAGTTGTGGTCACAGACCAGCTAAATGTTGAGGGAGTAGAAGCCCTTCCTGTTGATGAGTCTCACTGGGTGTTCAGTCGGTGCTTTGATGACCACATGGGCGCAATTGATGATGCCCTGCACCTGGGGGAATCCCGTAAAGGTGGTGAAACCTAATGCCCTCTGTCCCTGCGAGGCTGCATCTGTCCTGTGCTGAGGGTATGGACACCTTGTCCTTCCTGACTCTCTTTCCGCTCCTGTGCCTTCCTGCAGCTTGGGGTACTGCCCTTTCTGTGGAGCATGTTTGTCCATGATGACCACTGGGCCCAAAATATGAGAGTCATGTCCCCATTGCCAGCAGCAGCCTTCCTTCTGGGCAGATGGTTTCCCAACTGTCCTTCGCAACCTTGCCCCCATGATGCCAGGAGGGTGCAAACCCTATTCAATGCCCAGTTGCTGAGTGCCCACTCTCCCTGCCACCTGCGCAGCACCAAGGGAACCACTTTACTAAGATCCAAGCTCCCCTTTGCCCCGCTGGGGTGATGCCCTGGCGGAGCCATGACTGGCTCCCCACTCTTTACCTGCCTCCCTTCAGCTGATCTGTTTCAGAAGGTGCATGTTACCTATGTGCTCTTTTAAAAATACAAACCCGGGCAAGCTCTTAAAAAGCTTTTAAACAGTTTTAATTGGCCTCAATGGGGAGGAGAGCAAGATTCCTGTCCCATCCTCAATCCCACCCTGGAGATTATTGCTGGCGCCAGGCATGGCATCTTGAAACTGACATGGCACCAGTATTTTCAGGGCATCCTGCCTCTGTTTCTGTTTTTGGGGTGCCCTGAAAATTCAGCCCTATTTCTAGTCCAAGAGACTGGACAACCAATATGCCCCAGGCTTGTATGTAATAGGCTGCTAGGTCTCTGCACCAGTGCAGCAAAGCCACAAGCTGCCTGAAACCAATTTTGTTCTGCCATTGAAATGTACAATTCCAAAGTCTGCACCACTTGGGTCATAGGTGATGACAATTGCAGAGATCTGTAAGGCCTAACTGTATATCCCTGTGAAGGGTTGGAGAGGCTGAAAGAGTGGAAAAGCAAATGGTACGCCAACTATATAAGATATAAATAATGATATCCACTTTCAATTGTTTTATGCTTAAATAAACCAATTTTATCAGAATTCTTCCACTCATACAACTGCTCTCACTTTACAACAGGTTACTTATGGCTATATTTTCTCACTCACATTCACTAAATAATGTCATATATAGTGTCAACTACAGTGATAACCAACATTCCATCTTTTTTTTTGGGAGTGTGCTGGTGATTTATTTAAGTGTGCAGCCCATTTAAAATCTGTGTGGCTGTGCACACGCGGTAACTTAAAGGGGCCGACATGTGCGAGGCCTGCACGGGGACGTTTGGGTCGCTGTGCGGCTCTGAACCTTATGGGGAACATTAGTGATATTATAATTCATATCTATACACAGCAATGAAATGACTCATTAGGAATCAATCACTGACAACATGTCTGAGCAGTTGTATATTTTATTTATGCAATTTTTTTACTGGCTGTAAATGATCTAGTGGAATATTTACAGACACATAGCATAAGAGTTTAATATGCTGTATTTGTCCTTTCAGCTTAACTACGTCACCTCTGAGGGTCAGGGAGCACGAGCTCAGGATGTTCATCATCTTTGAAGCTCAACTCACGTATTAGCTGCACCTTGTGATTGTGGTGACTTAGAAGCATTATAACCTAATTATAGCCATAAATAAGGTGAACTGAGCCCAACTTTCCTTAGTTCCTGTTTCAACACAAAGCACTTCTACACATTCATTGAATGCAGGATAGAAGAATAAATTCTCCTTTTTTGAAATTCATTATATTTGCAATTTACCAAAAAAAACACATAATTTTGTACAAAAAGTACATATCTTGGGAAGATGAGGAACAAAATGAATAAGTTGTGTTTTTAAAATCCAAATCTCTATCATCTGCTGAATGAAATTGGTGTGAAACAACTTGAATTTTACCGCTTCTCACGGATCATTCAAAACACCGGTAAAAACATCTTTGTGACTAAATAAATCAGGTTCTCACTTGTTAAACAGTTTTTAAGGTGTTTCAAGATATTTCAGGTTGAACACACATAACTCCTGCCATGGCTTCTTTTCCTGTCCCTGCATGTTCCTGTCCTTTTGCCTCCTAACCAGTCTCCACTTAGATGCTGTCTCTCTAAGATGCTCAGTTTCCACGCTGATAACACCATGCTTTACGTCTCCGCCACAACAGTTAACTACCTTGTTGCTATAATTTCTGATTGTTTTCTGACAATAAGTTGTGGATAGGCTAGAACTTTCTTCAGCTTAACATTGGTGGACAATGCGATTTTTTTGGCTCCCAACAGAAACTTCACATGCAATACCTTGATTTCATTCCCTGTTGGTTTCACAAGCTGAACCATGGTGGGCAACCTGGATGTCTTGTTTGAATGTGAGTTAGCCGTCAAACCCCACATCCTAACCCTCACTAATATCACTTGCTTCCAATTCCATAACATTGCTCCTTCCAGATCCATCCCGAGTTCTGCTGTTGATACACAATCAAATGTTCATCATTTCCAAGTTCAAATCTTCCACTGTTTTCCCATTGTCATCCTACACAAACTGCAGTTTGTTCAAAACTCTGCTCCTGTGCCATACACCTTAAAGGGCACCCACTGTTTCACTGAGTTCCAATGATTCCCTTTCTCCCAATGCAGTGATTTAAAAATCTTTGACCCTATTTAAGGTTCCTCTATGGCTTCAACCTACACATCTGAAACCTTCTCCTAGTAAGATGAACATGCAGAACAGCAGCCATGACTGCTCTCACTGGGGTAGATTTTAGTCTGAACGTATTTTCAACACACACCGCAACCAAGAGGCCCAACGATTGATGCAAATTGGTTTGCGGACCTCAGCACCATACTTGATGCAATACTGGTTGCACTTCTGCAGGCCATTCATCCAGGTCAAGGGAGGAGGCTGATTGTAATTCCTGTGGAGTCGGACTCCTTCTGGATTCACAGGAACATTTTTTTTAGGAAATAAAAGTAATTGACTTGCTTTTCATTGCTGGCTGCAGGGATGCTGAAGAATCCCAATGCCTGCCTCACTCATCGCCGACTCATTTCTGGATGGGGTCCTTCAACAGACATTTGGCCCATAATTTACATATTTATGTGTCCTAATGCCTACTTTAGGCATCCAGCTGGAACAGAAAAAATTTAATAAAAATTTAGTATTGGGACTAATCCCTTTTCATATTGGATACAGGACATTCCACTGCTAAATTGGTATGCTTTGCATCCATTTTGCACCCGAAACTGTGTGCAACATGTACCAGTTCCTAGCCCATTTAATTCAAACTGTACAACCTATCTTCATGTAATTATACAAAATAAAGAATATGCCTTAAGTCTTAAATAAAAGCAAAATACTGCAGATGCTGGAAATCTGAAATAAAAACAAGAAATGCTGGAAATACTCAGCAGGTCTGGCAGCATCTGTGGAGGGAGAAGCAGAGTTAACGTTTCAGGTCAGTGACCTTTCTTCAGAACTGACAAATATTAGAAATGTAAAAGATTTTAAGCAAGTAAAGTGGGGGGTGGGGCAAGAGATAACAAAAGAGGTGTTGATAGGACAAGGTCACAGAGAATAACTGACCAGAAGGTCATGGAACAAAGGCAAACGGTTTGTTAATGTTGTGCTGAAAGACAAAGCGTTAGTACGGAGAGGGTGTGAATTGACTGTAAAGCACAAAGCACTCCAAGCACCATTATTTAAAAACTTTTTTAACAAACAGAAACAGTGGGTAGGCACAGTAGAAACAAACTAACCAAACTAAAACGAAATAAGAAAAAAATAACTAAACATAAAAGGGGGGGGGGGGGGGCCATCATGCTCTGAAATAATTGAATTCAATGGACAAAAGAGCTGAACTCAAGAGGTGAGGTGAGAGTGACTGTCCTTGACATCAAGGCAGCATTTGACTGAGTATGGCATCAAGGAACCCTAGCAAAACTGAAGTCAATGGGAATCAGGGGGAAAACTCTCTGCTGGTTGGAGTCATACCTAGTTGTGGTTGTTGGAGGTCAATCATCTCAGCTCCAGGACATCACTGCAGGAGTTCCTCAGGGTAGTGTCCTAGGCCCAACCATCTACAGCTGCTTCATCAATGATCTTTCTTCAATCATAAGGTCAGAAGTGGGGATGTTCGCTGATGATTGCACAATGTTCAGCACCATTCGCAACTCCTCAGATACTGAAGCAGTCCATGTAGAAATGCAGCAAGACCTGGACAATATCCAGGCTTGGGCTGATAAGTGGCAAGTAACATTCGTGCCACACAAGTGCCATGCAATAACCATCTCCAACAAGAGAGAATCTAACCATCTCCCCTTGATATTCAATGGCATTACCATCGCTGAATCCCCCACTATCAACATCCTAGGGGCTACCATTGACCAGAAACTGAACTGCAGTAGCCATATAAATACCGTGGCTACAAGAGCAGGTCAGAGGCTGGGAATCCTGCGGTGAGTAACTCACCTCCTGACTCCCCAAAACCTGTCCACCATCTACAAGGCACAAGTCAGGAGTGTGATGGAATACTCTGCACTTGCCTGGATGGGTGCAGCTCCAACAACACTCAAGAAATTCGACACCATCCAGGACAAAGCAGCCCGCTTGATTGACACCCCATCCTCAAACATTCACTCCCTCCACCACCAATGCACAGTGGCAGCAGTGTATACCATCTACAAGATACACTACAGCAACGCACCAAGGCTCCTTAGACAGCACCTTCCAAACCCACAACCGCTACCAACTAGAAGGACAAGGGCAGCAATTGCATGGGACACCACCATCTGCAAGTTCCCCTCCAAGTCACACACCATCCTGACTTGGAACTACATCGCCGTTCCTTCACTGTCGCTGGTTCAAAATCCTGGAACTCCCTTAGTAACAGCACTGTGGGTGTACCTACCTCACATGGACTGCAGCAGTTCAAGAATGCAGCTTACCACCACCTTCTCAAGGGCAATTAGGGATGGGCAATAAATGCTCGCCTAGCTAGCGATGCCCACATCCCATGAATGAATAATTAAATAAAACAGAATATTAGATGAGGAAATTGAGTGTAACATATCCAAGGTTGCTTACACAGATGGTGGGAAAGTAAGTGATGAGGAGGACACAAAGAATCTGCAGAGGCTATAGAAAGATGGAGTTAGTGGACAAGAACATGGCAGACAGAATACAGTGTGGCAAAGTGTGAAGTTTTCCACTTTTGTAGAAAAAATAAAAAAGCAGAATACTTTTTGAATGGTGAGAGACTGGGAAATGTTTGCATTCAGAGGGACCCGGGTGTCCTTGTCATTAGGAAGGCAAATAGTATGTCTGATTTTGTTACAAAAGGATTGGAGTATAAAGGTATACTCCAGTATAATAGTATACTACAATTATACAATGGGCGGCACAGTGGCGCAGTGGTTAGCACCGCAGCCTCACAGCTCTAGGGACCCGGGTTCGATTCCGGGTACTGCCTGTGTGGAGTTTGCAAGTTCTCCCTGTGTCTGCGTGGGTTTTCTCCGGGTGCTCCGGTTTCCTCCCACAAGCCAAAAGACTTGCAAGTTGATAGGTAAATTGATCATTATAAATTGCCCCTAGTATAGGTAGGTGGTAGGGAAATATAGGGACAGGTGGAGATGTGGTAGGAATATGGGATTAGTGTAGGATTAGTATAAATGGGTGGTTGATGGTCGGCACAGACTCGGTGGGCCGAAGGGCCTGTTTCAGTGCTGTATCTCTAATCTATACAGGGCATTAGTGAGGGCACACCTAGAATACTATGTGCAGTTTTGGTCTCCTAACCTAAGGAAGGACCTGCTTGCCCGAGAGAGAGTGTAACCAAGGTTCAGTAGACTGGTTCCTGGGATGAGGGGATTGTCCTATGAGGAGAGATTGAGTACATTAAGCCTAAATTCCCTGGAGTTTAGAGGAATGAGAGGTGATCTAACTGAAATTCATAAAATTCTTAAAGGCACTGCTGCATGTGCTGACCCACCTGGAAGAGCCGGTACTGGGAATGATTGGAGCAGTCGTCTCTGAGACCATGGCCAGTGGCATCACTGAAATCATCGAGGATTACGGTATGTTCCTGCCTAATGCACTGTAGGTGGTTTTCTCTGGCATACCGAAAACACACCTCTTACTACAAGTTCTGGATGATAGGGATTATATGGACAGTTCAGACTCGGACCCATGTTTTTCGGGCTCAACCGTATTGTGCTTAATAAAATTAATAACATTCGTAAACAGTACTAAACAGTACAACCCTGGCTTGTCCAACGAGTCCTACTGTGCTAAATTACCACGGCCTAATAAAAGAACCCTCCCGTGAAATAAACTAACACAGGACCCCCAGCACTAAACCCCTCTAAGGTTTGGTTGGGACTTACAATCACTCCCTCACACAGCTAAGTGGGCTTGTGGATGTGTAGGCGCAGGCAGTAAGCTCAGCCCGATTGCCCATCGTCTTCCTTGCAGCTTCTTCCTGTACGTCTCGCTCCTGGTTCCGTACCACCGACGCAGTATCCAGGTTCCAGTTTGAGTCGAAGTCCATTGATGGGGGATGAAGAGGAGCTCTCAGCTTCTGGCGGTGTTCTGTTGAATCGTGCTGAGCCCCAATCAGATTCGCTGTAGATTGATGCTGAGGAGGAGAGAAGAGCCAGCACCGTTGCCAAGCGGCTCCATATATATCCAAAACCCATCACCTTTTCTTCTGCCAATATTGATCGATGTATTGACTCGGGTGATCTGTCTGGACTCCCACCCCCACCCCCCCCCCCCCCCACCACTGTGGCCTGGAGTGACTCATAATCTTTGAAATCTTTGTGAAAAATTATATTTAATTTTCCTGCTCCCAGGCCTGGTACCTGGAGAGACAATAAGTGCTAATTACTGGATGTCTGTCGTTTCCTGAGTTGATGGCCCCCATTAGCAGGTAATGGGTTTCAATCTCAAACCAATCTTGCTGAACTGGCTTATCTCCTGGAAGACAATGGCCTGGCCATCTCCTGCCTTCCACCAGTTTCGGTTGGGACTGAGTCGTGACTGTGCTTTATTGAGTTACCTCTCGGGGTATTGTTGCCAGTAATCATGTTAGATGGTGATGACATCAATCGGCCTGGGTTCCTTTCCACCCAGCCTGTCAGTGTAAAATGTCCGTTTGCATATGAATGCACCTTAGTCAGGTTAGCCTGGCTCAAAACTCCTGTCAGTCAATCTTATTCCCTAAGCCACTCCCACAAGCTTGCCAAACAGTACAGTTCTTTATTGGGGTTTTGAATTTAAAATATGATTCATAAAAATGGCTGGAAAGCTGGTGCTACAGCACCTTCTCAAAACCCACTTCACCCTCTTCCCGCAATATTATTTATAATCTGCAGATGGCTGAACCATGCACCTCTTGCATTTTCACCATGCCCCAGCCCTTGTGTCTTTGTGCTTTCAGATACCCAAATACTCCCACCTGCTGAGGAGCAGGAGGCTGAAGCCCTAGATGAAGAGAGACTGAGAAGAAAGAAACACCATCACTCAATTTGACACTCACAGCCACCAGCTCAGATAATGACTGCACGAAATTTAGACGGGAACATAGGGGCGGGATCTGCATGTTGTGGGTCATGGGCACGAGTGGACTGCAGCCAGGCCAGGCAGAAAGGATTGCCTGGATACTAGCTTCCCAGAGCCAAGGTCGCAAACAAGTTCTACTGCAGGGAACTCAGATGAGGACTTCAATAAGGTGACATATAGCAAATGACTGACGGGCATGCACATAGAAATGTTTGGTGCATTGGTAGGCCTGCAAAGAGCCTGCTGTCACTGTCAATGAGGATGTAGGAGTCTGTCTCCAATTAGGCACACACCTTTGCACAGTATCTGGAAGCCATTCCTTTCCAACGAGGAAGTGGAGCCAATTACATGACAGCACTTGCAGACCCAATCATGATGCAACATCAGATGGTCAATGTTTCAGCTTCCATTGCAGAAGGCACCCAATGTCTTAGTTCTGCAGTGGAAGCTCAAACTGCAGCCACGAAATCGCAGCTTGTTGCCATCCAAATCCAGCTTGGTATCATGCAGGCTCACACTGCTGCCATCATGGCTGTGGATAACAGTACTCAAAGGGGCTTTCAGGTTCTCACAGCAGTCTAGTAATCTGGATAACTTGGGCCTCCCAATCCACCTCAGGGGACTAGCAGTAGTGCAGTAGAGCACAAACCCACTGCCCTCTCTCAGGATGACAGCTGCTGTCCGCGTTGAGATGGGTCAGTCCAAAGCAGGGCCGTCAAGGCCCAGACTTGCTTGAGAGCATCCTGAAAAGGCCATCTTGAGTCATCCCCATTGAGCGTCAGCAGCTTTCCACCAGCCCTGCTGCAGCCAATGGGGTAGCACTTCACAGGAGCACCAGGCCAGGCAATGGCACAAGCAGCACAGGCACTGAGGGAATGCGTAAGGGTGATTAATTGACTATTGTGTGGTGTATTGGTTGCTTTGTTGGATAAAGTTTGCACAGACTGGTTGCTTTGTGCTGGTGTATATTTCAGGATTGTGGCCGAGAGGAGGCTGTGATGGCCCATAACAAAGGGATGGTAAGGTGTGGAACTGTTGAACAGTGGGCATCAGGAGCATTATTCACAGGAACCAATGTTGTATAATGCACTCATGGACAACTTGTCTGGAATGTGAATGCGCTGGCAGCCTCTTCGCCCTGATGTGCTCACCGAATCTGTGGTGGCAAGCGCTGTGCCCTAATGATGGCCCGGTTGTGCAGGATGAAACAGACCATCAGCGAGTCGAGGAGGGTTCCTCCAGAGTGGTTAAAGCAGTGAACTATTGCTTGAGCACCCCTATTGTCCGCTCGATGATGTTCCTTGTGGCAGCATGACTCTCATTATATGAGTGCTTTCCATGTGTGGTTGGGTTGCAGAGGGAAGCCATCAGTACAGTGTAGAATGGATAATCCTTGTCATCGAGCAGCCACCCTCTGGTTCATTGTGGTGGCTTGAAGGTGGCTGGAACTGTGGACTGGTGCAGAATGAAAGCATCATGACTGCTGTGGGGATAGCAGGCATTCACCAGCATGATGTGCTGGGTGAGGCTGTGCACAGCTGCACATCAAGTGATGGTAACCTTTGTGGTTTTGTTACATCTCACCATTGAGATCCAGTGTCTGCAAAACCATGTGGGTGCAGTTGTTGGCACCCTACATCATGGGGAAGCTCAATATCTTGGCAAAGTCAAGTGCACACTTCTGCTTCTCTGTTCAGAGAGAAGACAATGAAATCCCCCTCCTGGCATACAGAGTTTCTATCACCTATGGATGCAGCAATGGATGGTGAACAGCTGTATGTTAGCTACTCCACCTGTTCCAGCTTGGAAGGATTTGCTCGTAAAGAAATTCAGGGCCATGGTCACCTTCACAGCCGCTGGCAGCACCATCCTCACCCTACTCTGAGGCTGCAGGTCTGGTTCCAAGAAGTGGCAGAGTTCTGTGACCACTCTGGTGAATCACAGCTGTTGAACACACTGCTTCTGGCTCAGGTGGAGATAAGAGAAGTGCTCCTGGAAAATCCTAGGTGGATAAGGTCTCCTGCTGTGAAGTGCTTCACCCCTCCTCCTCCCTCTGTGAGCAACTTGTCTTCTTTGCTGCCTCTGCTCCATCTTCCTCTGTTGTTGCATCCCAAGGGGGAAGGCAAGTATATAACCCATGTCTGGGAGCAAGTGGTCTAACTAGAGCCCTTGCAGTCACAATCAAGACCTTCTCCACATGCAGCACTGCTCCCTGCCAACTTCATCAACTTTAACTAACTCTACAAAGCACCAAGCACTTCTACAAGCTCAAACAGAACCAGTAGAAATTAATCAGCAACTAACCTGCAAATTGTTGATGATCCCTTTAATAGCACTGGTGGGACAGGTGGGGCGGGGGTTCCTCATCCTGCTGAATGCATGATCAGCTGTGTGTGCTTAAGAGAAGATGTTAACTAGAGTGGCGAGGTCAAAAATGGCATTTTCTGGATACTTCTGGCCCGTGCACATAAAGCCTATGCTAATACCCTCATTAAGATGGCATATGGTATGGGTCACACTGGAAGTGGGCAGAAGCAGGCATTTAAACCAGTGCCTGTAGCGACAAAAGTAGCAGCACTTCAGAGCCAAATTTTGCATCCGTGAAATCTTGTACTTGTTCTTGTGATTTCTGACTGTGAGTCTCTGCTATTTAAGTGTTTTTGCATGTGTCTTAAATTATTTTACTTTCCTTCATATTCATCAGTCCTGTGGGCTGTGCCCATGATTTTTGTTGCTGGTGAACTTGAATTTTCCTATGGGTAACAAATATGCCTTTTTTTTTAAGAATGGGGAAGTTTGTGCATAAATCTGCATTTGGTTAGTAGGAGGGGTGGTATGATGGGGGTGGCAGTATAACCAGTTTGACACTGAGGTAAGTGTTGGTGCAGCTATCTGCACTTATACTTTTTCAATAAACAGATGAATAATAGTCTGTGTGGGTTACAAAGAATCTTACTGTTAAAAGGTTAATTAGGTTTCACTGTTACTACAGCCAAAGAGTCACCATGCAACCCTTTCCTGAAAGAAAATCCCTTAGTTTCTTATTTCACAGGAGTATGTAACTCCTCCGGCATGTGGCATACACTGCCAACATTTCCAACCACTGGATTCTATGGTAGCCTGCTCTGTAAATGTACGTTAAGGATTTATACTGAGAAAGAATTAGAATTAACTTTCACATGCTTTTTTGTGATTTCAGCTGAAGGAAAACTTTAAACTTGTACTTTTACAGAGGAAAGCAATGTCAGAAAACATCGACAGCATGTCAGGAGAAGTGGATTTTCACCTTTTACCAAGTCGATCAGGGCATTTTGCTTTGCTCTGTTCTGTCCTTAGTCTTCAATGACCTGGTGGACATAACTAAAAACAGTGCTGCTCTTGTTGATAAAATCATCCTCTACAGCATAGTTCATTTCCAACTAAATGTATATCAGCGGAAATACAGGGCAGTTAACTTTACATGCAACTCTGTTGAGAAAGTTCAACCGCATTGTCGTGCAACTGCTTTTTTGCAGTTATCGAGGTTCTCCAGTTGTACAAACAGATGATAACTGGGAAAATGAGAATCACTTAAAAATGATCAGCTTTATGCATTAGAAGCTCTACAACAATAACTTGCATTTATATAGCCACTTTAACATTGTAAAGCATTTCAAGGTGCTTCACAGGAACATTATCATACATAATTTGACACTGATCCACATGAAGAGATATTAAGACAGGTGACCAAAAGCTTGGCCAAATAGGCACATTTTAAAGACCATCTTAAAGGGAAAAGAGAGGTAGCAAGATTTACAGAGGGAATTCTAGGCCTTAGAGCCTAGGCAGCTGAAGGAATGGCTGCCATTGGAGGAGTGGTGAAAATCAGGAATGTGCACAATGCCAGAATTGGAGGAGTATAGAAATCTTGGAGGGTTGTATGGCTGGAGGAGATTACAGAGATAGGGGTGAGGCCATGGAGGGATTTGAAAACAAGGATGAGAGATTTAAAATTGAGATGTTGTCAAACTGGATGCTGATGTAGGTCAGCAAGTACAGGAGTGATGGGTGAACAGGACTTGGTGCAAGTTTGGATAGGGGCAGCAGTGGTTTGGATGAACTCAAGTTTATGGAGGTTCAATTGAGCCATATTAATTCATTAATAAACTTAGTAAATAAAGATAACATCCAGATATAAATGGGGATGAATAGAGAATGAATAACAAGTCTTTTTAACAACAGTTTATTTACCATTTACAAGGACATAAATGGTTTTTTTTTCTTGCTTTTTGGAGAAACTGCACTGTAAACAATGGAAATTGACAAAATACATCATCCTTGAACTCCTTTACAAGTAACCATGACCAAAGGAAACCATTCCCACTATGTCTCCCTTGCAATATTTGTAGCACAGAGACTTTTCATATTTACATATTCATTAATCTACTGTCTCATTAGGATTAAACTCAAAATTTGAAAGAAACTATATATACAGCTGGAATATCCCCAGCTGCCTGCTGCTGGGGGTATATACAGTTAAAATTAAACAGTAACTGGAAATTAACCTTCAAATTTCAACATAATTTGTACAGACTCCAGGAAATATTACAAATTACACTTAAAGGTAAGGAAATACCTCTGAAATATTGCACTTCAACAAATGAAAGGAAAACAAGGTATATTTCCTATTAGAAATGCATCAAGCATCTGATTATAGTAATAAATAGCACAATCCTCCCCAGCACATAACAAAGCTGTCTAATAGATTTCTGTTGCATACGCACTTAATACCACTTTAGAACATGGATTCATAAAAGTGGAAAGTGCCATGATATCAGCAGAATGCCTCTTCAAAATAGTTTCTAACATATTGTCACAGTCTAATTTTTCACAAAATGTGAAGAGGCAGAATTGTGCAAGCTTAGTCATTGGAGATGGACAGAAACTCTAAAGTTCTTCAAAGCACAGCTTTTAATGGTGATTTGGTCCTTTATAATTGGCCTTTATTTTAATTATTATTACCCCACAAAAAGGGGCTCTTGCTGCTGCTGTGGAAAGAAACAATACTCCAGAAAATGAAAGATGGGTATTTGGCACCTGGGAAGTGCAAGATTAACTGTCTCTCTGCCATGGTTCTGTAGGTCTTCATGCTGTTGCTACACAAAAAATACATAAAAGGGTGTCCTAAAACATCATACCAGCAAGCCAGGAGTTGGAGACTCTAAGCAAGATTCTGCAATAAAACAGTACCTGACTGTTTTTTTTTAAATTGTCCAAGTCCACTAATCTCACAAGCACCTAACTTCTGATGCAATCAGATTTCGGATTCAGTCCATTGAAGTGGGTTTCAAAGTCTGAGATAAACAGCAATGATGATCCTCTTTCTCCAACGATGTAAACACAGCACTTAATTTGTCCCAAGTCCCTGTTGGGAACATCGATATATGCATCTAAGACGATGCACTCTGTTTCTTTTGATTTATCAAATCCAAGTACAAGTCTGATCTCAGGAATCGTGGATAAGAGTCCTTTTCCATCAAACCATATATCCTTTTCTGAGCAAGATCAAAGCAGGACCGTGATACTTTCTGAAGATTTTCCTTGGTGTGTTCTCTTGTATAGGAGTCTAAATTAACCTGAAAAACCCCAGAAAATAGTACATTTTATATTCAACTTTGAAAACATTTCAGTAAAACATGCAGAATTGTAATTATTTGAAGCCTCGTTAATCAAAATTTCCCAAGAGCCTTGCTTACCTCTTTACAGGATTGAATGGCAATATATTCCCCAAATATTTTCTTGGCCTTTGAAGTCATTTTAGATTGTGATTTGGCTTTTTTGTAATCCTCACATGCCAGCCAAAACTCAAGATTCTCTTCACTGAATTCAGTGCGTAAAAAAGCTCGAAAAGCTGCTAAACCATCTGCAAAACATGGAGATAATATGAAGTGGAGACTATGCATTAGTCTAAACACAAGAATAAGTTATGCATGATCACACATATATGTGACAAAGATGATAAAGGTGCATGCATCAATACATACTGTTGGATTGGTTTCAAGCAAAGCTATTCTATATGGTTCACTACACCTAGAGCAAAGGCAACCTTCCTCAGAACATTGGATGAGATAAACATTGTAAGAGAGGAGTATTATAGGGTTTAACATCTTTGAAATTGGATAAATCACCAGGATGAAATATATCCCAGGCCGTTAAAGGAAGCAAGGGAGGAAATTGCGGAGGCTACAGTCATATTTCAATCGTCCCTGGCTGCAGGATGCTAAAGCTGTAATGTTGTTTAAAAAGGGAGAAAGGGATAATCTGAGTAATTATAGGCCAATTAGCTTAACTTCATTGTCAGCAAGTTATTGGCATCAATTCTGAGGGACAGCATAAACCTTCATTTAGAAAGACTAGATTAACTAATATTGTCAACATGGATTGGTTAAGGAAAAGCCATGTCTGACTAACTTGATTGAATTTTTTGGGGAGGTGACAAGTAGGGTTGGTGAGGGCAGTGCAGTGGATGTGGTCGACATGGATTTTAGCAAGGTTTTTGACAAGGTCCTACATGGCAGGCTGGTCAAAAAAAAAACCTCTTGGGATCCAAGGGAGAGTGGCAAATTGAATCCAACATTTGCTCAGTGGCAGGAAACAAAGCGTAATAGTTGACAGATGATTTTGCAACCAGAAGGCTGTTACCAGTGGGATTCCATAGGTTTCAGTACTCAGTCCCTTGCTTTTTATAGTTTGTATTAATGACAGAGACTCAAATGGAGGGGGCATGATAAAGAAGCCTGCAGATGATACAAAAATTGGCCGTGTGGTTGACATTGAGGAGGAAAGCTTTAGACTGCAGGAAGATATAAATGGTCTGGTCAGTTGGGCAGAAAAGTGGAAAATTGAATTTGAGCTGGAGAAGTAAGGGGAATGCATTTTCAGAGGTGCAACAAGGCAAGGGATTACACGATAGATGGGAGGATATGGAGTAGTGTGGAGGAACAGAGGGACCTTGGAGTACATGTCCATAGATCACTAATTAGCCGAGGCATAGAATATGAGGAGGGAGGTTATGCTAAGTATACAACACTAAGTAGACCACAGCTCGAGTACTGCTTACAGTTCTGGTCACATTACAGGAAAGATATGTACGAACATATGAATTAGGAGCAGGAGTAGGCCACTCGGCCCTTCGAGCCTGCTCCACCATTCAATAAGTTCATGGCTGAACTGATTACTCCACACCCACCTACCCCCGATAACCTTCCACCCCCTTGCTTATCAAGAATCTATCTACCTCTGCCTTAAAAATATTCAAAGACTCTGCTTCCACTACCTTTTGAGGAAGAGAATTCCAAAGACTCGCAACTCTCAGAAAACAATTCTTCTCATTTCTGTCTTAAATGGATGACCCCCTATTTTCAAACAGTGACCCCTAGTTCTAGATTCACCCACAAGGGGAAAACATCCTTTCCACATCCACCCTGTCAAGACCCCTCAGGATCTTGCATGTTTTGATCAAGTTGCCTCTTACTATTCTAAATTCCAGCAATACAAGCCTAGCCTGTCCAATCTTTCCTCATTCCAGGTATTAGTCTAGTAAACCTTCTCTGTACTGCCTCCAAAGCATTTATATCCTTTCTTAAATAAGGAGACCAGTACTGTACACAGTACTCCAGATGTGGTCTCACCAATGCCTTGTATAGCTGAAGCATAACCTCCTTACGTTGTATTCAATTCCCCTCGCGATAAACAACAACATTCTATTAGTTTTCCTAATTACGTGCTGAACCTACTGCATACTAACCTTTTGCGATTCATGCATGAGGACACCCAGATCCCTCTGCATCTCAGAGCTCTGAAATCTCTCACCATTTACATAATAGGCTTCTTTTTTATTCTTCCTGCCAAAGTGGGCAATTTCATACTTTCCCACATTATACTCCATTTGCCGGGTCTTTGCCCACTCACTTAACCTACCTATATCCCTTTGTAGCCCCCTTATGTCCTCTTCACAAGTTACTTTCCTAACTATCTTTGTGTCATCAGCAAATTTAGAAACCATACCTTCGGTCCCTTCATCTAAGTCATTTATATATAAATGGTAAAAAAAGTTAGGCCATAGCACAGATCCCTTTGGCACACCACTCGTTACACCTTGCCAACGAGAAAATGACCCACTTATGCCTACTCTGTTTCCTGTTAGCTAGCCAATCTGCTATCCATGCAATGTTACCCCCTACACCATGAGCTTTTATTTTGTGCAAGAACCTTTGATGTGGCACCTTATCAAATGCTTTCTGGAAATCTAAGTACAATACATCCACCGGTTCCCCTTTATCCACTGCACATGTAACTCCCTCAAAGAATTCCAATAAATTGGTTAAACATTATTTCCCTTTCACAAAACCATGTTGACGCTGCCTGATTACCATGAATTTTTCTAAATGCCCTGCTATACTGTCTCTAATAGTAGCTTCTAACATTTTCCCCCAAGACAGATGTTAAGCTAACTGGCCTGTAGTTTCCTGCTTTCTGTCTCCCTCCCTTTTTGAATAAAGGAGTTACATTCGCTATTTTCCAATCTGACGGAACCTTCCCTGAATCTAGGGAATTTTGGAAAATTAAAACCAACACTTCAACTATCTCACTAGCCACTTCTTTTAAACCCTAGGATGAAGTCCATCAGGACCCAGCGACTTGTCAGCCCTCAGCTCCAGCAATTTGTTCAGTACCACTTCCCTGGTGATTGTAATTTTCTTGCGTTCCTCCCTCCCTTCCACTTTCTGACTTATAGCTAACACTGGGATGTTACTTATATCCTCAATAGTGAAGACCAATGTAAAATATCTGTTCAATTTATCTGCCATCTAATTGCACTGGAGAGGTCGCAGAGGAAATTTACTAGGATGTTGCCAGGACTGAAAAATTCTCGCTATGAGGAAAGATTGGATAGGTTGGGGTTGTTTTCCTTGGAACAGAGGAGGCTGAGGAGTGACTTAATTGATGTGTATGAAATTATGAGGGGCCTAGACAGAGTAAATAGGGACAACCTATTTACCTTAGCAGGGGGTCAAAAAATCAGGGGGAATACATTTAGAGTAATTGGTAGAAGGATTAGGAGAGAGATGAGGAAACTATTTTTCACCCAGAGGGTGATAGGGACCTGGAACTCACTGCCTGAAAGGGTGGTATAGGCAGAAAAGCTCACCACATTTAAAAAAGTACTTGGATGGCTACTTGAAGAGCCATAACCAACAGGGCTATGGACTTAGTATAGTAAGGTGAGATTAGGCTGCGTAGCTCTTTTGTCAACTGGCATGGACACAATGGCCTCCTTCTGTGTTGTAAATTTTCTATGATTTCTTTGATTATCAAGAAACTGAAGTAAGCAAATTAAGTGGCTTTTGAAAGAGATACAAATTGTTGATCTAAAATACCCACAAGTAAATTATAAAAACATAGGACCAGAGAATCTAGGTTCTACAAAAACAGGTAATACTTTCATTTTATTCAAAGACTACCAATAAATCATCAAATTTTATTTTAGAATACTAAACACTAAAAAGTTAACAAACTATGAACGACTTTGCATCTAATTAAATATTTTTGAAATTATAATTTGTAATCAATGCAATGTCAATTCAACATCTTCCGTGCAAGATAGAATTGTTAAAATATAAGGAAGTGCTTACATTTGTGGATAAGAAGCTTGTCCAAAGACTCTCCCCATTTTAGAGCTTCTTCTGACGAGGGTCTGCAAGCAAAGGTATAGCAGTTTGTTAGCAGACACATTTCCACAGCCTTTTAAATTATGTTGTGTTTGACAATTCAACTGGCAGCAAATCTGCATCATCTGGTTAGTTAGTCCTGAATAGTTGTCTTCCCACCTCTAGCTAATTCATCAACACCAACCCTGAAGTCATTATGACACATTAAGGAAACGTGCATTTCAGGTTGGTCAGTAATCACCTCAGCTTTAAAGCAACTCAGTTACCAAAGTTGCTTGAGATTTTGTTCCACTAATTCATCTCCAAAGTGATTTACTGCAACAAAAACCTTAGTTCACACAAATATGTGTGCTTATTTTTCATTTCATCTTTCAAATCTGTGGCTCTGTTGTAGGATTTTCTGCATCACAGGGCATGACTACAACACTGTCTCTTTGGCATATATTAGACATCTAATAGATAAATAAATCTCTTTTGGAGGTTTGCAGGCAAATGCAGATTTTCCTAGGCATGTTTCCAGCACTCCTAACAAGATGCTGTCATGTGCAGAACCACATTTTCCTAGGTGGATCACAGAGCTGTCTTTGTATACTTTATGTATAGCAGTCTGCACATATTCAGCTATCAGACAGCACAGCCAATATACTTCAACAAAATTACTTCAAGACAGATTCAGTACTCACAAAGACCAACATTAGATGTTTAAACTCAAGAATGTGAACTATACGTCTTTTAATCAATTAACTTAACAGGTTCTCTTAATTCCTAAAATTAGACTGAATAACAAATATAATCATTATTCGTCACTTTTATCTTTGAAACAGTGCTTCAGCTTTGCAATGCACAGCTATTGCATTTCACCATTATTGACTAACAGCTGATAGGAAATGTTCTTCCCTCCTGACTTTGTTATTTGGCCTTTGAAATGACACATAAAACATAAGTGCAAAATGATTAAATCTTACCAACTAAAATGGTTTGACAAAAACAAAGTTGTACCTTTAAATATAGAAACAAAAATTTGAGACCTACTTCACAGTTTTGATGACTTTATCGGGTTTTGCAGCATTGCTGCCTGGACCGGATTCATTCCGCCGTCGTAGAAATCCCAAGCGGTTTTTCATATCTTTGGCCCTATGAAAAAAGAAAAACAAAAACACTGGTAAATATTGAGCAGCTGATGAAGAATTGCTTATTTGAGAATGATATATTCTTGACTGAACAAATAGAAAAAATATTTATTGGATTGAATACGCAGAGAAACAGGCATGACTTGCCGCTGAAGCAAAACATTCCCATTTACTAATAGTAAAAAAGTTTAAATATTTAATTCTCCACACTTTAAATCTTATCCTATAACCTGCTGGAACTTCTACGCTATAACAATACCGAAATGAAATTACAAAATGTGCTTATTTCATCCCTCTTTTAAAATTAAGTAAGTTCATGCTCAACTTACTCTTTCATGGTGTGTCGTCGATGCAAGCCCCCACCAGGACTTGTACGCTGAAGCAAACTCAAAAGCATTTCTGAATGAAACTCATGTGATTGTGGCTTTGAAAAATCTCGGAAAAATGGCATCTTTCAGAATCGACTTGTTCGGACTAGTTTTGAAGATACTTCCCTTCCCTTTATTGAATATGCATTTGATTCACGATGGCTTCACAAAACTGTAGCAATTAAATACTATTCAGTCTCCTGAATGTTACAATAAATTCTATTTAGTCCCTATAGTTTCAGGGTCTTCAGACAACCTTATGACCCATGAAAATCTCCTAACTTTAACAATCCCCTGGCCTGCAGAGGAGCGAACATCTGGACTGTGCGGTGAGCAGCATGAATTCCTGTTCTATGCTGAAGTTGCCGTCTGGCCCATGGTATTTGCATTCAGGAAGTGGGAGTGACTACCTTGTATGCCCACGTTTTTGAAAGGAGTGTAGGCTTGACTCAGAGTTGTGTCAGCTCGTAGCCAGTGTCTGCCTGCCTACTTCTGGTGAATAAGGAACATTAACAACGGAAATGCTACTACAGGAAATAAATTGTGGCTATTTATGTCTACTCCTTTAACTGGTTGCTGTAGCAACACAAATAGTTTTTTTTGGCGGGAGGTAAAGAGTTTGTGATTGCAAGACTGCCGTGATTGATTCGCGTTTTCACTTAAACAATGTCAAACTTACAATGACGAAAAATTCTGTTCACAATTTAGAAAATCTCAAACTACTTTAACAGAGGTACAGAAACGAGAGCTCCTTGCTTCTTCCCTGACAGAATAAATAAGTGAAAAAGATTGTTGCAGAAAATGTTTTAAAGAATGTCAAAATTAAACAGAAGTGCAACACCTTCAGAAAACTTATTTAAACTTGGATTAAAAAATGTGCTGAAATGATGAATGAACCAAACAACTTATAAGCAAACATTCTTCTAATGATGTGGAAAAAATGTTTGATAAGCATGGGGCATAATTATTTTTCACAATTAATTTTTATTGGAAACCATTACTGTGCTACATGACCTTTTACTATGTTGACGATGGAAAGGTTCAATATGCCTTGAGTGGGTCATCACCACCTATCACCTGATTGATCACTGTCCACACTACATTCTGCTGCTCATATTATGCTGTGGCTAATGTTGAGTGTGGCGCACAAAGGGAAGTAATTTACAGTGCAATGGAAAACTGTTCTAAAAGCTAACAAGATACTCAGCAGTTTTCTTGACTTGTTTTCTCCACTCCTTAATATTTAAATTCATTTGAAAGGATTTTAAGTATTTATTTAACAGCATTTTATTTGTACTTAGTCTTCTATCATGCTCATAGCATCTGAGCAAGCAGTTATTTTAACCTTAATACCTGAAATACATTCATAGTATAGGAACGCATCTACCATATGTATTGAGTCCTCATCCCAAGTCATCTAGCTTTTAATTGTGTTTGTAGTCCAGAGGGATTTTTATAAATTACAAATGTTTAATTTTCATATCAGTTGTATGATCCTCATAAAAAATCAAATCAACTCATCTTCCATCACAAAAAAAGCTAATTGCTAAGACTGTACAGATCTATCAAAAATGCTCTGTAAAAACAGACAATTTGCCTTAGGATCCTAGAAAAGGGTTACTGGCATCATGAGAATGCATTTTAGAATTCAAACGCAACACATATAAATAGATACTGCATAAGTGCAGATAACTGCAAATCCAGCAGATAAGAAACAATAGCAATAAATAACAAAAATGTAATGAGCAATCCCTGATAAGACAGACTTGATGGGATAAAAGCATGAACTAATGAAGATGACTGGCACAGTGCATTCTATCACATGCTTTTCAAAGTTCGAATGAGACATGATCCTTCAACAACTACTCAGCTATAATTTAATATATTTCTAAATAAAATGAACTCCTTGCAATTCAAATTAAGCAGTAAAGGAAAGCAGATGCAAATGAAAATCTATTCCATGACCATTGCAATGAAGCCCAAACTATGAAAACTATACTTTTACTGTAGAACTAAAATGTATATCTAGCTGTAAGGATTAACTGGCCATAAAATTCCTAAGTAATGTTATAAACAAAAGCTTTCCAACATACATTTAATCTCAGCATTTCTATGAGAATAGTAAATATTTAAAGACTACACTATTACAGATTATATCCCTTCTCTGGCTTTTTTAAAATATTGGAAATCATAAAAGACAAGCAATACTAGATTTACCACAGAAAATAAAATGACTCTCCTACCTTTCCAGGTATTTTTCTGAAAAGTCAACCATTGTGTGTAGCATTTGGATAACTCTATCTGTAAGTGGTGCACGTCTGCAGTGTTTTGAGCTGGATCGTTATATTGATGCTCTCCCAGGAAGGCAGATTAAGTAGTAAGTGTGGGTTGGATAAAGGCCAACTCATGAACCAATCAGACTACAGTATCCAATAAAAGGCTCCACGGGGGAAATTGTTACTATTTCCACCAATAGCACAAGACAATCATTCCCATTGTACATTAGCTGCATTTGTTGGAACATTTTCTTACTCTTTAATTGCTTTCCTTCTAATCAATGCAGAGCATGTGCAAAGTCAAACAATAGATATTTTCTGAGCTCAGTACAAATGCTTGTTCATAGCTGGTTGCTGTGCTCTTGGTTCCACCTTCTGGTACATGTTGGCATTTCATGACATGTTGAAAACTAAGATAGGAAGGTTTCTGGACTGTTTCTCAAACTCTTAATAACCCTTGTTGAATAAGTATTTCAACCTCTACTACTCAGGGCAGTAAGGTAATAATTTAATTTTGTTTTTTTCAAGAACCTTTTTTCAGTTCGAGACAAATTAATCTATACTTTTCTGTTTAACAGTATTTTATAACAAAAATGAAAGACAAAATTTGAAAATTGAGATATTGGAATATGGCATATTATTAGTTTTAAACCTGCGTATTAAATGCATTATATTTCGCAGGTTTACATTTTTTAACCGGTCCATATTTGAAAAGAGTAGGATCTGAATCCTAAATTATGCAAAGTCAAATTTGTGTATGTTTCCATTACTACTGCCATACATATTAACATGAAAATATTTTTAAAGATGTATAATTGGAATTATTTTTTTTAAACACATTTTTCATTTCTGCACTTGATTGTTTCAACTATGGAGTCAATATCTGTCTGGGCCCCTTCCCCTCATTATTACTGAATGGAAACAGCTGTATCCTTTAACTCCTACCCATCTGCATTGTTTTAATGTGGCAGGGCCTCAGGATCATGTTTCATCCTTCCTGCCCCCAATCTGAACCTCCGTCCATCAGTGCTTGTAATGAAACTAAAGATCACTTCCTAAGATGTATTTACTTTGGGCAATAATATAGTATTTAATCACTGTATGTGTTTGCTGTGCTTTAAACAATCAAAATACACAGAGGAACCAAAACCTAAGCATTAGTGAAAAATGAACATTTAATGGGCAATTATCTGGCAATTTCTAAATCTAACTGAAACAGTAAGGAAAAAATATGTTCCTTCAACTTTGCGGTTTATATTGTGTAATTTTTTAGAGCAGGAAAACCGCAGAAAAAAGTTAACTATGTTAATTAATTAAAATCAGTGATTATTATTCCCCATCTTAAACAGGGGATTAATGTAAAACTGAAATGAGAACATAAGTAAAAAATTTTCAAAAATGACAAAAATGGAATATCTGAAGAATTTATTACAGCAAACATAAAATACTGTCACAAATGAAAGGATCAAACTTACAAATTCTTTGTCTTTTTCTTCTTGGAGCCGTCATCAGTTTCATCAAAGCCACAGTCTGAATCTCCTCCAGAGAGCTGGTGAGGAAACAGTAAAAAGACGGTCTGCATCATTACGAGATTTCCTTATTCTCTTCAAAGTTTATTCTAGGTTTATTGTTGGTTATTTTAAGTTTCTTTTCCTCACATAATCTTAAATAATATCGTAGTTAGACTCAAGCCTGCACTGTGATGCATCAAGCATGGTCTTTAGATATGATTTTGTATTTGTCCACAGGTTTAAAAATATTATTTGAATGACCAGGATTGCTGGTTTTTAAGTGCTCAGAGATCCTTTGTGAAAACTCAGTATTTGGCTTCATTAATCAAGCTGTATTCTTTTTCCACCTCTAAAATCACTAACTACTCTCATTCCTACTTATCCTGAATGCTGTAACGAAACAGCAATGTATTGGATTACGTATGATTGGCTGTGAGGCAGTGGGCAGCTCCAATTTCATCCAATAGTGCAAGTTCATGAATTTGCAACTTTAATTTCTATTAGTTCATTCTGCAATGCAGACAAAATGAATAGAAAATAATCAAAGTCATAATTGTTGTCAGAATAAGTTACACAAATGTATTTAAAGATTTAATAGCCCTTTTGAAAGAAATCAATTTCAGCTTCACAGCAATAAAGGAAAATAACTTTCCCTTAGAAATTCCATCAATTACCATCATTTCCTCTTTGTAGAAGGCAGAATAAATAGGAAATATATGTTCACTAAAAATGAGCTCAGAACTAGAACTCTGAATAGACATCTCCTGTAGGTTATCCCATTTCTAAGCTAATTTACAGTTACAGCCAACAGTAAAATGTTAGTCATCTTGGGACATCCTTATTTAATTATGCAGGCGCATGGATGAATTAGAAACAGAATGAACATGGGTCTAGTCCGTTGCTGGCCAGTTGAACTCTGAAACTGGAAGACTCTGGATTTATTTTTGGTGGTGTTGGGTTTGGGGGTGGAGGGGTCCTGTCCTCTCCTGATGGCACAGATTCATATTGCTCCACTTTCCATTAACCCTCTGCTACCTTACCAATATAGTTATTCTTTATTTGTGAACTTAGAAACTAAGGGCTAAAAATTCAATTAGGCACATTAGTGGGTGCGAGGATCAATATGTGAGATTACGTCACACCCAGTCAAGGTGATGCTACTCATCACAATGGTTGTGGCATGCAGTGCTGACTGGCTGCGCGCTCAGTAGAGGGCACAGGTGCATGCGTAGATAGCATTACTTACACCTAGCCTGCACTTCTTATAGGCAGGCTTCCCCTCTTAAAGGGGTGGTGCATTCAGGCTGCAGCAGCTGGTGGAACTGTTAGTTGGTTTTGAGGGAAACCAATGCAGTAACAGGCTAGGGAGAGGACTTCCAGGTTCTCTGATGTGGCACTGGTGGCCAACAGGAGGACAGAGTTTATGGGCAAGAAATGGACATCGGGACTGATACTGGATCCCAGTCCCACCCTTTGGGGGGGGAAGCAGTCACAGCCCCTGATTTTCACAGGGGTGGACTGCTAATTGACTAGAGGGCAGGTTGGGTGGCCAATTAGTGGCTGCGGGTGCGGGAACAGAGGCGGGACTGAAAGAAAACAAGATTTAAGCACACCATGGCAGCCATTACTTTGCCTGCCGTTTCACTGCATTATCTGGTCGAAAGATATCTCAGGAGAGGCAGAGGCCTGAAACCTGGGGCAGGGCAGCCTCTCGATTCACGGGTGCGGGCCTGGAGATCCGCCTCAAGGCCGTGAGGGAGAGGAGGTAGATGCTCTTCCTGGAGGTTGGCAGGAGAAGGCCATCCTCCCAAACCAAGCTGGCTAGGATGGAAGTCCCCAACACTGGTGAGCACGAGGGTGCTGCGCAGATACTGGTTCCAGTGTAGGAAGAGGTTCAAATGACCTTATTCGCTTAGGACAGGCTTCTGGGTATTCACCCTCCAGCAGGCAATCCAGCTAAGGAACCTCAGGGCACATGCTACTCCTGAAAATGGGAGGAGTGTCTGCCCGGGGCACTTACTGACTCCCCAGAATGTCTGAGCTATAGTACTGCTGAGGACCTGCCAACACTGAAACATGCAGCTTCTAATGAATAGAAGCAATTGGTATTGGCCAAAGAGGTCAGCAGTGCCTTATCTCTCTCTATAGTCCTTGCAAGAGAAACGGGCATATAATGCTTGGGAGAGGGCCCAGACAGGAAGAGGGGTTTCATAGCTGCATGTCATCACCACAACGGAGGAGGAAGCCATGAACATCACCAGGGTCACTGGCCATTAGGAAATCAGGTGAGGAGAGATGGACATCAGTGGTGGAGATGGTGATTAGAGATTGCAATGCATACATTAAGGGGGTGCATTGCACTCCACCCCATCTGACAGCATGCCGAAGACTCAGCTGCATTGGGAAGCCTCAGCGCAGAGGCTTCTGCTCTCCAAGGTTACTTCTCATGGTCTCTTCTTGTGTGCCCCACAGTTGCAGACGTCGAGGCAAAGACACCCTCACCATCATTGGCCCTCTGACTGAGGGAACATCTGTGCAGCAGTAACCAGTAATGGAGGCTGCCCCTACAATAACGCTGGTGCAGGATCCTCTGGAAGTGCCCCCACTGGCGCCTCCACAATGAGGACAACAGCCACATGTATCTCAGCCGCAAGCCAAGTCAAGTGAGTAGGCTGCCTCCACCTTCTCCAAGACCATAAGGGGAGCATTGCATAGAAATGGCTGAGAGCGTAGGCCACTGCATCGGGCAGAGCGCTGAGTGGGTCACTGGGTGTATATTACTTGTAAATGTGCACTTTGTCTTTTGGAGCACTGTGGACCTGAAGCCAGACGTGTAAGCCTCCTTTTATTCACAGCGTTGCAGAAGAGGGATGAGGTGAAATGGAGCAAGGGTCAGTGTATGGTGGCAGTGAACCCTCTGGGCAGATATTCTTTCTTACTGGTGGTAAGGGTTGAGCTGTTCCAGGCTGCATCTTCAAGGGAAGTGTTCTCATAGGCAGCTCAAAGTGAGTTGCATACCATGCTGTTCCTCTGGGGTCAGAGGGGCTCAGCTGAAACGAGCCTGAATCATATGATCCCTGAAGTTAGTCACATCCTGGTAAGACCCTCGAGCACCATGTTGGCACTTCTGTGTTCTGCATCTTTTTCCTTCTCTTCAACATCCTGCTCCTCCTCATCCTCTGATGAGCTGTGTGCACCCAGGGCTTCAGTGTCATCAAGATCCACACTTCTCTGAAGTGCCAGGTTATACAACGAGCAGCAGACCACCACCATGCAGGAGACCCTTGCAGGAGTGTACTGCAGAGCGCCACCAGAACCACATCTTCAGAAGCCAGATGGCCTGCTTAATGGTTTTCCGAGTGAGCTGCAGTTACAGTGCAACTGTGCCTCCATCTCAGGGTCACGTAAAGGGGTGAGCAGCCATCTCTTCAAGGGATATCCCTTGTCCCCTAGGATTCTTCAACACGGTTTAGGGGACGCAATGAAGAATTGCAGCACTCTGGACTGCTGGATGAAGAAGTAGTTATGGCAGGTAGGAAAGCAAGTGCACACATCCAGGAAGATCTTGTTGTGCTTCGCAGACCAGTTCAAGGTTGAGGGAGTAGAAGCCTTTCCTGTTGATAAATCGCATTGGACAGTCAGTTGATGCCTTGATGGCCACATGAGTGCAATTGATGATGTCCTGCACCTGGGGAATCCAGCAATGGATGTAAAACCCACTGCCTTCTGTGCCTGCGAGGCACCATCCGTGTATGTACTGCCCAGCTCTCACAAAGAGAGCATCAGTAATCAGTGAGATGCAGTTGTGTGCAGCTGCTTGCAAAACGCCACCAAGGTCTGCAGCTGATCCTTGGAAGGAGCCAGAAATGAAGAAGTTCAAGGCCACAGTAACTTTGACAGCTACTGCCACGGCATGGCGAGCAGTTATGTGAGGAGACCTTCTGTGACGAGGGCACGGATCTCTGTGACCATCTGCCTGGATAGGCACAGTCTCCCACGGCACTGGTTCTCAGCTCAAGGTTTCACCGTCTTCGGCGGTAGATCCTATGCTGAGGGTATGGCCTCCATTACCTCCCTGCCCTTCGTTCCTCTCCTCTGCCCTCCTGATGCCTAGGGCTCTGCCTTTCCTGCAGAGGATTTGCTCCTCGTCGCCACTGGAACTGAAATCTGAGAGTTGTGCTCCGATTGCCAGCTGCTGGGTTCCTTGTGCCCATGTGGCCTCCCAATTGTGGTTGGAAGCCTTGCCCCCTTTTCTTATGCCCCACACAGCCAGGATGGTGCCAAACCCCTGTGCTGTCCATGTGCTTATTGACCACTCTCCCCACAACCTCTGCTGGCCCGATAAAGTCATAAAGAGTCATAGTCATTTATGGCACAGAAGGCGGCCATTCGGCCCATCGAGTCCATGCCGACTTGTCATGGAGCACTCCTCCGTTCAACGCAAATTTATTTCCTTGCATCATTCTCTCTTTCAGTGGGGTCCACCTAATTTGTTGGAGTGACTGTCTCCCCACTGTGTTGCCACCTCCATGCAACTGATCTGCTCCAAACTCCACATGCAGCCCATACACCCCCACCAAAATCAGAAAGAGCTCATTGAGGGCCATGTTAAGTACCTTAATTGGCATTAATACCCGATCAGGCGGGTTCTTGGGGCTGTTCTCCCCTCTGTCCTGGTGAAAGTTGCCGACGCCAGGAAACCACCGGCCAGTGCTGGTATTTTCATCCCCCTCCCTCCTCTGTTCCCACCCCTGGCAGAACCTCAAAATCCAGCCCCATGTTTCTGCAGGGGATCAAGGGGGTTGGGGGGGGAGGGGGGGGGGTGGGCGAAGAGGCCCCAAGGCATAACCTGCAAAGGGAATGGGAGCTGGTGCTCAGGGAGGTGAATTCCAGGATTCTGGCCCAAAGGACTTGGCTGCAGTGGTGCAAGAGGTTTAATGACCTCATACATGTGGCCAAGGTCCGTGAATGCATCTTCCAATGACATCTCTTACCAACTGCACCACCAACTTCTCTCATGTTGCTCACTGCACCACTGCCCATCACTCACCCATCATTTATCTCTAACAGTCAGTGAGCGACTTGTGTCTCACACTCAGATGCTTCACTTCACCCTCACACACTTATCACTGCTGCAAGCCTCACACCCACATCTCAGTTCCCACATATTTCCAGCTATTCAGCAATGACAGACACAACAAAGAAACATACTGTAACATACTCACTGACACACTTCCTTCTCTTTTACAGGACAAGGTTGCGCATAACTGCAGGCAGCAGTAGAGAACCAGTGGGGGGACAGGCATGACAGCATCTCCTGACCCTTTGGAAGAGACGGTGTTCTGGAAGTGACTGAAGCCATTGCATCCAGCATCGCCGAGAACATTCAGGAAGACAATATGTTCCTGCCTTACACACCTTTGCAAATTCCACTTCACCCTCATCCTGCTATCTGGCAGCAGAAGTACAAGCCGCAGATGGTATGACCATGGACCTCTTGCTTTCTATCCTACACCCTAACCTTAAACACAGCTTCTGGTTGAGGTGGAGGTAGAAGAACTGCTCCCTGAATACACTAGGTGGCCTTCTTGGGAGCCCTCCACCTCCACCCTCTGTGCACAGATTCCCCTCCCTGCAGCCTCTGCTCTACGTCACTGTGGTGCTGAAGTCCAAGAGGGACTGCAACTCCAGTAGTGATAGCAGGCTTCCTGCTGACTGGCCTTCAAAGTCCTCTGCACTCCTTGTAAAAGTCCAGAAAGACTCTCTTCTGATTCCAACACCTTGTCAGAACTCCAACAACAGTAAACACAGTATTTCCACTCGCTCAGCAACAGCAAAAGACAGTCAAAAGCCCCCCACCTGAAAGTCCCATGCTGATGCTCTTAAACAGCATTAGTGTGGGAGTCCTTCGTGCAGTTGATCACATGTTCCAGTTAAAAGAAGGCATTAACAGGAACTGCGAGGTCAAAAATGGCAGACCAGGTGCCAAATCAGCATTTGACGCTGAGGGATGTCAACTTTGCATACCTCTGGTGCACGCACAGCCCCGCTAGCGTCCTTACAAGCATGGGGCGCCACCGGGCTGTTCTGGAAGAAGCCGGAAGCAGTTCAGTCACCATTTTGCCTCTTTGAGCAGTGGCACTACAGAGCCGAACTTTCCGGCCTAAATTTCAGCAGGCCATTCGACTGTGGGAGAATCAAAGTTGCGTCAGTAGGGATTACCAAATGGTGATCACTCTCATGGCTCAGTGGGTAAATACGAGTTGAAAGAGTGTTGCTTTAGTGCCATGTTGCCATTTTCAAAGCATGGTGAAAAAACAGTGAAACATAAAAGTCCTGAAATTATATTGTGCAAATATTAAGATAGTCATTTTAATGGGACCTGTTACCCTATTTATTTTCAACAGGTTAACATCTCTGCTAAAATAATGAACTAAGGAACTTGATGTGTATGAGATAAGCGCTCATATACTAATTTTCAGTGTAATTTCAGGGCTAAAAACTTTTGTAACTTGACAAAGAATGAAAGCATATCAAAATACACAAAATGTGAAACACAAACAAACAACGTTCTTCTGACTAAACCAGATGAGCTAGATTCCGCCGAGGTAAGTGGATGGGAGGGATATTTTCTGCTGGCAGCATAAGTGAGACATTTGCTTCTTCTTAAATCTCTAATTTTCCTTTCCTGGAAATTTAAATAGGTTAATTTCCATTAACTTTAAAAATATATATTTAAACTAATTGATTGATTTCTGGAGAAGTTCATGATTCAAGTCCTCCTCCAATAAAACAAATAATATTCAGTGCAGAGTTTGTAATCAGTCTCATTTTTACCAGTCAGATCACCCAACAAAACAGAAATTGGTGTTTCATTATTGAATCCAAGCAAAAGAAAAGTTTAGCAACAGAACAAGTTACTACCAACAGTAAAATCCTGGCCAAAGTTACAAAGCCAGCATTTTTTTGCAAACATAACGCCCTAATGTCAAGAAGCAAGAAGGAAAGAGAAATTTGCCTTTATATAGTGCCTTTCATGATTCAGAACGCCTAAAAGCACTTTACAGCCAATTAAGTATTTTTGAAGTGTAGTCTCTTGTAATGTCGGGAAACACAGCAGTCAACTGCACATATTAAAGGTTCCTCAAACAGCAAGGAAATAATTGAGGGATAAATATTGGCCAGGTCACAGAGGAAAACCTTCCCTGGCAAAAGAACGCCATGGGATCTTTTCTATCCAACTGCGATGGCGGACAGGGCCTCAGTATAACATTTCACTCAAAAGACAACACCTCTGATTGTGCAACACTCCCTCAGTACTGCACTGGGAGTAATAGCCTGGATTACATGCTCAGGTCTCTGGAGTGTGATTTGAATCTGCAAGCTTCTGATTCAAGCAAGTGCGCTACCAATTAGCCAAGGTTGACAGTACCCAATTTTTTTTTCCAAATGGTAGGCTTGCCAAATTGCTCTCCAAAAGAAAAACAAAAAACTGTAGATGCTGGAAATCCGAAACAAAAGAACAAATGGCTTTAAATATTCAGCAGAGTAAACCAACATGTATGGAGAGAACAGATGGCATGGAAATCCGATGGTGCCTAGAATTGGGCACACCCCCATAGCTGGTTGCAAGTGACTCAGGCAGCATGTGATATTTGTGATGTCTGTTTATTTTAATGACACAACTGTGCAGCCAATTCTACTTGCACAACTCACTGGCTGCATGCTGTAAGGGGAAGGGGGTGGCCTTTATCAGCAGCATCAGCTGTGGGTAGCACTCTTGCCTCTGAGTCAGAAGGTTGTAGGTTCATGTCTCGCTCCAGGAGTTGAACACAAAAATCTAAGCTAAAAAACAAAGACTTGCATGATCAGTGCTTTTCATGACCACCTTTACATGTCAAAGTGTTTTAAAGCCAATGGTGTGCTTTTGAAACGTAGTCACTGTCGTAACATAGGTAACGCAGAAGCCTTGAACTGAGTGGCCACTTCAGAAAGGCAGTTAAGAATCAACCACATTGCTGTGGGTCTGGAGTCACATGTAGGCCAGACCAGGTAAGGACAGCAGATTTCCTTCCCTAAAGGGCATTAATGAACCAGATGGGTTTTTACAACAATCACCAATGGTTTCATGGCCATCATTAGACTAGCGTTTTAATTCCAGATTTATTAATTGAATTCAAATTCCACCTTCTGCTGTGGTGGTATTTGAACCCATGTCCCCAGAGCAATACGCTGGGTCTCTGGGTTACTAGTCCAGTGACAATACCACTATGCCACCACCTCCCCTAAAGGAAGGAGTGAGGGGTCACCAAGGTCCTCCGATACTTCCCTAGAGGCTCTGGTGCAGGCAGCAGACACAAGGACAGGTATCCTCTTCCTCAAAAGGGGCACAAATCCTTACAGGCATTAACCTCACAAAACTGCAGAGCATATCAATGCCAGGAGCATTGCACCCAGGACACGGCTGCAATGCCACAAGAAATGTAATGATTTAACTAGCATTATTAAAAGAATACTGCCCTATGGGCAGAATCTTATCAGCTGTACGCAAGTGGCTTTGGAGTCAGGATGGGGAAGAATTTCAGAAAATCTCGCATGGGGTTGCTCCCTGATGCATTCCCGCCTCTGAGCGCTCATGCCGGGTGCTCCTGGCGGGTGGCTAGTGAGGCTTCCTCGATTATCACCCCCCCCAACCCCCCGGAGTCGCTGGTGCCAGAGTGCTACAGCTGTGGCTGCATGCCATCCTGTTGAGGGGTTTTCCTTCCACAACGATGGCCTGGCAGCTGTAGCCAGAGTTTATTTTAAGCCTTTTTTGCAACTTCAGAGGGCACCTCCATCTTGTGGTGATGGCCACACGGACCCTTGTGGGCACCCATTGGTCCTCCGCCAGCGGAGTCCACCCATTGTCTTTAATTGGACGGGGCTCTTGGAGGCAGCCTCTTAATTGGCTGTCTCCAGTAAGATCACGCAGGGAGGTGGACCTCAGAAACAATCAGGGTCGAGCCCGGAAATGGTCCCAACTGCTAATGAAAGCTAAGCCATCCATACTCTCTTCTCACAACTATACCACTTACAGCCTCATTAATAACAAAACTGACAGCACTCACAAGACCTCAATCTCCAACAATCACTGCAACTCACTTCACCACATCTTTTTCTTCTCGTACCGCCCTCACTTACTCACATCTCACAAACTGAGCCAGATTCTTTAAACACCTCAGAAGACTCCAACACACCACCATTTCTCTTGCAGGATTTAGTGGCATGGAGTTCACGATAATAGGCTAACACTGGAGGAAGAAGTGGCCACCTGCACACCCTTTCCCCCTCAAAGTGTGCATGCCATCATGGGCAGGGGTAGAGTTGAAGTTGTGGCTGCAGGGGTTCTTCATACCTAATCCTTTTGCTCCTTTCCGACTTCTCTCACACCACCACATACTAAATTACAAATGGCAGATGGTTTCACATCCGCTTCTCTCTGTGCTCCCTTCAAACCACAACCTAACCCTTTTTCCAGACTGTGAGCATGGGAGCTCAGATCACTGCTAGGCAGCACAAACATGTAATCTCAGGTAGCTGCTAAATTGGTTCTGAGGGCTGATGTCCATAGGGGCCTTCAAAGTGTTACAGCAGTCCTGCACTCTGTTCTCAGCAGAGCTGTACTGTGTGCTGAGGTGCTGTCCCAGGAGAGTGACCTTGGCTCCATAGGAGAGGCACCTGCTGTGCTCTCTTAGGTTGATAGCATGCTTGATCCTCAGTCAGTGACCTTCCTAGTGTCATATAACTAGCCGGGCCAGACCGCACTAGACCATGGTGAAATACTGCAGTCTGCAGCCAGCCACTCTGTTTGAGGTTGTCCACAATGGCCATGGAAACTCAATAGCTTTCTGCCTTCCAAGTTATAGACGCGGGAATCACGTTTAGGAACATAAGGAAAGAGAAAGGAACACGCAAGTTGGTCACAAAGGTGTGCAGACTATACATGGCAGCAAGGATCCAAGTTGGTGCAGGTCTCATGAATGTTTGGCACATTTGTGCAAGACAGTGCAAAGAACAAAACCTTGTACATTGAAAGATGGTTGCTATTATGTGATTTATGTTAATTTTGAAAACTGGTATGGTTTATCTGCACATTAAATGTAAGGAACAAAATTCCAGTATTGTTTGCAAATTCTGAAAGTGGGTTACATTTTTTGTTGAAAGCAGAATTGGGAGACCTCCCTCAACTAACATAACCAAAATCAGGTTAGCTGGCAAGTCATTTCATTGCTGTTTGTGGGACCCTACTGTGCATAAATTGGTTGATGTGCTTGTCTACCAACAGTGACTACATGTCAAAAATAAAATTGCTGTGAAGCATTTGGTGACAATTCCCTGATGTGATAAGGTGATATATTAATTAAAATTATTTTACATTGAATAACTGGCATAAGTCATTCATATACTGTTCTTGTGCAGCTCACATGCAGGCATGAAATTATATTTGTACTGGGGAACAAAACAATGTATGCGATAACGTTTTTTTAAAAATTCATTTGTGGGACGTGGGCTTCACTGGGTAGGCCAGCATTTTTTGCCCATCCCTAACTGCCCTTGAACTGAGTGGCCACTTCAGAGAGGCAGTTAAGAATCAACCACATTGTTGTGGGTCTGGAATCACATGTAGGCCAGACCAGGTAAAGATGGCAGATTTCCTTCCCTAAAAAGGGAAGGCTCAGAAGGGAAGGAGGGAGAACGGGAGAGCACTAGTCATCGGGGACTCGATGGTGAGGAGTACCGACAGGCGGTTCTGTGGGAGCAAGCGAGACGCACGGATGGTTTGTTGCCTCCCTGGTGCCAGGGTCAGTGATGTTTGTGATCGCGTCTTCAGGATCCTTAAAGGGGAGGGGGAGCAGCCAGAGGTCGTGGTGCACATTGGTACCAACGACGTAGGAAGGAAGGGTGGCACAGATGTTAGAAGTGAGTTTAGGGAGTTAGGCTGGAAGCTGAAAGCTCGGACGGACAGAGTTGTTATCTCTGGTTTGTTGCCGGCGCCACGTGATAGTGAGGCTAGGAATAGGGAGAGAGCACAGCTGAACACGTGGCTGCAGGAATGGTGTAGGAGGGAGGGCTTCCAGTTCTTGGATAATTGGACTGCATTCTGGGGAAGATGGGACCTGTTCAAACAGGACGGGCTGCATCTGAACCAGAGGGGCACCAATATCCTGGGAGGGAGGTTTGCTAGTACTGTTCGGGAGGGTTTAAACTAGTTTGGGAGGGGGATGGGAACCGGACTTGTAGTCCAGGGACCAGTGGGTCCACTCAGAAAGACAAAGAGTGTAGTGAGGTATTGGGGAAGGTAGCACTGTCGCAGAGGACAGATGGGCACGGAGAAGGGTTAAAGTGCGTATACTTCAACGCAAGAAGCATCAGGAATAAGGTGAGTGAATTGAAGGCGTGGATGGGCACTTGGGACTACGATGTTGTGGCCATCACTGAAACGTGGATAGGTGAGGGGGAGGAATGGTTCTTGGAGGTACCTGGTTATAGATGTTTTCATAAGATTAGGAATGGTGGTAAAAGAGGTGGGGGGGTGGCATTGTTAGTTAGAAATAGTGTAACAACTGCTGAAAGAATTTTCGAGGAGGATCTGCCGACTGAGGCACTGTGGGTTGAGGTCAGGAACAGGAAAGGAGCAGTCACCTTGATGGGAGTTTTCTATCGGCCCCCCAATAGCAGCAGGGAGGTGGAAGAGCAGATTGGGAAACAGATTTTGGAAAGGAGCAGAAGTCACAGGGTAGTAATTATGGGGGATTTCAACTTCCCAAATATTGATTGGCAACTCTTTAGATCGAATAGTTTGGATGGGGTAGTGTTTGTGCAGTATGTCCAGGAAGCTTTTCTGACTCAGTATGTAGACTGCCCGACCAGAGGGGAGGCAATATTGGATTTGGTACTAGGTAATGAACCAGGGCAAGTGATAGAGCTGTTGGTGGGCGAGCACTTTGGAGATAGTGATCACAATTCTGTAGCATTCACTGTGGTAATGGAGAGGGATAGGTATGTGCAACAGGGCAAGGTTTACAATTGGGGGAAGGGTAGATATGATGCTGTCAGGCAGGAACTGAGGAGCATAAGTTGGGAGCATATGCTGGCAGGGAAGGGCACGGTCGAAATGTGGAACTTTTTCAAGGAGCAGATAGTAGGGGCCATTGATAAGCATGTCCCTGTCAGACAGGGAAGGGATGGTCATGTGAGGGAACCGTGGTTGACAAGAGAGGTTGAGAGTCTTGTTAGGAAGAAGAAGGATGCGTATATAAGGTTGAGGAAAAAGGGCACAGGCCTAGCTCTGGAGGGATACAAGATGGCCAGGAAGGATCTGAAGAAAGGGATTAGGAGAGCTAAGAGAGGGCATGAAAAATGCTTGGCGGGTAGGATAAAAGAAAACCCCAAGGCCTTTTACGCGTATGCCAGAAATATGAGGATGACTAGGGGGACCGTAGGTCCGGTCAAGGACAATAGCGGGAGACTGTGTGTTGAGCCGGAAGAGATAAGTGAGGTTTTGAATGAGTACTTCTCTTCGGTATTTACGAATGAGAAGGGGTGTATTACTGAAGAGGACGGTGTGAAACAGACTGGTAAGCTCGAGGAAGTGCTCGTTAGGAGGGAAGATGTGTTGGGGTTTTTGAATAACTTGAAGATAGACAAGTCTCCCGGGCCTGACGGGGTATATCCAAGGATGTTATGGGAAGCAAGGGATGAAATTGCAGAGCCGCTGGCAATGATCTTTTCATCTTCTCTGTTGACGGGGGTGGTACCAGGTGATTGGAGGGTGGCAAATGTTGTGCCCCTGTTCAAGAAAGGGAATAGGAACAACCCTGGGAATTACAGGCCAGTTAGTCTTACTTCGGTGGTAGGCAAGTTGATGGAAAAGGTGCTGAGGGATAGGATTTCTGAGCATCTGGAAAGACACTGCTTGATTCGGGACAGTCAGCACGGTTTTGTGAGGGGTAGGTCTTGCCTCACAAGCCTGATTGAATTCTTTGAGCAGGTGACCAAGCAAGTGGATGAGGGTAAACCAGTGGATGTGGTGTACATGGATTTTAGTAAGGCATTTGATAAGGTCCCCCATGGTAGACTTATGGAGAAAGTCAGGAGGCATGGGATAGTGGGGAATGTGGCCAGTTGGATTAAGAATTGGCTAACTGATAGAAGGCAGAGAGTGGTCTTAGATGGTAAATACTCAGCCTGGAGCCAGTTACCAGTGGCGTGCCACAGGGATCAGTTCTGGGTCCTCTCCTGTTTGTGATTTTTATTAACGACTTGGATGAGGAAGTCGAAGGGTGGGTCAGTAAATTTGCAGATGATACAAAGGTTGGTGGAGTTGTGGATACCGAGGAGGGCTATTGTCGTCTGCAAAGGGACTTGGATAGGTTGCAGTGCTGGGCTGAAAAGTGGCAGATGGAGTTTAACCCTGAAAAGTGTGAGGTCGTCCATTTTGGAAGGACAAACACGAATGCAAAATACTGGGTTAACGGTAGGGTTCTTGGGCATGTGGAGGAGCAGAGAGACCTTGGGGTCTATGTGCATAGATCGTTGAAAGTTGCAACTCAAGTGGATAGGGCTGTGAAGAAGGCATATGGGGTGTTAGCGTTCATTAGCAGAGGGATTGAATTTAAGAGCCGTGAGGTGATGATGCAGCTGTACAGGACCTTGGTAAGGCCTCATTTGGAGTACTGTGTGCAGTTCTGGTCGCCTCATTTTAGGAAGGATGTGGAAGCCTTGGAGAGGGTGCAGAGGAGATTTACCAGGATGTTGCCTGGAATGGAGAATAAGTCTTACGAGGAAAGGCTGAACATTCTAGGCCTCTTCTCATTAGAACGGAGAAGGATGAGGGGTGACATGATAGAGGTTTATAAGATGATCAGGGGAATAGATAGGGTAGACAGTCAGAAACTTTTTCCCCGGGTGGAGCAAAGCGTTACAAGGGGTCATAAATTTAAGGTGAAGGGTGGGAGATATAAGGGGGATGTCAGGGGAAGGTTCTTTACCCAGAGAGTGGTCGGGGCATGGAATGCCTTGCCTGGGGAAGTTGTTGAGTCAGAAACTTTAGGGACTTTCAAACGGCTTTTAGATAGGTATATGGATAAAGGAGAATGATGGGGTATAGATTAAATTGTCCTTGACAGAGGACAAAGGATCGGCACAACATCGTGGGCCGAAGGGCCTGTTCTGTGCTGTATTTTCTATGTAAGAAAATAAAAAAAAAAAGAAAAAAAATAAAAAAAGGGCATTAGTGAACCAGATGGGTTTTTACACCAATCGACAATGATTTCATGGTTACCGTTAGATTAGCTAAATTATGTTAAGATTACGATAGCTAGATGATAAGCAGGCTTAAAGTATATATTCGTCTGTAAAACAGCACAAACATAACTCAGGTTAATCAACTCACAATTTAGTCAGAACGGATTATAATTTATAGTTAAATGTTAACCCCAGACTTGGATTTATTTTTTCACCAACATCATCTTTTTAACAAGTTTCAATTGTCAATTCTTGGTCTGCATTTCACAATTTCATTCTCGACAAATACAATATGAACATAGGGCAGGATTTTCCTGTGGGCTTCTGAACTATACTGTCAGGCTCAAATGGGAATCAGAAGCCTGCACTCTGTGGAAAACAGTCACTCACCTGTGATTTTTCCCGAATTGGCCGAGGCTGGGCTCACCGTCCAATTAAGGACAGAGAGTGGGCTCTCGAAACTGGAGGGGCCTTAGGAGGCCTTTCAGCTTGAAAGCAGCAGCAGGATGCCATGGCGAGTTAGTGAGAGAGGGGACGCCTCAAAATGAAGCGCCTTCTCTCCAACTTTTAAAAAATTTGAAATATAAAAAAAAAGGCCTTTGCTGCCAGGCCACCATGGTGGGAGGGGAAACCCCTACACAGGGTGGCCTGTGACTACTGCTAAACGCAGGCAGGCAGAGAGCGCCTCCTGGCCTTTCTTGAGCGCTCGCCCACCTATCCCATCCCGGAGGCCTCCTCCAGGCAGCTAAACTGTCACCCGCTCTTTGTAGGGGCTTGAAAGCGGACTGGAAAATCCCAGTCGGCTTCTTTCAGTCGGCTTTTAATTACTTCAAATGGCTACCTGCCACTTGTATGCAGACAGCCCTGCCACTCACCACCCACCATCCCTCTTCTGGGAAAATGGCCTAGGATTGGGATGGAACTAGGGGACTGGCACATCAGCCAGCAGCACTATTTTTAGTGCATGCCAAGCTTAGTTCCTGACCCTGGTAGGGGCTAAAAATCTTGCCCATAGTGTTTTAGAGTATATCCAATACTCAACAAGTAATGAGCAAAAAGTGAGTGTAGATTAACATGATGAAATGAGAGTGTAGTTTATTTCAGTATATATATGGTAAATTGAACATTTCATGGCAGATAGAGTCTCAGTAATTTTTTTCTCCTGCAGAGTGAAGGACCACTTGTGACAAAAATGCCTGACCATATGTTTATCTGCCAACTACTGAGCTGTGAACAAGCAGATTGTTTTTCCTACAGGCTGGGAATTTTGAGACCTAGTGCAATTTCTGGAAGCCTGCATTAAAGCATGCAGTCTGTCTCACCCGATTTCCTGGCATTATAAACAGAGGCTTTGTACATGTGCAGTTTAGGAAGTTCTTCAACACAAGACATTTAATTCTCTTTGTCGCATGTCTCTGTTGAATAAAGTACGCTTTTGTTGAAGAAAAAAAACATTTCCTTTCATTGTCATTGAATATTCAATCTCCATTATAAACTAACAAAATTGTATTCAGATTTTACAACAATATTTTGATGACCAAAAGTCAGTTTGCCTTTTTTGGAATATTTATTTGTGACAGTGTATTTCATTAATTTTTGGTACCAGGTTAATTCTTCAACTGCTCAATTTGGTTCTTTATTTCTATCAACATACAGCTATTCTTATAACATTTTTTGAAAATTGCTTTCTTTTGCAATCTGAAACTGATCTTCTGATATTCCTGAAAAGTGTGTTATAGAGTGATACAAAAGTACACACAAATCTACAATTCTACGCATAACAAGTTCTCAATCTCTACTTGTGTCATTGGGGGGGAAAGTACCAATCCAAAACTGGCTGCTACTATAGCTAAAATCAATTGACAGATAAGTCACAAAATCTGTTCTTAAACACCTCATCAAGTGACATTGACAGGGGCAGTTCGTCAGCTTATCCTTTCGATCGATGAATTGTGTAGTGCAAATAAGCCTGACAAAAACCATCAAGCCCGTAGTGCCATCTGGTCCTGATGTAACAAAACTACATTTAACAGCCAGAGTAACGTTTGTCAGAAGTTCTAAACAAACACCTGTGTGGCTGTCAGCCTTTCTAATTCAAGTAAACAAGTGATGGAAGAGTTCCTCATTTGATTCTTACCCACATGAGGCTCATATCCTGTTCATTGTATTTACGTTTTTGATTATTCGCTTCCATTTCTAACTTCAATTATGTGTTGAGCTGTACTATGTTCTTCAACAGAGGGAGAACCTATCCCTAAAGGAAAACGTGCATAGATCATACTAAGTAGAGTATATAAATGGGAACAAAATTCCTGTAATTGAAGGCATGTGTTCGAATGCTTATGTCACTTAGAGGTAAGGTTACACTATTGGAAAGACAGTAAGAAATATTTCTTCAAGGTATAGCTGGCATCTAAGGTCACAATATGTGAGAGAGAGCCAACCCTAGTGTTAGAACTGTAGATTTAGTCAATCAATGTCAGTCTTGCAAGTCTCCTATTGGTTGAATGAAGATTGCAACAGGGAGAGGGGATCTTTCAGTAAAGGAATGGTATATACTGTATCTGAATATACACCCATGTACATGTATAAAGAAGATAAGCTAGGGGAAAATAAGACTAAAGTAAATTAAAGAATTAAATGAAAGTATTCAAGACTTTAAAAACTACCAACTTTGTTTGTTTACAAAAATGCTAAATCATATGTTGCTACTACAAAAAAATAGCAGTTTGGCAGTCTAACTGTTCCTTCGAACTGATCTAATTTTGTTAAAACATTTTTATTTTTTCTTCAATGGCTTCAATATTAAACTCCAGTGAAGAAATTGTATTTAGACTGTTATATTTTTGTTTATAGAACTCCTGATCAAATTCACTTGTCACGACCTCTCTCAATATCGCTCTGCATGAACATAAGAACAAAAGAAATAGGAGCAGGAGTAGGCCATTCAGCCCCTCAAGCCTACCCCGCCATTCAATAAGATCGTGGCTGATCTGTCCCAGGCCTCAACTCCTCTTTCGTGCCTGTTCCGCATATCCCTCGACTCCTCGAGATTTCAAAAATCTATCTACCTCCTCCTTAAATACATTTAGTATTTAATGAACAATATCATATCATTAACAATTAACAATTAATTAGGGCGGCACAGTGGCGCAGTGGTTAGCACTGCAGCCTCACAGCTCCAGGGACCCGGGTTCGATTCCGGGTACTGCCTGTGTGGAGTTTGCAAGTTCTCCCTGTGTCTGCGTGGGTTTTCTCCGGGTGCTCCGGTTTCCTCCCACAAGCCAAAAGACTTGCAGGTTGATAGGTAAATTGGCCATTATAAATTGTCACTAGTATAGGTAGGTGGTAGGGAAATATAGGGACAGGTGGGGATGTTTGGTAGGAATATGGGATTAGTGTAGGATTAGTATAAATGGGTGGTTGATGTTCGGCACAGACTCGGTGGGCCGAAGGGCCTGTTTCAGTGCTGTATCTCTAATCTAATCTAATCTAATCTAACACTATTCAGGGCAATGTCACTGACAGCTTGTTTCCAAATGACCCAAACCAGATTTTTCAAGGTCAAATGCAACACAGGTCAACTCAAATGGAAAAATAAAAAAATCAGCATCTCTATAAAACGGTAAATCAATGTTACATACTTTTTCTAGTCAGCTGTCAGCTTAGTGAGCTTTATGTATACAGGACAATCAGTTACAAGAGCATCACTCTAAGTCCCTAATGAATATTCAAAAGGAATTTTAATAACTTGCATGCAATAGATTTTAAAATTCTGATCAGTCACTATTTACGATTAGGCAATGGTAAAAGGTTGTTGAAGCCATTTTTTTTAAAAAGGACTAAACTTGTCTTTAAGTGGCATGACAATTTCTTAAAAAAAGATATTTGAATGTTAAAGTCATAAGTATTTTGCGAGAACAATGTGTTTTACTTAGTTATTAAGTTATTGCACTTTTCCTGGCCAGAACTCGAGACCGACAAATATTTTGCATCAGGCCTCAAAGAGTGGGTCTGAGGATACAAAAAGCCATATTTTTATTCTATATTTGCATCAAGGCGAGATGTGAACCTATGGGTGATTGTGTGCGCCATGGAGCAAATAGAAATGATTGTGTGGAATTGCACAAAAATGCTTATTGCATTTGTAAGACATTCCTTTGCTATTTTAATGGAGGTGTTAACTCATTTAAAATGGCAACAGCCTGACATAGTCATACTCACGGAATCATACCTTACAGACAATGACCCAGACACTGCCATCACCATCCCCAGGTATGTTCTGTCCCATTGGCAGGACAGACCCAGTAGAAGTGGCGGCACAATGGTATACAGTTGGGAGGGCGTCGCCCTGGGAGTCCTCAACAATTGACTCTGGACCCCATGAAGTCTCATGGCATCAAGTCAAACATGGGCAAGGAAACCTCCTGCTGATTACCACCTACTGCCCTCCCTCAGCTGATGAATCAGTACTCCTCCAAGTCGATCACCACTTCGAAGAAGTACTGAGGGTGGCAAGGGAACAGAATGTACTCTGGGTAGGGGACTTCAATGTCCATCACCAAGAGTGGCTCAGTAGCTGCTGACCGAGCCCTAAAGGACATAGCTGCTAGACTGGGTATGCGGCAGGTGGAGAGGGAACCAACAAGAGGGAAAAACATACTTGACGTCGTCCTCACCCATCTGCCTGCCGCAGATGCATCTGTCCATGACCATTGGTAGGAGTGACCACTGCACAGTCCTTGTGGAGACGGAGTCCCGCCTTCACATTGAGGATACGTTCTATTGTGTTCCACCGTGCTAAATGGGATAGATTTCGAAAAGATCTAGCAATGCAAAACTGGGCATCCATGAGGCGCAGTGGGCCATCAACAGCAGCAGAATTGTACTCAACCACAATCTGTAACCTCATGGCCCGGCATATTCCCCACTCTACCATTACCATTAAGCCAGGAGATCAACTCTGGTTCAATGAAGAGTGCAGGAGGGCATGCCAGGAGCAGCACCAGGCATACCTCAAAATGAGGCATCAACCTTGTGAAGCTACAACACAGGACTACTTGCGTGCCGAACTCCGTAAGCAGCATGCGATAGACAGAGCCAAGCGATCCCATAACCAACGGATCAGATCTAAGCTCTGCAGTCGTGTCACATTAAGCCGTGAATGGTGGTAGACAATTAAACAACTAACTGTAGGAGGTGGCCCCACAAATATTCCCATCTTCAATGATGGGGGAGGCCAGCACATCAGTGCAAAAGGTAAGGCTGAAGCATTTGCAACCATCTTCAGCCAGAAGTGCCGAGTTGATGATCCATTTCGGCCTCCTCCTGAAGTCCCCAGAATCAGAGATTTCAAACTTCAGCCAATTTGATTCACCCTGCGTGATATCAAGAAACGACTGAAGGCACTGGATACTGCAAAGACGATGGCCCTGACAATATTCCGGCAATAGTACTGAAGACCTGTGCTCCAGAACTTGCCGCACCGCTAGCCAAGCTGTTCCAGTATAGCTACAACACTGGCATCTCCCCGGTAATGTGGAAAATTGCCCAGGTCTGCCCTGTACACAAAAAGCAGGACAAGTCCAACCCGGCCAATTACCACCCCATCAGTCTACTCTCAATCATCAGCAAAGTGATGGAAGGTGTCATCAACAGTGCCATCAAGCAACACTTGCTTAGCAATAACCTGCTCAGTGATAGCCTGTTTGGGTTCTGAGGGGCCACTCAGCACCTGACCTCATTACAGCCTTGGTTCAAACATGGACAAAAGATCTGAACTCAAGAGGTCAGGCGAGAGTGACTGCCCTGGACATCAAGGCAGCATTTGACCGAGTATGGCATCAAGGAACCCTAGCAAAACTGGAGTCAATGGGAATCAGGGGAAAACTCTCTGCTGGTTAGAGTCATACCTAGCGCAAAGGAAGATGGTTGTGGTTGTTGGAGGTCAATCATCTGAGCTTCAGGACATCACTGCAGGAGTTCCTCAGGGTAGTGTCCTAGGCCCAACCATCTTCAGCTGCTTTAATGACCTTCCTTCAATCATAAAAGGTCAGAAGTGGGGATGTTCGCTGATGATTGCACAATGTTCAGCACCATTTGCGACTCCTCAGATACTGAAGCAGTCAGTGTAGAAATGCAGCAAGACCTGGACAATATCCAGGCTTGGGCTGATAAGTGGCAAGTAACATTTGTGCCACACAAGTGCCAGGCAATGACCATCTCCAACAAAAGAGAATCTAACCATCTCCTCATGACATTCAATGGCATTACGATTGCTGAATCCCCCACTATCAACATCCTAGGGGCTACCATTGACCAGAAACTGAACTGGAGTAGCCATATAAATACCGTGGCTACAAGAGCAGGTCAGAGGCTAGGAATCCTGTGGCGATTAACTCACCTCCTGACTCCCCAAAGTCTGTCCACCATCTACAAGGCACAAGTCAGGAGTGTGATGGAATACTCTCCACTTGACTGGATGGGTGCAGCTCCAACAACACTCAAGAAATTCGACACCATCCAGGACAAAGCAGCCCGCTTGATTGGCGCCCCATCTACAAACATTCACTCCCTCCACCACCGACACACAGTGGCAGCAATGTGTACCATTTACAAGAGGCACTGCAGCAACGCACCAAGGCTCCTTAGACAGCACCTTCCAAACCCGCGACCTCTACCACCTCGAAGGACAAGAGCAGCAGATGCATGGGAACATCACTACTTGCAAGTTCCCATCAAAGTCACACACCCTCCTGACTTGGAACTATATTGCCGTTCTTTCATTGTCACTGGGTCAAAATCCTGGAACTCACTTCCTAACAGCACTGGGGGTATACCTACCTCACGTGGACTGCAGCAGTTCAAGAAGGCAGCTCACCATCACCTTCTCAAGGGAAATTAGGGATGGGCAATAAATGCTGGCATAGCCAGTGATGCCCACATCCCATGAATGAATAAAAAAAAAATATGGAGTGCGCTGGATCCTGGCCTGCAAAGATAGGCTTCTTAAAAGGGAGCTGAGTAGTTTCAGTTGCTGGTAAATATTTTCAATTACTTTTAGTTGCATTTTGCTCCATGATTTAGTTTTTGCTAGATAATCAGCTGTTTTTTTTGGCAAAGGGTGATTTCCTTCACTGTCAATAATATCTTTCAATATTCTTGATTATGACCGGAATTTAAACTGTATCACAAAATGTGGAAACGGTACATATTCCTTTGGAGTTCATAGGTGCCATGGGCAAATCACACCGGAGGCATTTTATCCATGCCTGTTACTAACCTGGCACTCAGGTTTACAGACCCTTCCACACACACGAACATGCAAGCGGAGATTGATCTTTGTTGTCTCAGCTTATCAAGAGTGACTGCAGGATAACCTGCAGACACACCTGGGACAGGTACAGCTCTTTTGTTGAAGTGAAGGTTACCATAACATGAAACCTTCATGTTAATGAATCCTTCCAAGCCATCAAGGAAATCTGCAATATTGGACAGTTTGTGTGCTTACACATATTCAGCACATGCCAGACCCAATGCTTCTAAGAGGAAATACCTTTAAATTGCTTTCCTTTGGAAGGAAACATCAGCAGGATAGGAGGCAAAGCTCTCACTGGGTTGCAGGGTTCCCTCATGTGCAAGACATCACAGATGGTACCCATACCGAAACAGTTCCTCATATACACCCAAGGGCTACATGAACAGAAAGGGTTCATGCTCAGTTAATGCTGAACACAGGAGCATCATTATGTATGCCAAAAGCTGTTATCCAGGAATCAGTCATTTTTGGACGTTTAAACTCTTAGACCAAAATTTTCCCTCTGGGCTTCTGAACCTTGCCATCAGGCTCAAATGTTGGTCCAAAGTCCGTACTGTGTGGGAAACAGTCACTTGTGATTTTCCCTGGAGCAAATAATGGCCAGAGGGTGGGCTCGTCATCCAATTAAGGATGATGGGGAGTTCTTGAAGCTGGAGGGCTAGTTAGAGGCCTTTAAGCTTGAAAGCAGCAGCAGGATGCAATGAAAGGCAAGAGAGGGAGAGAGCGCTTCAAATTGGAAGTGTCCTCTCTCCAACTTTTTTTCAAGTTTAAATGAAAAAATGGCTTTTACAGCCGGATCACTACTGTAGTTGGGAGGGGGGGCGGGGGGGCAGGAGAGCCCCTCTACGGGGCGGCCTGTGGCTGCTGCTGCACCCAGGGAGGGCCTCGAGGCATGCTTAGAGTGCTACAACCTGGGTCTGCCACTGGGAGGCCACCTCCAGGCAGCCAAACTGGCCCCCGCTGCCTGCAGAAACCCAGAGGCCAACTGGAAATCCCTTCCATTGGCCCTTAACGAGTCTGATCAGCTACCAGTCATGTGCGGGCAGGTAGCATTGCTGCCCCCACCCATCCCGCCTCTGTGAAAATGGCTTGGGGCAGAGTAATGGGCACACAGGCGGACAGTGCTATTTTTAGCACCACCCACCTGCATGCCTGGCCCTGGCATTGCCTAAAAATGAGGAGCTTGAATTTATGCTTACCTGGCCTCACTCAAACACCCTAACAGCAGAGGAGTACATTGAGCTCGAACGTTTGCCATCCAAGCTTTGACCCATCAGCTTTGATCCAATAAAAAATTATCGGCAAGGGCACAATGATTGTTTACAATGTTTGAAATGATACCTCCCAGAGGTGTGAAAAATTGAGGAGAGGACAGGCCTTCACCTTGATCCTGATACTAGCAAACTTCTCAGATGCATCCAGGTACCAAGGACCTGGCTGACTACAATGGCTTGCTTGGAAGCCACCCACCTTTCACATACTGGAATGTGGTCTTTAGCCCCAAGTTTGTATCACCCTCCTTTGGTGCAGTAAGACCACCAATTCTTCAGTTAAGGGAGCAGTGTTGCCACAGGTTTACTTTTAACCACTGTGACCAATGAATGGCATGGTACAGTGTATTGAGAACTGGTTCCTTATCACATCAAACTCCTCAGCAAAGTGTGCTATAGGCAAAGCTCGCTGACCAAGCCTTTCACTTGCCAGCAGCCAATTCAAATTATGGGAAAGGTTTTCTCTTTGTGCTGTGCCATAGACCAATTATATTTACAATCACATTTTTTAATTACATTTTTGGAGAAAATGGAACTACAGGCCAAATCATAGCCCACTGTATTATGAAGAACTGCTGAATACCTAATTGGCAATTCTGATGTTTTTCCACCTTTTGTACACCAGAGTTTTCCGGGGTAGGGGGCTGAGAAGGTGTGAGAACAATTTCATAACAGTAGTTTTAGTAGTCATTGTAGAATAGTCTTAATATATTTTCTTCCAGGTGTTGCTGTTCCTTTTAGAAAAGGAGTGTCTGCAATATATACAAAGGATTTGGACAATATTTGCCTGGCTCTGGCCAGAAGTGGTAGCCACCAAACAAACCACAATAACTGTTTGCACTAGTGGATGGCAATATATTTCCTGATCAGAAGCCAATGCATAGAAGCAATGTGTAAAAATCCGGCATTGGCTGCAGTTTGGACCGGGCAACAACCAGCAATTTTATTTAAATTTGATGCTAATTTTTTTGATGGTACATACATCATTAAAAATAATGTTTCTGTTCAGCAGATCTACCAGAAACTGGATGAAAGTTCATGGATGCAGGAATGAAAATTTGAAGGATTCAATAGCTGGGCATCTGCAACAACCTTTGCATTTACTCATTATGCCAATAGGAAACAAGTCACCTTGTCTAACCACACATCTACAAATGCAACTAACAATTTTATGTGTATAACGTTTTACGTAATTTTATTTAATAGCTTTCTATAAAATCAATTGATAGAAGAGTAAAAGAACAATGGCAGAAAGATTGACTTCTGGGTTAAAACAACAATTCGCATTTATCATGTACAGCCAAGGTCAAAGGTACAAGCAGAGGAATGATCAAAAAGTAGAAGTAGAACATTACAGCGCAGTAGCGCAGTACAGGCCCTTCGGCCCTCGATGTTGCGCCGACCTGTGAAACCATCTGACCTACACTATTCCATTTTCATCCATATGTCTATCCAATGACCACTTAAATGCCCATAAAGTTGGCGAGTCTACTACTGTTGCAGGCAGGGCGTTCCACGCCCCTACTACTCTCTGAGTAAAGAAACTACCTCTGACATCTGTCCTATATCTATCACCCCTCAACTTAAAGCTATGTCCCCTCGTGTTTGCCATCACCATCCGAGGAAAAAGACTCTCACTATCCACCCTATCTAACCCTCTGATTATCTTATATGTCTCTATTAAGTCACCTCTCCTCCTCCTTCTCTCCAACGAAAACGTCAAGTCCCTCAGCCTTTCCTTGTAAGACCTTCCCTCCATACCAGGCAACATCCTAGTAAATCTCCTCTGCACCCTTTCCAAAGCTTCCACATCCTTCCTATAATGCGGTGACCAGAACTGCACGCAATACTCCAGGTGCGGCCTCACCAGAGTTTTGTACAGCTGCAGCATGACCTCGTGGCTCCGAAACTCGATCCCCCTACTAATAAAAGCTAACACACTATATGCCTTCTTAACAGCCCTATTAACCTGGGTAGCAACTTTCAGGGATTTATGTACCTGGACACCAAGATCTCTCTGCTCATCTACACTACCAAGAATCTTCCCATTAGCCCAGTACTCTGCATTCCTGTTACTCCTTCCAAAGTGAATCACCTCACACTTTTCCGCATTAAACTCCATTTGCCATCTCTCAGCCCAGCTATGTCCCTCTGTACCCTACAGCATCCTTCGGCACTATCCACAACTCCACCGACCTTAGTGTCATCTGCAAATTTACTAACCCACCCTTCTACACCCTCTTCCAGGTCATTTATAAAAATGACAAACAGCAGTGGCCCCAAAACAGATCCTTGCGGTACACCACTAGTAACTAAACTCCAGGATGAACATTTGCCATCAACCACCACCCTCTGTCTTCTTTCAGCTAGCCAATTTCTTATCCAAAGCTCTAAATCACCTTCAACCCCATACTTCCGTATTTTCTGCAATAGCCTACCATGGGGAACCTTATCAAACGCCTTACTGAAATCCATATACACCAAATCCACTGCTTTACCCTCATCCAGCTGTTTGGTGACCTTCTCGAAAAACTCAATAAGGTTTGTGAGGCACGACCTACCCTTCACAAAACCGTGCTGACTATCGCTAATGAACTTATTCTTTTCAAGATGATTATAAATCCTGTCTCTTATAACCTTTTCCAACATTTTACCCACAACCGAAGTAAGGCTCACAGGTCTATAATTACCAGGGCTGTCTCTACTCCCCTTCTTGAACAAGGGGACAACATTTGCTATCCTCCAGTCTTCCGGCACTATTCCTGTCGACAATGACGACATAAAGATCAAGGACAAAGGCTCTGCAATCTCCTCCCTGGCTTCCCAGAGAATCCTAGGATAAATCCCATTTGGCCCAGGGGACTTATCTATTTTCACACTTTCCAAAATTGCTAACACCTCCTCCTTGTGAACCTCAATCCCATCTAGCCTAGTAGTCTGAATCTCAGTATTCTCCTCGACAACATTTTCTTTCTCTACTGTAAATACTGACGAAAAATATTCATTTAACGCTTCCCCTATCTCCTCTGATTCCACACACAACTTCCCAGTACTATCCTTGATTGGCCCTAATCTAACTCTAGTCATTCTTTTATTCCTGATATACCTATAGAAAGCCTTAGGGTTTTCCTTGATCCTATCCGCCAATGACTTCTCGTGTCCTCTCCTTGCTCTTCTTAGCTCTCCAGTTAGATCCTTCCTGGCTAGCTTGTAACTCTCTAGCGCCCTAACTGAGCCTTCACGTCTCATCCTAACATAAGCCTTCTTCTTCCTCTTGACAAGCGCTTCAACTTCTTTAGTAAACCACGGCTCCCTTGCTCGACAACTTCCTCCCTGCCTGACAGGTGCATACTTATCAAGGACACGCAGTAGCTGCTCCTTGAATAAGCTCCACATTTCGATTGTGCCCATCCCCTGCAGTTTCCTTCCCCATCCTACATCTTGCCTGATCGCATCATAATTTCCTTTCCCCCAGCTATAATTCTTGCCCTGCGGTATATACCTGTCCCTGCCCATCGCTAAGGTAAACCTAACCGAATTGTGATCACTATCACCAAAGTGCTCACCTACATCTAAATCTAACACCTGGCCGGGTTCATTACCCAGTACCAAATCCAATGTGGCATCGCCCCTGGTTGGCCTGTCTACATACTGTGTCAGAAAACCCTCCTGCACACACTGGACAAAAACGGACCCATCTAAAGTACTCGAACTATAGTATTTCCAGTCAATATTTGGAAAGTTAAAGTCCCCCATAACAACTACCCTGTTACTCTCGCTCCTGTCGAGAATCATCTTCGCTATCCTTTCCTCTACATCTCTGGAACTATTCGGAGGTCTATAGAAGACTCCCAACAGGGTGACCTCTCCTCTCCTGTTTCTAACCTCGGCCCATACTACCTCAGTAGACGAGTCCTCAAACGTCCTTTCTGCCGCTGTAATACTCTCCTTGATTAACAATGCCACACCCCCCCCTCTTTTACCATCTTCTCTGTTCTTACTGAAACATCTAAATCCCGGAACCTGCAACATCCATTCCTGCCCCTGCTCTACCCATGTCTCCGAAATGGCCACAACATCGAGATCCCAGGTACCAACCCATGCTGCAAGCTCACCCACCTTATTCCGGATGCTCCTGGCGTTGAAGTAGACACACTTTAAACCAAGTTCTTGCTTGCCACTGCCCTCTTGCGTCCTTGTAACCTTATCCCTGACCTCACTACTCTCAACATCCTGTACACTGGAACTACAATTTAGGTTCCCATTCCCCTGCTGAATTAGTTTAAACCCCCCGAAGAGCACTAGCAAATCTCCCCCCCCAGGATATTGGTACCCCTCTGGTTCAGGTGAAGACCATCCTGTTTGTAGAGGTCCCACCTACCCCAGAAAGAGCCCCAATTATCCAGGAAACCAAAACCCTCCCTCCTACACCATCCCTGCAGTCACGTGTTCAACTCCTCTCTCTCCCTATTCCTCGCTTCGCTATCACGTGGCACGGGCAACAACCCAGAGATAACAATTCTGTTTGTTCTCGCTCTAAGCTTCCACCCTAGCTCCCTGAATTTCTGCCTTAAATCCCCATCTCTCTTCCTACCTATGTCGTTGGTGCCTATGTGGACCACGACTTGGGGCTGCTCCCCCTCCCCCTCAAGGATCCCAAAAACACGATCCGAGACATCACGAACCCTGGCACCTGGGAGGCAACACAACAACCGTGAGTCTCTCTCGTTCCCACAGAACCTCCTATCTGTTCCCCTAACTATGGAGTCCCCAATGACTAATGCTCTGCTCCTCTTCCCCCTTCCCTTCTGAGCAACAGGGACAGACTCTGTGCCAGAGACCTGTACCCCATTGCTTACCCCTGGTAAGTCGTCCCCCGCAACAGTATCCAAAACGGTATACTTGTTGTTGAGGGAAACGGCCACAGGGGATCCCTGCACTGCCTGCTGGTTCCCTCTCCTTCCCCTGACGGTAACCCATCTACCTACTTCTTTTACCTGAGGTGTGACTACCTCCCCATAACTCCTCTCAATAACCCCCTCCGCCTCCCGAATGATCCGAAGTTCATCCAGCTCCAGCTCCCTAACGTGGTTCTCGAGGAGCTGGAGTTGGGTGCACTTCCCGCAGATGCAGTTCTCAGGGACACTCTTGGCGACCCTTACCTCCCACATTCTGCAGGAGGAACATACAACTGCCTTAACCTCCATTCTCACTATTCTAAATTCCCAACAAATCTACTGAAAAAACCAAAAAAAAAGTCAAAACTTGTTCGCTTAGCAATCCGACGGACAGAACTTTTTAAATAAAAAGCTTACCTTATCAACACACCAGAGTCCTTTTTTTTTTTGGTTAGAGGAGGAGGGTGGGTGGGAGACACTACACATGTAGTGTCTCGGGTACAGCCACCGCCCAAATATATAATTTTTACTTACCCAGCAGTCCCCTGGTCCTCCGAAAACAAAAGGGAATTAACTTTTACTTACACTGAAACTGACCTGCCAGCTGCAAGTTCGCTCCGTACCTCCGCTTCTGTCAAAGCTGCTGCAACCAAAACTAAAAGAAAGTGATTTTAAACCGCCCAAATATAGGTGCTGGATCAGGAGCTTAGTGCAGGAAGTGAGATACTGAGCAGATTTTTGAAGCTGAAAGAATAAGGTGACTCAGGGGTCACAATGTTGTTGAAGCCACAATGAGTCTTGCCTGGTAAGGCAACAGCATGTCAATGTTGATGACATCATAACTAGAATGTTTAAAGCCCAAATATTTAAATATTTCCTTTTTAAGACAGACAATTGCAGGGAAATGACAGTTAATTTCTATCAGTAGGAAGTTTTGCACAAGCTTTCTAAAGGCACACAGGAGCTAAATCAGTGAAAAATCAGAAATGTAGCTGAATTCAGGTGTTAAGTATTCCAAGTTCTTAGTCTAATCAAATTCCAATAAACGACAATCAGTCTTTAAAAATTATTGCTGTATGCAGAAGCAACTCTGACAGTATGACAACAAAATGCACCAGATAAAAATTACTTTGGACAGTAATGTTATGTGCATCTTCAAACAGAAAATATATGAATTGTGAGGATGAATTTCTAAACGTAACAATCAGCCATTGTGAATGAGGAATATTTTGTACCAAAATTATAAGTATGTAAAACATTTATTTCAAAATATATATTAATTAATACTTATTCAATGATTCGCCACTCTGTTTTACCATTGAATAGTAACAGCTTAAAATAATTTTGTTCCAGTTATTTTACAGAAACGATGTATGCTGCAAACTTCTCTCTAATGATTCAGCCTCCTTCTTAGCATTCTCAGTGTATCATGATCTCACCGAGCAAACTGTTCTGTCTGTAAAGTAGCCAGTTTAGTGTTTATTCCGAGTTGGATGTTAAGCAGCATGTACTTTGAGTTCAAGAGTAACAAGAAATTCTGACACTCAAAATTATAAGCTCTGAAACATAGAAATAAAAAACATAGCATATAAAAAAAATTCAGTTTTAAGAAAAACCATCAAGCACTCTCCAGTCAGTTACAGATCTGTTAAATGCACAGAAAAGCTTCCAGCATCAACAACTGCAAATATGCAGTATTTTTCCATTTTACACATACACCATTCTATAGTCTGTATAAGTAAAATTGCCAGTTCCTCCATAATTAGAAACTTGGGGCTGGATTTTGTTTTGTAGGTGCCGATCCTGCCCATTGGGACCGGAAGCGTGTGCACGTTATGTCAGGGCCAGGAGCGACTGGCCTCACGCAAGCCAGCGGCGGCCGGCCAATGAAATGTGGGGGCCGATCAATTCTGTGGTTGTTGGTGGGAGTGTAGGAGGATAGTGTAGAACTTCAAAAGGACATGGGCAAGTTGGTGGAACGGGTGGACAAGTGGCAGATGAAGTTCAATGTGGAGAAACGTGAAGTGATTCATTTTGGCAGGAAGAACATGGAGACACAATATAAAATAAAGGATACAAAAAATCTAAAGGGGGTGCAGGAGCAGAGGGACCTGGGTGTATATATGCAAAGGTCATTGAAGGTGGCAGGGCAGGTTGAGAGAGCAGTTAATAAAGCCTACAGTATCCTGGGCTTTATTAATAGGGGCATACAGTACAACAGCAAGGAGGTTATGTTGAACATGTATAGGACACTCAGCCTCAGTGGGCACTGTACTTTAGGGAAGATGTGAGAGCATTGGAGAGAGTGCAGAAAAGATTCACGAGAATGGTTCCAGGGATGAGGAACTTCAGTTATGAAGATAGATTGGAGAAGTTAGGGCTGTTTTCCTTGAAGAAGGCTGAGAGGTGATTTGATGGAGGTATTCAAAATCGTGAGGGGTCTGGACAGAGAAGATAGAGAAACTGTTCCCACTCGTGAAGATAGAGAATGAGAGGGCACAGATTTAAAGTATTTGGCAAAAGAAACAAAAGCAACATGAGGAAAATTTTTCACGCAGCAAGTGGTTAAGGTCTGGAATGCACTGCCTGAGAGCGTGGTACAGGCAAGTTCAATCAAGGCATTCAAAGGGGCATTAGACGGTTATCTGAAAAGGAAGAATGTGCAGAAATGATGTGCCGAATGGCCTCCTTCTGCGCTATAACAATTCTGTGATTCTGTGATGTCTGTTCTTTCATGCAGGTCACATGGAGCTACTCAAAGAGCCTCCGAGACTGTGGGACAGCCTGCAACCACTGAGGGGAGGATGGTGCCTCAGAGGGTTCAGCGTCACCTCATCCTCCTGCACCCTTCATTAACACAGATACTCTCACGTCAGTGGGTATGCACTCAGTTAGATTCAGGCACACAACCTGTTCAGCACACACGCCCAAGCAGCTGACTGGGGCTGTGACAGTCCAGGCCTCTGAACAGTCAGAGGCAATCCAGCAGAGATGCCAGAGGCAATGCATACCCAAGTGTGGATGATGGAGGAGTCCATCCAGGCCTCGAGTGCTGCACGGTTTCTGACTCGTGCACGAGTGGCATCCTCCTTTGAGAGACTGGCACCTCTGATGGAGAGCCACATCCAGCAGAGCACTCAGCGTATACAGGACATTTGTACAGACCTGCATACCCTTGTCTTGACCATAAGCGCAAGGCATCAGTGGCAAGGCAAGAAGGAGGCAAGGGACCTAGAATCATCACTAGGTCCTCCACCCTCTCGGGTCAGCAGGTACAAGCGAAGAGGAACAGCTGCCCACCGCTGTTTGGGTCTCCTCTCAGGTTGCTCCTGGTGCGGCCAGCAGTTCCTCAGCCCCTGTGCCAATGATGCCAGGGCCGCCATCATTCCTGACCACAGAGAGTGCTACTGCTTCTGTGCAGGAGTCCACCAGGCCTAAGAAAACCAGAGGACGCCCGTAAAAAGTCATCTGTAGCCAGGGGCAGCAAGCTCAGCAGCCTGCCTCCACTTCAGCTGAGTGCAGGGGAAGCACCGCATAGAAGTGCACACAAAAGAATGAGGAAAAGCACCTAGAAGCATGGGGTTTTCTTGGGTGATTGTGTAGCGTAGATGGAAAGGGTAGCATTTGCTGTCATGATTATTAACGAATTTTTTTTCCAACAAACAAGATCTCCGTCCTCTTCCATAAGGCCTTTGGTGTTTCGTATCAAACCAGCCTCTGTGAACAGGCTCAAGGCAAGGCATCATGCTACATAAAGTCTAGTCTGGAGCTTTGCCAGCTCAGCCATGTGCAACAGATCAATGAGCATGTGTTCCCTGAAGGAAAGGTGACAACAGGGCTGCATAAAAGGAGCGTCTGTTGGTCAATGTACAACTGGCAGTAAGGATCAAAAGGAAATGCGAATATATAAGGGCATTGCGCATCACCCTTGCAAGTATCTCATGGCACCTCTCCTGTTGTCCCTGGGGTCCTTCATATGGCGATGTTTGGCCAGCTTCCTCCTCCGCATCCTCATCGTCCAAGGAGGCATCGCGCTCCTCACAGTCCTCATCTATAGCACCAGGTTTTGTAGTGCACAGCAGATCACCATGGTACATGAGACCCTTGCCAGGCCATACTGAAAGCCTCCATCAGACCAATCTAGGCATCTGAATCTCATCTTCAGTGGACCAATGGCCTGCTCTTTGGTCGCACGTACTGTCCAGTGGCAGGAGTTGTACTTCTCCTCGGCATCTGTGCGTGGGTTCCTCACAGGTGTCAGTAGCTATGTCCTCAGTGGGTAGCCCTTCGCTCCAAAGATCCATCCCTGAAGGTACGCAGGAGACCAGAAAATGTCTGGCACCTGCCTCAAAATGAAAGCATCATGATAACTTCCCAGGAAGCATGTACAGGCCTGCACGATCCATTTACGGTGGTCACAGACCAGTTGTACGTCGAGGAAGTGGAAGTTTTTCCTGTTGATGAAGGCCGCTGGCTGGTGTTCTGGAGTCTTGATGGCCATATGTGTACAGTCGATAACACCCTGCACTTGGGGAAATCCAGAGATGGCCCCAAACCGGATAGCCCTCTTAGCCTGAGCGTTGGGATCCGCATAGAAGTGCACAGTCACCGGCCCTCCTGAAAAGGGCATTGGTGACCTTCTTGATGCACCAATGGGCCACTGACGAAGATCCCACACGTTCCCAGTGGATCCCTGGAATGATCCAGAAACGTAGAAGTTCATTGCCACGGTGATGTTCAATGCCACTGGCATTGAATTTCCACCGTCTCCAGGGCTCAGCTCGGCCTGCATCAGAGCGCATGTCAGTGATGGCCTCCCTGCAGAGCGGGAGTCTTTGTTAGCACTGCCTCTCTGACATCTGCAGGTGGTTTAGCCTCGACTGGTAGACAGTCTCTGGAGGGTACCTTGTTCTGTGTGGGGGAGCCACCTATCTTTCCCCTCTTTACCCTTCTCCACTGTCTGGAAGCTACTGTTGACCCTCCTGTGGGCTCACAGGTCGTTGTGGTGTCGCTGCAGGTGTCTGGACCTCCCTCCCACTCTGCTGTAGCTCCACTTCAACGGGGTCCCCAAAGCCTGGATGAATGAGGCCCATGATAGGTTGCCTCTTCTTAAGTACAAGTCCTTCACTGCCAGCGGCCTCCCTCCTCCCTCCCACTTGTCACCTCTGATGAGGTGACACTTGCCCGTTACCCCCCTTGTAATGGCACCCCTGTAGGTCTGGAACCTTTGTCCGCATTCCTTAGATGGTGCTCGATGCCCTCCCTTCTCCACCCTGCCTGACAGTCGATGCTGCCTCCTGCAATGGCCTCCCCTTGCGGCCAGCAGTGAGCTCCCACCTCCATGTCGCCTCCTTCATGCAGGTGAGGCTCTGAAGCCCTATGATTCCCGAGTGCTGTTGAAATAAAATTTAAAACCATGAATAAAATTGCTGTCAATGGGCCTCTTAAATACCTTGACTGCCTGCCCGCCGCGTCGTCATCTGATCTTCACGTCCACCCACCCCACCTCTGTCCAAGGTCTGCACAATATTCAGCCCTTGATTTCAACTGCACAAATTTCATGTCACATAGGATCCTAAAAGCCAGCAAAGGAAATTTTCCTTCCATGAAATCAGATCTCAAATAAAAATCCAGTGCTACCCAGCAGCACTACCCAGTCCCAAACACCTGCTCCCCCTCACCGCACTTATGATGTTTTACCTCATTAAGTGTGCAAACAATTTTTTCAGCAGCATATTAACACAGTTCCAATCAATCATTAAGACAATACAAACCAGCAATCCATTCCATTTCTTCTGTTTGCACTAATACTTATGCATGGCCTAGGAATTGGTCTGTGCAGCATCCAGACTACTAAAGCCCAAAATGATGGGCAGGGAGCAAACATACGTGTCTGCCATATTGCGGAAGGACAAAAAAAAAAATGCACCCTTTCTCCATGCCTGAAATAGGAGTTGTGCCCTTTGCATACGCAAATATGGTTTCCGACAGATTTGGGCAATTAAAATTGCGACTTTAACCTCCAAATATGTATCAGAACTTAGTAAATTATTTTATTACTGGAAATATGCACTTTTACAGATTTTCATGGCTAATCTAAATACTGTTTCTGAAATAAATCAACATTTATTTGTACCCCTTAGTCTGCTGATGTAATTCTTAAAATTTACAATTGCAGTACACTGTATTAAAGGTTTTGTTATAGCAACGGAAGGGACTGTTAATACAACAAATTTAACTAGTCATTTATCTTTTCAGAAGTACTTTAGATGGAAACTGATGTTACAGTAAATCTAATCTTCAGTTTCCCCTCAGCCAAATTATCATGCATTTTTTGTGTCAATCTCAGACCATATTAGGATCAAAGGGGTTGAATCCATCTAACAGCTCAGTCACTGAGCTCATTTACGGCATTTAGAAAGAACTTGCAACCTCCCTTTTAACGGGTCAAGTCCAATCAATATGGACATGTTCATCAACTCATGGACCAACAGAGTTATAGTTTGGTTAGCTAAAAAACAGAAGTTGTATTCGAGTAGGCATGTTCCCACATGAGAAATAGCTTCCAGTAATAATTTAATTCATATGAAATTTTGGAATTAAGATCAGATGACCATTCAAAATTCATCCATACCATTCGTTGTTATTCATAATATATACATTGACTGCCAGCTTCCTGTCTTCATGGCCATTTTGGGGAACTGTGTATGATTTGTGTGGACACCTGAGGCAATAAAGATGGAAGAGCTTAACATTTCTGGCAGGCCACTGCATTGTCAGAAGTGTAACAGGACAGTATTTCCATCTACTGACTGGCTCCATCTGAAGCTCTATCGCTGTTAAATTTACATATTTTGAGTGGGCAGTGTTGTATATTGTTGCTAGTATTTCAGATGCTAGGTTGAGGCTGGTTTACAGACATCTCTGAGTTGTAAATCTAAACAGTAACTCATTTATCATAGTTACATGGACTATCTCCACCTTCCATCGGCCTGTCTAGCATCTGCTACTCATGATGCTTCTTGCTTCTCCCAAGCCTATTACACATGTGATCCTTTACATTAGAGGCCTGCTCAAGTCGGGAAAAAAGAACTTGACCCGAACCCGATCGAACCACAGAACCCGGCCAGAGTCCTTCCGATTTTTCCCCAAGCCCAACCCGAACACGCCCTGACTGGACCCGACCATCCGTTTACTTACCTTCCTGACATCGAACCTATAAGAAGCTGTAGTGCATGCATGATAACGTCACAATGACGTCACTTGCTCACTGCGCAGACTCAGTTTCGTCCCGGACTCCCAGCTAAGGCAAGTTTTCTATTTTTAATACTTACCGGCAGAGCTCTGAAAGTGTGTGTCCGGCCCAACCCGACCCGAGCCCGAAAGCCGCACCCTGAAGATGGGCCCGACCTGATCCCAACACATGTTGGGTCCGGTCGGGTTTGGGTTGGGTAGCAGGTCTCTACTTTAGATCATCATCAGCATAGCCCCAAACATCAACCCTTTCAGATCCTTATACTACAGGCACCAATGCGGTTAATGTATAACTGGGACACTGGCACCTTGTCACAGCTTACTGGAGCTGGCCCAGAATTCAATTTTTCCACTTTTCCATTGCCAATTTGTCATTTTTTGGTCAATTCCTACAGGAAAACTGACATTTAAAAAGTTGCTGGGTATCACTTCCATCAGGCGTTAATCCTGACATGCAGCAATAGGTCTGGATTTAATGGTGCCAGCAGGGCTCCCCTGGGCCCAAAAAACAGTGGGAAACCTGACCTGACCATTTGGAGCTCCCCTGGCTCTATTTAACGGCGCCTAGTCAGTTAACTGCCTGGCACAGGGATCCCCGTCCCTTTAAAGAAGGGGATCCCTCCTCCAAGAGCTGGCAGCCACGACCGGTACTGCAGAAGGCCTTGGAAGCAAGCCCAGTGCTGGAGACCCGGACTTAGTAAGTGATGAGGGGTCACCAAGACCAGCAGTCTGGCAGGCCCCGGCATTGGCGGGGTGGGTATTGACTGCAGAGAGAGCGGGGTTCAGGGAGGTAGGTTATTTCCTGCTGTGGGCCCTTTGTAGGCCACAGATGGCCCACAGAGGAGGGCCTTCACCCTGCGCCACCAACCCACCCCAACAACCTCCAAGCCTGCAGGCAGGTCGTCTTATTTTTTTTAATGGGCGACCTCCCGGCATGGCAGAGGTCCCCCCCCACTGCCCCCACGACTTTGCCACTGGCTTAATCCTAGCAGTGGCAGATAACAACCTCTTAAGGGCCTCAATTGGCCTCTGGGCGGGAAGGCCGTTGTCACCTTATCCCACCTCTGACTTAATTGCAATGCGACAGGAAGGTGACGGGTCCTCCTATGGATCTTCCATCTCCTAGTCCGCCCTTAGGGGGGCCATAAAATCCAATCAAAAAGTGTAAGGTGAACAATGAGACATACTTGATGGATTTTAGGACATATTACATGATCCCACTAATCCTGCCTATTCCAGTGTTGTCAACATGGTGGTGTGGTGGGGAGGGGGTGATGTAGGCAGAAGGCATGCTCACTCACTTGCTGTGGAATTTAAGGTCCTTTGTAGCAAGAAATGTAGACCCATTCTACTCAAATTTCTTTCCCTTGCCCAGATTGCATAATGGTCAAAATGCACAGAGATTTCAGAGCCAAATTATTCTGTCTACTTTGGTAGCAAACTCCTCCTGTTTTGCTATTTTTTTTCCCCATGCCATAATTGAAATATGTAGACATCTGCATAACAATTAGCATACTCATTATTTACTTTTTCATGAAAGATACTGCTGCTAATGGTTAGTAGATTTTATACAAGTTCAGGAACCCGTTTGCTCCCCATTTTGACTGTATCAATCCAGACCAACACACTGACTGGAATTTTATGCTCCTCTGTGATAGTGGGCTGGAGGCGTTAAATTGAGTGGAAGGCAAATCGATGGGTTGCCGTTCCCATTGCCTTCCCACCCCCACTGCAGTTTTACAAGCGACGGTGGCAGTGACAAAAGGGTCACGCGCCCCAGGCCACTTAAGGGTCTCCTCCTGCCACCGGTATATTACCAGTGGCAGGTGGGCTCCTCAGGAGGCCTCCCAATGAAACCTAGCGTCCTCCTTGCGGGCTTTTGGGGGGGGCAGAAAATGGCGAGGGCCCTCCTGATTGGGCATCCTGTGCCCCATGGAGTGCCCCTCCATGGAAGCCACCCAACTGCAGCATACTGCCTCCCCTTCAACCGACCTCTCCTTGCCTTGCTGGGACCCGGCCAATTATCCCCAGCGAGGCCCCACACACTTAGTTCTATTCCAGGGCCTCTTGCATTGCTGCTCCTCATGCTGGGTGCAGTCCCATGTAATTAAGGGTCTGGGCCACGCAACATCACTGCGTGGCTTCCAGGCCCAGCAGAGTCGGGCTTGCCTCTGACATTTTGGCCGGTGGGCAGGGCCTCCACTGCCACATGAAATTCCGACCTCCTTTTGTGGAAAATATGATTGGTTTTGAAGTACATTATGTGGGAGGATTAAAAATGTGTAGGCAGTGGCAGACAGCCCTTTAATAACCCCAAGAAGCGTAGTAAGAGAAACCTATGTCCTGCAATATGGAGTAAACATGCAAAGATAGACGTCTGTACAAAATACCAGCCTCTCAGAAGCAACAAACAGCAGAAGACAACTTTCAGAAACAAACAGGAATTCAGTTCACAGCATCTTGCTGAAACACCGGTGTTGTGGCCATTTGTGAATCAGATGTTCATTTCTTTATTGTAGGTTTCCAATGCATCATCCTGTATGTGGGCTGAAAGGAAGTTGCTGAAATGCCACAGGCAACCTTGTGGTTTTGGGGCTTAAGCTTTAACAGAAGAATTTCCATATGCTTTACTGTATCAAATTTCGCAAATAAAACTTTTGCAACAGCGGTATTATGTGCATTATTCTGGGGAATCCACCATTCTGTGAGCATACTTAATGGTTCCCAGTCACTTTGCTGTGAGGCTTTTTGTTGCAATACAGCCTGATATGCTCACTTGCTGATAGCTTTTCACATTTAATGAAATGCCATGAAAAGCACCAGAAAACATATCAACTTTTTACAGAGCTAAAACATGGTTTTATAGTGTGTATTCAATGATCATTGGTAACAAAATTACTGCGAGAAAATCCTTCAGTATTCCACCTGTATGCCTATCTCTCTCTCTCTTTCTGCACAGCATCTGGTTTTCTTTGGAGGAAAGGCAGCTGAGGGGAGACTTGATAGAGGTATTCAAAATCATGAGGGATCCGGACAGAGTAGATAGGGGGAAAATGTTCCTACTCGTGAAAGGATCAAGAACGAGAGGGTGCAGATTTAAAGTAATTGGAAAAAGAAGAAAAAGCGACATGAGACATTAAAGCGACATTAATGACAAAAGCAACTTTTTCAAGCAGCGAGTGGTTAAGCTCTAGAATGCACTGCCTGAGAGTGTGGTGCAGGCAGGTTCAATTGAAGCATTCAAAAGGGAATTAACTGTTACCTGAAAAGGAAGAACGTGCAGGCTTAGAGAGAGAAGGCGGGGGAATGGCACTAAGTGAATTGCTCATTTGGAAAGCCGGTGCAGACACGATGGGCTGAATATCCTTCTGCGCTGTAACAATTTTGTGTTTCTGGGATTTTCCTTATGTATGGAATTCCCCTTCCATTTCCAAAAGTGGGAGAAGACAATTCCACAACCAGTCCCCCAGGTTTGTTGCATTGGAAGTGCACAACTTGTTTTAAATGACCTGACCTCAACCTTTTTTATTCAAATTATCTGTGGTTCCTTTGAAACTTTTGGTCCTCATGAATTCTTGCAAGTTGAGTTTGGCATGGAAGACTGAATCCTGATTTGCATTTACAAGATATTAATGATCAAAGTAATCCAAATGAAAGATGGGAAGTAGATTCCAGTGAAATGATCACGAAAGATTAAATTAATCTTTCAATGTCACAGTTTAAGTGCATTTTTTCCATTTACATTGAGACTTTTTAAAGTGTTAATGAAAAACTGATTGGCCTGCTTAGAATGTTTCTGGCTCTTGGATGCTGATGAGTAGAAAAGTGTAACTATGCATACACTTGTATATGCAGACAGCACTGCACAGCTGGAAATAGGGTATAACTGGGTCAAAAGATAGTGTGGTAAAAATGGTGCATTTTTATCACAGGGAAATGGGCAGGGAAGTGGAACTAGCTGAATTGCTCTTGCAGAGTGCCAGCACAGACATCATGGGCCGACTGGCCGCCTTCTGTGTTGTAACCATTCTATGATTGATATGGTATGGTAGACAAGGGGCTGAAAACTAGTTTCACACAGAATTCATATTCTAACCTAACTGAAAAGAATGTTCAGTTAGTTGGTTGCCTGAAGAAAGGCATTCAGGGAAAGAGCCAAGTTCCTCAATTCAAAACAAAACATTGAGTGTAATTTCTTCAAATACAACATATGAATAAAGGGAGCCGAAGTAGGCCATTCGGCCCCTCTAGCCTGCTCTGCCATTCAATAAGATTGTGGCTGATCTGTTTGTGTCTCGAATTTCACACTCCCATCTACCCCGATAACCTTTGATTCCCTTGCCTAAGAATCTATCTACCCCGCCTTAAAATGATTCAATTACCCTGCTTCCATCACCTTCTGAGGCAGAGTTCCAAAGTCGCACAACCCTCTGAGAAAAAAATTCCTCATTTCTATCCTAAAAGTGTGACCCCTAATTTTAAAAACATTGCCCCGTGGTTCTGGACTCCCCGACAAGAGGAAACATCCTTTACGCATCCACCTTGTCAAGACCGTTCAAGATCTTATATACTTCAAATCAAGTCTCCCCTCACTCTTCTAAACTCCAGTGAAAACAAGCTCAGTCAGTCCAACCTTTCCTCATAAGACAATCTGCTCATTCCAGGTATCAATCTAGTAAACCTCCTCTGAATCACCTCCAGCACATTCACATCCTTCCTTACTGCAGTTGTACAGGGCCTTGGTGAGACCACATCTGGAGTATTGTGTGCAGTTTTGGTCTCCTTATCTGAGGAAGGATATCCTTGCCTTGGAGGGAGTGCGAAGAAGATTTACTAGGCTGATTCCTGGGATGGCAGGATTGACATATGAGGAGAGATTGGGTCAAACCAGGCCTATATTGACTAGAGTTTAGAAGAATAAGAGGGGATCTTGTAGAAACCTATAAAATTCTAACAGTCTAGGGCAGCACAGTGGCGCAGTGGTTAGCACCGCAGCCTCACAGCTCCAGCGACCCGGGTTCAATTCTGGGTACTGTCTGTGTGGAGTTTGCAAGTTCACCCTGTGTCTGCGTGGGTTTCCTCCGGGTGCTCCGGTTTCCTCCCACATGCCAAAGACTTGCTGGTTGATAGGTAAATTGGCCATTATAAATTGCCCCTAGTATAGGTAGGTGGTAGAGAAATATAGGAACAGGTGGGGATGTGGTAGGAATATGGAATTAGTGTAGGATTAGTATAAATGGGTGGTTGATGGTTGGCACAGACTCGGTGGGCTGAAAGGCCTGTTTCAGTGCTGTATCTCTAAACTAAACTAAACTAGACAGGCTAGATGCAGGGAGGATGTTCCTGATGGCTGGGGAGTTCAGAACCAGGAGTCACAGTCTCAGGATACGGGGTATGTCATTTAGAACCGAGAGGAGGAGAGATTTCTTCACTGAGAGGGTGGTGAACCTGTGCAATTCTTTACTGCAGAAGACAGTGGAGGTCAAGTCATTAAATATATTCAAGATGGAGATAGATATATTTCTTAATGCCAAAGGGATCAAGGGATATGGGGAGAAAGCGGGAACAGGGTACTGAATTAGACCATCAGCCATGATCTTTTTTGAATGGCGGAGCAGGCCCGAAGGGCTGAATGGCCTACTCCTGCTCCTATTTTCTATGTTGAATAAGATCAAAACTACACACAGTATTTGAGATGTGGTCTCATAAATGCTCTACATAACTGAAGCACAACATCCTTACTTTTATTTTCCATTCTTCTCGTAATAAAGGATAGCATTCCATTAGCCTTCTTTATTACTTGCTGTGCCAGTATACTAACATTTTGTGACTTGTACTAGAACACCTAGATCCCTCTGCAGCTCGGAGTTCTGCAGTTGTTCTCTGTTTAAGTAATACTCTGCTTTTTTATTCTTCCTGCCAAAGTGAACAACTTCACATTTTCCCACATTATACTCCATCTGCCAGTTTTTGTCCACTCACACTACCTATCAATCTGCAAGCTCCTTATGTCCTACATAGAAACAGAAAACAGGAGCAGGAGTAGGCCATTCAGCCTTTAGAGCCTGCTCCGCCATTCATCATGATCATGGCTGATCATTCAACTCAGTAACCTGTTCCCGCTTTCTCCCCATATCCTTCGATCCCTTTCGCCCCAAGAGCGACATCTAACTCCTTCTAGAAAACATACATACAATGTTTTGGCCTCAACTGCTTTCTGTGGTAGTGAATTCCACAGGCTCACCACTCTCTGGGTGAAGTAATTTCTCTTCACCTCAGTCCTGAAAGGTTTACCCTGTATTCTGAGACTATGACATCTGGTTCTGGGCTCCCCCACCATTGGGAACATCCTTCCTGCATCTACCCTGTCAAGTCCTGTTAGAATTTTATAGGTTTCTAGGAGATCCCCACTCACTCTTCTGAACTCCAGTGAATATAATCCTAATCAACTCAATCTCTCCTCATACATCAGTCCCGCCATCCCCGGAAGCAGTCTGGTAAACCTTCGCTGCACTCCCTCTATAGCAAGAACATCCTTCCGCAGATAAGGAGACCAAAACTGCACACAATATTCCAGATGTGGCCTCACCAAGGCCCTGTATAATTGCAGCAAGACATCCCTGCTCCTGTTCTCGAATCCTCTAGCTATGAAGGCCAACATACCATTTGCCATTTTTTAACCGCCTGTTGCACCTGCATGCTTACCTTCAGCGACTGGTGTACGAGAACATCCAGGTCTCGTTGCATATTCTCCTCTGTTTATAGCTGTTCAGATAATAATCTGCCTTCCTGTTTTTGCTACCAAAGTGGATAACCTCACATTTATCTATTATACTGCATCTGCCATGCAGTTGCCCACTCACTCAACTTATCAAAATCACCTTGAGGCCTCTCTGCATCCTCCTCACAACTCACCCTCCAACCCAGTTTTGTGTCATCTGCAAATTTGGAGATATTACATTTAGTTCCCTCATCTAACTCATTAATATATATTGTGAATAGCTGGGGTCCTAGCACCGATCCCTGCAGTACCCCACTAGCCACTGCCTGCCATTCGGAAAAAGACCCATTTATTCCTACTCTGTTTCCTGTCTGCCAACCAGTTTTCTATCCATCACAATACACTACCCCCAGTCCCATGCACTTTAATTTTACCTGCTAATCTCTAATGTGGGACCTTGTCGAAAGCCTTCTGAAAGTCCAAATAAACCTAATCCACTAGCTCCCCCTCATCAACTCTACTAGTTACATCCTCGAAGAATTCTAGAAGATTTGTCAGGCATGATTTCCCTTTCGTAAATCCATGCTGACTCTGTCCAATTCTACCACTGTTCTCCAAGTGCTCTGCTATAAAATCTTTGATAATGGACTCTAGAATTTTCCCCACTACCGATCAGGCTGACTGGACTATAATTCCCAGTTTTCTCTCGACCTCCCTTTTTAAATAGTGGGGTTACATTAGCTACCCTCCAATCTGTAGGAACTCTTCCAGAGTCTAGAATCTTGGAAGATGGCCACCAATGCATCCACTATTTCTCGGGCCACTTCCATAAGTACTCTGAGATGTAGATCATCAGGCCCTGGGGATTTATTGGCCTTCAATCTCAACTTCCCCAACACCATTTCTCCACTAATACTGATTTCCTTCAGTTCCTCCCTCTCACTAAACCCTGTGTTCCCCAACATTTCTGGTATGATATTTGTGTCCTCCTTTGTGAAGACAGAACCAAAGTATGCATTTAGTTGGGCAGCCATTTCTTTTATCCCCATAAAAAATTCCCCTGTTTCTGACTGTAAGGGACCTACATTTGTCTTCACCAATCTTTTTCTCTTCACATACCTACAGAAACTTTTACAGTCAGTTTTTATGTTCCCCGCAAGCTTACTCTCGTAAGCTTACTCCCCTTCTTAATCAATCCCTTGGTACTCCTTTGCTGACTTCTAAACTGCTCCCAATCCTCAGGTCTATTTTTTTCTGGCAAATTTATATGCCTCTTCCTTGGATCTAATGCGATCTCTAATTTTGCTTGTAAGCCATGGTTTGGCTACTTTTCCCATTTTACTTTTGCGCCAGACAGGAACAATTGTTGCAGTTCATCCACGCGTTCTTTAAATGTTTGCCATTGCCGATCCACCGTCATCGCTTTAAGTAATGTTTGCCAATCCATCGTAGCCAACTCACACCTTCATAGTTTCCTTTATTAAGATTCAGGACCCTAGTCTCAGAATCAACTATGTCACTCTCCATCTTGATGAAGAATTCTATCATATTATGGTTGCTCAGCCCCAAGGGATCTCACAACTCGATTGTCAATTATTCCTCTCATTACACAATACCCAGTTTAGGAACCAACTCTAGTTGGTTCCTCAACATACTGGTCCAGAAAACCATCCCGTATACACTCCATGAATTCCTCCTCTACGGTATTGTGACTAATTTGATTTTCCCAATCTATATGCAGATTAAACTCACCCATAATTACAGATGTTCCTTTATCACATGTGTCTCTAATTTCCTGCTTAATGCCATTCCCAACATCACCATTACAGTTTGAAGGTCTATATACAACCCCCACTAATGTTTTTTGCCCCTGAGTGTTCTTCTTCAAAACATACTTTCCTACCTATCTTTGTGTCATCTGCAAATTTAGTTACCATACCATCGCTCCCCTCATCTAAATCATTGAACAAAGAACAAAAGAACAAAGAATAGTACAGCACAGGAACAGGCCATTTGGCCCTCCAAGCCTGCGCCGATCTTGATGCCTGCCTAAACTAAAACCTTCTGCACTTCCGGGGACCGTATTGACAAATTCTAAAATGTTGAGGCCCCAGCACAGACCCCTGCAGGACTCCACTCGTAACATCCTGCCGATCAGAAAAGGATCCATTTATGCATACTCTGTTCTCTGCCAGCCTGCCAATTTTCTATCCATGCTAATATGTTACCCCCTACACCACGAGCTCCTACTTTGCACAATAACCTTTTATGTGGCACTTTGTCAATTGACTTCTGGAAATCCAAGTACAGTACGTCAATGGGCTCCCCTTTATCTATGGCACGTTACTCCTTCAAAGAACTCCAATAAATTGGTTAACCATGATCTTTCTTTCACAAAGCCAAGCTGACTATTCCCAATTACCTTGAGTTTTTTTTTTAAGTGCACAGCTGTAGCCTCCTTAATGATCGATTCTAACACCTTCCCCACACCAGACATCAAGCTAACTGGCCTATAGTTGCCTGTTTTCTGCCTCCACCCTTCTTGAAAGGGGGGGGGGGGGAATGTTATATTTGCTATTTTCCAGTCTGATGGCACCTTTCCACAATCCAGTGAATTTTGAAAAATTACCAACACGTACTACCTCATTATCCACCTCTTTTAAGACTCTAGGATGAAGACCATCAGAACCCGGGGACTTGTCAGCCCGCAGCTCCATCAGTTTGGTCAGTACTGCTTCCGTAGTGATTGTAATTTCACCAAGTTCCTCTCTTCCTTCCACCTCCTGATTTACAGCTATTACTGGAATGTTTTTTGTATCTTCTATAGTGAAGACAGAAGCAAAATATTTGTTCGTTTTATCCGCCATTTCCTTATTATCTATTATTAACTCCCCATTTTCTAGAGGACCAACACTCACATGACTTACTCTTTTCCTTTTTAAATACCTCTAGAATCTCTTGCTATCTGTTTTTACATTTCTAGCCATCTTCTCTCATACTCTAATTTCTTCCTCCTGATTAACCTTTTAGTCATTCTCTGCCATTCTTTATATTCTGACCAATCATTTGACCTGTCACTCACCTTTGCACAATTATATGCCTTTTCCTTAAGCTTGATGCTTTCTTTAACTTCTTTAAATAACCACAGATGGTGGGTCCTCCCCTTAGAATTTTTCTTTATAGTAGGAATATACTGATCGTGAGTATTCTGAAATATCCCCTTGAACGTCTGTCACTGCTTCTGTATTGATCTATTTCCTAGCCGAGTAACCCAGTGCATTTCAGCTAGCTCAGCTTTCATGCCCACATGGTCGCCCTTATTTCAGTTTAAAATACTAGTCTTAAATCCACCCTTCTCTCTTTCAAACTGGATGTAAAATTCAATCATATTGTGGTCACTGCTACCGAGGTGCCTTTACTCTGAGGTCATTAATTAATCCTGTCACATGACACAATACCAAGTCTAATATAGCCTGCTCTCTGGTTGGTTCCAGACTGTGCTGCTCTAAGAAACTATCGCTAAAGCGTTCTATGAACTCCTCATCCAGGCTACTATTACCAATCTGATTTTTCCAGTTTACATGTAGTTTAAAAACACCCATGATTACTGTCATCCCTTTATCACAAGCACCCAATATTTCTTCTTATATACTTCTTCCTACCTTATGGAGAGGTGTTATGTTGCAGCTGTGGTATGTGGGAGCTTTTGGATACCAAGTGATCCAGGACAAATAGGTCTGCAGAAAGTGTAAGCAGCTGGAGGAATTCCAGATCAGAATTATTATTCTGGAAGCCAAACTGCAAACACTGCACTGGTACCTATATGGACCACAACAACTGGAACTCCAGCCCTGAGCAGATATCCTGAACCCTGCCACCAGGCAGGCAACACAGCCTCCTGGACTCTCACTCACGGCTGCACAGCACAGTGTCAATCCCCCACTACGACTACATTCCTTTTTGCTTCTCCCACTTGAATGGCTTCCTATACCACAGTGTAGTAGCCAGTCTGCTCATCCACCTGGCAGACCTCACTTTCCTCCACAGGTTGAGACACCGTAAACCTATTTGACAATTGCAAAGTCTGAGGCTCCTCCACTGTTGTCTGCTTGATCCCTTGTGATGCCTCACTCACAATCACATCCTCCTGTCCCACACTGATGAGGAAAACAGATGACCCTGTTCTAAGGGGTGTGACCGTCTTCTAGAATGGAATGTCTAGGTATTTCTCCCCCTCCCTTATGTTGCACAGTGTTTACAGTTCAGCTTCCAGATCAATAATCCCAATCTGGAATTCCTCTAGCTACTTACACTTCCTCAGACATTTTTGTCCTGGATCGCCTTGGCATCCAAAAGTTCCCAAATACCACAGCTGTAAAATAATACCTGTCCTGCCATTGTTACTTATGCTGTTAGTTAATTCACTTTAATTACTTAATCACTTTCTTAATTAACTCAGTTGCCCAAGCTTAATTAGTATTACCAAATAAAAACTTCATAATTTCTAAAATTACCTGAGTTTTGAAAGATAAATGATAAAACACTCACCAGTCAATCACCTACATTGGAGTCAAAGAAAGCAGAATCACCAGCTGCAAGAGGCTAAAAAAGATAGGAAAATGAGCCCCTCTTTCCCCGACTGCACCAAATTCCAGCTTCACTCTAGCAAATGTATCTTCTCACTGCATTCAGCTAAGAACTGGTCTGCTTTATACAGAGAGATTTTGATGGCTCACTAGCTCAGCTTCTGCTACAATAATTAGCATCTATTGAACCTAACTACTTTCAACTGATTGACAGATAACTGGCACTGCTGGCTGCTTCTTGTTTAACAGGGCTATTAAACAAGGCTAACCAGGAGATTTTAAAGCTGGACTCTTAATCTAAAATTTAAGCTTGACATAAGCTTACCAGAACTGACCATGTGCACCAAATGTGTGTTTGATTGGTTGCTTTTTTTTTATTTCAGCAGTTATTTGCATTGTTTTTCAAATCACTGAATCTGTCTGAAGAGAGTCATTTGGACCGCATAACTTCTGTATGAGTAAAGGGAAAAGAATCAGTACCAATGAAATTACTTATATCCCTGTTTGTCATACGAGTCGTCAACTATCTATTATTTTCTACTATATGGAGAACTAGCAAAGCTTGGCAACCATTGTAAAGGTATAGGTTGAACAACTGTTTCTAGTCACTTGCTCCTGTTTAATATATTTATTTGGTAGTTAAAACCTAAACCAAAGTTCAGTGTGCTATTCTACCATGATTCAAAGAAAAGCAGGATGAATTGCAGGCACAACATATAATCAGAAAAGGATTTTTTGTTAATTATGTGAACATAACTGCAAATTTACCTAGATATCAGGATCAGTGAAAATATTTTATGGGGCTCACGTATGAGAACCACCTGAACTAAGGAAGTCAAAAATATTTAGTGCTGAAAAGATAATGCCAAAAACAGAACAGAAATTACTTCTCTAAATCATTGTTACAGAAATATGTTTTGCTTATGAGAATAGTCTCCAATAGCTACGGAGATATAGGACTGGATTTTAAGAGCCTCGGCGGGCTCAAAAAATGGCGCGGGCTGCACGCCGCAGAGGTGCAGCGGCCTCAAAAAATTGTGCGGGCTGCGCGTGGCGGCTTATTTAAATAGCTGTGGCGGCCCGCTCCCACTAATCAAGTGGAGGGGGCAGGCTGTCTGACGCCGACAATGGTGCAGCTGCCTGTGCGCAGGTGCTGGCAACATTTTGAAAGGGCAGCTGGCCCTGCTGGCATATTTAAATTTTTAAAGATACCCCACCCCCCAAAATTTATCAAATAAAGTTCTAATGCTCCTTTTCCCAATCCCACTAACAACTGGATTAACTATTTGCCCTTTCCCCCAAAACATAACCTTTTAAGTTTGACCTTCCCACCCCCCAGACTGTACAAAGTTGAAAGTTCACCCCCTTCCCACAATCCCCTACACTGTTGATTATTTGACCCCGTTTCCCCCTCCCGGCAGTCAAAAACTTGAACCCCACCCCCAATTCCCACAAGTGTCATGCCTGCTTTCCCCAGATGGGGAATTGAAGGCGCAGGAGTGTTAGCCTCTGCACTGAGGATCGCAGTGGGCCTGGAAGATTGAGGGTAAGTTTATTTAAACATATTCATGTCATTGATTTAAATATTGAAATGCTGTTCCTGTTGCCCAACGGCGGGAATTGCCGCCACGGAGCCTCGTGGCCGCGGGGGGGGTGGAGCGGACCGGGCCTCATCAGCCTCATTGGCAAGCCTCTGCCGGAACCATCTTCCAGTCCCCTCCACCATGGAGGCTGACGTCGGGGGCTTGGTAAATTCCAGCCCCTACAGTTATAGAGGTACTGGACCCAATATTAACTGGAATGTGAGGGAGATGCAGGGGAGGCCAAAAAAGCCTGAAGAACCCAGTAAGTTTTTTCTGCTCCCAAAATTCTGCATCCAATTAGTCCATAATTGCTTCCTCAGTAGGAATGGTATCCAATGTAAATGTTAACTTTGCAGAAGCAATACAATGGCATAAGGAAAACACATAAACCAACGTCTATATATATTTAACAAAATCCAGCTATGAATTCTTGCCAGCTGAGTGTTGCACTCTGACATGAGCCATAAAAAGTGACCTCAGTTATGAGAAAGACTTTCAGAATTCATTCATAAAATATATACCAGAAATAAGTGTGAAGATACAGTGCCATCTTGTGCTGATTTTGTCTTGCTGAGTATTCCAAATTGATAGCAGTAGAATCAATTGTGAAATCCTTTCCACAAAATCACTTTATGTCTGTGGTGTCTAAACCTACAGCCCGCAAGCCCTACCTACTGGCGCCCGAAGACCTGGCAAATATTTCTATTTTCACCTGTAATTTCTTGCTTTGCTAGTTTCTCCTGTTCGAAAAGATCACCTTTGAGCACTGTTTCCCTTTGGTAAATACGTTACCCATCTAAATACCAAGATACGTTTGCATCAGCAGCTTTTTGGATATATGTTTATTAATGATAACATTATTTAGACTTGAAATGAGGCCTAGCAGAAAATCTTGGACAAAGCGGCTGAACCAGGTTACAGACTCTACAAGTCCTCAATTGCTAGTATCTTTCCGTGGGCAATATTCCCAGGATCCAGTTTAGGCTTCCCTTTCTGAGTCTAATGAACACATAACACACCAGAATTTTGTATGATTGACAGTAAAACTGTCCAGCATGTGAAGACTTCTGAAATAAAAACAGAAAGTGCTGGAAATATTCAGCAGAGCAGATAGCATCTGTGGAGAGAGAAGCAGAGTTAATGTTTCAGGTCTGTGGCCTTTCACTGTGCTTTGTCTTTCACCAGAACTCTTAACACGCTCTTTCCCTTTATCCTATGACATCTTTGTTATTTAATCTCTTCTGCCCTCTGCCCCATCACATACCTTCCCTTTTGTTCTCTTCCCCACCACCACCCCTGCCTTCACTTGTTTAAAACCTAATACTTTTCTTACCTTTTCCAGTTCTGATGAAAGGTCACAGACCTGAAATGTTAACTCTGCTTTTCTCTCCACAGATGCTGCCTGACCTGCTGAGTATTTCCAGCACTTTCTGTTTTTATTTCAGTTTTCCAGCATCTGCAGTATTTTGCTTTTATTCTTATGTGAAGATTTCTGTCCACCAATGAAACAGAACTAAGGACTTACAGCACAGGAAAGTCATTGTTAGGACCAGTGAATTTCCTTTGACAACAGCCGTGAATTTTTAAGGTAAACTACAAATTTGTGAACTCCATCTGCGATAACAATGACAGAAAAGTGGTGCAAGTAACTGCAATGAAGGACTTAACTGTTACTGTCACTGCAACATATTAGATGCACAGATTTATTTATTGATGTAAATATATTCTGTGGTGGAAGAAAATTTATTCTCAAGCACATAACCTAGGATGAGGCTTCCATGGACTACTGAGTGTGTGCTACACGGTTGAAGGTATTATACTTCAAAAGAAACATTAAACCAAAGCCCTGTCTGCCTGATCTGGTGAATGTTAAAGATCTCATAGTATTACTTAAAAAAGTGCAAGAAATTTTCCCAATATTCTGGCATTCTTCCCTCAACGCATACCACTAAAATAAAACTTTATTGGGATAAAATGTTTATTAATTCTTTCAGATTTCTGCACTACGGGAGCATTTGTGAACAGTAAAGGTCCCTCAGCTCCTGTACTTCATTTACAATGCATTTTGCTTCCCTATTTTTACTTCCAAAATCTATTACTTCATATTTTTCTATATTGAACTTCGTCCGTCATCTGTCTGCTCATTATGCTGGCCAATTTCTTCCAGCAGTTTTTCAATCCTTTCAAAATCTGTCATACCTCCCAAATTGGTGTCTTCAGAAAATTTCAATATTGTTCCCTCAATTCCATATTACAAGAGTGGTCCCAACACAAATTCTAGAACATACTCACCACATCTTCCCAACCTGACAAAATTCCTTTTATTTGTGCTGCTTGCTTGCTGTTCTTCAACTATCTATCCATTACTGTGGTTATATTTCATTTCCATGTGCCATTATCTCTGTCAGAAGTATCCTGCTATCAAATGTTTTCAGAAAATCTAAATAAAGCACAAATTCCTTCTTCCAAGGATTTTGTAATGTTGGCCAAGGAAACACTGCCTGTTAGAAATGCATGCTGACTGACTCTAATTAGTTCACATTCTCCAAATATTTAGTAATTTATTCCAGTTTTAGAGACATAAGGGGCTAAAAATTGCAAACCGCCAATTTCCAAACCCACATATCGCAATGCACGATTACCCCGCCCCGGGTGAAGGTGATGCAAGCAGCACGCCCAGAAGGGGGCCCAGGTTTATGCAAAGCTAGCATGGGTTAAAGCTAGCTTGTACATTTTAAAGGCAGCCTGCACCTCTTAAAGGGGAGGTGTATTCTGGCTGCAGCAACTGTAGGAATAGTCTCTAAGTGTTTCTCAAAAGGAAGAAAGAGGAGCAATGGAGCAGTAGGTCAGAGAGAGAGGGCTCCCAGGTTCGCGATGCAGTGCTGGAAGTCTTAGTCCTGGAGGTGGAAAGGAGAAGAAATGTCATGTTTCCACAGGGGCCAGGAGGCTTGCACTGTGAAGGGAATGAGAGCAGGTAACCACAGAGGTCATTGCAAGGTGACTGGCCCCAAGGACCTGGCTGCAATGCCATAAAAAAGTTCAGTGACATCACATGAGTGGTCACCATGCTGGGACCAGAGTTCTAGCAAGCCGCATAACTAGGGAAGTAGGGAAGGTTTTAAACTAAATAGTGGGGGTAAGGGATCAAATTTGGAAAGATGTGGTAAATCAAAGAGTAGAGACAAGGAAAGAAAGGTATTAATATGGGAAATGATAAATAAACTGTGACAGGAAGGGACAGAGAGCACAAATCTAAGAGTAAATCAGCAGATAAGGCTAGAAGTTACAAAAATAATAAAAGGATAAAACTAAAGGCTCTGTATCTGAATGCACGTAGCATTCGAAATAAAATAGATGAACTGATAGCACAAATAGAAATAAATAAGTACGATCTGATAGCCATTACAGAGACATGGCTGTAGGATGACACAGATTGAGACCTGAATATTGAAGGGTACATGACATTCAGGAAGGACAGGAAGCTAGGAAAAGGTGAAGGGTGGCTCTGTTAATTCCTGATGGTATTAGCACAATAGAGAGAGATGACCTAAGTTCAGAAAACCAGGATGTAGAAGCGGTTTGGGTAGAGATGAGAAATGATAAAGGCAAGAAGTCACTTGGCAAAGTGGTGTACTGGCTCCCTTACAGTAACCACATGGTAGGATGGGGTATAAAGGAATAAGTAATGGGAGCTTGTCAGAAAGGTATGGCAATATTCATGGGGGAATTTAATCTACATATAGACTGGAAAAATTAGATGGGCAAAAGTAGCCTAGATGAGGAGTTCACAGAAAGTTTTCGGGATAGATTTTCTTGAACAGCACGTTCTGGAGCCAACCAGAGAGCAGGCTATACTAGACCTGGTATGGTGCAACAAAATAGGATTCATAAATGACCTCATAGTGAAGGCGCTCCTCGACAGCAGTGATCATATTATGATTGAATTTTACATTCAGTTTGAGGGAGCGATGAATGGGTCTAAGACGAGTGTTTTAAACTTAAATAAGGACAATTATGAGGCATGAAAGCAGAGCTAGCTAAAGTGAATTGGCAAATTAGGTTAAGGGATAGGTCAATAGAGATGCAGTGGTAGACATTTAAGGGGATACTTCAGAATACACAAAATAGATACATTCCAATAAGAAAGAAAAATTCCAAGGGGAAGACTCACCATCCGTGGTTAACTAGAAAACTTAAAAATAGTATCAAACTTAAAGAAAAAGCATATAATTGTGCAAAGATGGGTGGCAGGACAGAATATTGGACAGAATATAAAAAACAGCAAAGAAGGACTAAAAGATTAATAAGGGGGAAAAATTAGAGTATGAGAGAAAGCTAGCTGGAAATATAAAAACAGATAGTAAGAGTTTCTATAGATATTTAAAAAAGAAAAGAGTTAACAAAGTGAGTGTTGGTCCTACAGAAAGTGAGTCTGGTGAATTAATAATGGAAAATAGGGAGATAGCAACAGATATGTTGCATCGGTCTTCACTATAGAGGATACAAGTAACATCCCAGAAATAGCTTCAGGAAATGGAAGGGAGGGAGGAACTCAAGAAAATTACAATCACCAAGGAAGTGGTACTGAGCAAATTGTTGGAGCTACAGGCTGGCAAGTCCCCTAGTCTTGATGGACTTCATCCTAAGGTCTTAAAAGAAATAGCTAGTGAGATTGTTGATGCGTTAGTTTTAATTTTCCAAAATTTCCTCGATTTGGCGAAGGTTCCATTAGATTGGAAAATAGCCAATGTAACTCCTTTATTCAAAAAAGGAGATAGAAAGCAGGAAACTACAGGCCAGTTAGCTTAACATCTGTCTTAGGGAAAATGTTAGAAGCTATTATTAAAGATGTTACAGAAAAATTCAAGGTAATCAGGCAGATCAACATGATTTTGTAAAAGGGAAATTATGTTTAACCAATTTATTGGAATTCTTTGAAGAATTAACATGTGCTGTGGATAAAGAGGAACCAATGATGTACTGTACTCAGATTTCCAGAAGGCATTTGATAAGGTGCTACATCAAAGGTTATTATGGAAAATAAAAGCCCATGGTGTACGGGGTAACATATTGGCATGGATAGAAGATTAGCCAACTAACAGGAAATAGAGATTAGGTATAAATGGGTCATTTTCTCGTTGGCAAGATGTAATGAGTGGTGTGCCACAGAGATCAATGCTGGGGCCTCAACTTTTAAAAATTTATATAAATGACTTAGATGAAGGGATCGAGGGCATGATTGCTAAATTTGCCAATGACACAAAGATAGGTAGGAAAGTAAGTTGTCAACAGGACATAAGGAGGCTACAAAGGCATATAGATAGGTTAAGTGAGTGGGCAAAGACCTGGCAAATGGAGTATAATGTGGGAAAATGGGAAATTGTCCATTTTGGCAGGAAGAATAAAAAAGCATATTATCTAAATGGTGAGAGATTGCAGAGCTCTGAGATGCAGAAGGATCTGGATGTCCTAGTGCATGAATCACAAAATGTAAGGATGCTCAGGTACAGCAAGTAATTAGGAAAGCTAATAGAATGTTATCATTTTTTACGAGGGGAATTGAATACAAAAGTAGGGAGGTTATGCTTCAGTTATACAGGGAATTGGTGAGACCACATCTGGAGTACTGTGTACAGTATAGGTCTTCTTATTTAAGGATATAAATGCATTGGAAGCAGTTCAGAGAAGGTTTACTAGACTAATACCTGGAATGGGCAGGATGTATTATGAGGAAAGGTTAGACAGGCTAGGCTTGTATCCGCTGGAGTTTAGAAGAGTCAGAGGCGACTTGATTGAAACATATAATATCCTGAGGGGTCTTGACAGGGAGGATATGGAAAGGGTGTTTCCTCTTGTGGGAGAATCTAGAACAAGGGGCCACTGTTTAAAAATAAGGGGTCACCCAGAGAGATGAGGAGAATTTTTTTCTCTGAGGGTCATGAGTCTTTGGAACTCTCTTCCTCAAAAGGCAGTGGAAGCAGAATCTTTGAATATTTTTGAGGCAGAGATAGGTAGATTCTTGATAAGCAAGATGGTGAAAGGTTATTGGGGGTAGGTGGGAATTTGGAGTTGAGGTTACAATCAGCAGGCTCGAGGGGCTGAATGGCCTGCTCCTAATTCATATGTTTGTATGTTCAAGGTCAATGATTGTATCTTCAAATGTCATCTCCTATCCAAAGCATCACTAATCTCACACACTACTTAATGCATTACACCCCATCACTCACTGTCGGCAATCTCTAGCAATCAGGACTCGTGCCTAACATTCATGTGCTCCAGTTCACCCTCATACACTTGCCCCTCTGCAAGCCTCACACCACATCTGACAGCTTCCAGCTATTTAGCTATGAAAGGCACATCACCCAAACATCCATCACAGCATATGTTTGGTCAAAATCCTGAAGTAAAAGACACCACAAAAAAATTCCAAAACAACTTTATCCAGCAACACTTCCAATAATATATACAAAACCAAACTAATTACTTTTCGTGCTTTCCCTTAATGCCTGTCTTACGGGTGCCTTTACCTGGCCTAGTGCTCCCATGCAATGCTACCACTGTGGGTGCAACATGGCTGATAGACAGTTGCTGACATTCGGTGGGGTAGACTGCAGATCGCCTTGCAGGAGGATCTCATGCAGCTTTCGGCCCTGAGGGCCCAGCTTCAGACTGCACCATCTCGTCATGGGTGGTAGCAGTCTGGGCAGTCTGGCTGAGAGGCAACAGCAAGGGTACTGGTGGAGTGGCAGTAATGGGAGAACAAATGTTGTTATCCTGAGAGAGGACAGCAGGCTTATGCACCACGGTCCACTGCCACTCCTCTGGGGTGCTGCTTCAGCAATCATAGTCATCTGTTGCAGGTCAGATTGCTGGACAGCTGAGAGAGCCTGCATCCCTCTTTGAGTGCTGGTATCCACAGCCATGATGGCAGCAGACTGAGCCAGCATAGCAGCAAGCATAGATCTCATGACCTCAGTAGCAGCTTCCATGGCAGAACTGAGAAGTTGGCAATGGAAATTGAGACATCGGCCACCTGATGCTGCAGACGGCAGGTCCGCAAAGGCTTTCACAGAGCTGGCCACCAATTCCAAACTGCAAAGGATGGGCTCCAGGGTCTGCGCAACGCCCTGTGCCAAGTTGGAGTCGGACTCCATGCTCCTCGATAGTGATAACGTGCAGTCTGGCAGGCTTGCCAATGTATTTTGGAGTGTATTCCCATTAGCCTTTTTTCCTACACACTGCTCCATCAATGTCCTCTTCTGAGTCCTCTGCGGCATAGCTTGTCTTCAACCTCATCCTCCAGGGAGTTAGCACGTGAATTGTCATTTCCCACTTGCCTGGCTGCAGCCCCACTTGTGCTCGGTAATTCGCCACTTGCAGATCCCGACTCTATACTGCTCTCTAAGATACATGCGGTGCCAGTATCTGAGCTGGTGGCTGCGAGTGTCAGATCAAGCGATGGTGCTTCATCATCAGAGGTCTACTCTCGCCTTTCTTCATGAGGCTACAGTGGCTGGCCAGGTGGCAGTTTCTGTATATCTGAAAACATAAATGCACAATGAGAGGGTTGGGGTGAGGGAAGGGGGACGGGTGGAAGGCAAGAGGCTTGTGGTTACCCGATCTATAGTCTGCAGCTTTCACACCACCTGCAGCTTGTACTTTATACCAGATAGTAGGATGAGGTTGAGGTGGAATTTGAGAAGGTGCATAGTGCAGGAACTTATTGCTATCCTGAATGTGCTCAATGACGCTAGATGCAATGGGCTTTGTCACAGCCATCCCAATGATGCTGAGCACTGGCTCCTTCAGATGGCTCAGGTGATGTACGTGTGCTTGTCCCCCTCCAGTTCTGCTCTGCTCCCTGTATTTATGGGTCGCCTTGTCCTGCAAGAGAGAGGGAAGAATGTCGGTGAGTGTGTTGCAATTTGTGTTGAGTGATGTGCCTGCCATGGTTGTACAGCTGGAGGTATGTGGAACAGCGAGGGGTGGGTGTGAAGCAATTTTACACAGGGGTGTGGTGTTGAGAAATGGCCCGCCTGCCCCAGGCCAATCAAGACCCTTAACTGGCACTTAAGGGCCTCCTCCAACCACTGCAGGTATTTTACCTTCAGCGGCCAGATGGCAAAGGCCTCAAGAACCCCGCCTGGTAAAACCAGGCGTCCTTCTTGTGGGCTGTGGGGGGGGGGATGTCCTCCTGATTGGGCACCCTAACCCATCCCCAACGCCCCCCCTTGCCTCGCCGGGGCCTGGCTGAATGTCCCCAGCGAGGCCCTAAAAACTTACCTGAGTTGCAGGGCTATCCTTCCTCTTGCCTCTGATGGCTGGGTGTAGTCTCAGCACTGCCACCACTTCCAGTGGCGCTGATGGGACTCAGAGCTGCCAGCCTGCTGATTAAGTGGCAGCTCCATTAGGCGGGACTTCCTGCCTCAAAGAGGTGGAAGTCCTGCCCAAGACCCTTAAGGGCCTGGGAAGCAAAAAATCCCGGCCTGGCTCTCCAGGCCCAGGGAAAGCGGGCTCACCACCAACTTTTCGGCTAGAGGGTGGGGCTTCCCGCCCAACATAAAATTCCAGCCGACCTCTCTTCTTTTGACTTCCTGGACTAAGGCCTCCAGCAACTCATAAGAGAACTTGGGAGCTCTCTCTCTGGCCTGTTGCTTGTTGCTCAATTGGTAGTCTTCTTCCTTCCCTGAAAGATTTTCACAAACAGCTCCACCTGCTTCTGCAGCCTAAATGCACCTTCACTTTAAGAGGAGCAGGCTGCTTTAAGAAGTGCAGGGTGGGAGTAACTTGCGCTGGCCACGCATGCACCTATTTCCCTGCTGAGTGTGCAGTCAGTCAGCAGCACGTTTGCAGGCTGGGCTGCATACCACAATCACGGTGATGAGCAGGCAGCATAAAGTTTGCGTCTGGCTGCATCACCTTGACCAGGCACAGGGAAATCACGCATCGCGATCCCTGCGTCCATTAACGGGCTTAATTGAATTTTTAGTCCTCCCCTTTTTCTAACTGGAAATTATTTCCCATTAAATGTAATACCCCTGCATTACCTCAACTAAAAGTGAATTCAACAACCTCAATAAAATCCGCATACCTGCAATGGTCTGTTAAAACTGAAAGAAACAAGTTCTGGTTGATACACAAATTACAAATATCATACAGACACAGAATGGACAATCCTAAATAGCTGTCATGCAAAAGGAAAGAGTATCAAAATATTAATGTTCTTTCAATTCCTGTTGCTTTCAAAAGGGAATTGGATAAGCATTTGAAGAGAAAACATTTGCAGGACTATGGGAGAGGGCAGGGAAGTAGAACTAGCTGAGATGCTCTTGCAGCGAGTCAGCCTGAACACAATGGGCTGAATGGCCTCCTTCTGTACTGTAACCATTTTATGATTCCTGCAGGACAAGTTGTTTAGCAGAAACCTCAATTTCTCTACATTGTGTATGTAACTGCATCACAGAATAATTAGTAAATTACTTAAAAATATACTAGTCCTTTTCATACACAAGGACAATGTTTAGTCCTCGTATCTAAAACAATCTTACAAATGAACTCTTGCGTTCGATACACAGGGTTAAAAATTCATCTGTGCCATTAATGGGTGTGGAGGTTCCTATTTGTGTCCTTCCCATGCTGGTTCTGTTGGAGGTGTGCAGCATGCAAATTTGGTGCTATTACTTCACTTCCATGAATTTATTGCAGGGCTGAGTGGCTCCAATGCTGTTGTGTGCTGGATTTTTGAAAGAGCTCTCCAATTAGTCCTGCTCCCCTGCTCTTTCCCCATCGCCCTGAAAAATTTTTTTTATTCAAGCCTTTATCCAATTCAACTTTAAAGGTTATTATTAAATATGTTTCCACCACCCTTTCATGCAGCGCATTCCAGATCATGGTAACTTGCTGCGTAAAATCTTTTGTCCTCATTTTCCCTCTGCTTCTTTTTTCAATTATTTTAAACTTGTGTCTGTGGTTTTCTGCCCATCAAATAGTGGAAACAGTTTCTCCTTATTTACTCTATCAAACCCCTCAGTCTTGGCCTGCTCTACTAACTCTTTCCTTAATCTCTCTTCTAAGGAGAACATTCCCAGCTTCTATAATAACTGAAGTCCCTCATCTCTGGTTCCATTCTAGTAAATCTCCTCTGCACCCTCTCCAAGGCCTTGACATTCTTTCAATACTGTGGTGTCCAGAATTCAACCCAATACTCTAGCTGGGGCCAAACCACTGATCCATAAAGCTACACCTAAAAACAGTGAGGCCCAATATGTTTCTGTAGAAACAAATTCATCTGCAAAATCTTTGTTTCCAGTCCACTTAGGTCAGATCCCTTTTCAACTCACTGAAATTAGACCTTTCAGTTTACTATCTTCACCTTTAATTGTTTCTTGTCTCTTTCCTTAACTACACTAAACTTAATGATGTAGTGATCACTGTTTCCTAGACATTGTTCCACTGAAACTGAGGACTCTCAATTTTCCGCTAGTTTCCTTTACAGCAGCTGATGAAGCTTCCAACAAATATGGATGCAAGGATTACTTTGCACCACTCAGCAGCCAACCTCAAGATGTGCACATGTAAATAGATCTGAATTTGGATCCAAAAATTGCTGATATAGAACAAGATATACCTGATTATATACTAACATGTGTATTAGGGCAGACAACTGCATTTGAAGCGTTGGCAGCAGGAGGCCATCTAGGGCCCACACTTCCGAATTCCCTCTATAAACCCCTGCATCTATCTCTCGCCTTCTTAAAATCACCTTTTTTGACCAAGCTTTTGGTCACTCCTCGGAATATCTCCTTTGGCTCAGGGTCCATTTTTGTTTGAGAAGCACCGTGGGGCATTTGTTTTTAACAAAACATGCAAGTAAAAATAGGCGAGTGAGTAGTAGGCCTTTTAATCTGTGAATGTTAATCAAATTATCATTGAAATCATCTACAACACAACACACAACAAATTTAGAAAGTTCATGTACTGTAGTTTCTTTTAATTAAGTGCCATAAATATATCTTATTATGAACACCAAGATCACAGCATATTTAGAGCAGAAGTGTCAATGCTCTTTTACGTCATTGACCACTTAGAAAAGTACCATCAAATTTTGCAGACCAAATATAATATTTAAACCAACGTTCCTATTTATTTATGTATTTCGCGAGCTGTAAATACAACAGCTTCCGATACTGTGATTTAAGAGTTATCCACCATTGAGACAAAAGGCTTCAGAACATCCTTTTGCAAACCTTCGAGTCCAAAAAATTCAAACAGGACAAACATGTGAGTAAGAAATCTAACTGAAAATAGACCACAGTTGCCTGTACTGTGTTAGCTGGACTGCTGGAGCTTGCAAGACACCCGTTTTCAAGCTACCTGTGTTCTACGGTTAATTCTTCAAATAGCACATCATAGCCGAAATCTTTGCTTTGATTGACTGAAATCTCAGTAGTTTACATAAATTTCTGTAACTAATCTACTTTTGTTAGTGGATAATAAGCATCTTTTTGGGCTGTGTTCAAGGCAATCATAAATCTAATCAAAATTGCAACAAATGAAAATTTGGAATTCTAGTATCAGTCATAAAATTTTATGTGTAACTAAGTAAAAACAAAAAGTATTTTTATGTAAAAATAAAGTGAAAGCTTAGGGTCATATAATCAAAGAGTTATTACGGCACAGGAGGCCATTTGGTCCAAGTCAGCTCTCTACAGAGCAAACCAATCAGTCCCATTTCCTCAGTCTATCCCTGTAGTCTGCAAGTATATTTCCCCCAAGTGCCCACCCAATTTCCTTTTGAAACCATTCATCGTCTCTGCTTCCACCATCCTGATAGGCAGAGAGTTCCAGGTCATTACCACTCACTATGTAAAAATGTTCTTCTGCACATTGCCCCTGTATTTCTTGCCCAAAACCTTAAATCTGTGTCTCCTAGTCCTTGTACCATCAGCTAATGGGAACAGTTTTTCTTTATCTAACATCTAAACCTGTCATAATCTTGTACACCTCTATCAAATCACCTTTGCTTCAATCTCTTTTGCTTCAAGGAGAACAACCCAGCTTCTCCAACCTAACCTTGTAGCTAAAATCCCTCATCCCTGGAACCATTCTGGTATATCTCCTCTGCACCCTCTCAAGGACCCTCATATCCTTCCGAATGTGTGGTGACCAAAACTGCGCAGTACTCTAGTTGTGGCCTAACCAGAGCTTTATAAAGGTTCAGCATAACTTCCTTGCTTTTGTAATCAATACCTCTAATTAGGAAGCCCAAGATCTCACTTGCTATGATCCCAAATGCTTTGCTAACTATTCTGTCAATATATCCTGCCACCTTCAAAGATCTATGCACATCACATGACTGCCTAGGTCCCTCGTCTTTGCACACTCTTTAGAACTGTGCCTTTAAGTCTATACTGCCTCTCCCTATCCCTTCTGCCACAATGCATCACCTCACACCTTTCTATATTAAATTCCATCTGCCACTTGTCTGCCCTGCTGCCAGACTATCTATGTTCTGTTACAGTCGATTGGTATCCTCCTCACTGTATGCCACACCTCCAACTTTGGTATCATTGGAAAATTTTGAAATCTTACTCTGTATTCCAATATCCAAGTCATTTATATATATCAAAAAAGCAGCAGTCCTATCACTGAACCTTGGGGAACACCAATGTCTACCATCCTTCAGTCTGAAAACCAACCATTTACCACGACTTAAAAGCAAAATACTGTGGATGCTGGAAATCTGAAATAAAAACAAGAAATGCTGGAAATACTCAGCAGGTCTGGCAGCATCTATGGAGAGAGAAGCAGAGTTAACGTTTCAGGTCAGTGAAGGGTTCTGATGAAGGGTCACTGATCTGAAATGTTAACTCTGCTTCTCTCTCCACAGATGCTGCCAGACCTGCTGAGTATTTCCAGCATTTGTTTTTATTTACCACGACTTGCTGTTTTCTGCCGTTAAGCCAATTTTTTTTATCCAAGCTCACACTGACTCTCCTATTCCATGAGTCTCAATTTTGTGAACCAGCCTTTTATGTGATACTCAGTCAAAGGCTTTCTTAAAATCCCAATAGATAACATCAACTGCTTTTCTGCTTTCCCTTCATGAAACTTCTGTTACTTCATCAATAAGTTCAATTAGATTAGTCAAGCACGAACTGCCTTTTACAAATCCATGCTGGCTCCCTTAATTTACTCAAACCTCTCCAAGTTCCTGTTGATTTTTTTCCCCTAATTATTGTTTCTAAAACCTTATTCACCCCGATGCTAAAATGACCGGCCTAGGAATGTCCTCACATTCTTTCTTGAATAAGGGGGTAACATGAGTCACCCTCCAACCCTCTAATACCTCCCCAGTATCGAGGAAAGTTTGGAAGTTAATGGCAAGCCCTTCCGCTATCTCCACCCCCAGTTCCTTTAGCAAGCTGGGATGCAAGCCATTGGTCCTGACAACTTAACCACTCTAAGCATAGGCAGGGTGTACTGAATAGGCTGGCTATCAATTTTCACCCCATCAATTACATCAATTACCATCTCTGCTTCTACTGATATTTTGTCAGCATCCTCTTCCCTCGCAAACATCAATATGAAGTACTCGTTAGGTATTCTAGCCTTGCCCTGCACCTCTAAGCTTCTAACACCCTCTTTATCCCTAATAGGACCCACTCCAACTCTTACTTCTCACTTACTGTTCATATGCCGCAAGAAAATTTTTGGATTCCCTTTCATGTTAATGGCCATTCTATTCTCATATTCTCTCTTTGCCAGTCTTATTTTCCTCTTCACTTCTCCTCTCAACTTCTGGTAAAAAACCTGGGGTTCTTTCTTGAAGAATTCACCTGACATGCATCATACACCCTTTTTTGTTTCATCATATTCTCTATCTCCCTTGTCTTTCCAAGCAGCTCTGGCTTTGGTTGCCTGACCTTGTTGCAGTGGACCCAGCCTGTACCTGAAACATCTCTTCCTGAAAAATCACCCATTGTTCCGTTACAGTTTTTCCCGTCGGTCTTTGGTTCCAGCTCTCTTCCAATTTAGGACTTCTACTTTAGATTGTTTCTTGCTCTTCTCCATTACTAATTTAAACCTCATGTTAGGATGATCGCTCTGACCCAAGAGTTCCTCCACAGACCCTTGGTCCAATTGGCCCACCTCATTCCCTAACGCTACATCCAGCAATGCCTCCTTTCGAGTTGGACTGAGAACATACTAGTCAAGGACGTTGTCCTGAATACATTTCAGTAATTCCTCCCCCTCCTTACCCTTTACTGTAACATTATCCCAATTGATATTTGGGTAATTAAAGTCCCCCAATATCACCACTTCATAGTCTTGCACATATCTGTGATTTTCCCTGCAGATTTGCTTCACTATCTCTTTCACTATTTTGAGGCCCATAGAATTTTTTTTTTATTTGTTCGGTGGATGTGGGCATCACTGGCTGGGCCAGCATTTATTGCCCATCCTTGATTGTTTTGAGAAGGTGGCGGTGAGCGGCTTTCTTTAACCGCTGCAGTCCTTGGGGTATAGGTACTGTTAGGAAGGGAGTTCCAGGATCTTGCCCCAGTGACAGTGATGGAATGGCGATATAGTTCTAAGTCAGGATGGTGTGTGGCTTGGAGGTGAACTTGCAGCTGGTGGTGTTTCCATGCATCTGCTGCCCTTGTCCTTCTAGGTGGTAGAGGTCGTGGGTTTGGAAGGCGCTGTCGAAGGAGTCTTGGTGAGTTGCTACAGTGCATCTTGTAGATTGTACACACTGCTGCAACTGTGCGTCAGTGGTGGATGGAGTGAATGTTGAAAGTGGTAGATGGGGTGCCAATCAAGCATATCTACCCCCAGTAGCATGATCATACCCATTTACTCTCATATCTAACCAAATGTTCTGTCTTTGCCTCCTCAAGGACAATATCTCTTTTCAAAACTACAATGTCTTCCCTAATCAGTACTGCCACCCCACCTCCCTTTTTGCCTTTCCTATCTTTTCTGAACACTTTGTATCTTCAAATATTAAATATTAATGCAGTCCTCACCATTTTTAAGCCACATTTCCATTATTTGCACTAGATCATATTCCCAAACGGCTATTTGAGCTTGCAACTCATCAACCTTATTCACCACACTATGTGCATTTACATACATGCATTCTAAACCTGCCTTTATATTCCTCGTAGTCCTTAGACTGCTCCTATCTAATATGGTACTACTTCCTTCTCTAGTACTATCCAACACTCTCAATCAAAGAACAAAGAACAGTACAGCCTTATTCCTCTTTTCAACTTCTATATGCTGGTGCCCATCTCCTTGCCATTTAGTTTAAACCCTCCCCGATCACACTAGTGAACTTCCCTAGGAGGATATTGGCCCCAGTCCTGGTGAGGTGTAACCAGTCTCCTGCCTCCTGCCCCAGAACTAGTCCCAATAATCTGAAGCCCTCCCTCCTGCACCATGCTTCTATTAAGTACCAAAGATTCCTAGAGGATTTTTAAAGAAGATGTAATATGTAAAGAAGCCAGAGGTGACCAGTTAAGAATTTTTAGATACCAACTAAAAGTTCTATCAAAATATTATCTATAAAGGTTAAAGGAGATCCAACAAACCTCATTGTTAGGGTTAATATTTTGTTATAGGACAGCAGCACAAACACAAGACAGCCAAATTATTTTAAGTTTCTTTTCACTCTGATTCCTTTTCTTTGCAAGTACACATATTTCAAAGAAGTATAAATACAGATATTTATTGGCAAAGATACTGTAAGTAAAGCCAGCAGTTAAACTGAGAAATTTAAAAAAAAGTACTCACTTTACGCCCAGAGAAGATGAGGCATAATTGATGCATGGAACCACCATTTTTCACATTAGCCAGCTCTTTTTGGAGTGTCTTTGGAGAGGGTGGAGCCCAGTTGGCCTTTGCTTTCTGACCATCACATCCTACACAGTTGAGTGCATTATCAGATTTAAAACACTGAGCTTTAGGTTCCTGCTGAAGGCTACCCTCACTGTGTGTTCGCCGTCGCAGCGAATTCTGAATAGAGAGAGTACAATGTTTCTCACAATCTGATGTTTCAATCATACTGCGACGTTTAGAGTTACAACTGTCCAAATAATCATCACCATCTTCATCATCATCTTCCTCCTCCTCCTCCTCTTCCTCCTCATCTTCATTATCATCACCATCAATCTGTAAAATGGGTAGCTCATCAGCACTTTGGCTAAAGCTTCTGTCAAGTCTGACCTCGGGTATATTGAATGGCATTCGAGGATTCTGTGACTCAATGATATTCGGTTTTTCACTGCTTCCTCTCACTCTCTCTGGGGATTTATTTTCTTCTTCTGGAGTTTGTTCTTTTTCTGGAACCTGCTCATTTGCAACACCTTCTTTGCCAGTAGTCTGAAAGTTGCAAATTGGGACCTGTTCCTCAGCCAGCATCTCAGACTGTTCATCTGATTTTGGGTCAAGCATCTATCCAGTGAAAAAAGAGAAAAATAAAATACATTAAATGAATTGTTCATTGTCTGATGTAAACTGTTGGTACAAGCAAAATTATAAAGGCCTGGATATTAACAGGGGTGGGTTACATAGGCTGAGGGGGTGGGGGAGCACATAGTTTCAGACTGGAAACCTGAAAGTCTGGGTTTCTTCGCAAGCTATGGAATTTTAACTCCACGGTGTGCATCAGTTGCACTTGACGAGTTTCTCTATCCAGAAGTCTGCCTAATTGACAGGCTTGGCTTCCAGTAGGGTAGGGAGGACTCGGAAGCAGGTAGGTCTGATCCACAAGCAGGAGGTCCAGTGCCCCAGAGGTGGGGGAAGGGCAGCCCTACCCAGCCTCATTAAAATATTTAAATTGCCAACCCACCTCCTGGCAGCAGGTTGATACCTACTGCTTGTTAAACCTGGTTGGGGGTTGTGTTTCAGATTTTAAAAATGTCAACAGTTGACCTGACCCCAACCTACCCATTTTTGGATGTTAAAATTGAACTCAAACTGACTGCAAAATCCAATGACAACTTTGAAAATAAGTTCTTAATTTTGAGCCCTGTATGTATTCTTACAACTACTATTGTCTATAATGGCCAATTCTATTTCTTCTTAAACATAATCAATTTAGTATTCACTTCTGCAAATAAATTATTACAGTAATTTCCACAAATTAGGCAAAATCAAAAATCTGATATCAATGCTATGAACAATTTCAATGATGCAAGTGCAAATGATCAAGAATTTCTGAAATAAGGAAACATTTTATTTGCTACATTACACACTATACAAAAGTGAATAAAGTCAGCAACACCTTCATAATTAATTAGTATGGTAATTTTAACCTAACGGGCCTGGTGGGAAGGTGACACGATCAGATTGGTCAGTTGACTCCCATTGAAGTCAATCAAAAGGAAAACCAGGTGGTTTGTAAAATGGATGGCTAGTCTAATCGTGCCACTTTTCCACCAGGGTTAAATTAAAATGAACCCCATAGTGTTAAATGGGTATTTTGGTTCACGGACAATATAAAATAAAGGGCACAATTCTAAATGAGGTGCAAGAGCAGAAGGACCTGGGTGTATACAGAGTAATAGGGAGAAATTGTTCCCACGCGTGAAAGGATAAAGAACGAGGGCACAGATTTAAAGTAATTGGTAAAAGAAGCAAATGCGACGTGAGGAAAAACGTTTTCATGCAGCGAGTGGTGATGATCAGGAATGCACTGCCTGAGAGTGTGGTGGAGGCAGGTTCAACTAAAGCATTCAAAAGGGAATTAGACACTTATATCAACAGGAAGAATGTGCAGGGATATGGGGAGAAGGTGGGGGAGTGGCACTAGATGAAATGCTCATTAGGAGAGCCGGTGCACACATGATGGGCCGAATGGCCTCCTTCTGCGCTGTAACAATTCTGTGACAAGTTAATTTTTTTTTAGAACATTACAGCGCAGTACAGGCCCTTCGGCCCTCGATGTTGCGCCGACCTGTGAAGCCATCTGACCTACACTATTCCATTTTCATCCATATGTCTATCCAATGACCACTTAAATGCCCTTAAAGTTGGCGAATCTACTACTGCTGCAGGCAGGGCGTTCCACGCCCTTACTACTCTCTGAGTAAAGAAATTACCTCTCTGTCCTATATCTATCACCCCTCAACTTGAAGCTATGTCCCCTCGTGTTTGCCATCACCATCCGAGGAAAAAGACGCTCACTATCCACCCTATCTAACCCTCTGATTATCTTATATGTCTCTATTAAGTCACCTCTCCTCCTCCTTCTCTCCAACGAAAACAACCTCAAGTCCCTCAGCCTTTCCTCGTAAGACCTTCCCTCCATACCAGGCAACATCCTAGTAAATCTCCTCTGCACCCTTTCCATAGCTTCCACATCCTTCCTATAATGCGGTGACCAGAACTGCACGCAATACTCCAGGTGCGGTCTCACCAGAGTTTTGTACAGCTGCAGCATGACCTCGTGGCTCCGAAACTCGATCCCCCTACTAATAAAAGCTAACACACCATATGCCTTCTTAACAGCCCTATTAACCTGGGTAGCAACCTTCAGGGATTTATGCACCTGGACACCAAGATCTCTCTGTTCATCTACACTACCAAGAATCTTCCCATTAGCCCAGTACTCTGCATTCCTGTTACTCCTTCCAAAGTGAATCACCTCACACTTTTCCGCATTAAACTCCATTTGCCATCTCTCAGCCCAGCTCTGCAGCCTATCTATGTCCCTCTGTACCCTACAACATCCTTCGGCACTATCCACAACTCCACCGACCTTAGTGTCATCTGCAAATTTACTAACCCACCCTTCTACACCCTCTTCCAGGTCATTTATAAAAATGACAAACAGCAGTGGCCCCAAAACAGATCCTTGCGGTACACCACTAGTAACTAAACTCCAGGATGAACATTTGCCATCAACCACCACTCTCTGTCTTCTTTCAGCTAGCCAATTTCTGATCCAAAGCTCTAAATCACCTTCAACCCCATACTTCCGTATTTTCTGCAATAGCCTACCGTGGGGAACCTTATCAAACGCCTTACTGAAATCCATATACGCCACATCCACGGCTTTACCCTCATCCACCTGTTTGGTCACCTTCTCGAAAAACTCAATAAGGTTTGTGAGGCACGACCTACCCGTCACAAAACCGTGCTGACTATCGCTAATGAACTTATTCTTTTCAAGATGATTATAAATCCTGTCTCTTATAACCTTTTCCAACATTTTACCCACAACCGAAGTAAGGCTCACAGGTCTATAATTACCAGGGCTGTCTCTACTCCCCTTCTTGAACAAGGGGACAACATTTGCTATCCTCCAGTCTTCCGGCACTATTCCTGTCGACAATGACGACATAAAGATCAAGGACAAAGGCTCTGCAATCTCCTCCCTAGCTTCCCAGAGAATCCTAGGATAAATCCCATCTGGCCCAGGGGACTTATCTATTTTCACACTTTCCAAAATTGATAACACCTCCTCCTTGTGAACCTCAATCCCATCTAGCCTAGTAGCCTGAATCTCAGTATTCTCAACAACATTTTCTTTCTCTACTGTAAATACTGACGCAAAATATTCATTTAACACTTCCCCTATCTCCTCTGATTCCACACACAACTTCCCACTACTATCCTTGATTGGCCCTAATCTAACTCTAGTCATTCTTTTATTCCTGATATACCTATAGAAAGCCTGAGGGTTTTCCCTGATCCTATCCACCAATGACTTCTCGTGTCCTCTCCTTGCTCTTCTTAGCTCTCCCTTTAGATCCTTCCTGGCTAGCTTGTAGCTCTCAAGCGCTCTAACTGAGCCTTCACGTCTCATCCTAACATAAGCCTTCTTCTTCCTCTTGACAAGCGCTTCAACTTCTTTAGTAAACCACGGCTCCCTCGCTCGACAACTTCCTCCCTGCCTCACAGGTACATACTTATCAAGGACACACAGTAGCTGCTCCTTGAATAAGCTCCACATTTCGATTGTTCCCATCCCCTGCAGTTTCCTTCCCCATCCTACGCATCCTAAATCTTGCCTAATCGCATCATAATTTCCTTTCCCCCAGCTATAATTCTTGCCCTGCGGTATATACCTGTCCCTGCCCATCGCTAAGGTAAACCTAACCGAATTGTGATCGCTATCACCAAAGTGCTCACCTACATCTAAATCTAACACCTGGCCGGGTTCATTTCCCAGTACCAAATCCAATGTGGCATCGCCCCTGGTTGGCCTGTCTACATACTGTGTCAGAAAGCCCTCCTGCACACACTGGACAAAAACTGACCCATCTAAAGTACTCGAACTATAGTATTTCCAGTCGATATTTGGAAAGTTAATATTTCACACTTACTCCCATATCAATCTTGTAAATGTGGTTTTGTTTTTAATATAAGTATAGGGTACCCTGGTAGATGCTCATTCATAACCAATGATCCAGTCAGCACCGCACAGTCAATAATGTTCGATTACTTACTTTTTGCATAATTTTGCTCACTCGGTCCACTGTTTTATTTAAGGTACAAAACTGTTCATTTTAAATATCTCCATTGAAGTAGTGGACAAGGAATGCCATGGAATGTGTTAAACCTTCCTCCATTATTACTGCCAAAAGTAATTTTTACCCTCATATTTTAAGCTTTTAAAAAACAAAAATGTTTCAAATGCACAGCAGATGGATCACCATCTAAAAATTGAAAGAACGCATTAATGTTTAGCGTGTAGAATTTCCTACGATTTAGTTGAATAAATTAACTTACTTATTTCCCTTCCAAATTTTGGTAAACCCCTAACTACTACTAGGGTTCCCATAGGGCACAGAGACAATATTGAATGCAGAGTACTGGGCTAATGGGAAGATTCTTGGTAGTGTAGATGAACTTGGTGTCCAGGTACATAACCTGGGTAGCAACCTTCAGGGATTTAATAGGGCTGTTAAGAAGGCATATGGTGTGTTAGCTTTTATTAGTAGGGGGATCGAGTTTCGGAGCCACGAGGTCATGATGCAGCTGTACAAAACTCTGGTGAGGCCGCACCTTGAGTATTGCGTGCAGTTCTGGTCACCGCATTATAGGAAGGATGTGGAAGCTTTGGAAAGGGTGCAGAGGAGATTTACTAGGATGTTGCCTGGTATGGAAGGAAGGTCTTACGAGGAAAGGCTGAGGGACTTGGGGTTGTTTTCGTTAGAGAGAAGGAGGAGGAGAGGTGACTTAATAGAGACATACAAGATAATCAGAGGGTTAGATAGGGTGGATAGTGAGAGACTTTTTCCTCGGATGATGATGGCAAACACGAGGGGACATAGCTTTAAGTTGAGGGGTGAAAGATATAGGACAGATGTCAGAGGTAGTTTCTTTACGCAGAGAGTAGTAGGGGCGTGGAACACCCTGCCTGCAACAGTAGTAGACTCGCCAACTTTAAGGGCATTTAAGTGGTCATTGGATAGACATATGGATGAAAATGGAATAGTGTAGGTCAGATGATCGGCGCAACATCGAGGGCCGAAGGGCCTGTACTGCGCTGTAATGTTCTAATTCTAATTCTGGGTACTGCCTGTGTGGAGTTGGCAAGTTCTCCCTGTGTCTGCGTGGGTTTCCTCCGGGTGCTCCGGTTTCCTCCCACATACCAAAGACTTGCTGGTTGATCGGTTAAGTGGCCATTATAAATTGCCCCTAGTATAGGTAGGTGGTAGGGAAATATAGGGACAGGTGGAGATGTGGTAGGAATATGGGATTAGTGTAGGATTAGTATAAATGGGTGGTTGATGGTCGGCACAGACTCGGTGGGCCGAAGGGCCTGTTTCAGTGCTGTATCTCTAAACTAAACTAAACTATGGTCTTTTACTTTCCTGAATGTGAAAAGCTGCAGACTAATATGCATTTGGAAGCTGTAATCGTTTTGTTGCTAACTGTTATGTGAAAAAACATGTAACTGAATTAAAAGTACTTCTTAAAGAACCAGGAAAATATGTTATTATTCTAGCTGCATTGCAAACCAGAAATGTTGCATCAATAATTCTGATCAACTGCTGCAGTAGTAAAGTGAATGTGAACATGTATATCTGTGTCAATCTATCAGAGATGAAAAACCAGGACAACAGCACAGATTTCCTCACTAGTTCTGCATTAGTTTTCAAACATGTGCAAAAAAAACATTGCAGCCAGAAGTTAGAGCAGTTACACTGTGGGATAAGGACCAGTCCAAAAACAGAAGATGGCAGAGAGGTGCTCCAGGGTGGCCCACGGTTCAGCGATGCCTCCCTGCTCACTCTCCTCCAGGCTGTACGGACAAGGCGGGAGGTCCTTTTCCCCAGCAATGGTAAGAAGTGGCCATCCCGCCTGACCAAGGCAGTCTGGCTGGAGGTGGCAGAGGAGGTAAGTAGCCATGGAGACATCCGGCGTCAAAGCGTCCAATGCTGGAAGAGGATGAATGATCATTCTCCCAGCCAGCCGGGGCCATCCAGGCCTCATGTGCACAGAGTACGACTGCCAAAGTCATCCACAGCCAAAGGGCAATTATCAGCAGCCTTTCTCCAGCTAGGCTTCTTGTGCAGAAGTGGCACAGTGAAGGAGCACCCGCAAGGATTTCCAAAACAACCACTGTGACACAAATGGGTCTGCACAGGTGACACAACACTATAAAAAGTTCAATCTCTAAATCTTTTTTACTAAGACGTGTATTGCTTTTACTGTGTGAATGACATGTGCCAGCATGTACCGATCGTGTCTCCTCCCATTACATCATTGGCCTTTCAGAAAGGCTAATGTATGGAATAATATTCTTGCCATGCCAGTATTACTCATGTGCGTCTCCATGGATGCAGTAACATGGACAGTAGCTCAGTCTGTTGCTGTCATTAATGGTGGACACAACGATGTTGCAGTTGCGGATTGATGCACAATAGGTGAATGAGGATGCTAGGTGGCTTGCAGTGCCCGTGGTGGTTCCTATGGCGTGAAGGACCTTTGCACGTGACAGCCGCCTGTTCAGCGAAAAAAGTGGAAGTGTGGAGTGACAGGCAGTGGAATGCATTATCAGGCAAAGTAAGTAGCGCTTTACATATGGTAATTGGGGTGCCACCGCCAAGCGGCGGGGGGGCCACTCTGAGGTCCCGCCACTGCCAGTAAAATGGGGCGTGGCCTTCCGGGCATTGGGGAGCATGGCAGGCCTCTCCACGAACTCTGACGGCGGGGGGTCAGTAAAATTCAGTCCCTGATGTCTGGGTCGCTATTCGCACAATCAATAGACTACCATCACCTGCATTCTAGTTTTATTTCCCTGCAATAAAAATGATGAAATGATGGGTATACCTACAGTTTAAATTCTGAAAGTACTGTCCCATGTGACATTTCAGCTTAAGGCTTGTAATTCCCGAAGTTTCGAGGGTTGGGTGGGGGGGCGGGGGGCGCCAGTGGGGTACTTGTGTCTGATGGGAGCAGAGTGGATTCACCATCGTAGCCCTAGAGAGCAAGAGACCAGTGCTTTTTCCATTGAACATGGGTTAACATCTGGTGGGGTACTCATGCCTGATGGGAGCAGAGTCGTGACACCCTATTGCATCTAGCCTGTCCTCCCTGATTAGGCTAAAAACTTGTCCTCATAAAAAGAGGTCTTTATTATTAAAAACAACCCAGAGCATGATGATGTGGATATAAAAGCTGTGGAAAAAATAGGTTGCCTCATGAGTTGCTAGACGTAGAAAATAACAAGAAGAAAGCAGGTGGTGTTGATTTATGGTTCCTCACATCATAAATGTCAAGTTATGAACTCTTCATATTTTTCTCAGATAACTAATGTCAAAGATTGTTTTTAAGCTATACCTTAATGAGAGAGGGAGAGAAAGTATTTGAAGTCAGAATTTTATACATGGGGAATTGAGCGTAAAATCAAATAAGTGATACTGAATTTGTACAAATATTAATTAATCCAGCTTGAAAATTAGGTGGAGTTTTGGACACTCCATTAGATAAAGGATATAAGACTCATGGAAAGAATACAGTAAAACTAACTCGATTGCTACCAGGAATGAGAGATTATAGTTATGAAGGAAGGCTCAAAACTGTGGAGCTATTTTCATTGGGATCTAATTGACATTTTCAAAATTTGCCACAAGTACTGATTGCAGCAGAGACTATAACATCATTTAAGGGAACTGGGTAAATACATGTAAAAGAAGATTATAAAGGATACAGAGAAAAAGCAGGGAATTGAGATTAGAATAGACAGCCTCAGCAGAGGACCATCACTGTCCTGATCTGGGCTCAATGGTCTCTTCTGGTTCTGTAAAATCTGTGATTAAATGTATTGTTTTAAAATTACTTGAAATTAAATAAAAGGCAAAAAACAGATACATGTGCCTTCACTGGCCCAGATGGAATGGCCCTGTTTGAGATTTTAAATTAAACATTTAATGTTCTTGGCAAGTATACTGTTGGTCTGCTGCAACAAATTAATGTGAGCATGGATAAAATACTCAATGGAATCATTTACAGCTCACTGTCAAGCAAAAAGATGGTTCAGAAGCAAAACCTATTTAGTTTCCGTAGTTTACTTAAATAAGATGTTCTGATGCATTTTAATAATGTTAGAACAAGTTTTAAAGGGTAATACTCAGGTGACCAGTGTTATGAACGCTGGACTTTGTAGTATGATTATGTGTTAAAAACCGTGATTTTTAATGTAGTGTAAGAAGGATTCGAAGAAGACATGTGACCTCACACCAACTCTGCCTAGAGACAAGACAGGGATCTTCAGTACTATGCAAACAAGGAACCCAGATCAAAGACTCTTTTGAAAGCAGAATGCAAAGTTGTAACACGTGAGGGACAATGGGTTTCGCTCTCCCTGACTCTCAGATCATAAACAGGGAGCCAGGGGCTCTGAAGATGCAAACGCGAGTTGAAATTTTTAACACCTGGAAACAAAGGAAGGTCCAGGTGGTTCTGCTGTGGCCAGACTTGTAGACTCTGCATATTGTAAAAGACAAATGACTATTGACTTTTGATTCTGGATAAATTCAATAGGTCTTCTTAAGTCTGACAGGCTGTAAGGAAGAATGGAAGACAAAGACCAACAGTGGCAGCCTCAGGAGGAGGGAGAGAGAGAAAATAAAAAACAGCTGCTCTCAGAACACTGATACAGTGAAAGGCTGCTAAGACTTGAACCCGATTTGAAAGTTGAGGTTTACAGAGGAAAGAAAAGACCAACAGAGTCACCAGAGATTGCCTTATTCACGGAAGTCCAGGTCGAAAATGCTTGGAAGTGAGAAAAAAGGACATTGACTTTGAGAAGGACTGGGAGATTCAACCCATTGCAACTGGGAGGAGGTTGGGACTTTTAACTGCAAGGATATTGTTTCAATGATGACATTGTATAACATATAAATGTGGTGTGTGGTTTTCAAGTATTTTAATAAGTTAATGGGAAATACCTTTCTCTGTAATTTAGTTCATGAGCCACTTACAAAGTACTGTTTGGTTAAGAATGATTTTTAGTTTAGTTGTTATAGTAAAAGTCTTAAAACGTGAAATCTTGTCATGTACTTCTTTAAATTGGTCCGGGAGTTCACATCTCTTGTTTTAACATTGACAGTCTCATTGAGGTAGTAACAACTAGTGACAGTTATTTCTCACCTTATGGTAGACAGTGCATTTGGTACAGAACAAATCAACGAAAAGAAGCACTCCCTCAATTATATTTTAATTATCCATATTCTGAAGTTTTCAACTCAACTTTTTCAGAGCTGAGATGAATAATTCTAGCACAGTTGCTGGGAAGAGGTCCAAACAATTCTGGAAATAAGAATTCAATTATATAATTTAACATTTTTGAATAGATTTATTATAAAAGAGTTCCAGGGATTTAAAGAGTACCTGCAAGGATTGCCATTTGGCTCTAAATGGGCAGAATTTTACAAGTACGCCGCAATTCGCGGTGGCGCACTCTGATGGCGGAATGCATCCCGCACAGATGCTCCATCCTTGAGCCCCCACAATATTACACGTAGGGGCTCATTTAAATGGAGGGAGCAGAGCGGCCGCCCCCGATGACATAGGAGGGTGGCCATCGCATCTCCGGCAACGGCGTTCGGTGCCACCGTGCAGGCGCTGGTGCCATTTCTAAAGGGCTTTAAGCCCTTCGAATTACTTTTAATTTTTAAAGGTGCATTATTGTGAATTTTTTATTAACTAATAATAAAGATGTGGATGGCCCTTCCACAACCCCCCACAATGGTCATTTCAATGCCCGAAATGACCAACACTTGCCTTTTTCCTGACCCAAATATCCCCCACCGAACCTTCTAACTTTTGCCCTTCAACCCCTTCCCACCATTCACACATCCAATAAAAATTGATATCCCTGCTCTCCCACCCTGAAAATTTTATTCCTCCCCCTCCCCACCAGGTTCTTGCCTCAGAACTCCATACGGATGGCGGCCGTAAAATCGGCATGGGACAGCCGCCACCTGTAGATAAGTTTATTTACATATTATTGTTAATTTAAATATTTAGATGAAGGGCTTGCGCCAGGGGTGCCACACTAAGGTTCCCCCGCCGCCAGTAATATGCGGCGGGCCCTTCTCGATTGCGCGGGTCCAGGCGGGCCTCTCCCCGCAGGATTTTACCGGCCCCCGCGACCCGCGTCATAGAGGGGCCGGTAAAATTCAGCCCAATGTGTTTATCATGTATGCATCAGCTTGGTTTAGGTAATTTAGAAGCTCACCTCCAAATTGGAAAGGTTAAAGAATCTCCAATGGAGGGCTTGACAATGCAATATAGACTGACACTCCAAAATAATGTGATGTGTTGATGTGGTCCATGTGGATGCTAAACAATCCCATAGCATTTTACAAAGAAGCTATGGAGTATTCCCAGTGTTCTGGCTAACACACACTCTGAATCAAAACCACCAGAAACACATTTGTCTCATTGCTGTTTGTGGGGTTTTGATGTTCAACATGATACAAGTCACTGCACTCCAAAATAATTCAGTATGTGTAAAGTGCTAAACAAATCAATTTTTTGCTTTTCACTGCAGTATATTCAAGCCACTATTGCATGGCAGTAAAAATCTAAGTTATAGCTGCTGAGTTTCAACAGTTCCCAACTGTGTATCTTGCACTAAGCCAACCCAAGTGAAGATTTAGTGCAAGAACTGCATGTTGTTAATGCTCCCACAAATAAGTTGACACCATGATGCTCATGAATGGCACCATTAAGCTTACCGGCCTGGGATTGACAGACTAGATAATAGAAAGTGCCAGCCAGAACTTCAAGGCTCAGTGGCCATTTATGCACAATTCAATGCATATGTGGTAACATATGTTCAATGATGCTCCAACTTTTGGAGGAAACTATTGAGTCGAGCATAAACTGCTCAACTTAACTGAAGTGCACTAATCTCATTTCAGGAGTCAGGAATCAAGTCAGCAATATCAGTTACATATACAAACAATGAAGAAGTAAATAATTTACATATTACTTTAGTCATGGAATACAGGGACTATTGCATGGGGACTTAATTAATGAGCATAACCTGAAAGCCTATTAGATTGTGTCACTGAGTATAGTTTTGTATGCAATGTTTGGTTCACTTAACTAATAAAATGTTATGAAAGAATACAGGTCCCATATCTAGCTTTTGATTTATTTATCACTGGTTGAATAATTTTTCTAATGTCTCTTTCCCATTATGTAAAAAGCTAGAGAAGCCAACCAAATGCAATTAGACTCATTTGCTGATTTGATTGTATAAAAGGCAGGCTTGCTACACAAATACCAAGATGGATAATGTAGAATCAAGATCAACATGTAACAGAAACACAGTCCAATCTCAAAAAAGCACATTAAACATCCAGCATTAAGATACTGTCCCTTTAGGAAAATGTATGCTCCTATGCATGCATACTAGAGAATTACCTAAGGCTTCAAAAAACCTGACAAGAGACTCAGGTAATGAAGTAACAGTCCGTGATGTGAATGCTCCATCCATGGCCATAACTATCGAGCCAACAGGTTAGTCCAGTGCGGCAGGAAGTTTTACGGGCAGCAACACCCACTGGACACAAGTATCACACTGGATATAAACCCAGAATTCGGAACCGGAGCTTTGGTTTTCACCTGTTGGGACTGTTTGGGGTGAGATTCAACCCCTGCACCTTCTGACTCAGAGGCAGGAATGCTACCTCTAAGCAAAAGCCTCACTCCATATAGGCTTATAACATGTAGGTAAATTAAAAGTGCAATATGGCACAGGCTTGCCATAATTTAAGCTACTCAACATTTCATTATTTCTACAGGAGAACATTGTGGCAAAAACTGCATGGACTTGATCTTGCTGCTGCTGCTCTACTGCAGCAATTAGTGACCAATTCTATCTTGCAAAGCTATTAGGAGAATATCCTCCCATATCATGCAGTAGAGTTCCACACCCTGGAGCAGCATCAGGCATGAAAGCAACAGTGATATGCATCTGCAAACATGGGCATTGAATTCAAAACACTGACTGCCTGCAAGTATGCCTGTAGACAGAGCTAAGCAATCCCATAACCAATGGATCAGATCGAAGCTCTGCAGTCCTGCCACATCCAGTCGTGAACGGTGGTGGACAATTAAACAACTAACTGGAGGAGGTGGCTCCACAAATATCCCCATCCTCAATAATGGGGAGCCCAGCACTTCAGTGCGAAAGATAAGGCTGAAGCACTTGCAACAATCTTCAGCCAGAAGTGCCGAGTTGATGATCCATCTCACCCTCCTCCTGAAATCCCCAGCATCACAGATGCCAGACTTTAGCCAATTTGATATCCGCGTGATATCAAGGAATGACTGAAGGCACTAGATACTGCAAAGGCTATAGCCCCTGACAATATTCCGGCAATAATACTGAAGACCTGTGCACCAGAACTTGCCGCGCCCCTTGCCAAGCTGTCCAGTACAGCTACAACACTGGCATCTACCCGGCAATGTGGAAAATTGCCCAAGTATGTCCTGTACACAAAAAGCAGGACAAGTCCAACCCAGCCAATTACCGCCCCATCAGCCTACTCTCAATCATCAGTAAAGTGATGGAAGGTGTCATCAACAGTGCCATCAAGCGGCGCCTGCTTAGTAATAACCTGCTCGGTGACGCTCAGTTTGGGTTCCGTGAGGGGCACTCAGATCCTGACCTCATTACAGCCTTGGTTCAAATATGGACAAAAGAGCTGAACTCAAGAGGTGGGGTGAGAGTGACTGCCCTTGACATCAAGGCAGCATTTAACCGGGTATGGCATCAAGGAGCCCTAGCAAAACTGAGGTCAATGAGAATCGAGGAAAAACGTCAGCTGGCTGGAGTCATACCTAGCGCATCGGAAGATGGTTGTGGTTGTTGGAGGTCAATCATCTGAGCTCCAGGACATCACTGCAGGAGTTCCTCAGGGTAGCGTCCTAGGCCCAACCATCTTCAGCTGCTTCATCAATGACCTTCCTTCAATCAGAAGGTCAGATGTGGGGATGTTCGCTGATGTTTGCACAATGTTCAGCTCCATCGTGACTCCTCAGATACTGAAGCAGTCCGTGTAGAAATGCAGCAAGACCTGGACAATATCCAGGCTTGGGCTGATAAGTGGCAAATAACATTCGCGCCACACAAGTGCCAGGCAATGACCATCTCCAACAAGAGAGAATCTAACCATCTCCCCTTGACATTCAATGGCATTACCATCGCTGAATCCCCCACTATCAACATCCCAGGGACTACCATTGACCAGAAACTGAACTGGAATGGCCATATAAATACCATGGCTACTAGAGTAGGTCAGAGGCTAGGAATCCTGAGGCGAGTAACTCACCTCCTGACTCCCCAAAGCCTGTCCATCATCTACAAGGCACAAGTCAGGAGTGTGATGGAATACTCTCCACTTGCCTGGATGGGTGCAGCTCCAACAACGCTCAAGAAGCTCAACACCATCCAGGACAAAGCAGCCTGCTTGATTAGCATCCCATCTACAAACATTCATTCCCTCCACCACCGACGCACAGTGGCAGCAATGGGTACCATCTACAAGATGCACTGCAGCAACGTACCAAGGCTCCTTAGCCAGCACCTTCCAAACCCGCGACCTATACCAACTAGAAGGACAATGGCAGCAAATGCATGGGAACAGCAACACCTGCAAGTTCCCCTCCAAGTCACACACCATCCTGACTTGGAACTATACCGCCGTTCCTTTACTGTTGCTGAGTCATAATCTTGGAACTCCCTTCCTAACAGCACTGTGTGTGTACCTACCCCACATGGATTGCAGTAGTTCAAGAAGGCAGCTCACCACCACCTTCTCAAGGGCAATTAGGGATGGGCAATAAATGCTGGCCTGGCCAGTGACGCCCACATCCCATGAATGAATTTTTTAAAAAAAAATGTATTCCCAAAGCACAATTGCCCTTTTTTTGTGTCACTGGCAAGGCCAACATTTGTGGGCCATCTCCAATTGCCTTCAAGAAGATGGTGGTGAGCCACTTTCTTGAACCACTGCAGTCTGTTAGGATTATAGTTTTTCCTAATGGTTTTGATATAACTGCGCGGCTGGGCCATGTCAGAATGCAGTTGAGAGTCAATCACTTTGCTGTAGATCTGGAGACACATACAGGCCAGACCAGGTAAGTACAGCAAGTTTCTTTCCCTGATGCACATGAGTGAACCAGCTGAATTTTTACAACAATCCAGTAGTTTCATGGTCACCATTATTGATATGAGTTTTTTTTTATTCCAGATTTGTTTAATTAACTGAACTTAAATTCTCCAATTGCAATGTGGGATTTGAACTCATGTCTCCAGATTATTAGTCCAGGCTTCTAAACTACTAATAATATAACTTAACAAAACCATTACACTACCATACCTATCAAACATTTAGAAACATAGGAACAGCAGCAGGCCATTTAGCCCCTCAAGCCTATTCTGACAATCAATGAGATCATGGCTGACTTAAGACCTAACTCTGTATAACCACTTTTGCCCCTTATTCCTCAATACACCTCGTTAATAGAAATCTATCAATTTCAGATTTAAAATTAACAATTGGCACAGCATCAACTGTCATTTTTCAGAAGCTATCCAAAGTTCTACCACCCTTTGCATGTAGAAATATTTCCTAACTTCATTTCTGAAAGGGCTGGCTCCAATTTTTAGACTATGTCTCCCCGTCCAAGACTCTCCAACAGTTGAAATAGTTTCTCTCTCTAACCATCCTCTAAGTTTCCCTTCTTGCTACAATTGTGCAGGGTTTTGGTGAGACCACATCTGGAGTACCGTGTGTAGTTTTGGTCTCCACATTTAAGAAAGGATATACTTGCATTGGAGGCGGTACTGCGAAGTTTCACTACATTGGTCCCTGCGATCAGGGGGGTTATCCTATAATGAGAGGCTGAGTAAACTAGGCTTATATTCTCTGGAGTTTTGAAGATTGAGAGGCAATCTCATTGAAACATACAAGATTCTGAAGGGGCTGGAGAGGGTAGATACAGAGATGGTTTCCGCTGGTCGAGGAATCCAAAACACGGGGGCACAATCTCCGGATAAGGGGCTGATCATTTAGGAATAAGATCAGGAGAAATTACTTCATTCAAAAGGCTGAGAATGTTTGGAATTCTCTAACCCAGAGGGTTATGGATGCTCCATCGTTGAATACATTTAAGGCTGGGATAGACAGATTTTTGGTTTCTCAGGGAATCAAGGGATACGGTGATGGGCGGGAAAATGGAGTTGAAGCCTAAGATCAGCCATGATCGTACTGAATGGCGAAGCAGGCTCGATTGGCTCCCTCTGGTCTACTCCTTCTCCTATTTCTTGTGTTCTTGTGTTAATATCTGGAAAACTTCGAACAAATCAGCCCGTAACCTTCTAAATTCTAAGGAATTAATCCTAGTTTGTGTAATGTCACCTCATAACGTAACCTTTGGAATCATTCTGGTAAAATTAGACTGTACTCCCTTCAAGGCCAATATATAGTCTTAAGGTATAGTGCTCAGAATTGCTCATAGTACTCCAGGTGTAGTCATAACCAGGGCTTTGTATAGCTGATGCAAGACTTCTACCCCCTTGTATTCTAGTCCTCGAGATATAAAGGCCATCATTCTATTAGCCTTTTTGATTTTCTTTTTGTTCCTGTCCATGGCACTTTCATGATTTATGCACATTTCAGGGTTAATCAGATCTTAAACACTACTTGAAATATCAACTATTTTAGTAGTACAAGCTAATGGAAATGATTTCAATAAAGCAATAGTAAATTTTTTACTTTTAAATTTATGATTAATCGAGACTAACTATATCCACATGAACACAGAAGCAAGGTTTAGCAATACAAGCACACCAAAGAAAAGATAATCAGTTACAATTAATCATTCCAATTTAATTTGATCACATATAAGTCCTGTTACAAGTACATTTCTTGCCAAATTGGTATGCACTTCTCATAACTCAAAAAGCACATATGATAAGCCATATTATCAGAAAACTATTTATAGCATCCTGTTTTAACTTGATTAGAAAACACATTTTTCTTTTGTCACTGATAAAAATATTGTGACCTACTTCGGATTTTGAGTTTTTAACAATCTAATTAAAACTGCCAGAAATCTCATAGTCCACATTTTAGAAGGAGCAGCTAAAACCTATTGTTTTCAAATATCAATTCTGTTTAAGTGATAGGTTAGTTACTTTAAAAGAATATATGAAAACCAATAAAATTCATAAGAACTATGAAAACACAATTTATTTGTTATGAATAGCCAATCCACAATAAGAAAGTTATAAAATAGCTAAAGAGTACTTTTACTTTTTACAGCTGTCATACCATTGTGAAATTAGAAATAAGCTGATTTGTTGTTCCATTAACAGAATATTAAACATAATTACTAAAAAGAATGCTGCAGGATAACAGTAAAGGTGTTTTGTGGCTATAAACCAAAACACATACTATAACTGTTGTGAATATTTCAAATTAGATAACTTAGATATTTGAATTTCAAAAGTGTATTAATTCACTTCATTCGTCACATTATTCCTGTACCCTCTTTTTGCTTTGGAGGTGTACTGAAATCTATCCACAGACCGTAAGAGAATAATTCTGAATCATCTGAGTGATAACTGTCCATTTTCTGTTCTGCGAATAACAATATTTATTACTCGGTCACAAGTTCATAGCAAAATGTGAACTGTAATTTTCTTGCGTACTTTTTCTACCTGCTTTAATTGCATTGGAACACTGCTATAAATGTTTAATCTTTGAGGCTACCAGCTTGGCAGATGATGACACAAATAAATTTTCCACACTGATGATGTGAGAGACTATTTTCCAGATTGGAAATATGCTTTGCATGTGTTAGCTTTGAAGTGATATGATTGTTCTTCTGAAAAATAAGTACATATACACTTTGAAACATTAATGGCTTGCTAGATCACTCAGGCTCTATGAAAGTCAAACTGCTCATAACATAATGGATTCAGGTGTTATCTGGTGCTTGGTTCTAAAGAGAGACACCTAAAGATCGCAAAGCTTCAAAACAGGCACCTGGTGTTCCAGTCACAGGCTTCCAATGTTGGAAACATATTGGGCATAACAGTCAGTGAAAACCCGAATCAAAATCATGTAAAACAGTTCATGTTATGCAAATGAAAGACTTATCTCACACCATGTGGCTGCTTCCATTGTTTGCAGCAGAACAATTCTATTTAATATATATTCTGCTAGCTTATTTTATTCGCATGTGATAGGTAAATTCCATTTTTTGCCATAATTGTAAATGTTCTCAATTAATGTAATATAGACTTAAGTACAAACTTCAGCTCATGAAATCTTTACACGAGTTAAAAACCTACCATATCATTATAACTTTCGCTTCGTACTTAATGTGAAATATTTCTAATCTCGTCTGTGCAGCACATGTTGTTAAACTGTCTCAATATGTTTTTATATAAATAATATATACACTGCAATTCAACTAAATAGGTTTAGCTCCCCCATTATGTTAACCGGGGCTGAGACTGACGTTGCACACTTGGGTTTCAACAATCTGATCAATATTTCAATATAATTTTTGTTGAATGATGCTAATAAATATTTAAATGCTACTGCTAAAACCACTTAAGTGTACAGTGGGGTATCTCATGCAATTCTGGAAAAATATAAATTGATAAAATATATTTTTGCACTAGAATTTTTTCAATAAAAGTGACTGTGAAAAGGATTATTGGATGGCTCATAACAAGGGTAGCAAACTGTTCTTAATTATCAGTAAATACTTGCTAGCTATTGGAGGGACTAAATGTTTGTTACAAGAGCTGAAATGTTATGTTAATCTCAATTTTCTATCTTCCAACACATTTAATCAGCAGTCTAATTCCATCAAAAAATAATCCATTCAAATCCCAGCAGTGAAAAGAAGAACAGAATTTCCTAATAGTGAACCAACAAAAGAACCACCAAAATTTTTTGTGCGGTAGACCACATCAAATAATTTTGAAGGCTGTCGTTTGAACTTGGAACCTTGTGGATGAAAAGCAAGGTGCTAAACTGTCCTTAAAACTAAACGGCTCTTTCTGGCAAGCAGAAAGACCTGTCAATGAAAATCTGTAGTTAAACTTACTTGTACACAAATTGCAAACAGGCATTTTAGTGCATATGTAAACCAGACTGGGCTAAACAAAACAGAGTGGAAACTCTAACAACCAATATGCTTTTAACTTATTAACATTTTGATTGTAATTTCAGGACAGAAGTCCACTTGCAAACAGAAAACTTGTGCATAAAAAGACAGCAGAGCCATGAAAACAAGCAGCAGCTAAAAGCTCACTGCAATTTAAAATTTGCTTTAGATATAGCAATAGACAGAATGCAACAATCCATTGGCAAGCACGGAGTGAAACAGCTACCAAATAGTTAATAATTAATAGATTGCAAACATAATTCCATAGTTTATAAGTCACGGAAACATAATAGTACACACCTTCGGAACAGGCATCAGGAAAGACATAGCAGTGTGAACTGGTCTTGAAATGAAAACATACTGGAACGAGAATGCTGTACTTCACAAGATGCCCTGTGGCAATGCAGTAAGCTGTTTTCCATTGTGAAAAATTAACAGTCCACTACTCTCGTACATGCATATGGATAAATATAACAAGGACTGAAGTAAGGAGATAAGCAGTAACATACCTACACACATCCAGTAATCAGCACCAAGCCAATGCTTCTGGAGTCTGTCAGACCTCTGGTCATTTATCAATGCGCACGTCAATATGCTAAGAGCTACCCATATAAAAAAATCATTCCCAAGGCATATTTTGTATCTCTTTATGTGTCCCATTTGTCTAATATTAGTCCTATCTGTTATTTAGTTGCCAAAATGAATTGCTTTCTGAAAAAGACATAAGAAGTGAAATACAAATAATGAAGTGCTGTATAGTTCACCCTTCACTAATTAAAATGCAATTAATATCAAATCACTACTTTGTCGTTCTACTTAGTGAATAGTATAAATCCTTGAAGTCATAGCAATGGATTTTTTAACTTATAATAATAGCAAGGGCTCTGCGATTGTGCCCTGGGTCACCCCTGTCTAAACATTTACAGTATGTGTCTGAAATCTCAGTCAGTTTAGCTGAGGCGTTAAACCATTTATTTCAAACAGGTTACACCTTTGATAAAATTGCAGAAAGAAGAATTTCACAAGTATCCCATAGAGTAGCTTCAGGACCAACGTTAACAAACATTACAAAACATCACCATCAGACTCAACTAATTAAAGATTGAAAAATTATTAAAAACTAAGATATTACTGCATCGTCCCTGTCCAACAAGGCCAGAAGCTCCTTCAGCCTCAACCAGTTTGCCTGTTCCTCCTATCCCCGCTTCCTATCTATTTCCCTCAGAGGCTTTGTTTACTGTAAAAAAGCAACTTGTTTTTGTTTTAAAAAGAAATCAAATTAAAATAAGGAAGAAACTGCCTGCCTTCCTTTCTCTCAATTTATATTTTCTCTCTCCCTCTCCCTCTGTCTAACAGGTGTTAGAAATTAGAATCTCTGTCTCATAGGTGTAAGCCATTCACCTTAACCTTTTCTAACTGTCAACAAAACACAGATGAAGTAAGCTAGCTTCAAAATTCAATTAGACTTTTTTTCCCCTCCGAAGTTGAAGTAATACTACATGACAGAGGATACATTTTTTCTCTCCCATCAATCCTTTGCTTCTCTGACCCCAGTGTCTTACCCTAGTCTCTCTCCCAGACCCCTGTCTCTCTCACACACAGATCTCTTAATAAAAAACACAATCTGAATTTAACCTCAGTAAAGCTTTGAGATTTGTCCTCTAGCCTTTCTTCAAAATCAATGCTTGGCAAATCAAATCCTGATAATTCCAAAATGATCTGTCGATTAGGTTACAGTACTAGCCCACAACAGATTTACTGGTAGGGCAGCAAGCTAGTTCTTCAATGTAGCTGGATGACCTTAATGATTAGACCACTTTCCAAAATTTTTCTTCCCATGTAACAATTATGCTAGTTGACTGGTTATTATATGTCTACAATAATCTCTGTAGTTTGTAAGGAAAATTGGCAGTAATATTTGTCGTACTATTTGATTTTGCATGGAGCAATGCTATCTAAAGATTAACAAAGTATGTTAGAAAAAAGAATTGAATCCACTAAACAAGTGACTTGTATCACAACATAGATTCTAATCTTTCACTTTTACATTCTAAAAATGTATTAAATGTAAAACAAATTTATTGGAATCCTGAAAGAGTTAATGAAATGTTCAATGTGCACTGTAATATGCAGTTAGCTTTTTTCCCATAAATTTTCCTTTCAAATACTGTGCAGAGAGCTTTTTCTAGCAAGGACAGCAAATTAGGTTCCAAGACGCTGACATTTTTGTATGTCATGTTACCATGACTTAAAACCTTAGGGGTAAGTCAACTATCATCACCCATTAGCAGACAAAGGAAACATGTTACTGTGAATGAACAGCAAGAAATGAAGATGCATACGGACAGATAATATAATTTCCTATTTCCCTATGCAAACATTATAAATCTGACAAACAGAAATGTCCATTATGAATGGAATTACATAAGTACAAGTAGGCAGGCCAACAACTGAAATACCTTTCACAATCTGCCAGTGCTTACTCCTAATCACTGTAAACTATTCCTTCATTTAACACACATATTCTCTTAGATGACTGTAATGTAGTTTTAGCTGGAATTCAAGTATATAGTTCATAATACTATTGATCTGGGGAATGGGGAAACAGAAGAGTAGAAACTGCTTGGTGGTAAAATGAAAAACCAGGAAATAACATGGAAGATATGTGGAGTTTTTTTTAATTCATTCATGGGATGTGGGCGTCGCTGGCCAGGCCAGCATTTATTGCCCATCCCTAATTGCCCTTGAGAAGGTGGTGGTGAGCTGCCTTCTTGAATCGCTGCAGTCCATGTGGGGTAGGTACACCCACAGTGCTGTTAGGAAGGGAGTTCCAGGATTTTGACCCAGCAACAGTAAAGGAACGGTGATATAGTTCCAAGTCAGGATGGTGTGTGACTTGGAGGGGAACTTGCAGGTGTTGCTGTTCCCATGCATTTGCTGCCATTGTCCTTCTAGTTGGTAGAGGTCGCGGGTTTGGAAGGTGCTGTCTAAGTAGCCTTGGTGCATTGCTGCAGTGCATCTTGTAGATGGTACACACTGCTGCCACTGTGCGTCGGTGGTGGAGGGAGTGAATGTTTGTAGATGGGGTGCCAATCAAGCGGGCTGCTTTGTCCTGGATGGTGTCAAGCTTCTTGAGTGGTGTTGGAGCTGCACCCATCCAGGCAAGTGGAGAGTATTCCATCACACTCCTGACTTGTGCCTTGTAGATAGTGGACAGGCTTTGGGGAGTCAGGAGGTGAGTTACTCGCCTCAGGATTCCTAGTCTCTGACCTGCTCTTGTAGTCATGGTATTTATATGGCTACTCCAGTTCAGTTTCTGGTCAATTGTAGCCCCTAGGATGTTGATAGTGGGGGATTCAGCAATGGTAATGCCATTGAATGTCAAGGGGAGATGGTTAGATTCTCTCTTGTTGGAGATGGTCATTGCCTGCCACTTGTGTGGCACGAACGTTCCTTGTCACTTATCAGCCCAAGCCTGGATATTGTCCAGGTCTTGCTGCATTTCTACACGGATTGCTTCAGTATCTGAGGAGTCACAAATGGTGCTGAACATTGTGCAATCATCAGTGAACATCCCCACTTCTGACCTTATGATTGAAGGAAGGTCATTGATGAAGCAGTTGAAGATGGTTGGGCCGAGGACACTACCCTGAGGAACTCCTGCAGTGATGTCCTGGAGCTCAGATGATTGATCTCCAACAAGCACAACCATGTTCCTTTGCGCTAGGTATGACTCCAGCCAGCGGAGGGTTTTCCTCTTGATTCCCATTGACTTTAGTTTTGCTGGGGCTCCTTGATGCCATACTCGGTCAAATGCTGTCTTGATGTCAAGGGCAGTCACTCTCACCTGACCTCTTGAGTTCAGCTCTTTTGTCCATGTTTGAACCAAGGTTGTAATGAGGTTAGGAGCTGAGTGGCCCTGACAGAACCCAAACTGGGCGTCACTGAGCAGGTTGTTGCTAAGCAGGTGCCACGTGATGGCGCTGTTGATGACACCTTCCATCACTTTACTGATGGTTGAGAGTAGGCTGATGGGGCGGCGCAGTGGTTAGCACCGCCGCCTCACAGCTCCAGCGACCCGGGTTCAATTCTGGGTACTGCCTGTGCGGAGTTTGCAAGTTCTCCCTGTGACCGCGTGGGTTTTCGCTGGGTGCTCCGGTTTCCTCTCACAGCCAAAGACTTGCAGGTTGATAGGTAAATTGGCCATTATAAATTGCCCCTAGTATAGGTAGGTGGTAGGGGAAGTTGGGGATGTGGTAGAAATATGGGATTAATGTAGGATTAGTATAAATGGGTGGTTTATGGTCGGCACAGACTCGGTGGGCCGAAGGGCCTGTTTCAGTGCTGTATCTCTAAATAAATAAATAAATAAAACAAAATAATTGGCCGGGTTGGAGTAAACATAACAATATGCAAGTGAGCAGCTCTCAGCCATGAATTCCACATGAAAATTTGTACAAGGCTTACTGTTGTAATTGAAACAAATTAAATAAAGTAAAAGCAAAATACTGCGGATGCTGGAAATCTGAAGTAAAAACAAAATAATAGAAATTACAATAATAAAAGGACATTGACTTGAGACGTTAACCCTGTTTCTTTCTCCACAGATGCTGCCTAACCTGCTGAGCGTTTTCCGGCATTCTGTTTTTATTTTAAAATTGAAAATGTATGGAATACGTCAATTTTCAACTTCTAAACCTAATTTGATACCATTCTTTTAGCATTTGTGGTGGCGCAGTGCAAATAATTTCTGCAGCATACCACAATTTTTCTAATTTTACTCATACAGTTCAAACTTGATTCATTGCACTATTTGACATTTAAATCACAGAACTAATGCACTTCTGCTACATTGTGACTCCCATCTTTGCTCTCAACCCCAGGAAGCAACTGCCAATCTCATCATTAATATTTCAGATTTTGTCAAATTCAAGTTTTTACCCAGTAGCTTCAGAGATTGTCTCGTTGAGGAATTACTTAATCACAATTAAATTGCAGTAAAACAGGACTTCTGTGCACTACTATTATAACGTGTCTGCAATAGACAGCTTGAGCCTTGCTTGAGGGAAGAAAAGGTTAGAGAATCAGGGCTACAGTATTATCGTCCTCTCACTGTCCTTTGGAGTGTAGCTCCTGCTGAATCAGTGAATTTATATGATTAACAGGCTTCACTCTCACGATGGAATAATCAAGAGATTGATGACATATTTAATATCTACTGAAAGGAAAGGTTGAGAAGATATGAAGAAAAGCAGCTAACAACTAGCAGTAATAAAATGCAACCAGATCTAACTATACGGTTCACAATGACATATCTGTGCATACTAGATTCAACTGTTTTTAATCATAAAAACTAGATAACAGTGTACCTGGTGATTTGATAGATTTTACTGCATCAAAACACGTACTAAATCTCTTCAAGCATATGTCTTATGCTGTACTTATAATAATAGTAATATCCACATAATTATGCAACAAGAATATCATGTTTATAATATACCTCTAGTAACAGTTTTAAGGAGCAATACTATACTACTGATCACCAGTTTGGAATGTATTATAATGCAGAGGTGTACAATATGGTCCTGTAAAACTGTAGTAACCTCAAGAAATATATATATATATATATATATTAGAAAACCCTTTTGTTTCCCAGTATTATTTAAATTAGACCAGTGTTGCTGTTAATTAGTTTAGATTATCATTTTAAGATGAATTGTACTGCTGGTTTCTGACACTGTTAGCAGAATTTCTGTGAAACAATGAGAAAATACGTTTGCTTCCTGAAATAAATTATCCTTTACATCATCACTGTAGCCTAGCTATAAGATTGCTGGTGACACTGGCAGGAATTAACTTGCAAAAATATAGAAGCAGGATTGAAAATGTAAGGTCAAGATTCTCCCAAAATATTTACCTTCCACCATTAGCATCATTACCAAACAAATTTCTGTTTACTTACAACACAAATATAATTTTCCACTGGATATACAGAGATTCTGTTCCATAGATGTCACTTTCAATTTTAATTATAATTTCTTTATTATACAGAGTTCAATTAAGTTTCCATCATATTACAGATTTATAATAAATAACCTAAAATAAGCTATGTAGGCCAAATCTACAGTATGAAGATAAAGTGCAAGATATGTCAGAAATAGTAACTTTTAAAAAAAACAGAAGTCTCCCTTTAGTGAAGAAAATGTGCTTTTCACTTCTACACACTTTTACAGTCAATTGTGAACCACACCATTAAGATTTTGCAGGATTAATAATGCTGATCAGGAAAATTACGCTTAAAATACTAAACACAACAATGACTTACGATTTAACCCTCAGGCCTACCGTTAATTCCATCTGCATTATATTTAACCTCTAGTTGAATTTACATTGATACAGCTTTTAATTTCCTCTGAGCCAGGACTCTTTAGTGGTGCTATAGTACTGGAGAATGCAGCCAAAGTCAATCCTTAGAATAGAAAAACAAAGTGGTCTATTTTTGCTTTCTTGTGTTCTACATCCTTACAAACGTAGTGCCAAAAATAACTGAAAATTCTAATTTTGTCGAGTTACAGTTTGTCTTTTTTAACCATCCTCTGCAGTCCTTTTGTGGCACTGCCTCCAGTTTGTAAGAAGCATGTCTGCCTGCATACTGCGGAAGAAATTATATTGCTGTCAGCCATTATAATTCATAAGTATTGATTTTTCTCTTCACAATGCAGCTTATTTTCCTGCATATACCTCAAACGTAAAGTAGCAGGTGCTGAAAGCATACGTTTAAGTTACATCAGGGTTACATCAAGAAACATCAGGGTACAAATTCATTTTGGGCATTCGAGTAAAACGGGTAACAGTGAATTGACAGCCCGTTTTGCACTCCGCCCAATTTTTTTTCCTATTGACTGCAATTGAAAAGAAAATTGGGCAGAGTGTAAAATGAGTTACCGATTTTCTTTCATCCATTTTGTACTACTGCCAAGACAAATTTATATCCCAAGGTTTCTAAACAAAAGAAATGATTATAAAAATGAAAAATATCTCTTGTATAAATTCTCCATTTAATTTACAATTATTTTACAAAACCAGCATGTTTCCAGTGGCATTGCTTGGTAAGTCAGATAATATGCATTTTATAATGACAGGAGCATTATATTACAAAACTGCTAATGTGGAGTTGAATTTAATCTTAAACTTTAATTGTGGTAACTAAGTACAGCCTCAACTTAAGAGTTTGGAGATTAGAAAATGATTTTAAATTGCCTGCTCAGATCAAAAATAAAACAGCCTTGTTTTGCTCATCACTTTCCTTTGCTGACCCATATGTAGTACATTTTGTACTATCAGGACACCCTGTCGTCAGCATTTCCTGCTTTTAGATTTCTGCTTGAAAGCAGGTTAAGGTATATTTTGTGTTTCTGAATTTGTAGTATGTATTGGGAAATTGGTCAGTCTGTTATTTTACATGCGACAGACAGAAAATCACAGGAAGGCTGCAATTTCCTGATATGATCTCTTGCCATTCATTAGGAGTGCATAAGTGCAAAACTAACCCTTAAATGCCAGATCAATGAGCTCTTCACTTCATATTGTCTTTATTAAACATAAATTTTCATAAACAAGAAAAAGTTCCTTCATAAAATATGTAGAACTTAATCATTTATAATTTACAAGTTTTCATTTAAAAACATTTCCTTATGTATCAGAAACAGTTCAGAAGTAAATTTTCTAACTGAATTTTTCTTTATACAAAAGTAAAGGCAGGTGTCCAAAAAATAAATCCATTCTTAATGAGAAATATTTTGTTTCCTTTCTTAACCGTCAACAAGGAAACCATATTAAAAGGTTGTGCTGATTGCAAATGTTTCCTCAGCAACCTGTAACAGACAATTCGTAATTACGTAGAATATACAGCACAGGAACAGGCCGAACGGCTCAAGCAGACCATGCTGGCATTTATGTTCCACTCAAGGCTCCTGCCATCCTTCCTCATCTAACGCTACCAGCATAACCCGCTATTCCATTCTCTCTCATCTGCTTATCTAACTTCCTCTTAAATGCATCCATACTACTCATTTCAACTACTCACTGTGGTAGCGAGTTCCACATTTTCACCACTGTCTGAGTAAAGAAGTTTCTTTTGAATTCCCTATTTGATTTCTTGGTGACTGTCTTATATTGACGACCTCTAGTTCTGCTCTTCCACAAAACTGGAAACACTTTTTCTGTGCTGAGATTTTCCCTCCAAGGCAGTAAACAGGAGTCGGGACTGATTTTGGTTCCCGAACCCGCCTCTGGTGGGAAACTGATTAAAGTCAAGGTTTTCACATGGGTGAGTCCTTAATTGGCATGGAGACAGGTTTCCAGTCCAATTAAGGGTGGAAGGTGTTGTGTGATCACCTAAAGTGTGATGTCCCTTTAAGATCTCAGTATGCTATTGAGCTAAGTACCAGGATGTAGTCATATGACTACAAGCCATAGTCACTCTGCAACTGTAACACCCAGATGAAGGTTCTGTAAATAGTTTGCTCTGTACTGTATATAATAGTTTAGCTGTTAATAAACCTGTTAGAAATCTTCAGCAAATTGCACTCCATGCATATCATTTATGTTGCATCAGACAACATAAAGAACTCATTATATGGTGGCAGCTGTGGTGAAAAGACAAAGTCTAAGTTGAATACCACGGGTAAAACAGCTGTGAAAACGACTCTTCCTACAGCCACTAGTGAGAAAGTTCAAAATAAATACTGGCTCAAACAGTGGGGAGAAAACAGAACTTACCTCCAGCTGCAGAATACAGAGCCCAGAACGACAGGCTGCAAATAAATTCCTGCGATCGGGTGAGTCATTGTGCCGACGGATGAGGAATCCCCGTTTAAAAAAAAGCTTTGAAGTGCTTACAAAGTTGATTTTTTTTTAAAGGCTCTGTTAAAAAAAAAGCAAAACGACCCAATTCCTTTCTCAGGCTGAATTTGGGCACCTCCTGTAATGGCGCAGACAGATAGCAAAAAGCACAAAATTCTCCGAACACAGCAGAGCCTCCATTCATGGTTTTAAAAATATTAAACCACTCAAGCATGAAGAAGACTCTCCATTCACACAGCCAAAGTTGAAAAAATCATTAAACCACTCAAGTGTGAAGAAGTCTCCACTTATGCAGTCACAACTAAAAAATCATAAAACCACTCGAGCGTGAAGAACATAAACAAACTCTAGCAAAAAAAAAATCAACTGAACTGCCTATTGAACAGTTGATTAAACAGACATGCTTAAGTGCTGGCAGCAAAATAAAGACAGAACAATAAAACACCAACTACTCTCCATCCAAGCAGCCAGTCTAAACAATAAAGAATTTCTTAAAGGGGAAACGGTGCAGAGTGAATAGAACAAAGTTAAATAAAGACCAGAAAGCAAAAGAACAGCAGAAAGATAGATATCAAATTTTCCAGCATGAACTGGAAGGCCATTAATATCCTATCCGAATTCAAACTTTTCAAACAGAGAATGCAGTTATGCTTCACAGACCAAGTGATTGTAGAACCAGAGAAGCAGGCTGTAAAAATACTGACAGCAGTTGGAAATGACAGTGGGTAACAGCGAGAGCGGAGCTGGAGTATAAAGAGACCGGGAGAGAGAGAGAGAGAATTCACTCAGACAGCGGGAAACAGTAAGACCAGAGCCAAAGCATAAAGAGACCAGGAGAGAAAGAGAGTTCACCCAGATAGCGGGTAACAGTGAGAGCGGAGCCGGAGTATAAAGAGACTGGGAGAGAGAGAGAGAGAATTCACTCAGACAGCAGGAAACAGCGAGAGCAGAGCCAGAGCAAAAAGAGACCGGGGGAGAGAGAGAGAGAGAGAATTCACTCAGACAGCGGGAAACAGCGAGAGCAGAGCCGGAGCATAAAAGACTGGGACAGAGAGAAAGAGAGAGTTCACTCAGACAGCGGGAAACAGCGAGAGCGGAGCCGGAGCATAAACAGACCAGGAGAGAGAGAGAGTTCACTCAGACTGCATCGGACGTTTGAATAATAGTCAACAGTGACATCACAGGAAAGCTGCAAGGTGATTGGTTGGTGACTAACTGCTGTTAGGGAATAACTCTAAATAGCTGGGTTTGTAACTAAAGTAAAGAGAAAGGTCTACAGTTCCTTTTTAATATAATAGGTAGTGTTTTGGGTGGGGGGGGGGGGGAATCAAGGTTCCTGGTGTAAATAATCTAATTTTTGGGTAATTTAAGGGAGTAAAAACAGAGTGAAAAAAAAGTGACATCACAGGAAAACCGTAAATTCATTGGTTGGAAATTAACTGCTAATTTGAATTACCTATTCTAAGTTGATTTCAGATTAAAGGTGAATAGGAGAAATATTTTACAGATTAAAAACTAAAGACCAGTCAGAAATTTAAAAAACAAATTAAAATCTAATGAAATAAAATAGAGATGCAGGGCCAGGTGATGTGAAGTACCAGCATGATGTGGGAGCTGGTGGACCCCATTGTGGTTCCTGGTGACCACATCTGTAGCAAATACTGGCTGCTCGAGGAACTCCGGCTCAGAGTTGATGAGCTGGAGTCTGAGCTTCAGACACTGCGACACATCAGGGAGGGGGAGAGTTATCTGGATGCTGTGTTCCAGGAGGCAGTCACATCGCTTAGATTAACTACCTTGAATTCGGCCAGTGGTCAGGGACAGGAGGGTGTGACAATGAGTGAGGCAGGTAGAGGGATCTAGGAGGTAGTGCTGCAGGAGCCTCAGCCATTGTCCTTGTCCAACAGGTTCGAGATTCTTGCTCCCTGTGTGGACGAGAGCAGGGACTGTAGGGAGGATGAGCAAACTGACCACAGCACCATTGTACAGGGAGCCATTCAAGTGGGGGGAGAAAAGAGAAATGTAGTTGTAATCGGGGATAGTATAGTTAGGGGCATAGACACGGTTCCCTGTGGCCAGGATCGAGAGTCCCGAAGGCTCTGTTGCCTACCTGGTTCCAGGGTTCGGGATATCTCATCTGGGCTGCAGAGGAACTTGGAATGGGAGAGTAAAGATCCAGTTGTCGTGGTCCACGTAAGTACCAACGATGTAGGTAGAATGAGGTTAGAGGTTCTGCTGCGGGAATATGAGCAGCTAGAGGCTAAATTAAAAAATAGAACCAAAAAGGTAATAATCTCTGGATTACTACCTGAGCCACGAGCAAATTGGCAAAGGGTCAATAAGAGGTAAATGCGTGGCTCAAAGATTGGCGTGGGAAAAATGGGTTCGAATTCGTGAGACGTTGGCACCAGTACTGGGGAAGGAGGGAGCTGTTCCGATGGGACGGGCTCCACCTGAATCATGCTGGGACCAGAGTCCTGGCGAATAGCATAACTAGGGCTGTAGATAGGGCTTTAAATTAAATAGTGGGGGGGAGGGTTCAGTTGCATGGAAAAACAGGAAATTAAAGGAGAAGGTAGGAGTGCAGGTTAGTGGTGAGGTTGATTGTTACCAAACTGCAAGTAGTATACTGGTTAAACCAGAAGAGAGAAATAATAAACAAGCGAATAAAGAATCAGTGCTGAAGGACAGGTTAGGGGGTATAGCCCAAATAAAAGTTCTATATACAAATGCACAGAGTGTAAGGAATAAACTAGATGAGCTGCAGGCGCAAATTCAAATGAAAGATAATGATGTGTTGGCCATTGCGGAGATGTGGCTGCAGGATGGTCGAGACTGGGAACTAAACATACCTGGTTATAAAGTTTACAGGAGGGACAGGGAAAATGGCAGAGGGGGAGGAGTAGCCTTACTGATTAGAAATAATATCACCTCATTGGTGGGACAAGATATAATGAGGGGAAAGCATCTAGTGGAGACCTTATGGGTGGAATTGAGGAACAGAAAAGGATCTAAAACTGTAATAGGTGTTGTGTATAGACCACCTGGTAGCAGTTCTGAGGTGTTAGATTGTATAAATGCACAAATTAGGCAAGTGTGTAACAAAGGCAGAGTAGGATTAATGGGGGATTTTAATTTACACATAGATTGGGGGAGGCAGAATAGCGGCACAGTGGCGCAGTGGTTAGCACCACAGCCTCACAGCGCCAGTGACCCGGGTTCGGTTCTGGGTACTGCCTGTGCGGAGGTTGCAAGTTCTCCCTGTGGCCGCGTGAGTTTCCTCCAGGTGCTCCGGTTTCCTCCCACATGCCAAAGATTTGCGGGTTGATAGGTAAATTGGCCATTGTAAAAGAAATTACCACTAGAGGAGGTAGGTGGTAGAATTGAGGGAAGGTGGGGATGTGAGAGGGAAAATGGGATTAGTATAAATGGGTGGTTTTATCGGCGCGGACTCGGTGGGCCGAAGGGCCTGTTTCAGTGCTGTATATCTCTCTATGAGTCTATGACACCTGTCAGAAAGTTAGTGTATTTCTGGAATGTGTCTGGGATAGTTTCCGACAGCAATATGTCCTAGATGTAACAAGGGGACAGGCAATATTAGATTTAGTTATGAGTAATGAGCCAAATTTAATTAGTAGCCTAACTGTGCGTGAACATTTATCACATAGTGATCACAAGATGATCGAATTCAAGGTAGCGTTTGAAAGTGAAAAGCACGAATCAGCTACTAGAATTTTAGACTTGGGTAAGGCTGACTTTACCGGGATGAGACAGAGACTGTCCATGGTAAACTGGGTAGATCTATTAATGGGTCAAACGACTGAAGAACAGTGGAGAATATTTAAAGAAACATTTAACAAAATACAGAGCGAGTATATACCCGAGAGGAAAAAGCTCCACTTCACAGAAAAAACAGCCATGAACAACTAAAGAGATTAGGGATAGCATAAAATAAAAAGGGCTGACAAAAATGCAAAACGCAGCACTGATCCGGCCGAATGGGATCGATACAAAGACCAGCAAAGGGTCACAAAGCAGCTTATAAGAGCTACTAAAAGAGATTATGAAAGGAAACTTGCAAGGGACATCAAAATCAATAAGAAGAAATTTTATAGTTACATAAAGGGAAAGCGGGTGGTCAAGAGCAATGTAGGCCCACTAAAAGCTGAAAATGGAGATACTGTCATTGATAATGGGGAAATGGCAGTCATGTTGAACAATTACTTTGCCTCAGTATTTACAGTTGAAAAGGAGGATAACTTGCCGGAAGTCCCGAAAAAATTAATAGCTGGTAGGGGACAGGGACATAATACAATTAACGTAAGTAAAACATCAGTAACAAGGAAATTAATGCAACTAAAGAATGAGAAATCCCCAGGACCTGACGGTTTCCATCCGAAGGTGTTAAAGGAAGTAGGGGAGCACATTGTAGATGCCCTAACTATAGTCTTTCAGAGTTTCTTAGATTCAGGAGTGGTCCCTCTGGATTGGAAAGTTGCACATGTCACTCCACTTTTTAAGAAGGGTGAAAGGGGGAACCAAGGAAATTACAGACCAGTTAGCCTGACATCTGTGGTGGGCAAGTTGCCGGAGTCTATAATCAAGGATAGGGTGACTGAACACCTAGAAAAATTTCAGTTAATCAGGAACAGCCAGCATGGATTCATGACGGGAAGGTCATGCCTGACAAATTTCATTGAATTTTTTGAAGAGGTGACGAAGGTAGTGGACAGGGGAATGTCTATAGATGTTATATATGTGGACTTCCAGAAGGCATTTGATAAAGTCCCACATAAGAGACTGTTAACTAAGGTAGAAGCCCATGGAGTTGAGGGCAAATTATTGACATGGTTAGGAAGTTGGTTGAGTGGTAGGCGACAGAGAGTGGGGATAATCGGTAAGTACTCCGATTGGCAGGATGTGACTAGTCGTGTCCGCAGGGATCTGTGTTGGGGCCTCAATTATTCACATTATTCATTAACGACTTGGATGGTGGCATAGTAGGTCATATATCCAAATTTGCTGATGATACAAAGTTAGGTGGCATTGTAGACATTCTAGATGATAGCATAAAATTGCAAGGAGATATTGACAGACCAGGTGAGTGGGCAAGACTGTGGCAGATGGATTTCAATGTGGGCAAGTGTGAGATTATCCATTTTGGACCAAAAAAGGATAGAGCAGGGTACTTTCTAAATGGGAAGAGGTTAAGTACAGTGGATGTCCAAAGAGACTTGGGGGTTCAGGTGCATAGATCTTTAAAATTCCACGAGCAAGTGCAGAAAATAATCAAAAAGGCTAATGGAATGCTAGCCTTTGTATCTAGAGGATTGGAGCATAAAGACACAGAGGTTATGCTGCAGCTGTACAAAACCCTGGTTAGCCCCACTTGGAGTACTGTGAGCAGTTCTGGGCACCACACCTTAGGAAGGAAACATTGGCCTTGGAGGGAGTGCAATGTAGATTTACAATAATGATACCTGGACTACAGGGGTTAAGTTACGAGGAGAGATTACACAAATTAGGCGGGTTTTCACTAGAATTTAGAAGGTTAAGGAGTGATCTGATCGAAGTCTTCAAGATATTAACAGGAAAAGACAGGCTAGATAAAGATAAACTATTTCCACTGGTTGGAGATTCTAAAACTAGGGGGCATAGCCTAAAAATTAGGACCAGACCGTTCAGGAGTGATGTTAGGAAGCATTTCTTCACGCAAAGGGTGGCAGAGGTTTGGAACTCTCTCCCACAAACAGCAGTTGAAGCTAGAACAGTTGTTAATTTTAAATCTGAGATAGATAGATTTTTGTTAAGCAAAGATATTAAGGGATATGGGCCAAAAGCAGGTATATGGAGTTAGGCTGTGGATCAGCCATGATCTCGTTGAATGGTGGGACAGGCCCGAGGGGCTGAATGGCCTACTCCTGTTCCTATCTTCCAATGAGGGATTACACAGAATCAACACCTCCGGGTTATCTGAAGAAGACCAGAAAGATTGCGCAAAGATATGGAAAGTGCTAGAGATCAGCTCCAGTTAAGAGTGAATTTTAGAATTCACCGCCTGGAATTGATATCCTACAGGCAACAGCCTCAGGAATCAATAGACCAGTTCATCAGTAGATGCTGTAATAAGGGCAATGAATGCGATTTTTTCATAAACTGTGCTGTCAGATTGACGAATAGAGCTGGTAATTTTCTCAACACCCATTGAAATGTGTCAGAAAGATCTCTTGGGGAAAAAGAAAGGTCACAGCACTGAGGCGCTGCTAGAAGATGGCAGGAAATACAAAGCCACTGTAGCTGGACAACAGCATCTGCAAGCACGAGGCCAACAGTATCGGCACCATAACCAAGTCAAAAAAAGCAAGCAAGCTGTGTGGTTTGTCCCACTCATGGCGAAGTTGTCCTGCATTTCAAGATCCGTACAAGACGTGTGGTGCAAAAGGACACTGGGCCCGCCTATGCAAGAAATCTGGCTCCAAAGACACAGCCAGAAGTCACAGTAGGACACACACAAACAGAAGACAGGCGCAGTAACAGAGCAGCAGCAAAGAAAGCACCTGAGACCTGCGTAAATGCAAGCCGATACATAAAGAGTACAGCGAAACAGACCTGAGATAAGACTCAGAGAGGAGTAATTCTCAGCCAGAAGATGAGCAGGCGTCTCACATTGTGAACCTGACCTATTGGGTTGAATTTTACCTCCTCCTGACGTCAGGGGTCATGGCGGGGAGGGCCTGAAAAATGCCTGCGGGAGAGGCCCGCCATGGGCCTCGATGCCGGGAAGGCCCCGCCCCATACTACTGGTGGTGGCGAGGCCTTGTGGCGGCCCCCATGCCGCTCGGCAACAGGGCCAAAATTTAAATATTTTAATGCATGCCAATGAATGAATAATTACTCATCTCATCACGCCGGCCGTCCTGCTCTGATAGTACGGTTGGTGGCCGGCACTCCCGCACCGTCTGATCTCTGACCAGTGGGAGTGGGGGAGGAGGTAAGTTTTCAGGGCGGAATGGGGGGATGGGGGGAGAGCTGGCACAAACTAATGTGATTGGTGGAGGGACTGGTGGGAAGGGGTAAAGTTATAAGTTTGTTAACTTTGCGGGTGGGGGGTGCGGAAGGTCAGATGCACGAGGTAAGTATTCTGGGGGGATGAGGGCAAGGAATGAATTGTTTACTCATTGAGGGCGGTGGGAGAGGGGCTTGAAACTTTTCATTTTAAATTTATAATGCCGACAACCTTAACAATTCAAATTTAATGGAGAGGCTTGAGGCCCTTTAAAAATGGTGATATATGGACTTTTAAGCCTCTGCACTTATAAATCTCACAATCCCTATCCTTGTACCTGTACATTTTGTAATCTATAACCCAGATAACTAATTTTGATGTTATCTAATTTTGTGTGTTTTTACTTGTAGCATATGAGACTTATTTTTGGAAAGAAAGGGGATGTTGTGTGATTGCCTTAAGAGTGATGTCCCTTTAAGATCTCAGTATGCTAATGAGCTTCAACCAATTCGATTCACTCCCTTCAGCCAATTCGATTCACTCCGTGTGATATCAAGAAATGACTGAAGGCACTAAATACTGCAGAGACTATGGGCCCTGACAACACTCTGGCAATAGTACTGAAGACATGTGTTCCAGAACTAGCCATGCCCCTAGCCAAGCTGTTCCAGTACAGCTACAATACTGGCATCTACCCGGCAATGTGGAAAATTGCCCCAGTATGTCCTGTACAGAAAAAGCAGGGCAAATCCAACCGGGCCAATTACCGCCTCGTCAGTAAAGTAATGGAAGGCACATTCGACAGTGCTATCAAGCGGCACTTGCTTAGCAATAAAACAAAAGCAAAATACTGCAGATGCTGGAAATCTGAAATAAAAACAGGAAGTGCTGGAAATATTCAGTAGGTCAGGCAGCATCTGTGGAGAAAGAAGCAAAGTTAATGTTTCAGGTCTGTGACCTTTCATCAGAACTGGCAAAGGTTAGAAAAGAATTAGGTTTTAAGCAAGTGAAGGGGTTGGAGAAGAGAACAAAAGGAAAGGTGTGTGATAGGGCAGAGCGCAGGAGAGATTAAATAACAAAGCTGTTCTGGAACAAAGTCAAAGAGTGTGTTAATGCTTGTGGTGAAAAACAAAGCATTAGTCCAGAGAGATTGTTAATAGCGGAATAATGAACAGCTCTGTCTACATGAAAAACGGGTACATGGTTAAAAAATAAAAGTAAAATAAAATTAAAAAATATAAAAATATTTTTAAAAGGCCAGCCTTCTCTGAAGTTATTGAACTCAGTGTTCAGTCCGCAAGGCTGTAGAGTGCGTAATCAAAAGATTAGGTGCTGCTCCTCGAGCTTGTGTTAATGCTCACTGGAACACTGGAGCATGCCAAAGACAGAAATGCTGACATGACAGCAGGGGGGGTGGGTGTTGAAATGGAAAGCGACTGGAAGCTCGGGGTTCTGCTTTCGGACTGAGCGGAGGTATTCCGCAAAGCTGTCACCCAATCGGCGTCTGGTCTCCCCAATATAGAGGTGACCACATTGTGAGCAGCAAATACAGACTGTCGGCCTGCCAGGAGCTGGGTGCCCGCTTCCAGGCAGGAATCTTCCCCTGTCGCATTAAGAAACTGGTGGCCAGCTGGAAAATCCCAGTCAGCCTCTTTAGTCCCTGCTCAACAAAGCTCTTAACCCGGCCTGCCTCTTGGGGGCGGGCGGCCTTCTCAGGCCCCGGACCGACGTTGGCCAAAATGGACCATGTCAGGAGCAGGGTCGGGAAGCCGGCACGCTGGTCAGCCTCCTAAGTTTTGGGCCCCATCTGCCTTAGTTCCCGACATCAGCGGGGCCTGAAAATTCAGCCCTTTGTGTCTCTCAAAACCTTTCATAATTTTGAAGGCTTCTATTATGACAATCCTCAGCCTTCTCTTTTCAAGAGAAAAGAGACCCAGCCTGTTCATCTTTTTCCCTAAGGTATAACCTTGCAGTTTGATATCGTCCTTGAAAATTTTTTTTGCACCCTTTCTAGTGTCTCAATATAATTTTTATTATATGGTGACAGTAATTCAAGTGTGATCTAACCAAAGTTCGATACAAGTTTAGCACAACTTCGCTACTTTTCAATTCTATCCCTCTGGAAATAAACCCTACTGCTTGGTTTGCTTTTTATATGGCCTCATTTGCCTGCTTGACAACACTAACTGATTTGTGTATTTGTACTTCCACATTCTTTGCTCCACTACCCCATCTAGATTCTTAGTTTCTAAGTAACATGTGACCTTCTAATTTTTCTTAACAAAATGTTAACACCTCATACTTATCCATGTTGAAACTCACTTGCCAATTATATGCCTATATTATGAGTTTATTAATGTCTGCTTGTAGTCCTCCTTGGTGTTTACAATCCCTTCTAATTTGGTATCATCTGCAAATTTTGAATTTCTGTTTTTGATTCCAAAGTCTAAATCATTAATATAAATTGCGAACAGCCGTCCCAGCAGTGATCCTTGTGGAATCTCACTTCCCATCTTGAGCCACTCTAAATTGCTACCCTTTACTCTCTGCTTTCTGTCTTTCAACCAGTCACTTATCCATGCTGCTACTTGTTCCTGACTCTGCATCAATGTTCCCGCTACCCTCACAGCAGCATGGAAGGGTACTTGTTCTGTGATAAATAACGTGCATGCGCAGCAATGCAAAAAAAAGTGGCCAGGTATAACAACTGATTTTTAAAAGTAACATTCCTCTGCATGCTCTGACTTTATTCATTAGTCTATTATGTAGCACTTTAATGAAGGCCTTTTGGAAATGTAGATATATTACATCTACTGCATCACCCTTATCTACTCTCTCTGCTACTTTTTCAAAGTATTCGATGAGGTTGTTCAAGCAAGGCAGTCCCTTTTTAAATCCATGTTGACTATATTTATCATAATATTTTTGGTTTCTTCTATTTTCTCCTTTCATAGGGATGCCATTATTTTTCCTACTACTGATTGGTCTATAATTTCCTGGACATGTTCTGTTTCCCTTCTTAAATATAGGTATATATGGCACTACAACTTTTTCTAATGAATTATTGAATATATGTAATAGTGCCTCAGCTATCTCTTCCCTAGATTTTTTTTAGAATGCCTGGATGCAGTCTAGGTGTTTTATCCTCTTTGAGTTTGATTAGTTTATTTAACATTTCTCCTCTTATTTAAACACGGTTAAGTCATTTCTAATTTCATATTCCAAAGTCAATCAATCACTGGATCTGTCTCCTTAGTAAATGCTGAAGTAAAATAATTTAATAGCTTTGCCATTTTGTTAACGCTGCCTGCGATTTTATACTGACTGTCCCTATTCCCATCCCAACCTTCCCTTTTTTTCTTACTTTATGTGCCTGTAGAATATTTCACTATTTTAATTGCTATTCAATGTTATCCCGGGTTTCCTCCGGGTGCTCCGGTTTCCTCCCACAAGCCAAAAGACTTGCAGGTTGATAGGTAAATTGGCCATTATAAATTGTCACTAGTATAGGTAGGTGGGAGGGAAATATAGGGACAGGTGGGGATGTTTGGTAGGAATATGGGATTAGTGTAGGATTAGTATAAATGGGTGGTTGATGTTCGGCACAGACTCGGTGGGCCGAAGGGCCTGTTTCAGTGCTGTATCTCTAATCTAATCTAATCCATGTCCAAAATAAAAGATGAGAATTCCATCTCTGGTTTGTTTGATCACCTTTTAGAAAAGGCAAAGACACTATCAGATCAATGGATGACAGGACACACTCTCATCAACTCATGTTGGTGCAGAATGCATGCTGGGGAATTTTGCAAAATGTATATGCCTAGAATGCAAAGATCGCATTTTGGGAACTTATGAAAACTGCACACAGTAAGATTGCACAAGTGTGGATGGAAGCTCTGAACTATTTTTGAGGTTAAAAAAATCTGGTTGATGCCCAGGTTTTTGAGATAGATGGCGACCTTAATGCATACATTTTAAGGAAGACTAAAGAGATTAAAGAACAATGGCTAAATGTAATTGTATTATGAAATATGATTGAGTTATTTTGTTTAAAATTTTAGACATCAGTTACAGAGGAAAAAAATGAAAATTTTTCCTAACAACATTTTTAACAATTCATCATTAAATTTGAGTGATATTATAAAGTAAGTATTTAGCTGCCTGTATAAAGATTCTATAATTGTTATTTTTCCATGTAAACAGTTTTAACTGTGTTTATACATATATATATGAATAGCATTACAAATTCTTTACACGGGCAGTTATAAAGTATTAGAAAAAATTGTGACTAAAGATCATGTCTATCCATCTCTCTATTTCATAGTTGTTATTTGTTAAAATCCGTCTCACAGGCATAAGCCATTACCAATTATATTTTCTATCAATAAAACGTAGGATAACTAATTGCCTTCAAAATTCAATTGTTTTTGAACATTGAACTAACATTAAAACTCTGACCTTTCTCCCTCAACCTAATGCACTTTCTAAAGTTTATGGAAAGTAAAAAAAATTACAACAGATGTTTGATTAGAACTGTAATCTTCTTACACAAATGCCATTCTTTAAATAATATTTAGATTTACCTCACTAAAGTTTTTTTGAAATTTTTCCTCATTTTGCAAAATTACTTGAAAAAGCTAATGGGCAGAAACTACTATAAACTAACAAAACATATTCCAACAGTACTGCTAAATGGTTTTGATGCATCCAAGGAAAATCAGTCCATAACATGTACTCAGACTGCACAATCTAAATTCAGCTCAGTGTCACATCTCTGAGTGAAAATATAAAATCCAAGCCCAGGCTTTTGTGAGAGGCTGAAGCCTTCAAGTAACAACTTTAATGAGTGTGTTCTCTGGTACAAAAGACAATTTAATATTGTGAATATATTTAAAAAAAATTCTTGTTCAAACCCTTATTTTGGATTAACAGATATTTCAGTAATCAGGGTAAATGGCATTTGAAAAAAAAAATCAGAAAGCAGCTTGAGCAATTTGTGGGAATGCAGTGGTCAGATTGCACAAACTAAGGTATGAGTTTACACAGGCAAAACCAGGGCGGCACAGTGGTTAACACCGCAGCCTCACAGCTCCAGAGACCGGGTTCAATTCTGGGTACTGCCTGTGCGGAGTTTGCAAGTTCTCCCTGTGACCACGTGGGTTTTCGCTGGGTGCTCCGGTTTCCTCCCACCGCAAAAGAAGGCAGGTGATAGGTAAATTGGCCATTTTAAATTGCCCCTAGTGTAGGTAGGTGGTAGGGAATATGGGATTACTGTAGGGTTAGTATAAATGGGTGGTTCTTGGTCGGCACAGACTCGGTGGGCCGAAGGGCCTGTTTCAGTGCTGTATCTCTAAATAAATAAAAACCTGTTATAAATTTGGACACAGGGATTTGTAATGGAAAGAAATCGGCATAAGAAGCATGACAAAACCGTAACAACAGAAAGTCAAGTAGTGAAGACAAGAAATATGAAATAATGAATGCTTTATATATATAAGCAAATGTATTATTTGCTACTGTATAAAATGTTGCAAGAGATACATTGCTTACAACATTTAACGATTTGATTAATATAATCAAAGCTCACGTTTTTTCTTTATATTCTTTTATTTCTTTAATGCCAGTTTGTTGAAAACCTTAGCATAGTACTGTTCATTTGATACACAACATTTGATGCTATTGATATAACTTGATTAGGAACAAGAGGCCCTGGAACTGGCAGGAGTCCAGAGTGGCCCTTCAATCGCAGGCGGAGACACTGGAATGTCCACATAAGAGATTAAGGACATTGTGTTCATGTGTCCTCCACTGCAATTCTGGAGAGCCACATCACACACAGTGGGCATGAGGAGCTCTGAACAACCTAACTCCTCAAAGTTTGTGTTCTCTCATACGGGTTGTGGCACTTTGGAGGGATGTCCTGCTCTGTGAGAATCTTTCCCTGCCATCTGTCTGAACAATTCAAACTTGCAGCAGTCCTCCAATGAAATCTTGTCAATGTCACGATAATTAACCAATCAGTGGCTTTCTAATAAATATACAAAGATTTCCATCAGATGAACAAAACTAGGCATTGAACAAGAATTTTAACTGAGGGCATGAATTGCACCAGTGTGTTGTACAATAGCTGCTGCTAAGAAAATAAATGTTTGATTATCTATTGCAACTAGACAAAGCGCACTAATGTATAATTTCTCATGTCACATAAAACAGTTCATACCATCTGGCTACTAAGTGAAGCATTTTTAATTTTTCCTGATTGTTAAAAATGAACCTGATGTGCAACACAGCTGTTGTAGGTGTAAAACTTAGTGCTCGATTACTTTAGAAATTTAAGTAAGAAATTAGTTTAAACTGCGATGGAAAACATTTTTGCTGGGGACTCATCCAACCACAGAGTGCACATGACGGGCTGAATTTAGTCAGCCAGGTGCAGGTCCTGGAGGCGGCACCAGAAGCAGGTGCCGTCACCGTGCATGACAAATGCGGCTGGACGACCACGATCACGCGGCCAGTTAGCATAACTGAGGCACAGGGCCCATCCTATCGCAGGATGGGGGGGGATGGGCAACGAGACGCCAATGGCGGTGTCAGCTGACATAAACAAAGGTGCTGGCGCCATATATAAAGTGCTACCATCCCTGCATATGGTGCTGCCTTTCAATGAATCACTTATTCTGTAGTGCTGCTGGACCCCTCTGCGCCCTGCAGCAGCACTGAGGACCCAAGGAACAGACTGGGAGCCAACTGGGACCATGTCCAAGAGAAGACACTGGATGGTTCCACAGTTTAGCGATGCCTGTCTACAGATACTCCTTCAGGTTGCAAAGGAAATGCGGGAGGTCCTCTGCTCAAGGGACAAGAAGAAGTGACCCTCCTGCCTGTGCAAGCAGGCCTGGATGGAGATTGCAGAGAAGATCAGCAGCTGTGGGGTGACACCCTGAAACTGGATCTCATGCTGCAAGAGTGCCAATGACGTCCTTCACTGCACCAAGGTAAGTCCTCCATACGGATCACTTTGGGGCTTGCATGTGGTTATGTGGAAAGGAGCGTTACAGGGGAGGGAGTAACCTCAAAGGCAGTGGCGAGGGGGTGAGGCAGCAGTAGATCCTATTGGATGCATGGTTGCATCTTGGCAACAGCCAGCCTTCTGTCATAGCTCACCCCCAATATGTCCCGAAAGCCAATGTGAGGTGGAGGCATTTTGGAGTGTCCATCAGGGGCTGAGGGGCTGTTACCAGCCTAGTGTCCTGCTGGTCTTTATGCAAAAGCGAATTCTGTCCCTCTTTCTGCTTGCATGAGAAAAGTGCCCACACCAGGGAGAGAGTGAAGAAACACAGAAACATAGAAAATAGGAGGAGTAGGTCCTTTGGGCCTGCTCCAACATTCAAAAAAGATCCTGGCTCATTGACTAATTCAGTATCCTGTTCTCGCTTTCTCCCCATATCTCTTGATGCCTTTAGCATTAATATATCTATTTCTTGAATATATTTAATGACTTGGCCTCCATGCCTCCTGCGGTAGAGAATTCCATAGGTTCACCACCCTCTGAGTGAAGAAATTTCTCCTCATCTCTGTTCTAAATGGCACACTCCATATCCTGAGACTGCGACTCCTGGTTCTGGACTCCCCAGCCATCAGGAACATCCTCCTTGCATCTAGCCTGTCTAGTCTTGCTAGAATTTTATAGGTTTCTATGAGATCCCCTCTCATTCTTCTAAACTCTAATGAATATAGGCCTCGTCAACCCAATCGCTCCTCATATGTCAACCCTGCCTTCCGAGGGATCAGCCTAGTAAATCTTCTTTGCACTCTCTCCATAACAAGAACATTCTTCCTCAGATAAGGAGACCAACACTGCACACAGTACTCCAGATGTGGTTTCACCAAGGCCCTGTATAACTGCAGTAAGACATCCTTGCTCCTGTACTCAAATCCTCTTGCAATGAAGGCCAACATACCATTCACCTTCCTAATTGCTTGCTGCACCTGAATGCTTGCTTTCAGCGACTGGTGTACAAGGACACCCAGGTCTCGTTGCACCTCCCCCTTTCCCAATCTATCACCATTCAGATAATAATCTGCCTTTCTGTTTTTCCAACCAAAGTAGATAACCTCACATTTAGCCACGTTATACTGTATCTGCCATGCATTTGCCCACTCACCCAACTTGTCCAAATCACATTGGAGCCTCTTTGCATCTTCCTCATAGCTCACATTCCCCCCTATCTTTGTGTCGTCTGCAAACTTGGAAATGTTACATTTAGTTCCCTCACCCAAGTCATTAATATATATTGTGACTAGCTGGGGCCCAAGCACTGATCCCTGCAGTACCCCACTAGTCACTGCCTGCCAGCCGGAAAAAGACCCATTTATTCCTACTCTCTGTTTCCTGTCTGTCAACCAATTCTCAATCCATGCCAGTATATTACCCGCAATCCCATGTGCTTTAATTTTGTACACTAACCTCTTATGTGGGACCTTATCAAAAGCCTTCTGAAAATCCAAATACACCACATTCACTGGTTCTCCCTTATCTATTCTACGAGTTACATCCTCAAAAAACTCCAGTAGATTTGTTAAGCTTGATTTCTCTTTCGTAAACCCATGCTAACTTTGCCCAATCCTGTTTATGCTTTCCACTGGCAGTGGGATCTCTGACATCAGCTCTCTGACACAGACAGAAGAGGAGACCCTGGAGCTGGCAGGAGCCCAAAGCGGCCGTTCAATCACAGGCGGAGAGACTGGAATATCCACATAAAAGATTGAGGACATTGTGTTCATGTGTCCTCCACTGCAATTCTGGAGATCCACATCACACACAGTTGGCATGAGGAGATCTGAACAACCTAACTTCCAAATATTTGTGTTCTCTCATACAGGTTGCGGCACTTTGGAGGGATGCCCAGCTACAGGGGAACCTGGGGACTTTCTTCCACCTCTGATGAGGAACACTCAGAAGGTGCACTGTCACATCATTCCCCTGCACCTTCTAACAGTGTAGAGACTCCCAGATCAGTGGGTATGCACTTGGGCTTAGATGCAGGGTCACAGCAGGTGAGAGCACCACACAGGCGCACAAACAGCTGGCGGAGTCTGTGACAGGCGAGGCCACTGAAAATCGGAGGACTGTGGGTGGCCAGGCCCATGCTGAACCCCAGGCTGATGACAAGCCTATGGTGTTGGCAGCACAGAACAAGCTGGAGTTGCAGTGAGAGATGAGAGAACATCTGGTGGAACTGCTGGAGGCAATGCACAGCCTTGAGTGGAGGATGGAGGAATCCATCCATGCCATGGGTGCTGCAATGTCTCAAGCATGTGAGCACATGGTTTCATCCATCAAGAGGTTGGCAACCTTCATGGAGAACCAGATCCTGCAGATATAGGTGCAGATATAGACGATATAGGTGTCGTGATCAGGAAGGGGGATTGTGATATATTTGATCAAATTAGCATTGAAAAGGAGTAAGTATTAGCTGTATTAGCAGGCTTAAAGGTGGATAAATCTCCAGGCCCTGATGAGATGTATCCCAGGCTGCTATGTGAGGTAAGGGAGGAGATGGCAGGGGCTCTGACACAAATTTTCAAATCCTCTCTGGCCACAGGAGAGGTACCAGAGGACTGGAGGATAGCAAATTTGGTACCATTATTCAAGAAGGGTAGCAGGGATAAACCAGGTAATCATAGGCCTTTGAGTCTAGCGTCAGTGGTAGGGAAATTATTGGAAAAAATTCTGAGAGACAGGATTAATCTCCGTTTGGAGAGGCAGGGATTAATCAGGGATAGTCAGCATGGCTTTGTCAGGGGGAGATCCTGTCTAACAAATTTGATTGAATTTTTCGAGGCGGTGACTCGATGTGTAGATGAGGGTAAAGCAGTTGATGTAGTCTGCATGGACTTCAGTAAGGCTTTTGATAAGGTCCTGCATGGGAGATTGGTTAAGAAGGTAAGAGTCCATGGGATTCAGGGTAATTTGGCAAATTGGATCCAAAATTGGCTTAGTGGAAGGCAGAGGGTGATGGTCGAGGGTTGTTTTTGCGAATGGAGGCCTGTGACCAGTGGGGTACCGCAGGGATCGGTGCTGGGACCCTTACTGTTTGTAGTGCACATTAATGACTTAAACGTGAATACAGTAGGTATGTTCAGTAAGTTCGCAGACGACGCGAAAATTGGTGGTGTCGTAAATAGTGAGGAGGAAAGCCTTAGATTACAGGACGATAAAGATGGGCTGGTAAGATGGGCAGAGCAGTGGCAGATGGAGTTTAATCCCGAGAAGTGTGAGGTGATGCACTTTGGGAGGACTATCAAGGCAAGGGAATATACAATGGATGGTAGGACCCGAGGGAGTACAGAGGGTCAGAGGGACCTTGGGGTGCTTGTCCATAGATCACTGAAGGCAGCAGCACAGGTAGATAAGGTGGTTAGGAAGGCATACGGGATACTTGTCTTTATTAGCCGAGGCACAGAATATAAGAGCAGGGAGGTTATGTTAGAGCTGTATAAAATGCTGGAGTACTGTGTACAGTTCTGGTCACCACATTATAGGAAGGATGTGATTGCATTGGAGAGGGTGTAGAAGAGATTCACCAGGATGTTGCCTAGGCTGGAGCATTTCAGTTATGAAGAGAGACTGGATAGGCTGGGGTTGTTTTCCTTGGAGTGGAGAAGGCTGAGGGAAGACCTGATTGAGGTATACAAAATTATGAGGGGAATTGATAGGATAGAAGGAAGGAACCTTTTCCCTTAGTGGAGGGGTCAATAACCAGGGGGCATAATTTAAGGTAAGGGGCAGGAGGTTTAGAGGGGTGTTGAGGAAACATTTTTTCACTCAGGGGGTGGTTGGAATCTGGAACACACTGCCTGAAGGGATGGTGGAGGCAGGAACCCTCAGAACATTTAAGAAGTATTTAGATGAGCACTTGAAACGCCATAGTATACAAGGCTACAGACCAAGTGCTGGAAAATGGGATTAGATTGGACGGGTGCCTGATGGTTGGTGCAGGCACGTTGGGCCAAAGGGCCTGTTTCTGTGCTGTAAAACTCTATGACACTATATGCATAGACCTAAAAACTCGTTGATGAGCTCAACACAGCAGGTGCAAGGCGAGAGGAGGCACCTGGAATCTTCACCTGGTCCTTCTCTGTTTAGCAGGGAAATTCAAGTGAGCCTTGAAAGGGATGAGGAGAGGCTGCTCTCCACATCTGGGGGGTCCCCTCAGGGCGCTCAGAGTGTGGACAGCGACTCTTCAGCCCTCTGTCAGTGACCCCAGCTCCAGGAGCCATGATGACTGAGGATGGTCCTGCACCTGTGCAGGAACCCCTTAGCCAGCCGGGGCCCACCAGGCCTCAGGCAGCCAGAAGATGCTCACCCAAGTCTTCCTGAGACACTGGGCAGCATGTTCAGCACCCTAGCTCCACTTCAACTGACAACACAGGGGTCACACCATGGAGGAGAACACAAAAGAGCATAAAGAAGAGTACCCAGGCACACTTGAGGTTTCACAGGTGTGAAAAATATGGTCTTGCTATTGGTTGTTCAAATAGTGATAATAAATTAATCTCAAAGTCATTGTTGTCAAATCACTCATGCTTTGATTGCTGCTTTGTCTGATGTCACCTTCACCTTTGCTCCAAAAATGGGCTGTCAGTGTAGGGGCAGGCCGCTTTTGGTCAGCATCTCAGCTGTGCGAGTGCGTGTGGAACCTGGGCGCTAGGCGCTGGACAGCGATATATGAAGTAGGCAAAAGGCGAACTACATGGAGGCGAGTCTGTATTGCATTGACTTTGGGAGGGCTTCATGGTGGCAGGAACCAGTTACGTATGAGATTGTCCCGAGCCTCCCTTGCATGTCTCTCAATGCCCCTTGTCTCTGGTGCATGAGGTTCATTATTCAGTGCTGCCTGCTCAGCAACCTCCTCATCAGATGAAGATTGGCGATCAATCATGTCCCCTTGATGCAAGGTCTCCCCCCCACCCCCACCCCACCCCCTCTGCAGTGCTAGATTGTGCAGAGCACAATAGACCATCACAAAACCCTTGCTGGGGCATACTGCAGCACCTCACTGGATTGATCGAGGCACCAGATTCTCATTTCATCAGCCCAATGATCTGCTCGATGGTCGCTTGAGTGGATCAGTGGCAGATGTTGTATCTCTCCTTTGCTGCAGTGCATGAGTAGCTATGTCTTCAATGGGTAGTCCTCATCCCCGAGAATCCATCCCTGAGGGTGAGTCGGGGTCCCGAAAAGCTGTGGCACCTAGAGCTGCCACGTAGGCGTTGTGGCAGCTTCCCTGGAAGAGGGCACGCAACTGCACAATGTGCTTTCAGTGGTCGCAGACCAATTGGATGTTGATGGAACGGAAGCCCTTCCTGCTGGCTGCTCCGTGAGTGCCTTGATGACACCTTGCACCTGGGGGAATCTAACGATGGCTTTGAAGCTGATGACCCTCTTTGTCTGATGGTCCAAGTCAGTCCAGTAGCACATATAGTCACTGGCCTTCTTGAACAAGGCACTGGCCATCTCCTTGATGCAGCGGTGGACTGTCCCCAGTCCACACATGTCCCCAGTGGATCCCTGGAAAGGCCCAGGCGCATAAAAGTTGAATGCCATGGTGATCTTCAGGGCCATGGGAACTGGGTGTCCACCAAAGCCTATGGGTTGCAGCTCATCCTGCAGCATGGTGCAGAAGTCTGTAATGGTCTCCCTGGAGAGCTGTTGTCTACGTTGACACTGTTGCTCGAACATTTGCAGGTTGTTGAGACGAGGCCAGTACACTCTCTGCTGAGAATAGGCTCTTGGCTGATTTTGCTCCCCTATTCAAGCTTCACTGGCATGCTCAGCTGGGTCATAGAGTCATAGAGTTATGCAGTACAGAAACAGGCCCTTCGGCCCAAGGCGTCTGCGCCGACCATCAAGCTACCCGACCCGAACCCGACAGGACCTGACGACATGTGTCGGGTTCGGGTTCGGGTCAGGTCGGGCCCATCTTCCGGGTGCGACTTTCAGGCTCGGGTCAGGTCGGGCCGAGTCCAGGTTGAGTCGGACACACACGGTAAGTGCTCTGCTGGTAAGTATTAAAAATAAAAAACTTAGCTGAACTGGGAGTCTGGGATGAAACTGAGTCTGCACAGTGAGCAAGTGACATCACTATGACGTCATCACGCACACGCTGCAGCTTCGTGGAGCTTCCGAGTCGGAAGGTAAGTGAAGGGATGGTCGAGTCGGGCTCGGGGTGGGTCAAGTCGGGGTGGGTTCGGGTCCTGGTCGTCCCTTCCTCTGAGCCACTGCTGTGCAGCATGGGGGTCTACAAAGACTGGGTGTATGAGATCCATGCTAGCTGGTGTCCCCCCTCCTGTGCACTGTCCTTGGAGAGATGACCTTGCCTTGGGACCTTCCCCTTGCTACTCCCCTCTGAACATGTGGTAATACCCCTCTGTGCCCACCATTACAGACAGCCTATCACCAAGATAGCACCCACCCTTGCAGAGAGCCTTTTACTGCAGGCTGACAATGGCTTCCGCTCCCCCCTCTTCCTCGATTCAATGGTCACCATGACTGCTTTCCCACGGTGGCACTGAAGCCTCACCTCAACGCCACCACTATTTCAGTGCCACCACCTTTAAAAGGCCAGGGATCTTAAGGCACATGATGCCCATGTGCCATTCACTAAATTGGAAAGCCCCCATAAAATCCAAGTTAGGCCGATGCAAAAGTACCTGTTTAGCAACTATAACTGCAGTCCCGCCATGTTGCAACAGCAATGCTGCTTCGGACCTTCCCGTCACTGACAAAGTCCAGAAGCGATGTCACGGTGTTGGATTTGCGGACGAGCATATCCCATTCCAATTTTCTGCATGCCATCCCCTGCCCCATGCCTCCAACTTCACTACTGCTGGCTAGACAAAATTCTGCCCTATTTGTGCAAAAATGGCTCAACAAATTGAGAAAAATCCTTTTACTGAGCATAATAGATTCCAAGAGCTGAATTTAGTGGAGCCGGAGCGGCTACCAGCACCATGCCAAAAAGGCAGTTGGAACCCCACCTCAGCCATTCAGAGCCACCCCACAGCTCTATTTAATGACACCTGGGCATTTAGCACTAGGATCGTGCCTAGTGGAGGGTGGGTGGGCTTTCAGTGCAGAGGAAGGGGGAGTTCAGCGAAGTGGGATGTTTTCCGCCGGTGTCCCTCCATAGGCCACAAATTGCCCACAGAGAAGGGCCCCTCCAAACCCGCAGGGCGGTTGCCTCATTTTACTGGACGACTTTCCCGTGTGGCTGAGGGCCCTCCTGGGGGCGGGGGGGTGGGGGGGGGAAAGAGGCCCTTAAGTGGCTAATGATAGGATTCTTAAAGGCCTCAATTGGCCTCTGGGTGGGAAGGCTGCCTTTGGCCAATCCCACCCCCGACTAAATTATGGTGCGACAGGAAGGCGACAAACCCTCCGCCCCCGCTGCAATTTTATGGCCCTTCCACCTCCTAGCCCGTCTCTGGGGGAGCCCATTAAAGCCAGCCCCAAATGTGCGCAATGTTATTGAGAGAATCAACTGACTTTTTACCTACAAGGAGGACCTGATTTGAAGTCCAGAAAAAACTGCACAACTTAAAAGAGCAGCACAAAAATAACTGAATAATATTTGTGTAAAGGAACAGTTTTTAAATATACATGGCAAAAAGTAATAAACATTAGCAAGGGTGTAGCAAATAATATTTTAGAAATTAAAATAGCTAGTTTATGCAAATTTCATCAGAGATAACAGAATGCAAAAGGGAATGAAATGCAAAAAGGCATCTATTTGGGTAAATCTACCTTTATGGTTATGGACAATTTTTTCACAAAATAGGACATAACATAGAGCAAATAACTCACTTCATATAATAAAGTGAAAATTGATTTATTCAGCAGCGGGTGTTTGAAAGAGGATGTAGAACTGATTTGTATCATACAAATGTTTTCTCTGGTATGCAACATCAACAGGTCTGTACACCACGGTTGTGCGCAAGTATATTTTGGCAAGACAGCACCCAAATTGTTCAGGATGCTAACTCCCTTCTTGAATTATATGGGGATAGAGACTTTAGTATGCTTGCTTTCAAATTAAACCTGGAAAAGCACAGCACTGAATAATCACATGGCTCCTTGCATATGCTATGGGGAGATCGACACCCAGATGTGTACGGCCAAGATCTCCTATGTGTGGCACAATGGAGCGTGGCAGTTTGCCATTAAGCACATGACAACAGCTGTGGTATTTGCAGTGAAGACCTTGAGTAAACAAGACTCAGACATAATAAGAACATATTTCATCAACATGTCCACTGCTGCTATAGAGCATTTGGAGTCCAAATTCCAAAATGGCTAGTTTCAACTCTTTCGGAATAGTTACAGTAAACATAAGAGGGATTAATGAGACTACTTAAATGGCCACTGTTGTGCTCAGAATGGATCAGTGACCAGAATAAGGAGATGCTCCCCACAGCATGTGTATGCATGGAGTACCACAGGAGCAAATAGTTGGAAATTACATCAACAGGTGTTCTGCACCATAAAAATGTAACAGTAGCCAATCTGAAATCATTAAGCTCACAGCGATCACAGCTAAGTAAAGTGCTAGTGTAGGTTTATCAGGGTCATCAGTGCAGGTAGGAGACATCTGCATCCTCTGCAGATCACCAGTTGCCAATACACTGTGAACCAGCGCTATTGCTTCATCCATGAAATAGTGAGACCAATGGATAACCAAGACAGAAGTCCAGAACAAACAAGCACCAAATACATTAAATTCACGTATTGCAATCACTGCCAGACTTAAAATAAAGAAATCACTTTTAACATATATTGCAATGGATAATATTTTTAATTGTGTAAAACAGTAAGTGTCAGAAGTCCAAAAGCCAAACAAAGAGCAGGATTTTACTGGCCCTGTGGAGGCAATGGAGGTGCGGGAGACGGTAAAATGGCATGGGCCCGCATCGGGCTGGATCACTGTTGTCTTCCCGCTACCCACCAATTTTACCAGATCTGGGCAGTGGGATGGTCAGTGGCTGACAGATCGACAGTGAGCAGGTAATTAAGTTCGTTAAACAGCCAATTGTCAGGTATTCTCCTATCTTTTCTGATTTTACCAACAGTGACAGGATACACGGAGGATCAGCGTCTCGCCCACTCAAATAAGGGGAGATCTCAATGGCAGCTGAGCTGTAGAAGAAACTGGCAGCCGTACTGTGAAGCTGTCTGCAGGCTGTATCTTGAGGAAGTGATACTATCAAGTTTGGAGACACTGCAGAGGGTGGGGCCAAAGCGAAAGTGCTGCTAGTGGAAAGGTGTCTCTCAGGTCCGCAGCCACCACTGGAGGTAGGACAAGGTTCTTCAGAGACTGAGTGCAGTGGAGACTACATCTGACTATGGGGTCAATGCTTTCAGATTTTGACTCCTGTAGTGAGGAGGAGATTGGCAGAGATGGGGATGCAGCCACATGGAGCTCCTGTGCAGTGGCCAGGAGACATTCAGCAGCCATTGAACATGAATGAGGAGGGCACATGGGGCAAGAGGGAAGCCTCATGGTCGCAGAAGGCGCTATCCAGCTAAAAGGGTCAGTGGCTCAACTAAAATGAGATGGCCGAGCACCAAAGTCTACAAAGACTACATCTCTCCAGGGAGGGGTGGAGCTATGCGGTATGCTGGAGCAGGAGTTGATGCCATTGCGAAGTGGCAAACACCCAATGACTGTAGCCTTAAAACGGATGTTGGTATTCAACTTTTTCACTTGTGGTTCATTCCAGGGATTGTCTGGAGATCCATCTGGCATCACAGTCAGTGTCCCATTGCTGCATAAAGGAGGTCACGGATGCCATGTACCATCGGGCTGGTTAATATATTAAGTTCACTATGAATCAGGTCAGTCAGGCTGAGAGGACAGTCGGCTTTGGGGCTAAGGCTTGATTTCCCCAGGTTCAGGAGATCATTTAATGTACTCATGTGATCATTAAGGCTCCCTCAGAGCAGCCAGGCGCCTTTGTGAACAGGAAGGGCTTCCACTCCCTCAATATCATATCATCTGCTTACCACCATAAGCGGATCATACAGGTGTGCGCAAGGTTTCCACGAAGCTGCCACAATTCCTACACTCTTAGATAATACCCCAATTCCCTCAGCTCTTCAGGCCACCTGAATGCCTTCATGGTTGGATACTGGGGGACAAGGGGTATCCAATGAAGTCATGGCTCCTGAGCCCTATACACAACCCCATCACACAGGCAGAGGACACATAAAACTGCTGCCATATGACTACAAGGCCAACATCGAGCATGCCATTGACCTTTTGAAGATGAGGTTTAGATGCCTAGATAGATCTAGGGGAGCCCTGCAATACTCACTCTCAAGGGTGTCCGCATCATCGCCATCTGCTGTGCATTCCACAACCTAGCGCTCCAGAGTGAAGTAGTGCTGGAGTCAGAGGAAGAGGCTGAGTGAGCTGCATCCTCAGAAGAGGAGGATGAACATGAAACGCTGTAATGTGTGCCAGCCAATGAAGATGGTGCCGCGGGCCCAGCTCACAAGACAGTGACATACATGGCAGGGAGACTTGCGGCTTTTCAATCAGCAAACGCTTTGCATAAGGGCAAATACAAAAGGGCCACCAAGCCAAGAAGTTCTCTTTCAGAGGCAGCCTTGCTGACCTTTCACATGAGACCCTTAGCATCTAGTTGGATCCGTCAGCACTATTTACCAAGGCATTCTGTCAACACAGATGTTCATGAGGCCCTCACTTTTACATGCCATCCATCTATCTGATTCCACATCTCGTAACTGTCAACTGTTGCATAAAAATAAATACACAAGCCATTATACTAAGGGGGAGATGGTGCCGTAGTGGTAATGTCACTAAACTAGTAATCTTGAGGCCCAGGCTAATGCCCTGGAGACATAGGTTCAAATCCCACCACGGCAGCTGGTGGAATTTAAATTTAATTAATTAATAAGTTCAATTAATTAATTTTAAAAATCTGGAACGGAAAGCTAGTACAAATGGTGCCATGAAACTATCTTCGATTGTCATAAAAACCGATCTGGCTCACTAGTGTCCTTTTGGAAAGGAAATCTGCTGTCCTTACCTGGTCTGGCCTACATATGACTCCAGACCCACAGCAATGTGGTTAACTCTTAACTGCTGTCTGAAATGGCCCAGCAAGCAACTCAGTTGTCAAGGGCGATTAGGGATGGGCAATAAATCCTGCCCTTGCCAGCGATGCCCACATCCCATGAAAGAATTTTAAAAATACATTGAATGTCAAGATCTTGAACTCTCATTAAACAGTAAAGGCTCCTGCAGTTAAATTATCACCCGGTGAAACTCCTGGTGCTAGTCCATGTATTTACACGATCACTTATGCTCATTTCCACAGGGTGCTCGCCCCCTTGTGTCTGTTTGGAGCTGAAGTGAAGGCAAGCTGCTGCCTTTCTTACTCCAGTGTATGAGATCGCCATGGCCTGCATCCTTTGGGTGCCTGAGCCCTGTTGTGTCCCGGCACATTCAGGGCCACCTGTACCTGTGCAGGGGCCGCCTCAATTATCAGACCAGCAGGCAGCTTTGGTGTCACCATCAAAAGGGCCAAGGATCTGCCTTCAGCTATCGAAGCGCCATGCCGGGGACCGCCACTGCATTCAGCCTGTCCCTCCTCTGCCCTTTCAAGCCCCACTCCTGTATTTATTTTATTTTATTTAGAGATACAGCACTGAAACAGGCCCTTCGGCCCACCGAGTCTGTGCCGACCATCAACCACCCATTTATACTAATCCTACACTAATCCCATATTCCTACCACATCCCCACCTGTCCCTATATTCCCCTACCACCTACCTATACTAGGGGTAATTTATAATGGCCAATTTACCTATCAACCTGCAAGTCTTTTGGTGGTGGGAGGAAACCAGAGTACCCGGCGAAAACCCATGCTGACAGAGGGAGAACTTGCAAACTCCACACAGGCAGTACCCAGAATTGAACCCGGGTCGTTGGAGCTGTGAGGCTGCGGTGCTAACCACAGCGCCACTGTGCCGCAAAGAACTCCAATAAATTGGTTAAACATGATTTCTCTTTCACAAAACCATGAAGACTCTGCCTGATTACCTTGAATTTTTCGAAATGCACTCATGTAACATCTTTAATAATAGCTTCTAACATTTTTCCTAAGGCAGATGTTAAGCTAACTGGCCTGTAGTTTCCTGCTTTCTGTCTCCCTCCCTTTTTGAATAAAGGAGTTACATTCGCTATTTTCCAATCTAAAGGAACCTTCCTTTAATATAGGGAACTTTGGAAAATTAAAACTAATGCATCAACTATCTCATTAGCCATTTCTTTTAATACCCTTGGATGAAGTCCATCAGGACCTGGGGACTTGTAAGCCCACAGCTCCAACAATTTGTTCAGTCCCACTTCCCTTGTGATTATAATTTTCTTGAGTTCCTCCCTCCCTGCCATTTCCTGACTTACAGCTAATACTGGGATGTTACTTGTATCCTCAATAGTGAAGACCGATGCAAAATATCTGTTCAATTCATCTGCCATCTCCTTATTATCCATTATTAATTCTTCTGATTCACTTTCTATAGACCTATGCTCACTTTGTTAACTCTTTTTAAAATATCTACAGAAACTCTTACTATATGTTTTCTCTCGTACTCTAATTTTACCTTCCTTATCAATCTTTTAGTCATTCCTTGCTGTTTTTTAAATATTCTGTCCAATCTTCTGACATCCCTCCCATCTTTGTGCAATTATGTGCTTTTTCTTTCAGTTTGATACTATCTTTAACTGTTTTAGTTAACCACAGATGACAGGTGCCACCCTTGGAATTCTTCTTTCTCATTGAAATGTATCTACTCTGTGTATTCTGTTATATCCCCTTAAATGTCTGCCACTGCATCTCTATTGACCTATCCCTTAACCTACTTTGGCAGTTCACTTTAGCTAGCTCTGCTTTCATGCCCCCATAATTGCCCTTATTTAAGTTTAAAATACTAGTCTTGGACCCACTCTTCTCTCCTTGAAACTGAATGTAAAATTCAATCATATTATGATCACTGCTACCTAGGATTGCCTTAACTATGAGGTCATTAATTAATCCTATCTCATAGCACAATACCAGGTCTAGTATAGCCTGCTATCTGGTTGGCTCCAGAACGTACTGTTCCAAGATATTATCCCGAAAACTTTCTATGTACTCCTCATCTAAGTTACCGCTGTCCATCTGATTTTTCCAGTCTATATGTAGGTTAAAATCCCCCATAATTATCGCTGTACCTTTCTGAGAAGCTGCCATTATTTCTTTCTTTATACCCCATCCTACACTGTGGTTAATGTTAGGTGGCCTGTACATCACTCCCACAAGTGGCTTCTTGCCTTTATGATTTCTCAACTTTACCCAAACTGCTTCTACATCCTGGTTTCCTGAACTTAGGTCATCCATCTCTATTGTGTTAATACCATGATTAATTAACAGGACTACCTTTCCCTAGCTTCCTGCCCTTCCTAAATGTACCCTTCAATATTCAGGCCCAATCTATGCCGTCCTCCAACCATGTCTTTGTAATAGCTATCAGATTGTACTTATTTATTTCTATTTGCGCTCTCAGTTCATCTGTTTTGTTTTGAATGCTATGTGCATTCAGATACAGAGCCTTTAGTTTTGTCTTTTTATTATTTTTGTAACCGCTAGCCATATCTGTTGATTTACTCTTAGATTTGTACTCTCAGAACCTTCCTGTCACAGTCTGTTTATCATTTCCCATAGTAATACCTTTCTCTCTTGCCTTGTCTCAACTTCTTGATTTATCATATCGTCCCAAATTTGATCCCTTGCCCCCACTATTCAGTTTAAAATTCTCTCTACTTCCCGAGTTATGTGGCTCACTAGAACACCGGCCCCAGCATGGTTCATGTGTAGAGCGTTCCAATGGTACAGTAGTTGCCTGGAGTGGTTCAGCTCCTGGTAGCGGGGAGGTGCATGGCTGGCCCATCTCACCCACCCATCGCTCCACAGACCTCATGGCTGAGGCCATGTTATGGAGATCTGTGCGTAACACCTGTTTCCACTCGCTCCTAATACTTCATGTGTCTCTCCATGAGGGTTTCCACTCTCTCAATGGAGGGGCCCATGTGTTCACATGCCAGAGATATGGAGTCACTCATGGCATGGATGGACTCCTCCATCGTTTGCGCAAAGGACTTCACTGCCTCTGGAAAGTCCAACATATGTTCATACATTTGACATTGCCGCTGAAGCATCCGCTGCTTTGCTGATGATACCTGAGACTTGCTATCTGCATGGAGCTGAGCATTACTGGGCCGCTCCTCACTCCTCCGGATGCGGGGGTGGAATGGGGCGAGTGGGCGCAGCTGCCACTGCCTCCATTACCTCCTCTTGCACGTCTATGCAATGCTCAACAGATTGTGCCACCGGTTCTACACCTGCAACCAAGCCCAGCAATGTGAGTGTATCTGCACTGGTAGAGGGTGCGTTGGAATAAAGTGACACATTGTCTTGAGATGGCACTGCATCCCATAAGAAAGCACATAAAAGACTGGTTAGCAGAATTGAGACTCATGGAATAGAAGGGTCAGTGTCCAATTGGATAAAAAGTTGGCTTAAGGACAGAAAACAATGAGTCATAGTAAATGGTTGTTTTTCAGACTGGAGGATGGTAGGCAGTGGTGTTCCCCAATGATCAGTGCTGGGACCACTGCTTTTTTTGCTACATATACATGACTTGGACCCTGGAATACAGAGTTGAATCTCAAAATTTGCTGTTGATACTAAACTTGAAGGTGCAGCAAAGAGTGAGGATGATATGAACTGCTTGCAACAGGACATAGATTGGCCAGCGGAGTGGGAAGACATATGGCAGATGGAATGTAATACTGACAAGTGTGAGGTGATGCATTTTGGCAGAAGAAATAAAAGAGGCAATATATACTTAATGGCACAGTTCTAAAGAGTGTGCAGGAACAGAGGGACCTGGGGGTGCATGTGCACAGATCTTTGAAGGTGTCAGGACATATTGAGAGTGGTTGGTAAAGTATATGAGATCTTGGGCTTCATAAATAGAGGTATTGAGTACAAAAACAGGGAAGTTATGCTGAACCTTTATAAAGCTCTGGTTAGGTCCCAGCTGGAGTACTATGTCGAGTTCAGGTCACCACACTTCAGGAAGGATGTGAGAGTCGTTGAGAGGGTGCAGAGGAGATTAACCAGAATGGTTCCAGGGATGGAGGATTTTTGTTACAAGGTTAGGTTGGAAAAGCTAGGTTTATTCTCCTTAGAACAAAGGAAATTGAGGGGAGATTTAATAGAAGTGTACAAGATTATGACAGGCTTAGATAAGATAGACAAGGAAAAACTGTTCCCATTAACTAATTGTACAAGAACTAGGGTACACAAATTGAAGGTTTTGGACAAAAGATGTAGAGGAAATATGAAGAAGCACTTTTTTTTTTAAACAGTGGGTGATAATGATTTGGAACACGTTGCCCACAAGGGTGGTGGAAGTGGAGACAAAGACTTGGAGAGGAATTTGGGTGGCCACTTCAGATAAGTAGACTTGCAGGGCTACAGGGATCGAACGGAGGAGTGGAACTGACTGCATAGCTCTGTGGAGAGCTGACATGAATTTGAAGGGCTGATTGGCCACCTTCTGTGCCATAAATGACTCTATGACCTGCCTTGATCTCAGCAACAGGCTGGCCTACAGTGACCCATCTGATCTCCATGGCCTCCTCCTCCATCAGTGTCACCGAGGTATTGAAAAGCACTCCATCTCTGCTGCGTTGGTGCTCCCTAGGATTCTGAGCATGCTTCTCCTGCAAGCACAGACATACAAAGCATCACTCCTGTCTCTTGGCCCATCTGTGCTGGTCACTCTGAAGCACTGTAAATATGAGGCACTGCGCCACTGGGATGGCGTGGTGAGGCGGCCATTTAGCCATCTTGATGCCGCATTAACCCATGACTGACCATGGGGTTAGGATACATGTGAACTGGGTGCCTCAATGTGGACATTGGTGCTTGGTGTTGCCCTACCTGGCCTCACATTTCATGGGCGCCTTTTAATTCATACTAGGCTTCCAGTCTCTAACTCTAAACACCACTCATCTTTCCAGACCGCAGCAGGTCATTAAATCTTTTCCTGCACTGGATCCAGGTTCTTGCAGCAACCCCTCAGCTGCTTACGATGTCTGCCACCTCCAGCTATGTTCTCTTGGTAAGCTTGCCGGCCTCCTCCTCCCATTTGCTGGAAACAGAACATCTTTCTTTTCTCTGACTGTCTGCAGGAGCACCTCCAGGGAGGCGTGGCTGAATTGTGCACTGACCCTTCCTCGTTCTGAAGCCATTCCTCCGTTGTATCCCGTTGATGTTCACCCTCTCCTTTTTGTCTTTGTCTTGTGCCTGCCTGACTGCTGCACATGTGCCCTTAAAAATGGGGCCTCCGTGCGAGCTGTTGGTGCTAGGACCTACTAGCCACCGTTAATTGGCCAGCTCTCCTGCCTGTGGCCCCTTAATTGGCTCTCACTGGTAAAATCTCATAGGAAGTCCCACTGCCCGCCCATGTGTGCTGCCGACCCCATTTCCAATCGGTAAAATTTCAGGCCAAAGCGTCTGAATCCTGATATGTTTCCTGCGGCTGCCTGGAAGGTTTCTATTGCATAAGAGTTCAGAGTAGCAGTTGTCTTCCAGTGCTGCAGACATTGCTTTGAAATTCATTGACAGTCCCTGCAAGCACCAGGTGACAAGGTTCAATCACAGCCTCCCTTGTGATTACGAGACTCCTCAGGGACTGTTCCTACAACATTCCTCTGTACAGACTTTGTTGTGGTAGACCCATAGCCAGAGTCGCACCTTCTGCTCAATAAACAACTCCAATGTCCTCTATGCTCCAGGGCTGTCTTCTTCTCTTGCTGCATTGCAATACGATCATCCTGCATCCTATGTTAGATAGGAAGCTCCTCTTACTACGCCTTTTGTTGCTCCATCAATACTTTAGAATCTTTCTTTTCATTAAACTCACTGGCAACAAAATTCTGCGCTACCTTCTCTTCTACCAGTGGAAAATCGGAGTTGCGCAATGCACTCCAGTTTGGAGGGAAGTGCCAAAAAAAAATTAAGAAAAAAATTATATTTTCCCCAAAGGGAACCAGGAGCCTTCATTCTAAGGTAATTGCAAACCATGGCCAGAATGTAACATTGGGCGGGAGGCCCCTGCCAAACGGTGGCGGCGAGCCTGCCTCCACCAGACCTGGGGAGCCACGCCAGGATTTTCCATTCCCCAGGCCCTTAATTGGCTTTGGACAGGACTTCCACCTCAAGGTAGAAAGTCCCACCTAATGGAACTGTCAGCCAATCAGGGGGCCGGCAGATCTTCGTCCCAGCAGCTCCACCAGGCCACTGCTGGGACTATACCCAAGTTCAGCAGGAAGAGGAAGGACGGCCCTGGAACACAGGTTACGCTTTTGGGGCCTTGCTGGGCCCCAGCGAGGCAAGGGAGGTTGGTTGGTGCGGGGGGGATACTTTCATACGCTGGGGGCAGTTGGGGCTTCAGTGGCAGCCCTCCGTGGGGAAAAGGGTGCCCGATCAGGAGGGCCCCCCCCACCCCCCACCCCAGCCCACAAGACGGCCACCAAGTTTTACCTGCCAGTGTTCCTGGGGCCTTTGCCGCCCAGCCACTGTGGGTAAAATACCTGCGGCGATGGAAGGAGGTCCTTAAGTGGCAGTTAAATGGCATGTAAGGGCCTTGATTGGCCTGGGGCAGGCGGGCCATTTTTTGCCACCACCGCCTCGTGTAAAATTGCAGCGGAGGCGGGAAGGCGTCGGGAACAGCACCACCCCACCCCCCCACTCAATTTTTCACCCCCCACCAGCCCCCCCAACCGGCCTGCTCGTTGGGGGGCTGTAAAACCCCAGCCCATGTATGCCCTCAGCAGGCATGACTTCTGATGAACCTAACAAAGACCTAATAGCCAGAATGCCCAGGGTAGCCCAAGAACCCCACAGACAAAGTTGGCTGCAGATGTGGGGAAAGATTTAAGTTTGGAATATCTTCTTCCTGGCACTGACACCCCCTCCCCCAACCCCCTAGCAATCCTAATCTCCAATATAGAGTTCTTGCAGACTCCCAACAGATCTGGAGTGGACCCCAAATACCTGGCCCACCTGAGCACAACTCACCACTTCTGCCAGCCCCTAGCCAGAAGGTTCAGCCCCACTAATTAAAATAATCACTTCAATTTTACTGCTTAGCTGTAAAATGCTGCAAGGGTTCATCATTAATGCCTTTTGCAAATCCTTATTCGGCAAACTTTGCCCTTATTCTCCTTTTTTGCTAATATACATTAATCTGTTTTTTGAAGGTCAGGATTCCCCAGAATAGCACTAAATGTCGACAAGTAGTTGGATCATGCTTCTAACTGACATTACACTATTTTTTTTTACCATTATCAATGAATTCTTTAATCTAATGAACCTCGAAGATTAAATGATCAGATCCCCTCATTTCATTTTTATAAAACAAAAAATAGAAATGCAAAATACACAAGTGTACTGTCCCTAGTTGTAAAGAAGTTAAAGGCAGCTGCTTTTTTTTTAAATACAGGATATATTATTTCCTTGTAAAATACAGTGACATAAAGCCTACTGGTATCATAGTTGAAATAAAATACTACACAGCATTACAATTCAAACCATACAATTCAACTGAGGGAAATTGTTGTCCATCACTATCTTCCACTGCTGCTAAAGAAAACCTCCCTCACAACTCAGCCTGTAGGTACAAATAGATTAGCACAACCCCTGGAGCTTTTCAAGGAAATAACTAATCTCAAGGTAAAAATAACTTCCTAAACCACATCATCTTATATAGGAATTTAAATGGACAACACAGAACTGTAAAAATCTATTCACTTATGTTAATAGACACCATTATTTAATCTTTTCATAATTGCATATGCTTGTAGCAGGATTAAAATATACCTGAAACAACCTCTGTGTTTAGAGTGGATATGAGAGATAGTCAATAATCATGCTAAATGGTCATTTTATTTTAAAACACAGGAAAGAATGGAATCTAAATTAGTTAAATTAACTGATTCCTTTATTAAGGTAAATTGTACTGAAATACCTTTAATCCACATTAGCCTAAACATCAGCAGTCTCACTGAGGGACCCCAAAATTACAGACCCCTACTTAGGTGCGCTGCTGGGAGACAGTATTTTGCTCTGCTGCATGTAATCACAAACACTTGGTCCTGACAGTAAATGAACATATGTTTAATTCCCCAACACTGACATCAACTATCTTGGAAGAACACAAAACTTCCCTCCAAGATATCAGAAGCAAGAAGTTCTGCAAACCTTTTCAAGGGAATGGAAGTGCTAGCAGAGCAGAATTTCCACTCACTGCCTTGAGCTTGCCAAAACAAACTGCATGGGAACTCGGTCGTTAGAATATTTGGGGCAGGTAGCTGCACCTGCAGATGATGTAGCATATTAATTTTTTTTCCGTTACAATGCTCTCTGGCCCCTCTTCCAACAGCAATTGATCCATCTGGGGCTGACAGCCATTTTCTAATACCTTCCATTCTCTAGGGTCCAGTGTAGGCTCAGAATGGAACTCATGCCCGATGAAAGTTAATCTATGTTCCACGAGACAAAACAGTACCATGCTAGGAAAAGTTCCCTTGGACAGCCCCTTAATGCTGCTTAAAATAGGTATGGCAGGCAGAAGATAAGCCCAACCCTGGATCTTTTCAGGGGCTACAATTTCTAGGTTTTGTACTTGCTGAGTTCATGTCTATATTAAGTGTTAAGAATCTAAGGGAGGTTCAGCATTTCAAAGTTCAAAAACAAACCAGAAACTGTTATCACTTTTGATGCTAATCCTTTGAAATATTTAACAAATACATCTGAACTTCATAGTTTCTCAATTTGGCTGATTCTCTTGAGTATAAAAGCTCCAAAATTCTTCAGCTTATGATTTGGGCAATTATGCTGAGGTTGCACCTCATGATGCTCCCAATAGAGCTTGCAGGATCAGTGGAAGGGCACCTCATTAGTATGAGTGAGGTAGACACAAGTCCCACTTTGTCTGTATTTCTAGCACCTGCCTACCCATCTCTGAAAGAAACTCATGCCTGTAAAATGGTTCGATCAACCTCTCACCAAGGGAGCCAATTGGGAAAAAAAATGTTAATTTTTCAGGGGTGCAGGCCACTTACCTAAACCTGGACTCAGTGAGGACAATTGTGGAGATTGAGATGCTTCCACTCACTCAGTAAATCAGCTGCCACTGTTAACCACCAGATCTTGTTTCAGATCTGGAAGCAGAAACTTCTACCTTAGAGAATTCTTACCCCTAGCTGTCACTTGGCTTGTATGGGCAACTGAAAGTCAAAGAGGAATGAGGATTAGAATTTGTTTAGCTCTATGCTTGACAATTATGCTCACACTTTGAGTAGAACTTGCTCTGTTTTGGCCTCTGCTCACTGCTCAAGTTGTAAGTTGGCATCCAGAGTCATAGAGTTTAGAAACAGGCCCTTCGGCCCACTGCGTCCTTGCCGACCATAATGCCTATCTATACTAATCCCACCTGCCTGCATTAATTCCATATCCCTCTATGCCTTGCTCATTCATGTACCTGTCCAGATGCCTCTTAAATGTTGCTACTGTTCCTGCCTCCACCACCTCCTCTGGCAGCTCATTCCAGATACCCACTATGCTTTGTGTGAAAAATTTACCCCTTTGATCCCCTTTAAACCTCCTCCCTCTCACCTTAAATCTATGCCCTCAAGTTTTAGTCACCCCTACCATGGGAAACAGACTCTGGCTATCTACCCTATCTATGCCTCTCATAATTTCATATACTTCTATCATGTCCCCTCTCAGCCTCCTTCGCTCCAGGGAAAACAGACCCAGCCTATCCAATCTCTCTTTATAACTCAAGCCCTCCAAACCAGGCAACATCCTTGTGAATCTTTGCTGCACCCTCTCCAGCTTAATCACATCCTTCCTGTAGTGTGGCGACCAGAACTGCACACAGTACTCCAAGTGCGGCCTAACCAACGTTATGTACAACTGTAACATGACGTCCCAATTCTTGTACTCAATGCCTTGGCCGATGAAGGCAAGCATGCCATACGCCTTCTTCACCACCCTGTCTACCTGTGTTGTCACTTTCAGGGAACTACGTACTTGCACCCCAAGGTCTCTCTGCTCAACAACACTCCCCAGGGTCCTGCCATTCACTGTATATGTCCTGCCCTGGTTTAACTTCCCAAAATGCATCACTTCGCACTTGTCTGCATTAAATTCCATTTGCCAATCCCTTGCCCACTTTCCCAGTTGATCTATATCCTGTTGTAACCTTAGACAACCTTCTTCACTGTCCACGATACCAACAATTTCGGTATCATTAGTAAGCAAACTTACGAATCATGCCCCCTACATTCACATCCAAGTCATTAATATAGATGACAAACAACAGAGGGCCCAGCACCGATCCCTGCGACACACAACTGGTCACCGGCCTCCAATCTGAAAAACAACCCTCCACTATCACCCTCTGCCTCCTATCACCAAGCCAATTTCGTATCCAATTGGCTAGCTCACCCTGGATCCCATGTGTTCGAACCTTCTGGACCAGCCCACCATGTGGGACCTTGTCAAAGGCCTTGCTAAAGTCCATGTAGACAACGTCCATCGCCCTGCCCTAGTCAATCCTCTTGGTCACCTCCTCAAAAAACTCAATCAAATTTGTGAGACATGATTTCCCACGCACAAAGCCATGCTGACTATCCCTAATCAGACCTTGCCTTTCCAAATGCATATAAATCCTGTCTCTCAGAATCCCTTCCAATAACCTTCCTACCACTGATGTAAGGCTCACCGGCCTGTCGTTCCCTGGTTTATCCCTGCTGCCCTTCTTAAATAAAGGCACAACATTAGCTATCCTCCAGTCTTCCGGTACCTCACCCGTGGCTAATGATGATACAAAATTCTCTGCCAGGGCCCCAGCAATCTCCTCCCTTGCTTCCCATAGCATCCTAGGATACACCTGGTCAGGCCCTGGGGATTTATCCACCTTAATGCGCTTTAAAACCTCCAACACCGCCTCTGTTGTAATGCTGATATGCTCCAGGATATCACTGTTCCCTCCCTTGAACTCACTAGCTTCCATGACCTTCTCCACGGTAAATACAGACGGGAAGTATTCATTTAAGACCTCGCCCATTTCCCGTGGCTCCATACATAGATTACCACACTGATCCTTAAGGGGCCCTACTCTCTCCCTAACTACCCTTTTACTCTAAATATACTTATAGAATCTTTTAGGGTTCTCCTTTATCTTATCTGCCAGAGAAATCTCATATCCCCTTTTCGCCCTCCTAATTTCCTTAGAGTGTAAATGCAGTTTAGTCTACCAGACCTTCCACGCTCCCTGTCCTGCCCCTGCCCGGCCTGCCTACTGGACTTGCTTGCTTTAACCTCTACATTTGCCTCAACTATCTCATCTGAGAGACTATTTTGGGTCCCACCCCTCTGCCAGACCAGTTTAAACCCTCCCGAGTAGTATTAGCAAACCTCCCCGCAAGGATATTGATCCCCTTCCAGTTCAGATGCAATCCGTCCCTCTTGTACAGGTCACCTATGCACCAGAAGAGATCCCAATGATCCAAGTAGCTGAAGCCCTCCTGCCTGCACCGGCTCTTCAGCCACGCATTCATTTGCCTTATCCTCCTATTCCTACCCTCACTAGCACATGGCACAGGGAGTAATCCTGAGATTACAACCCTAGAGGTCCTGTTTTTAACCTTCAGCCTAACTCCCTATATTCAGTTTGCAGGACCTCATCTCTCTTCCTGCCTATGTCGTTAGTACCAATATGGACCACAACCTCTGACTGCTCACCCTTCCCTTTCAGAATGTCCAGAAAGCTGCTCCGAGACGTCCTTGACCCTAGCATCAGGGAGGCAACACACCATCCTGGAGTGTTGTTTGCAGCCACAGAAACGCCTATCTGCACCCCTTACGATAGAATCCCCTATCACTATAGCTCTTCCACCCCTGTTGTGCCGCAGAGCCCTCCGTGGTGCCAAGAGCTTGGCTGTTGCTGCTTTCCCCTGGGAGGTCATCCCCCCCAACAGTATCCAAAGCGGTATATCTGTTTGAGAGGGGGACGGCCACAGGGGACTCCTGCACTACCTGCCTGCGCCTACTACTCCGTCTGGAGGTCACCCATCCCTTTTCTGCCTGTGCAGCCATTACCTGCGGTGTGATCACCTCACTAAACGTGCTATCCACGACGTCCTCAGCATCGCGGATGCTCTACAGTGAATCCACCCGCAGCTCCAGCTCTGTAATGCGGGTAGCTAGTAGCTGCAGATGGATACACTTCCTGCACACATGGTCATCAGGGACACTGGAAGCATCCCTGATTTCCCACATAGCGCAGGAGGAGCATATCACAGGGCTGAGCTCTCCTGCCATGACTTACCCTTAGATTAATTAGTTACTCCCTTAATTAAAAAATACTAATTACACTAGGGACCTTGTTCTACCCATTACAATCTAAAGTCCTTACTAAGCTACACTGAATTTTAAAAAAACACTTTAGTAGTACTCACCTTATCACCAGAGGTTTCCCCTTTTTTAAGCTATTTAAATGCAGTAACAGCTGCTACTCACCCAACCAATCACCTTGCAGATTTCCCGTGATGTCACTAAGTTTTTTTTTCAAGTCTCAGCGCGCACCGAGAGGGAGAGCAGGTCCGCCAGCCGTCGCCGCTCCTGTCTTCAGGTAAGTGAGGGCTTCAAGCCCCGCGCTCTCTTTTACAGCTCCCGCTCTGGATCAGCTTCCGCCGCTCCTGTCTTCATTGCTGTGACTCGACTTTATGCAATATAAAGGATTAACTTCATCAAGTACATATATCCAATAAGAAGTGAATTGTTATCAGAAACCAATTATGATAATTATCTGTTTATCTCCAAGAAACAGTGGAGACCAGGGACCACTACATCTCTGTTGTTTTCCTTGACTTTTCAATTGTCTCCCACCAGGTGAGAGACTGATGGATCTCTGCTAAAATTTAAGTCCCAACATGTGTAGGCATAGGCTAGGAATCCCACATTATAATCTGTGATTTTCAGATCACTAGACAAGATAAATAAGTTGGTCAGTACCAACAACTACAAAATCTATTACAAATTTTGCTTCACTACATTTTACTCACTGCAGGATGTGGAGCCACGTGTGTAATGTAATTATTTGTTTAAAAAGGTGTCAGTTCAGTAGTGGTAATACATACATAATGCATAGCTGTAAACAGATAATTATCACAATTGGTTTCAGATAACAATTCATTTCTTATTAGTACTTGATGTCCTCAATCCTTTATATTGCATAAAGTCGAGTCACAGCAATGCCAATATAGATGTCAACTTACAATTTGAGCAGAAGCTAAAACAGAGCAAGTTCTACTCAAAGTGAGCATAATTGTCAAGCATGGAGCTAAACAAATTCTAAACCTCCTTCTTACATACTTCCTTTTGTTTCAAAGCAACCATAACTGACAGAAAGCACCAAGTACTCCCCATTTGCAATCCTTAGAGTTTACAGTCATATATAATAAAACCTCCCTACATAAAATGTAACAACTGTTTTGCTGAGGGACCACTATACATATCCAGTATTCCAAAGTAGACAACTACTGTATCCTAATCTCTTCAGCAACAACCCAAAGATCTGACTTGCTCAGATTTTCATCTTCATAGTGACCACCTGGTCCATATTGGCCCTATCACTCACTTGCCAATGGGAAAGGAAGAGTAATAAATTGCACACATGAGAGCCCTTCAAAGGCAGCAATTAATTGTGAAGGGATGTGCCTGTTTAAAGCAAAGTAATGTGAAAGTCAAAATATTGTTGCAGAACTTTCAACGGCAGTATGGGATAGACAAAAAATAAAGTTGCTGGCAAACATCAGTGGTTGGTAAAATCAGTGTGGAGGCAGGAATGGAGTCTGTGGGCAGGGGATGGAGTGGCACAGTACTCAAATCCTCTTTTGAAGTCAATGTACTGCTACATGAAATGGCTATGAGGGCATCTCCCCACAGGATAACAGTATAGCATGCCTGGCAGGAAGTGGTGGTCAGGTTTAATGCTGTGCATGGTACCTGGGAACAAAACAAGAAGATGGCACACATTATGTAAGCTCCCATGATAAGACTAAAATGTGAATTATATTTCATGCTTTTTACTTCCTGCTTTGCTGTCTGTGAGAATTCTTCAATCTGATTGACTGATCAGCCTGCCTGCTGCCTGTCCTGTTACTCAATGCCACAGATACTCTATAAATGGTGTCAAACTTAAAGTGAGATTGGAATAGAGGAAATTAGCACTGTAGAGCTGGGCAGCTTTTCTTGAAGTTAGTGGTGAGCACTGTCCCTTCACCGCTTACTGTAAAATCCAGGCCAGTCTAACTTACACTTCCTGGTTTAGACTCGGCGGGCGCGAAATTCAAATGCGTAGCGCTGCTTCTGGCAATGTTGCGAAGGCCTACCTGGCTTTTCCCTAAAATACAAGACTCTACTTGCCAAAAAAATCTTCTCTGTACCCTAGTGCAATCATATACTCCGTGTTATGCTGTGACCAGAACTGCGTGCAGTACTCTAGCTAATAGCCTAACTAGCATTTTATACAGTTCTAGCATTAGCTCCCTGCTCTTATATTCTATGCCTTGGCTAATAAAGTAAAGTATCCTGTGTGCTTTCTTCATAAAGGAAAGTGTCCCGTTTGCTTTCTTATAAAAGGAAAGTATCCGTATGCCTTTTAATAAATCTTGTGACAATTACTTCATGCATTTAGATATAGTGCCTTTAATTAGGCACTTCATCCCTTCCCCAGAAGATCTTTGGTCCCCAATGCAAAATGTTATACTTGTGTTTCTGCTGTAAGTCCAGCAGGAGCCCAAAGAGAAGTAGACTATGGGGCAAAGAAATCATGGAAGGGAAGAGACCCTAGGAGCGGGAGAGTGGGGAGAGAAAATGCTCGGACAGGAATGATCACAGATGGGGAAAGAGGTCGCTGGCAGTAAGAGGATACAGGTGAAGAGATCACGGTTGGGCGGGGGGGGGGGGGGGGGGAGGCCTCTGGAGTTTGTGGGGAAGGGGTCTGGAAATCACGGGAGGGAGAGAAATCATAGCAGGAAAAGCATTCCTGCTTGCTCTGTCCCACAAGCAGCACTGGGAGCGCATTTACCCTGTTTCAGCTGTCAGTATTCCCGAGCCCTGGGAAACACAGCCCGCAGCTGCTACATCCAGACACACTATCTCATTAACATATTATAAATACTGACTGACTGACTGAGCAGGTTACTCACCCATAATTCCTTCCCCCAAGTCCTCTCCCCTACCGGCAATTGGGTTAAACCAGATGCAGGTGCTGTCCCAATGGGTTGAGGTCAAGGGATGAATTTTTATTACAGGGTCGGGAACCTGACAGCCGGAACATTTCTAGGTCCTGACCCTGTGCCAAATCAGCTATTTTGAAATTGGAAGTTGTTAATTGGTCTGGATGCAAGTCGGCAATCAACTGGAGGCACAGGAAGCGTCCTGGAGGAGGGAACAGGCCACTGAAGGCAATCTTAAAAGGCAAGCAGCACCCCTGACTGGGCTTGTCGTTGCTTTCAGTGATGCAGCACCAGAGAGATTAGAGGGCCTCTGTGGGCACGGGCATGTGTCCCGGGTGGCATCCTTTTTCTCTGATGCCTTGCTGGAGGCATTAATTGATGCAATATCAGAGAGGAGAGAGCTATTCTTCCTGGCCTTAGGAGGAGAAATCTGTCCAGCAAGACCAAGAGGGCGTGGATGGAGGTGGCCAGAGGTCATGAGAACGACCTGGGTCCAGTGTAGGAAAGGTTCAATGACCTGGTAAGATGAGCGGTCAGCGACACCTGGTTTATTGGGCACCAACTCTATAAGCATGAGGAAGCACGTGAGATGACCTCACAGAATGTCCAAAGTTCTCCCTCACATTGTCAGAGTGAGTGAACGGTCGCAACACTGAGATGCAGCCACCCTCACATGTGGGGTGACATTCAGATAGGGCCATCACTGAGGGAAACATCAGACCGTGTGTATGTCATGCTGAAAGAGATGAGGGAGGGCAGCCTACTCATGAATCTTTCTCCCCTCAGCCTGCATGAGGAGAGAGCCCATAATACATAAGAGATGGCCAGAACAGGAGGCGGAATTGGAGATTGCCAGCGTGCCATTGAGGCATTACGTGGGGGATGGCGAGACGGGAGGTCATGAGCATCAGGATCATCAGATAGCTGTTTCTTGAGGTGAAGGTCATGGAGGAGATTCCTGTCCAATGCGAGTATAGATCTTAGACCGCTGTCATCTGAGGGGTTGGCTGTGCTTGGGGCACTTGTTGAGTAGGACCAGTTCTCATCGCCATTTTCTTGTGTCTCACACAGGACCAGTTGCAGAGTTGCACCAAAGTGGACATGCCATATCGGCACCAACATCCTCGGCAGGGGGGACAGAAATCCACAGAATGTGCACCATCACATCCTACCTCGGGACCTTCCACCAGTACAGGCACTCACCTCAGCTGGGCCACAGATTAGCATTGAAAGGGGAGCACTGGGTGAACCTTACCACACGTGTGAGCAGGTGGAGGAGGGTGAGGTAGGGTCAGCTGTGGGCAGTCCCCCTTGGAAGACAGAGGACAGACACAGCGATGCTTCATTGGGCTAAGGTGCTGGGCTTCAGATGCCATAGGCAAGGAAAATCTTCCTCGAGAACCAGAGGCAAATAAATTTCTGTTTGTCGGAGTTCCCTGAGGCCTTGAGGAGCCATGGGCAGGCAATGGAAGAAACCATGCAGCGCATGTGCTGTCATGACTCAGCGATTTGACTGCATGAGCTCTTCCATTGAGATTGGGAAACCTCCTGGAGAGCCAAATGCAGCACCACTCTTAGTGGGTGCAGAAGCAGCATACTGATATGCACAGAAGGAATAAAACTTTCTATAGTATTGACCGCTCAGTGTCGCTGATGGTGCAAAGGTGCTTGCAGTGAATGCCAGTTGCGTCCCAGTTGGTGGCCGCTTCCAGCATCCACGGGTGCCAGGAAAGGGTCAAGACAGTCCTAACTGCAGACAAAGGAGCCAACTCTTACTCCCTCCAACTCAAGAACCATATGTGTGCCAGGGCCCCATGACAGAGGCAGCTCCTGCCATGCTGCAGGCGTGGCAGCCTGTGGAGGAGCCCCCACTTTCAAGATGAGGATGGAAGCCATAGGCATCTCAGCCGGAGGCAGAGAGTAGGGAGCAGTCTGCCTTCACCTCATCCTCTGCCACAGGGGGAGCACCTCACAGAAGTGTTAGGGAGAAGAATGCGCCACACCGCTGAATTCACTTAATGAGTCACCTGGGTGCTGTTGTCTACATCTATCTGTTATTTTGTTTGCCTCACAATATAACTTCTTTACTTCACTACTCTAACAGGTGTGTTATTGATGTCTCATTTCAAAAGGGGGATGTTGCATTGTGGGGCAGGTGGAGGAGACGTGGAGCCCTGAGAATGTTATGTGCTCATGCCTTGTGATGTTGGACAACGGTGAATGGAGGAACCCACCAACTACATGTTCAAGGCTGCCAATTGGACCTCGCAGTTAAGGGTCATAGCGGTGAAATAGCTCTGGATGCTGGAAGTGGAGTTGTGGGGTCTCACACCCTGCGCCCTGTAAGGATTTGATTCCATTAGCCCAGTTCCTCCACTTCCGTTGCATCTGTTCAGACAGTGCAACCTTCCATACTATAACTTGTGATATGTTTTCCTTAACCGAGGATTCCCCCCACCGTGTTTGACAGGGCCCTCAACCATGTCTGATCTATTTCACCCCTTCCCCTCCCTCCCAGAACCATGATAGGGTTTCTCTTGTCTTCACCTTCCACCCCACCAGCCTCTGTACTCAATGGGTCATCGTCCGCCATCTCTAGCATGATGCCACCAAACACATCTTTCATTCCCCTTTCAGCATTCCAAAGGGACGATTCCCTCTGCAACACCCTGGTCTACTCCTCAGTCACCCCCAACACCTCCTCCCTCTCCAATGGCACCTTTCCATGCAAGCGCAGTGGATGCAACACATGCCCTTTTACTTCCTCCCTTCTCAGCATCCAGGGACCCAAACACTCCTTCCAAATCAAACAGCAATGTACTTGTACTTCTTTCAATTTTGTATACTGTATTTGCTGCTCACCATGTGGTGGTTTCTGCAGCGGGAGATTAAATGCAGACTGGGTGACCACTTTGCAGAACGCTTCCGTTCAGTCCGCAAGCATGACCCTGAGCTTCCTATCGCTTGTCATTTCAATTCTCCACCTTGCTCCCACTCTGACCTCTCTGTCCTTGGCCTGCTAAAGGGTTCCAACGAAGCTCAACACTAGTTCGAGGAACAGCACCTCATCTTTCAACTGGGCACTTTACAGCTTCTGGACTCAATATTGATTTTAATCAATAATTTTAGATCATAACCTTTACCCCTTTTTTTTGCTGGTTCATTTCTTCCCCGCCTCCCCCCCCACCGCCCAAACTCTGTTTCTTTCTTAATTCCTTTACTTCGTGTCCGGACGACTGCTATCCTGCCATTTGCACCTCATCTAGGTGCATCTTTTGTTTCCTTATTTGTCCCATTACCACTCCCCTTGGCTTTGTACTATGAAACCTTTTGTCATTTAATTTCTCCTGCCCTCCACCCTATCACAGACCTTCCTTTTGCTCTTCTTCCCCCTCCCCCCTTTTACTTGCTCAAACCCTATTACATTTCTAACTTTACCAGTTCTGATGAAAGGTTCCAGACCTGAAACGTTAACTCTATTTTTCTCTCCACAGATGCTGCCTGACCTGCTGAGTATTTCCAGCATTTTCTGTTTTTGTTTCAGATTTCCAGGATTCGCAGTATTTTGCTTTTGCACATTGTATTAGACTCCATTTTCTTTTTTATGCACAGAGTATAATATTATGATAAATACTTATCATTAAGATTACCATACACTTTCAATTTCAAACTGGTGTTTTTCCTTCGGTTTTGATCAGCAATATACTGTGTTCTGACTGATCAAATTGCAGTATACATTTGTTTTCTTTCCAATCAATTTTTTGTTCCAATTATTTGTATTCCAAGCACATTTATTAAATTTATTTATGAGAAACCTATCAGCCAAAACTAAACTAAACTAAACTAATATCATAATGATTTTTATTTACTAAAGTCTTGAGTAAAATTACTTTGCATGCTCCATTTTCAATAATTATTGGAAAATATAGGAATCCCTTATGCATAAGAACTCAACCTACTATATTCAACCAACATAGTCACTGAGCAGCAAGGTAACATGTATCATCCACTGTCATCTGCTTCATTAAATCACATCCTGCAAAGCTCTATTCTCCAGCTCATTCTTTCACAAGTACTAGCCCCCTGTTAATGTGCTTGTTTAACCCTCAGCTGAATAAATTAATTCATGGTAACATCTGTTTGAAGTTTGCAATATTTTTTCCTCAGACATCACTTTTGGTTTTTAAATTAGATTTGCTTGTCAGTTTTCATCTACCAAAGGCATTTGATCATTTTTTGATATGCCCAAAAGAATAAGTAAGGGATGTCAAAGACTTCGGAAAACAAGAAGTTAGCATCAGAAGTAACCACTGCCAGATCAAGTACAGCAAAGTCAATTGCCGAGTGAAGCTCCCTTTATGCTAAACCAACAATCTGCCTTAACACTTTCATCAGTAGAGCTACTCAGTCATAGAATAATACAGCATAGAAGGAGGCCATTCAGTCCATCGCGCCTGCTCTTTGAAAGTGCTATGCAATTTGTTTCAGTCCCCTGCCCTTTCCTTACAGCTCTGCAATATTTTTCCCTTCAGTTGAGATTCTGATTCTGCCACTGATCTTGCTGTAACAGAGCTCTACCCCTCAAATGGGGTTTTCCAATGGGCTTTCGATACCTGATTTTTGGCAAAGTGATCCAATATCATCAAAAAAAATTTCATAAAGAATCAACAAACTGGAGTTTTTTTCTTTCTTTATTCATTCATGGTATGTGGGTGTCGCTGGCTGTCCAGCATTTATTGCCCATCCCTAATTGCTCTTGAGAAACTAAATAGTTTGCTAGGCCATTTCAGAGGGCACTTAAGAGTCAACCACATTGCTGTGGGTCTTGAGTCACATGTAGGCCAGATCAGACGGAAGATTTCCTTCCCTAAAGGGCATATCACGCAGGCTCCCAACTTGCCAAGAATGAGGCACATTAGCTTCGCCACATGGACATTAAATTTCAAATTGTTGCTGAGAAGAAGAGAAGGCCTGTTACAAGAATTGCCAGACCTTGGCTGAAAAAAAAACATTTACATATTAACAGACAGTGCTTGTAGACAAAGGAGCTATTCCCTGCTCCAATTCAATCCACAAACAGATGTGGTCAGACCAGTTAGTCACATGACTAACTGGCAGTTGCAGAGTTTGAACTAAAAGCCTGCAGAAATCTGTTTGCTCCCGGATTGAAAAGACCTCTCCTGGCTGGCTCGCCACAGCCTTTCCTGTCTGTTTCCATCTCTTTCTCACGGAACTGTATCCACTGAAGACACATGAACCCTAAGAGTGAAAAGTCTCCTACAGCGAACAAGGTTTAAGAAGAATACTGGGCCGCAACGAAAAGCAAGATCTACCTACAATCGGGGACTCTACAGCGAGCTCAAAGACCCGTAACAAAAACTCTTCAGATATTGCCTCAAACTTTTCCACTTTATTTCTTCCGCTCTTTTCTGTCTCTATTTGCATGCATGTATCATGTATGCATGCTAGAGTGGGCGTGTTGTGTATCCGTAGGCATCAGCCGAATTAGAGTCTAAGTTTAATAAATTTCAATCTTTCTTCTTTAAACTTGAGAAAACCTGTGTGTGTGTGCTGGTTTCTTTGCCTTATAATTGGAAAGCAGTGAACAAGAATTCACCAAGGGGGAGCTAAAAACATATTGTGTTTAAAATTAAACCTTGTTACAGTAAGACCAGGTGAAGGCTGAAAGGGAACCCTGGACCTCTTTCTCACCTGATCGTAACAGTCATTAGTGAACCAGATGGGTTTTTACAACAATCGACAAAGGTTTCATGGTCACCATTAGACTGGCTTTTTAATTCCAGATTTATTAATTGAATTCAAATTTTACCATCTGCCATGGTGGGATTTGAAGCCATGTCCCCAGAGCATTAGCCTAGGCTTACTAGTCCAGTGACATTAGCACTATGCCACCGCCGCCCCCCCCCCCCTCCCCTCCCAAAAATATAAGAAAATATAAGGGAAAAGCTGGAATTTTGAAGTAAAAGGATGCAGGCCACCATAACTAACGAAAATGGTTATCAGGCTTGACAAGTTACTTGGTTTACTCCTGCACCGATGTCATATTAAGTGGGGTTAAGAGGGAAGGGAGCATAGGAACAGGAGTAGGTCAGTCAGCCCTTCAAGCCTATTCTACCACTCAATTAGATCATGGCTGATCTGTATCCTAACTCCATCTACCCACCTTGGTTCCATCTCCCTTAATGGCCTTGGCTAGCAAAAATCTTTCATTCTCAGATCTAAAATTATTAATTGAGCTAACATCTTTTTTATGGGAGAGAGTTCTACATTTCTACCACCCTTAGCATAAATACACTGTTTCATAATTTCTCTTCTGAATGGCCTGGGTCGATTTTAAGTTTATGTCCCCTTGTTCGGCACTCACTCATCAGCTGAAAAGGTTTCAGAATAGTATATCAAGAACTGTAGAAAATCAAGAGGCAAAAGGGACGGAGGAGCTTAAAACAATCACGATATCTAGTGAAAAAGCACTAGGAAAACTAATGGGACTAAAGGCTAACGAGTCCCAGGACATGATGGCCTGCATCTTAGGGTCTTACAAGGGGCAGCAGAGATGGTGGATGTATTGGTTGCAATCTTCCAAAATCTCCCAGATTCTGGAAAGATCTAAGCAGATTGGAAAACTGTAATTGTAACATCTTTATTCAAGAAAGGAGGAAGACAGAAAGCAGGAAACTATAGGCCAGTTAGCCGAACATCTGTTCTTGAGAAAATGCTGGAATCCATTATTAAGGAAGTAGTAGCAGGACATTCAGAAAATCATAATGTAATCAGGCAGAGTCAACATAGTTTTATGAAAGGCAAATCCTGTTTGACAAATTTATTCGCGTTCTTTGAGGATGTAACAAGCAGGGTGAATAAATGGGAACTAGTAGATGTAGAGTATTTGGATTTCCAAAAGGCATTCAATAACGTGCCACATAAAAGGTTACTAAACAAGGTAAGAGCTCATGGTGTTGGGGGGTAATATATTATCATGGACAGAGGATTGGCTAACTAACAGGAAACAGAGAGTCGGGATAAATGTGGCATTTTCATGTTGGCTAACTGTAACTAATGGAGTGCCACAGGGATCAGAGCTGCGCCTCAACTATTTACGATCTATATTGATGACTTGGATGAAGGGACTGAGTATATTGTAACCAAATCTGCAGACGATACAAAGGTAGATAGGAAAACAAGTTGTGAGGAGGACACAAAGAGTCTGCACAGAGAAGTAGGATAAGTGATTGGGCAAAAATTTGGCAGATGGAAAATGTGAGTTGCCCACTTTGGCAGTAAGAATAGAAAAGCAGATTATTATTCAAAAGGAGAGAGATTGCGAAATGGTGCAGTACAGAGGGATCTGGGTATCCTCGTAGATGGATCACAAAAAGTTAGCTTACAGGTACAGCAAGCAATTAGGAAGGCAAATGGAATGTTGTCATTTATTGCAAGGGGGATGGGGTATAAAAGTAGGGAAGTCTTACTACAGCTGTACAGGGCATTGGTGAGACCACACCTAGAGTACTGTGTACAGTTTTGGTCTTCTTACTTAAGGAAGGATATACTCGCATTGGAAGCAGTTCAGAGAGGGTTCACTGGACTGGGATTAAGGGGTAGTTTTATGAGGAAAGGTTAAGCAGGTTGGGCCTAAACTCACTGGAGTTTAGAAGAATGAGTAGTGATCTTATTGAAACATAAGATTCTGAGAGGGCTAGACAAGGTAGATGGTGAGAGGATGCTTCCCCTCGTGAAGGAATCTTGAACTAGGGGGAAAAATAACGGGCCTCCCATTTAAGACTGAGATGAGGAGGAATTTCTTCTCTCAGAGGGTTGTTAATCTTTGGAATTCTCTTCACCAGAGAGCAGTGGAGGCTGGGTCATTGAATACATTCAAGGCTGAGTTAGACAGCTTTTTGATCTGCAGGGGAGTCAAGGGTAATGGGGGGGGAGGGGCGGTGACAGGAAAGTGGAGTTAAGACCAAAATCAGATCAGCGATAATCATACTGAATGGCGGAGCAGGCTCGAGGGGCCGAATGGCCTACTTCTACTCCTATTTCTTAAGATCTTCTCTCCACCCCATCAATTTCTTTCAAAGTCCTAAGAACCTTAAAGAAATCACTCCTTAACCTTCTACATTCCAGGGAATGCAAGTCGGGTTTATGTAATTGCTCCTTTTAATCTATTCCTTGCAGCCCTGATAATATTCTGGTTAATCTGCACTGCAGTCCTTCCAAGGCCAGTATATCCTATCTAAGGTGCAGTATCCAGAACTGTACTGTACTCCATATGTGGTCTAAGCAGGGCCATATATAGCTTTAGAAAAACTTCCTCCCCTTTCTATTCTCACCCTTTAGTTATAAAGGCTAACATCTCATGAGCTTTTTCGATTTTTTTTTTATACCTAACTACTACATTTTAGTAATCTGTCTGCTTGGACCTCCACTGTTCCTAGCTTTTTACCATGTAAAAAACTGGGCTCTATCCTTTTCTTGTCTGAAATGGATGAACTCACATTCACATGCATTGAAATCCATCTGTCAGTTTTTTCCTACTCACTTAATCTATCAGTGTCTTGTTGTAATGTTATGCTCCTGTCTACATTACTTATTATGCCACCAATCTTAGTTTCATCGACAAACTTGAATTTATGGCTATATAATGTGTTATCTATATAGTGAATCGCTCAGGCCCCAGCATAGATCCTTGTGGGATACCACTCGTCACTAACTTCCAATTTGAGGACATAACTGTTATCCTGACTCCCTGAGCAGGATATTATGCTGCCCTTGGAGATGAGAATGGAGGCAGGGGGAGGGGGGGGCAAACAAAATGGCAAGGGATGCTATTTCCAATGTTGTCCTGGCCTCCTACCATTTTGTCCGGGGCAGGAAAGACCGAGGATGGCCTTCCCACCCCAAGCCAATAGAGGTCCTTAAGTAGCCAATTTATGGCCACTTAAGGCCTCTTCCTGCCTCCACTCCAATTTTGTGGAAGACAGAGGGGCCTGCTACCATGTGGAGATGCTGCCAGGTTAGACCTAGCAGCCTCTTAGTGGGATTGGAGGGGTCCCTCCACTGGGGGCAATCCATGGTCCCGGGAGGGTCCCCTGGGCAATGATGGCTGCCCCCTGGCAAGATGCCCCCACCCTCACCAAACCCCTGCCCCCACCCACCCCATCCCATCCCCGGAGCCTGTCTGCCTGGCCCTGGTGACCCCGACCCAACTCACTCATCTGGGGTCTCCTGACATCATCTTCTCTGCAGGCTTCTTGCAGTACCAGTGGTTGCCACTGCTCCCGGTGGCATTGCCAGTACTGTAGAGCTGCTGGCCGTCTGATTGGCCAGCAGTTCTGGAGGTGGGAGCTCATCCCTAATGGGGGTTGTAAAATCCAGCCCCTTGTCTTTTACTGCCTTTTTACTACCAATCACCTAAGCAGGTTAATAATTTGCCTTCTATTCAACAAGCTTTAATTTTAGCGAATACTCTCTTTGTGGAACCTTATCGACTGAATTTTGGAAGTCCATATAAATTACATCTACAGACATTCTTCTCCTACTTTAGTTACTTCCTCAAAAAATTCAATTAGGTTCATTAGACATGACCTACCCTTTACAAATCCATGTTGGCTCTCTCTAATCAGCTCTAATTTCTTTAAGTGCTCAGTCACTTTGTCCTTAATTATAGATTCCAAAAACATCCCACAACAGATGTTAGACTAACACATCAATAAATTCCTGGTTTCTCTATCTTAGTCTTTCTTAAATAATGGAGTCACATTTGCAATTTTCCATACTAAAGGAACAATTCCTGAATCGCAGGAGATCTTGAAGATTATGGGTAAAGCATCTGCAACTTTTTCACCTACTTCCCTTAAATCCCTTGGGTGGAATCCATCAAGTCCTGGGGATTTGTCAATTTTTTTTTAATACTGCCTTCTTGCTTCCATTAACTTTAGTCAGCTCCAGTCCTTAATTTATTATTAATTTCCCAGGAATGTCCTCTAAGGCAAAGACTGACACAGAGTAATCATTAAACAAGGCTACCATTTCCTTATTTTCATTTGCAATATTGCTTGCACCAGTTTTTAAAGAGCTTACACTGACTTTGACTTCCCTTTTTCTTCTAATTGAAAAACATTTTGTGTTAACCTTGATATCCCATGCAAGATTCTTTTCCTGTTCCTTTCTGCAGCTCTTACTATATATTTTTGTCTTCCTTTCCTGTTCTTTATATTGATCCCAGTCCCTTTGATCTACACTGTTCTTTGCACTTTTGTATATTCTTTCCTTGAGCTTTATGTTATCTCTCACCTCTTTTGTCAATCACACCACCAGTGTACATTTTTTCTATTTTCCTCAATAAAAAAAAATTACGTCCCCAAGTACAATAGTCAAATTAATGCTCCATAGGTTCCAACTGCTCAAGTTCATTTCACATAGGATATTTGCATTAGCAGAGGGAGTAATTTTCAGGTCCCACTGGACCAGCCAACACCAATAACCTGCATGTATATAACACCTTTAATGTCCTAAGGTGGTCACAGAAGCATAGTGGAAAGAGTTCTAATTCCCCAATGATGTTTTTAATAATTTCTGAACTTTCTTTTTCTTAAGAATCTCTGACTTTTCTCAGTTATTATTTTCACTGCATCACATCCTGGAACATCTAAGTTGTGATTTTTACTGAATTTTGGCTAAACATATACTTCCACCTCAAGATAAAAATAGATGAATATTACTTGTCATGGGGTAGCAAGACTGAGAGAATGATATTTAGCAAACAGGATAAGGAAATCAACTTCCTAGTGAACATGGACCAAGTGGAACTGTTTAAGTTACTACCCTCCTTTCCAGTGCACTGATGAAGTGAAAATTCTTTGATTCACACTTCCCTATTGAATAAAAACACACAGCCAGTGTTCACCCCACCCTAAAAACCATTAATCTATTATCTTAGTAAAGAGGGTTCACAAAATAGTGACAGGAATAATCCTGAATTTAGATATCTAACATATGTGAACAGTCCAATAGAGTAAAGCTATTTTTCATTAGTAAACAGCAAATTGAGAGAGGTCATCATTTAGGTCTTCTAAAAGTGAATTGTTATACATGATGTAGAAACAAACAGATTATTTACTTTTGACTCCATTTGCAGTATCAGATAAATAAATTAATGCATACCTAAGAATGTTTCCTGAAAATCAGCAATGTAGAATACATATTGTGAAATCATTTTGAATACATTCATAGAAGTCAACTCAAATTACAAACAGTAATCTCAAAATACATACATTACTTTCTAATTTATGTCATGATAACATATTGCCACCTATGCACATTGAGTTAGGAAAGTTATCTATCCTTTAATGAAACTAACATTAATGATTTTGACCAAATTCACAATTCAGCTTTAGTACTGTTGCAAAACAGCACTGATGTGAACATTATAGTGTAACTCCATTCAGGTTAGGCTGTGATTCTGAATATACACTGCAACTTCTACATAGACCCTCTTGGTATCAATTTTACATTCATGGCATAATTGCATTTTTAATTATATTAAATGCCAGTTTCCCTTCAAAATGCAATTTTTGTATTTTTTTTCAACTAGCTTTTCAAATTTTGGCACAAGGCTAAAATATGCTAAAGTAAGTTGCACTCCCAGTCAGGAAACAACGCAGAATATTCCAGTTAGTTTTGATAGTTTTTTTTTTACATAGTGTTGGCAAATTATAGAAATTTTCTTTTGATGGGTAGACCCCATTTGTCATCATAAGCCTTTCAGTTACAGCGTTCTATTAGCTGTGTAGCATTCCCTTTCATTTGTTGTTTTCACATTTCTTGCAAAATTGCCTGGCTGAACGTAAAGACTTACACCTTTCAATTAATGGAAAAGATAGCAGGTAAGAACATAAACAAGTAATCTCTGCAAAATGTATACTTATAACTTCAGCAAAATTCTCTTGCACCTGTGTAAAAAAAATTACCTTGTTCGCTGTTTCAATCACTGCTGATCTTTGTTCTTGCTTCTGTTTGATAATGTTCTCCATTAAACATTGACAGACTTTCCTTTTTTGCTCTGTTGAGTATGCCTTTAAATTCAAACTGCTCTGTGATTTCTGATTAAAAAAAACAAATTGGTCAACACCAGTTCTTGCAGAAACACAAAATTCTGGTTTAAAGCAAGATTATGTACATGATATTTAACTGAACATAGCAAAAAGCCACTTTATTGTAGTTATAATTGCTTAGTGAAGTCTATCTGCCTTTTTACTACCACATTCTCAGGCCATGGCAGACTTCTTCTCTTGACAGATTTTCCATGCTTCCCTCCCTCTGCTGTCCTGCTTCAACCATTTACACCTCTTTTGGACCCAACTTCTATACTTGTCTCACTGTCACCTTCTTTTGCCTTGCACCATCATCACTTTTGCCACTTAATCACTCCTAATCTCCACTCTAAATAGAGACCTTTCCCTTTTGTTCTTTCCTTGGCCTTTTCCCATGGCTTTGTGCTTGCTTTAAAGCTGTTAATCTCTAACATCTTCCAGTTCTGATGAAAAGTCACTGTTTCTCTCTTCACAGATGCTGCTTGAGTGTTTCCAGCATTTTCTGTTTTGAATTTGATTTCTAGAATCTGCAATATTTTCCTTTAGTTTTGATGTTTACTAGATATTGTTTAATATGTTTCCCTCAGTTTCAAGGGCTTCCACTGCTCCGACTTACTGCTCTTGTCGATAAAGTGGCTGCTGAGTACTAACTACTGGCTCATTTCTTCTTCTAGATCTTTAATAAAAGGTTCTTCATTGGGGCAATTATCCTGCAGATCCTGGCTGGTTTGTACTGCATTGCTCCCTTGATTTCTGATGGCAATGAAAACATGCCTTCAGAATGCTTATGGTACGCTCCACAATGTTATGGAACTTGACACGTGCCGTAATGTACCGTTCCTAAACATCAGTGCAGGGCAGATGGACAGGTATCATTAGCTAAAGCATCAAGGGATAGCCCTTGTCACCAGGTAGTCAGCCTTCTCCTTCACCCTGGAACAGAGGAAGGACACTTCCTAAGAATGGAAGTTTTGTTGCAGTTTCCTGAAAAATTGACTCTCATGGACAAAGGTCTTATGCTGCTGGTCACACATCATCTGAAAAATAAGATCATGGAATTGCTTGCTATTTAGAATCTTCTGGGAATTCTAATGCCATCGATGTTTGGAGGTATGATTGCAAGAGTTTTTGCAAAGCTTCCTTAGTGAGCTGTAACCTCCTTAAGCAAACCTCTTCTGTTCCATCTTTGAAAGAGAAGAATGGTTGAAAGACTGTGGTAGAAGTTGGCTGTCTTCATTGGAACAGTCTTATCTTGTGTGCCTCTCTTTCCTCTTCATCCTGGTCCTGTTCTACATCCATAATAAGGGCATATATGAGAATGGTCATAGTGAACCCCATAGTAATGGCACAATGAAGAAATGGGTGGGGGAAAAAACCTGCCTGAAATTGGTGAAATGCAGCTTTCTTACTAGCACGGTAGAAAACAAAAATCAAAATTGTTCCATCCAAAGCTGAGATAGACAAAATGTCTGCATTCACAGCTTGTGAAATCGACCTATCAGCCTCTGCCAGTATCTGCAACCGGTCCTGGAAACTCATGCCTGCTTTATCAAGGTGTGAATCAAATTATGTGTGCAGCTGGTAGTAATGATAGGGCTTCTGATGTATGGCATCATCCTGTTATTTGTATAAATACGCTGTTGCGGGGTGGAGGGGGGCAGGCGCTTCTTTCACCTGCCACCACTTTTGCAGCATTTACAAGGCACCATAAGGGGCAGAACTCTGGTCTGTGCCCTGCTCCAAATTTCACTCCTCCACCCATCCCCCTACCTCTGCCAGAAGTCCAGTTGCTACTCACAAGCACCAGAGGGCAAGATCTAAGCACTTTAGGTTTTCTTTCTCTTCACTTTCTTAATTCCTTGTTCCTTCAACCTTGGTAAAGTCTGTTTATGGCCTTCTGAGTCTTCCCATACCTTCAAATTTCACTTAAGTTCAATTTCCTGTTTCCACTGTAAGTATGCTCCCCATACTTGGCCTAATCAGCAATGAAGCCTGTGAACTAGTATGTTAAACGAGTTGGTCCTGGAAATTTAAGTGCTATTAGCAATTTACAACTCAGGCCAGGTTAGCACCAGTTCTTATCCTTTCAGACATGATTTAACTAAGTGAAGAAAATCGACCCTTGCATGTGGGCATTAAATATTACCCGAGTCTAAAAACAGTAATACTCATTATTTGCACTGATAATTATGCTGTTGCCTATTTAGATAGAAGGACATAGTTGAACAGCGTTGCTGCAATCAATAATGGGTGACATTTTCATGACATCAGATCCTATATCAATAGAACATATTTTTAACTTGCTAATTTTTCAAATTGAAATGTGAACAAACTTTTATTTGCTGACCTTTAAGCTAGGTGAATTATAATTCATTCAAACGTATTTAAAAACAAGGAGCAATGAGCCAGATTTAGTTAACAGGCTAACAGTGCGTGAACATTTACCTAACAGGGACCAGAAAATGATTGAGTTCAATGTTATGTTTGAAAGGGAGAAACACAAAACAGCTACTACAATTCTATATTTAGGTAAGCCTGATTTCAACAGGATGAGACGGAGACTGTCCACAGTGAACTGGACAAATCTTTTAATGGGTAAAATGACAGATGGTCATTGTGAGTTATCCAAAAAAAATTAACATGATACAGAACCAGTTTATTCCCCTAAGGGGAAAAAGCTCTACTTGCATACAATAACAGCCATGGACAACTAAAGAGGTAAGGGACGACATAAAACTAAAAAAAAGCATACAAGAACGCAAAAAAAGACAGACCCTGGCGAATGTGTGAGATACAAAGAATAGCAAAAGGTGATAAAACAGATAGCAGGAGCTACAAAAAGAGAGTATGAAAAGAAACTTGCAAGGGCTATCAAAATCAACACAAAAACATCTTACAATCAAATTAAGAAAAAGAGTGTGACTAAGTGAAATGTGGGCCCCTTAAAAACTGCCAATGGTGATATTATAAATGAAAATAAGGAAATGGCAAACATGTTAAATAATTAATTTGTGACATTTACAGTAGATAGCATGCCAGACATCCCAAGGAAGCTAGTACTGAATCAGCGACGGGGACTCACCAAAATTAACGTAAGCAAAATAATAATAATGAAGAAAATAGTCATTTAGTAGTACAGAACTTGTGTATTGCTGAAAATAGAGACATGTTGTTGAAGCTGTCGTCGTGCACTCATCAGGACAATCGCAAGAATAACCAATGTATGGGAAAACACCAACTTATACTGCATGAGAAGAGAGTGCTGATTGGTTGGCAAGTGAACGCTGATTGGTAGAGACATTGCCATTCGACAACATGTCTCTACTTTCAGCAACAATGAAGAAAATAATGGCACGAAAAACAGTGACTTTTTTTTATTCGTTTGTGGAATGTGGGCATCGCTGGCAAGGCCAGCATTTATTGCCCACCCTAATTGCCCTTGAAAATGTGGTGGTGAGCTGTCTTCTTGAACTTCTGCAGTCCATGGGGTGTAGGTATACCCACAGTGCTGTTAGGAAGGGAGTTCCAGGATTTTGCCCAGCAACAGTGAAGGAACGTCAATACAGTTCCAAGTCAGGATAGTGTATGGCTTGGAGGGGAACTTGCAGGTGGTGGTGTTCCCATGCATCTGCTGCCCTGTCCTTCTTGGTAGTAGAGGTTGTAGGTTTAGAAGGTGCTGTCGAAGGAACCTTGGTGAGCTGCTGCAGTGCATCTTGTAGATGGTACACACTGCTGCCACTGTGCATCAGTGGTGAAGGGAGTGAATGTTGAAGGTGGTGGATGGGGTGCCAATCAAGCGGGCTGTTTTGTCCTGGATGATGTCGAGCTTCTTGAGTGTTGTTGGAGCTGCACTCATCCGGGCAAGTGGAAAGTATTCCATCACACTCCTGACTTGTGCCTTGTAGATGGTGGACAGGCATTGGGGAGACAGGAGGTGAGTAACTAACTGCAGAATTCCTAGCCTCTGACCTGCTCTTGTAGCCACAGCATTTATGTGGCTTGTCCAGTTCAGTTTGTGGTCAATAGTAATCACCAACACCAGACAATTTTCATCCCAGGTCTTTAAAGGAAGTAGGTGAGAATACTGCAGATGCTATAACTATGATTTTCCAAATTTGTCATGATTCAGGAACTATTCCTTGGATTGAAAAATTGCATATGCCACTTCACTAGTTAAGTAAGGTGAAACAGGGAAATCAGGGAATTATAAACCAATTAGCCTAACATCTATTGTTGGGAAACTACTAGAATCTACAATTAAGGGTAGAATGACTGAACACCTTGAAAATTTTCAGCTAATCAGAGACAGCCAGCAAAGATTTGTAAGGGGTAGGTCATGTCTAACGAATCTGATTGAATTTTTGAAGAGCTGACTGAAGTAGTAGACAGGTTATGGATGTTATTAATATGGACTTCCAGAAGGCATTTGATAAAGTCCCTCATAATTGACTGTTAACTAAAGTTGAAGCTCATGGAAATGAGTGCAAAATTAATTACCTGGTTAGGAGACTAGCTGGAGTAGCAGGAGATAGAGAGTAGGGATAATGGGCAGGTACTTTAATTAAGAAATGACCAGTGTCATCCCACAAGATCTGTGTTGGGGCCTCAATATTCATTATTTAACGACTTTGATGATGGGATAGTGTGTCACATATCCAAGTCTGCCGATAACACAGAGATAGGCGTATTGTAAGGAGCGTAGATGGAAGCTTAAACTTACAAAGAGATTTTAATAGATTAAGTGAATGGGCAAAACTGTAGCAAATGGATTTCAATATGGACAAGTTTGAGGTCATCCACTTTAGGCCTAAAAAGGATCGGTCAGAGTATTTTCTTAATGATGAATAGCTAGAAGCAGTAGAAGTTCAAAGAAACTTAGGGGATTCATGTGCATAAATCATTAAAATGTCATGGACAGGTACGAAAACAATAAAAACAGGCTAATGGAATGCCAACCTTCATATCTAGAAGAATAGAATACATGGGGGTAGAAGTCATGCTGGAGCTATACAAAGTCCTGGTTAAACCATGTGAGAAATACTGGGCCTGATTTTAACTCATTCAAAATCCATTCACTTACAGAGTTAAAATCAGGCCCACTGTGTTCAGTTTTGGGCACCACACTTGGCCTTGGAGGGACTGCAGTGTAGATTTACTAGAAAGATACCTGGACCAATTAAAAAAAGACAAAAGGCAAAAATCTAGATTTCACATTTGGACCTCAATTTACCACACATTGTGCGGTATAAAAGTCTACTCCTCAAAGATATATCTACAAACATTTCAAATGTAGCCTTTTAAATAATTTTAAGATTCATATCAAATTTCATAAACAAATGTCACAAAAGCAGGACCCGACACAGCAACATTTACATGATTTACATAATTTCTGGATCTTGAAATTGTGCTGTGCAAGTAGTAGTGCACACATTCTTCACCTGATTGTTTCAATGCCTATTATAAATATATTAATATTGTTGATAAACAGTAGGCAAAGGAATTTTGTACAAATGGGTTAAATGTTGTATGTTACTATTCACCAAGTATAATTTCAAGGTCCTAAAGCTTTGCTAATTGGTTCAGTTAAGTACACTGCAACTCCTTGAAACGTCAATGAAGTTGACAGTCAATTTTAAACACATTTTAAAACCTGAAGTACACTTGGAGCTGATCAGATGCATGCCAATGACACCCTGCTCTCCTTCACTGATGCATTTAAGGGGAAGCTATATAAATATATGAGGAAGAAAGGAATAGAAATATATGCTGATAGGTGGGCTGAAGTAGGGTTGGAGGAGGCTCATCTGCAGCATAAGTACTGGCATGAACCACTTGGGCAGAATGGCCTGTTTGCTGTGTTTTAAATACCATGTAATACATACACTTATAATTTTATAATTTTGGAAGCACAACCAACAATACTGCAAACTTCAATATTGGTGTAATTAATGCTGAATTACAATGATAATCAATTTTACATTGAACAGGAAGCACTAGGCCTCATGCAAGCCCCCTAAATAAAGCAGGCTCTCATATATCTCAGCCATATTTCCAACTGTCATAAATGGTAACTGCCCTTATGTTAAATTGAAATACAAATCACATAACAGTATTGTAAAGCAACTGAATTGAAGATATGAAGTCACAATCTACATAATAACTATATTTTTTATGTTGTGGTGACTACATGTATGATCAAATCTGTGTTGTCATACAGGCCCCCACCTGCCAAGAATGAGGCATATTAATTTCACCACATGAACATTGATTTGTAAACTGCTACTGGAGTAAAGAACAAACTTCCTTTTAAAAGAAAACAACATCAGACCCTTGACTGGAAATACATTTATATATTTACAGACAGTGCTTAAAAGGGACAGAAGACCATTCCCTGATACGTTCAATCCACAATGGACTTTTGATTACCAGACGTTGAAGGTGGAGGAGCTAGCATTCCAGGTTGACTGTTAAGATGGTTGAATACACAAAGAGACGTGGTCAGTCCATTTAGTCATATGACCAACTGACTGTTGCAGGTTTTTTTTGAACTTGCCACAGAGAATTTCAACTCAGAAAGCTCCTAGCTCCTGGATTGAGAACATCTCTCTCCCGTCTGCTCTCATCTGTCTCACCAGCTTCGGAATCGATTGAAGACACATGAACCCCAAGAGAGAAAATTCTCCTACAGTGAACAAGGATTAAGAATAATACTGGGCCCCAACGAAAAGCAAGATCTACCTACCAGCAAGGACTACAGCGAGCTCGAAGCACAATGACAAAAACCCCTCTTCAGAGATTGCCTCAAAACTCTCCATATTTTTCTTCTGCTCTTTTCTGTCTCTATTGACATGTGCGTATGGCGTATGCATGCTAGCGGGGGAGGGGTACGACGTGTATCCGTAGGTGTTAAACTGAATTACAGTTTAACTTTTAATAAACGTCACTTTTCTTCTTGAAACCTAAGAAAGCTGGTTTGCGCTCATTTCTTTGCCTTATAATTGGAAAGCAGTGAACAAGGATTCACCAAGGGGGAGTTTAAAACACAGTGTGTTTAAAAACAAAACCCTGTTACAGCAAGACCAGGTGAAGGCTGAAAGGGAAACCCTAGTCCTCTTTCGCACCTGGTCGTAACATAAATTTGGGTGCTAGCATCCGGAATTCTACCCATGGACAAACAAGAGAAATTGGAAGTGGGAAGCCAAATGTTCCCAATCAAAAGGAGCAAGACTAATACCTGTTTTCTTGTGGTTGTGTGTGATTGAATACTAACATGTCTGCAATTGAAGCTAGTAGCACTCCAAGCCAGGGTGAAGTAACTTGGGATAAGTTAAAAGCACTGTCTATGGAGGAGTTGAGAAAATGGCTGAGCGGTGTGGGATCACTGTACATGGCAAGGCTAGGAATGCTGAACTCTTAAGACTAGTGGCCAACCATTTTTCCCTTGAATCTGAAGAAACAGAAATGGGATTAGGAGCAGAATCCGACAGGGTATTGCTAGCAAAGATACAACTGGAAAGAGGAAACTTAAATGTGAGGAAAGAGGGGGAGAAAGAAAGCCTTCCAGAAGCAAAGAGAAGAAATAGAGAGAGAAAGAAAGACAGGAGAAGAAAAGAGAGAGAGAGAGATAAAGAATATTCCAGAAAGAATGCAAAGAATGAGAGCTGAAGCGGCTTGAGTTAACTAGGGGGCGACAGAGTAACCCCAGAGAAAGCATAGCCAATATGGAAGAGTGTAATTCAGGGCTGGGTACAGAATTGTTAAAACTAGCTCATTTAATCCCAAAATTCAATGAAGATGACATGGAAACATCTTTTGTGTCTTTTGAGAAACTGGCAAGGCAGCAAAATGGCCAGCTAAGACCTGGTCTCTTTCACTACAAAGCAAGCTAACTGGAAAAGCCCATGACGTTATTCCTTGTTGTAGATGAGAGTTCATCAAATTATGAGCTGACCAAAAATGCTATCCTCGGGGCACATGAATTAGTACCCGAAGCCGATCACCAAAAGTTTAGAACCCTCACAAAGCAAGCCAATCAAATTTAGCTGGAGCTTGAAAGAAGTAGGGGTGAGACCCGGAGACCTGTGTGCTTCCATTGTAATAAGGCAGGGCATTTAAAAGCTGACTGCTGGAAACTAAAGGGAAAACCGGGTAGGGTTAATCATGGCACACCCGCTCAGTGAAGGAGAAGGGACCCTGATGGAAAGCACAGAACAAGCTGTGGTTTTAACTGCAGCAAGAGTGCAACCCAGGAAGCTTACTACAGCTAGTGCAGGAAATGTTAATCGGATTCCTGAAGGTTATCAGAGTTTTGAGTTTGAAGGGAAAGTAATCCCATACCCATCAAGTGGGGCCAGCAAGCCCATAGTAATCCTCAGGGACACAGGGGCCACTAGATCCCTTTTACTGGGAAAAGGCCTGACCTTTCCCCCAGAAAGTGCAGTGAACACCTAAATGGTGGTGAGTGGTATTGGAGGGCAGTGTATGCCTGTACCTGTACACCGAGTGCAGTGCGACCTAGTTTTGGGACCAGTGACCGTAGGGATTGTCCCTAGTTTGCCTGTGGACAGGGTTGAATTGCTCCTAGGTGATGATCTGGCAGGGGTGAAGGTGATAGCCCCCCCAGTAGTGAAAGAGACACCGCAGGAGGTCAGAGAGACAGGGTCGTGGCAGGAGACGGTTCCCTGCAGTTTCCCTGAATGTGTAGTGGATCAGGCCATGATCAAATAAGCTCCCCCAGAGGAGACTATATTGGCACTGCAGGCAGATGACCATGAGGTCTGCCTGTCTGAGACTTTCTTTACAAAGTTAGGAGACCCAGAGAATGAATTGAATGGATTTTCCATAGCTGAGGCTCAGCGAGCCGACGCATTATTGAGAGAGTTAGCACAGGCTGCCCAGTCTGAAAGTGAAGCAGAGGGAGTCCCTGATTGCTACTATTTAAAGAATGAGATACTGTTGAGGAAATGGAGCTCTCCTCACAGACCTAAGAGCAAGGAGTGGACAGTAATTCAACAGTTAGTGGTGCCGCAGAGGTACCAGGGAGAAATATTAAGAAGGACTCACGAGACTACAGTGGCTGTACATGCCGGTATACAAAAGACCAAAGCCTGCATAAGACAGCAGTTTGACTGGCCAAAACCCCACAAAGATGTGGTGGAGTACTGCAGGAGTTGCCACATGTGCCAGGTCAAAGGGAAACCCCAAAATACAGTGAAACTCCAGCCGGGGGCTGGTGAGCTGTAAGGGACTCCCGCCGAGAACAAAAGGGAACAGGCAGGCACACGGCTGGTAAAAGTTTGGAAAGAAAAGGGGAAAAAGGGACAAAGAGGGCAGGTTAAAGGAAGCCCAAGAGGAATCCCGGATGAAAACCCCTACTGTCCGGTCAGGCAACACCGAAAAATGTGAAAAGTTAGACCCCACATCCTCCTATGTAAATATAGACTCTAGAAGCACCCCACCAGAGTTGCTAACAGCATTTACAGGAACCTTCAGAGACAAAGAGAGACCTCTAGGAGCCACAGAAACCGTGAGGGTGATTCCTCACCTCGTGGAAATGCCACAGTAGAGTGCAGTCAAGTCTGCACACATACCTGCAGGCAGGAATGTCCCAGAGGACAAAGGGGAGATTAAGAAAGAATTCTCCCCCACAGTCAGAGGAAAAGGGAACCACCCATTCCCTGAAGTCAAAAGCCTTTGCATGACTCAGCGAAGCACTGCAAGAGAGTTCAGGATAGACCCGCCCCCTACTAACTCTCCTGGGGAAAAAAAATGACCTCAACAGAACAAAACCTAGGCAGTCATGGCAATGGGAAAACTGAAGAAAAGCTTCCCCAAAGAACCACATGGCTACTGGGATGCCAAAAACGGGGAAATTAACGCAGCACTGGTACCCAGAAAAGACAATATTAATAAGCTGTAAGATTGATGAATGAATGGAAATGAATGAGAGAAATGCATGGTTTTTCTTTCTGTATCTTATATTTCTCTCAGAACTTTTAAAGAAATATGCCATCTTTTTTCCAAATTGCATTTCATTCCCCTGGGTGTGCAGGTGTCATGCAGGCCCCCACCTGCCAAGGATGAGGCATATTAATTTAGCCACATGAACATAAATTTTTAAACTGTTACTGGAATAAAGAAAGAACTTGCTTTTTAAAAGAAAGCAACACCAGACTCTTGACTGGAAAGATATTTGCATATTTACAGACACTGCTTAAAAGGGACAAAAGACCATTCCCTGATACATTCAATCCACAATGGACTTTTGATTACCAGACGTTGAAGGTGGAGGAGCTAGCATTCCAGGTTGACTGCTAAGATGGTCGAATACATAAACAGACGTGGTCAGACCAGTTTAATCACTGACTGTTGCAGGTTTTTTTTGAACTTGCCACAGAGAATTTCAACTCAGAAAGCCCCTAGCTCCTGGATTGAGAACATCTCTCTCCTATCTGCTCTCATCTCTCTCACCAGCTTTGAAATCGATTGAAGACATATTAACCCCGAGAGAGAAAAGTCTCCTACAGTGAACAAGGTTCAGGAAGAATACTGGGCCCCAACGAAAAGCAAGATTTACCAATAAGCAAGGACTACAGTGAGCTCGAAGCACAATAACAAAAACCCCTCTTCAGAGATTGCCTCAAAACTCTCCATATTTTTCTTCTGCTCTTTTCTGTCTCCATTGTCATATGCATATCGCATATGCATGCTAGCGGGGGCACGGCATGTATCCGTAGGCGTTAACCGAATTAGAGATTAAGTATAAGTTTTAATAAATTTCACTTTTCTTCTTGAAACCCAAGAAAGCCTGTTTGCGCTCATTTCTTTGCCTTATAATTGGAAAGCAGTGAACAAGGATTTACCAAAGGGAAACTTAAAACACAGTGTGTTTAAAAACAATACCCTGTTACACTAAGACCAAGTGAAGGCTGAAAGGGAACCCCTAGACCACTTTCTCACCTGGTCGCTAGTGTCCATATTAATTGAATGTAGTTAACTGCTTGCTGATTCAGCCACTGTAAGGCTGTCAAATGATGTAGTGGAATATGTGACAGAAGACAATAGCATTTTATGCTGGCTGCAGGGGGCTCGACGTCAGGGGAATCCGGTGCCGAGATCCCCGCGTCACCTCTTACATGGAAGGCCTAATGAATTTAGTGCCAATCAGACACTACACTTGACAGCAGCGGGCCTTCCATTGGATTTAGGACCACGTCGCTAGACGTCCAGGCCTTGCAGAGCTGCTGGCCAATCAGAGGCAGCAGCTGCAGTGCCAGCACAGAGGTAGTGGCTGCTGCTGTAGCTCAGCAGCAGACATCAAGGAGCGGCACTGGAACCAGGCTTATGGTAGGTCTGGGCAGGAGGGGTCTCGAGGTGGGGGTCGCGGAAATGGGGTCTACAGCAAGGGGGGGGTCTCCCTCAGCGGGATGTGGAGATCAAATGTAATATTTACAAATTTGCTGTTGACACAAAACTAGGTGGGAATGTAAGTTGTGAGGAGGATGCAAGGAGGCTTCAAGGGTACTTGGACAGGCTAAGTGAATGGGCAAAAAATGGCAGATGGAACATAATTTGAATAAGTGTGAAGTTATTGACCTTGGTAGAAAAAACAGAAAGGTAGAGTATTTCTAAAATCTTGAGGGGTTGGGAAATGTTGATGTTCAAAAGGACCTGGTGTCCCTGTTCATGAGTAACTAAAAGCTAACATGTCGTTGCTGCAAGCAATTAGGAAGGTAAATGGTATGTTGGCCTTCATCGCAAGGGGATTTGAATACAGGAGTTTTTCTTTTTTTTATTCATTCATGGAATGTGGGCGTCGCTGGCTAGGCCAGCATTTATTGCCCATCCCTAACCGCCCTTGAGAAGGTGGTGGTGAGCTGCCTTCTTGAACCGCTGCAGTCCACTTGGGATGCACCCACAGTGCTGTTAGGAAGGGAGTTCTAGGATTCTGGCCCAGCGACAGTGAAGGAACAGCGATATAGTTCCAAGTAAGGATGGTGTGTGACTTGGAGGGGAACTTGCAGGTGGTGGTATTCCCATGCATTTGCTGCTCTTGTCCTCCTAGTTGGTAGAGGTCGCGGGTTTGGAATGTGCTGTCTAAGGGGTCTTGGTGCGTTGCTGCAGTGCATCTTGTAGATGGTACACACTGCTGCCACTGTGTATCAGTGGTGAAGGGAGTGAATGTTGAAGGTGGTGGATGGGGTGCCAATCAAGAAAGCTGCTTTGTCCTGGATGGTGTGGAGCTTCTTGAGTGTTGTTGGAGCTGCACCCATCCAGGCAAGTGCAGAGTATTCCATCACACTCCTGACTTGTGCCTTGTGGACAGGCTTTGGGAAGTCAGGAGGTGAGTTACTCGCCACAGGATTCCTAGCCTCTGACCTGCTCTTGTAGCCATGGTATTTATATGGCTACTCCAGTTCAGTTTCTGGTCAATGGTAGGCGCTAGGATGTTGATAGTGGGGGGATTCAATGATGGTAATGCCGTTGAATGTCAAGGGGAGATGGTTAGATTCTCTCTTGTTGGAGATGGTCATTGCCTGGCACTTGTGTGGCGCGAATGTTACTTGCCACTTATCAGCCCAAGCCTCTATATTGTCCAGGTCTTGCTGCATTTCTACACGGACTGCTTCAGTATCTGAGGAGTCATGAATGGAGCTGAACATTGTGCAAACATCAGCGAACATCCCCACTTCTGACCTTATGATTGAAGGAAGGTCATTGATGAAGCAGCTGAAGATGGTTGGGCCTAGGACACTACCATGAGGAACTCCTGCAGTGATGTCCTGGATCTCAGATGATTGACCTCCAACAACCACAACCATCTTCCTTTGCGCTAGGTATGACTCCAACGAGCCGAGAGTTTTCCCCCTGATTCCCATTGACTTCAGTTTTGCTAGGGCTCCTTGATGTCATACTTGGTCAACTGCTGCCTTGATGTCAAAGGCAGTCACTCTCACCTCACCTCATGAGCTCAGCTCTTTTGGCAATGTTTGAACCAAGGCTGCAATGAAGTCAGGAGCTGAGTGGCCCTCGCGGAACCCAAACTGAGCGTCACTAAGCAGGTTATTGCTAAGCAACTGCCGCTTGATGGCACTGTTGATGGCATCTTCCATCACTTTAATGTTGATGGAGAGCAGGCTGATGGGGCGGTAAGTGGCCGGATTGGACTTGTCCTGCTTTTTGTGTACAGGACATACCCGGGCAATTTTCCACATTGCAGGGTAGATGCCAGTGTTGTAGCTGTACTGGAACAGCTTGGCTAGGGGCACAGCAAGTTCTGAAGCACAGGTCTTCAGTACTATTGCCGAAATATTGTCAGGGCCCATAGCCTTTGCAGCATCCAGTGCCTTTAGTCGTTTCTTAGCATCACGCAGAGTGAATCGAATTGGCTGAAGTCTGGCATCTGTGATGCCCGGGACTTCAGGAGGAGGCTGAGATGGATCATCAATTCGGCACTTCTAGCTGAAGATTGTTACAAATGCTTCAACCTTATCTTTCGCACTGATGTGCTGGGCTCCCCCATCATTCAGGATGGGGATATCTGTGGAGCCACCTCCTCTAATTAGTTGTTTAATTGTCCACCACTATTCAAGGCTGGATGTCGCAGGACTGCAGAGCTTAGATCTGATCTGTTGGTTATGGATCGCTTAGCTCTGTCTATTGCATGCTGCTTATGCAGTTTGGCATGAATGTAGTCATGTGTTGTAGCTTCATCAGTTGACACCTCATTTTGAGGTATGCCTGGTGCTGCTCCTGGCATGCCCTCCTGCACTCTTCATTGAACCCCAGGGTTGGTCTCCTGGCTTGATGGTAATGGTAGAGTGGGAGATATGCCGGGCCATGAAGTTACAGATTGTGGTTGAGTACAATTCTGCTGCTGCTGATGGCCCACAGTGCCTCATGGATGCCCAGTTTTGCATTGCTAGATCCGTTCGAAATCTATCCCATTTAGCACGGTGGTAGTACCACACATGATGGAGGGTATCCTCAATGTGAAGGCGGGACTTCGTCTCCACAAGGACTGTGTGGTGGTCACTCCTACCAATACTGTCATGGTCAGATGCGTCTGCGGCAGGCAGATTGGTGAGGATGAGGTCAAGTACGTTTTTCCCTCTTGTTGGTTCCCCCACCACCTGCCGCATACCCAGACTAGCAGCTATGTCCTTTAGGACTCCGCCAGCTCGGTCAGTAGTGGTGCTACCGAGCCACTCGGTGACGGACATTGAAGTCCCCAACCCAGAGTACATTCTGTGCCCTTGCCACCCTCAGTGCTTCCTCCAAGTGGTGTTCAATATGGAGGAGTACTAACTCATCAGCTGAGGGAGGGCGGTAGGTGGTAATCAGCAGGAGGTTTCCTTGTCCATGCTTGACCTGATGCCATGAGACTTCATGGGGTTCGAAGTCGATGTTGAGGACTCCCAGGGCAACTCCCTCTCGACTGTATACCATTGTGCCACCACCTCTGCTGGGTCTGTCCTGCCGGTGGGACTGGACATACCCAGGGTTGGTGATGGCAATGTCTGGGACATTTAGTTTAGTTTAGAGATACAGCACTGAAACAGGCCCTTCGGCCCACCGAGTCTGTGCCACCCATTTATACTAATCCTACACTAATTCCATATTCCTACCACATCCCCACCTGTCCCTATATTTCCCTACCACCTACCTATACTAGGGGCAATTGCTACTGGCCAATTTACCGATCAACCTGCAAGTCTTTGGCATGTGGGAGGAAACCGGAGCACCCGGAGGAAACCCACGCAGACACAGGGAGAACTTGCAAACTCCACACAGGCAGTACCCAGAATTGAACCCGGGTCGCTGGAGCTGTGAGGCTGCGGTGCTAACCACTGCGCCACTGTGCCGCCCTACATTGTCAGGTATGATTCTGTGAGCATGACTATGTCAGGCTGTTGCTCGACTTGTCTATGGGACAGCTCTCCCAACTTTGGCACAAGCCCCCAGATGTTAGTAAGGAGGACTAACGTGGGAAGGTGGCGTTGAGGTAGATGATCAGCTATGATCTAACTGAATGGCGGAGCAGGCTCCATAGACTGAGGGGCCTACTCCTGCTCCTAAGTTCCTATTTTAAGGGCCTCAACTGGCGGCAGGGCGGGAAGGCCGTTCACAGGCCTTTCTGCCCCAAGCTAAATTTTGGCACCCCGCTCCGCGCCCTCCCCACCCACTCTCCCCAGCTCCAAACCCGCCATGGGGGAGAGCATAAACTTCCACCCAATGAGCAGAGATGGATTTAGAAAATACCAATAAAATTCAGCTGTCAAGATAGTTCTCATTCCTCATTAGATGACATCAATGTTACAGAGCAGAAAACAGGTCAGTCGGCCTAAAGGGTCTATGCCATGAGCCTTAGTCTGCATCTTATCCTCTCCTGTCAATCTCTTGGTCAGTTACCGATTTCCTGCTGTCTAACCCTCTTTGTCCTATGTCTGTTGTAGTGTATCGTTCATTTGATTTGTAGTCTGTTGTTCATTTGAGGCCAACATACATGCTTGGTGTTGCATGCGCAGTGTGCCTTTCGAGGGAATCGATAGTAATGTTTCAGTTTACAGCAGCAATCCAGAAGTGCCATGTATTGGTTCCAGAGATTTACAATAGCAGGTCTGCAATAAGAGATCTTACAATGGCTATGAAGACAGAATCTGCTTTTATTTTATAGCCAGGTATAATTCGCTGTCATTTCAGTTGTGAAATCCAGGTAATGCAGACTGTCAAATATGGACAGCGTTGGGATTTGGGTACAGTATACCTTGTACCTTTGTGCAGCTAATGCAGGACAGCCATTTTGTCTCATATACCAATACAAGGGTAGTTTGGTCTGCTTAAACCTTATGAGAAGAATTTATTGCAAGATTGTAGTACCCTGCGAAATGTGCATTTGTTTCTTCCGCCTGCCACTATTACTTTTAACAACGTTTGCGTGATTCTGCCTGCAGAACACTATACTGGATCCTTGATTATGAACTTTCGCTGCACTGATCATCAAGATGGTGATGGCTATGCCCAACCTATCACATTTTGAAGTAACCTCCCTGCCCTCATCTGTGTTTCCTCATTGGAGAAGTGGCAGCGACAACTTGAGGATGCAATGTTGGACTTTGAAATCACGATAAGAGAAAAAAGACCTTACTTCTCACTATGGCGATAAAGAATATGGAAAATATTTTACGCCGCACAAGGTGACTATGACCCAGCAAAAAAATGCACGAGCAACTTATTTCATACCCAAGAAGAATGCAATATACGCTGATGACTCAGCTGATGACTCAGTACTCTCCATGTTGAACAGCACTTGGAGGAAGCACTGAGGGTGGCAAGGGCACAAAATGTACTCTGGGTGGGGGACTTCAATGTCCATCACCAAGACTGGATCGGTAGTACCACTGCTGACCGAGCTAGCCGAGTCCTAAAGGACATAGCTGCTAGACTGGGTCTGCGGCAGGTGGTGGGGGAATCAACACGAGGTAAAAACGTACTTGACCTCGTCCTCACCAATCTGCCTGCCGCAGATGCATCTGTCCATGACAATATTGGTAAGAGTAACCACCGCACAGTCCTTGTGAAGACGTGGTCCCGCCTTCACATTGAGGATACCGTCCATCGTGCTGTGTGGCACTATCGCCGTGCTAAATGGGATAGATTTCGAACAGATCTAGCAATGCAAAACTGGGCATCCATGAGGCGCTGTGGGCCATCAGCAGCAGCAGAATTGTACTCAACCACAATCTGTAACCTCGTGGCCCGGCATATCCCCCACTCTACCATCAAGCCAGGAGACCAACCCTGGGGTTCAATAAAGAGTGCAGGAGGGCATGCCAGGAGCAGCACCAGGCATACCTAGAATGAGGTGTCAAACTGGTGAAGCTACAACCCAGGACGACTTGCATGCCAAACTGCGTAAGCAGCATGCGATAGACAGAGCTAAGCGATCCCATAACCAACGGATCAGATCTAAGCTCTGCAGTCCTGCGACATCCAGCCGTGAATGATGGTGGACAATTAAACAACTTACTGGAGGAGGTGGCTCCACAAATATCCCCATCCTCAATGACGGGGGAGCCCAGCACATCAGTGCGAAAGAAAAAGCCGAAGCATTTGCAACAATCTTCAGCCAGAAGTGCCGAGTTAATGATCCATCGCGGCCTCCTCCTGAAGTCCCCAGCATCACAGATGCCAGACTTCAGCCAATTCGATTCACTCCATGTGATATCAAGAAACAACTGAAGGCACTGGATACTGCAAAAGCTATGGGACCTGACAATATTCCGGCAATAGTACTGAAGACCTGTGCTCCAGAACTTGCCGCGCCCCTAGCCAAGCTGTTCCAGTACAGCTACAACACTGGCATCTACCCTGCAATGTGGAAAATTGCCCAGGTATGTCCTGTACACAAAAAGCAGGACAAGTCCAACCCGGCCAATTCCCGCCCCATCAGCCTCCTCTCAATCATCAGTAAAGTGATGGAAGGTGTCATCAACAGTGCCATCAAGCGGCACTTGCTTAGCAATAACCTGCTCAGTGACGCTCAGTTTGGGTTCCGCGAGGGCCACTCAGCTCCTGACCTTATTGCAGCCTTGGTTCAAACATGGATAAAAGAGCTGAACTCAAGAGGTGAGGTGACAGTGACTGCCCTTGACATCAAGGCAGCATTTGACCGAGTATGGCATCAAGGAGCCCTAGCAAAACTGAAGTCAATGGGAATCAGGGGGAAAACCCTCCGCTGGTTGGAGTCATACCTAGCGCAAAGGAAGATGGTTGTGGTTGTTGGAGGTCAATCATCTGAGCTCCAGGACATCACTGCAGGAGTTCCTCATGGTAGTGTCCTAGGCCCAACCATCTTCAGCTGCTTCATCAATGACCTTCCTTCAATCATAAGGTCAGAAGTGGGGATGTTCGCTGATGTTTGCACAATGTTCAGCTCCATTCATGACTCCTCAAATACTGAAGCAGTCCATGCAGAAATACAGCAAGACCTGGACAATATCGAGGCTTGGGCTGATAAGTGGCAAGTAACATTCGCGCCACACAGGTGCCAGGCAATGACCATCTCCAACAAGAGAGAATCTAACCATCTCCCCTTGACATTCAACGGCATTACCATCACTGAATCCCCCACTATCAACATCCTAGGGGCTACAATTGACCAGAAACTGAACTGGAGTAGCCATATAAATACCGTGGCTACAAGAGCAGGTCAGAGGCTAGGAATCCTGAGGCGAGTAACTCACCTCCTGACGCCCCAAAGCCTGTCCACCATCTACAAGGCACAAGTCAGGAGTGTGATGGAATACTCTCCACTTGCCTGGATGGGTGCAGCTCCAACAACACTCAAGAAGATCGACACCATCCAGGACAAAGCAGCCCGCTTGATTGGCACCCATCTACAAACATTCATTCCCTCCACCACCGACACACAGTGGCAGCAATGTGTACCATTCACAAGATGCACTGCAGCAACGCACCAAGGCTCCTTAGACAGCACCTTCCAAACCTGCGACCTCTACCACCCCGAAGGACAAGAGCAGCAGATGCATGGGAACACCACCACCTGCAAGTTCCCCTCCAAGTCACACACCATCCTGACTTCGAACTATATCGCCGTTCCTTCACTGTCGCTGGGTCAAAATCCTGTAACTCCCTTCCTCACAGCACTGTGGGTATACCTACCCCAAGTGGACTGCAGCGGTTCAAGAAAGCAGCTCACCACCACCGTCTCAAGGGCAATTAGGGATGGGCAATAAATGCTGGACTGGCCAGTGATGCCTACATCCCATGAATGAATGAAAAAAAAAATTATTCTCCGACAAACCGAGAAAGAAGCAAATGAGACAATTGATCAGTATCGCATATGCTTGAAACAACTGGCAATCAATTATGACTTTGGTGATGGGAAATTAAAACACAAATAACTGAAGGTTGCCTCTCTAGTCAAATACACAGAAAAACACTCGTGAAAGACAGAAAGCTGTCAGAGCTGCTGCAGTTCGCAAGATCGCTATCCTTTCCAGAGTTCAGAGCTTCTGGAGTTGAGGCTGCCACAGTTCACGCTTCACTCAAAGAACAACAAAGAATAAAGAACAGTACAGCACAGGAACAGGCCATTCGGCCCTCCAAGCCTGCGCCGATCTTGATGCCTGCCCAAAATAACACCTTCTGCACTTCCGGGGCCCATATCCCTCTATTCCCTTCCTATTCATGTATTTGTCAAGATTTCTCGTAAACGTCGCTATCGTATCTGCTTCCACCACCTCCCCTGGCAGCAAGTTCCAGGCACTCACCACCCTCTGTGTAAAAAACTTGCCTCGCACATCCCCTCTAAACTTTGCCCCTCGCACCTTAAACCTATGTCCCCTAGTAACTGACTCTTCCACCCTGGGAAAAAGCTTCTGACTATCCACTCTGTCCATGCCGCTCATAACTTTGTAAACCTCTATCATGTCGCCCCTCCACCTCCGTCGTTCCAGTGAAAACAATCCAAGTTTTTCCAACCTCTCCTCATAGATAATGCCCTCCAGACCAGGCAACATCCTGGTAAACCTCCTCTGTACCCTCTTCAAAGCCTCCACGCCCTTCTGGTAGTGTGGCGATCAGAATTGCACGCAATATTCCAAGTGTGGCCTAACTAAGGTTCTGTACAGCTGCAACATGACTTGCCAATTTTTATACTCTATGCCCCGACCGATGAAGGCAAGCATGCCGTATGCCTTCTTGACTACCTTATCTAGTGACCTGTGGACCTGTACGCCCAGATCTCTCTGCCTGTCAATACTCCTAAGGGTTCTGCCATTTACTGTATACCTCCCACCTGTATTAGACCTTCCAAAATGCATTACCTCACATTTGTCTGGATTAAACTCCATCTGCCATTTCTCCGCCCAAGTTTCCAACCGATCTATATCCTGCTGTATCCTCTGACAATCCTCATCATTATCCGCAACTCCACCAAACTTTGTGTCGTCCGCAAACTTACTAATCAGACCAGCTACATTTTCCTCCAAATCATTTATATATACTACAAACAGCAAATGTCCCAGCACTGATCCCTGCGGAACACCACTAGTCACATTCCTCCATTCAGAAAAACACCCATCCACTGATACCCTCTGTTTTCTATGACCAAGCCAGTTCTGTATCCATCCTGCCAGCTCACCTCTGATCCCGTGTGACTTCACCTTTTGTCCCAGTCTGCCATGCGGGACCTTGTCAAAGGCTTTACTAAAGTCCATATAGATAACATCCACTGCCCTTCCTTCATCAATCATCTTCATCACTTCCTCAAAAAACTCAATCAAATTAGTAAGACACAACCTCCCCTTCACAAAACCATGCTGTCTCTCGCTAATAAGTTCGTTTGTTTCCAAATGGGAGTAAATCCTGTCCCGAATAATCCTCTCTAATAGTTTCCCTACCACTGACGTAAGGCTCACCGGCCTATAATTTCCTGGATTATCCTTGCCACCCTTCTTAAACAAAGGCACAACATTGGCTATTCTCCAGTCCTCTGGGACCTCACCTGTAGCCAATGAGGATGCAAAGATTTCTGTCAAGGCCCCAGCAATTTCTTCCCTTGCCCCCCTCAGTATTCTAGGGTAGATCCCATCAGGCCCTGGGGACTTATCTACCTTAATGCTTTGCAAGACACCCAACACCTCCTCCTTTTTGATACTGAGATGACTGAGACTATCTACACTCCCTTCCCTAGGCTCATCATCCACCAAGTCCTTCTCCTTGGTGAACACTGATGCAAAGTACTCATTTAGTACCTCGCCCATTTCCTTTGACTCCACACATAGATTCCCTTCTCTGTCCTTGAGTGGGCCAACCCTTTCCCTGGTTACCCTCTTGCTCTTTATATACGTATAAAAAGCCTTGGGATTTTCCTTAATCCTGTTTGCCAATGACTTTTCATGACCCCTTTTAGCCCTCCTAACTCCTTGCTTAAGTTCCTTCCTACTGTCTTTATATTCCTCAAGTGCTTCATCTGTTCCTAGCCTTCCAGCCCTTACAAATGTTTCCTTTTTCTTTTTGACTCGGCTCACAATATCCCGTGTTATCCAAGCTTCCCGAAACTTGCCAAACTTGTCTTTCTTCCTCACAGGAACATGCTGGTCCTGGATTCTAATCAGCTGACGTTTGAAAGACTCCCACATGTCAGACTCCTGTGAACAGTGTTCACCACTCATGTGTCAGACAACCACCTGCGAAGAAACGACAGTAATCTTGCAAACAGGATCATGACTTGTCCAAGCAATGCTTCCACTGTGGCTGTGCTTATCCACACCAGAGAGTAAGCTCTGCTGCTGGCAAGCAGTGTAAAGCTTGTGGGATCCTAAACCATTTTGCTTATGTTTGCCACTCATCAGCAAAATCAACTGTTAAGACCAATACTACCAAAGATGCCATGTACACATATCACACCAAGAGGGTGAAAGAATGTGGCCAATGAAGAGATAGGTGACCCTGAATAAATTTTTATGCTCGCTTCTGAATGCAGCAACTGGTCAGGTAAGACAGTGACCACTGGCTGCTTGAAAGTAGATGCTCTCATAGATACAGGAGCATCTGTCAATGTCATGGGAGATAAAACGCTCAACAAACTTCAGGACTGACCCATCCTTTGCGAACCAGGGAATACAAAAATCTTCCCCCAACAGCAACACTGAAAGTTCTTGGGACTTTTGAAACACCAATCACATGCAAAGATACCAGAAAAAATGCTGTATTCCATGTCATATCTGAGGAATAACACGATCATCAGCTTCCACACAGCAGATCTGTGCACGATTGCAGTCACATACGCCGTTCCTACGTGTACCAACGTTATCGAACTGTATGCTGACTGCTTCACGGGTATTGGTGAACTGAAGGGTGCTGCATGCAAGCTACATCCAGTCGTGTGTCAGCATAGACGAATATAGTTCCATGTCAGAAAGCAGACAGAGAAGAAACCTCAGCGATTGCTTGACCTTGGTATCATTGAGAATGTCCAGGATGAACCCACCCCTTTGGGTTTCACCCGTGCAAGTTGTCAAGAAACCCAAGAATGAGAAGATCAGAATCTGCATCGATATGCGGTCACCAAACAAGCAATACAGCATGAAAGACGTTTGACACTGACAATTGACAATAGCATCGAGAAAATGAATGGTGCCAAACGTTTTGCTAAACTTGACCTCAATGCAGGCTACCATCAAATCGAGCTTGCAGAAGAATCGAGGTCTCTTATGTCATGAGTTCTTGTCTTAAGCAACACAACGAGGTATGTGGATTTCATTTCCTTGAAAGTCTCTAGGAGGTTTATGAACAGCTAAACTAGTATATACAATACAGAGCAAACTATATACAGAACCTTTTTCCAGGGTGTTAAAGTGCAGAGTGACTATGGATTCTAGTCACATGACTACATCCTGGTACTTAGCTCATTAGCATACTGAGTTCTTAAAGGGACATCACTCTTAAAGCAATCATACAACATCTCCTTTCTTTCCAAAGATGAGTCTCGTACGCTACAAGTAAAAACAAATAAAATTTGACAATATTCAAATTAGTTATACCGGAATAGAGGTTATAAAATTTACAAGTATAAAGATAGGGATTGTGAAATTTACGAGTGCAGACACTTAAAAGTCCATATATCGTTTCGGTAATTTGACAACTCTTCTAGATCTTGTTATGGTAGAACCTTCTGGGGATATGGATTTCACCCTTGGCTGTTCTTGGCTTGCAGACGTGTTGTCAATGTGTTGGTTGTTGTCCTGTTGTTCCGTCACTGCATGTCGGTCATGCACCATCTTTGTTCTCCCTTGTGTTTCAAGCAGTGTCTCCTTCATCTGGGAGAAATTGCGTCTAAGCTATTGCTGTTTTTTCTGAAGTTTCTTCCTCTCTGCATTCAGTTTCTGTTGCTCTGCCTCCAGCCTAACATACACTGTTGGTTTTTCAGGATGACCACTTTTGAGGCCTTGTCATTCTTGGAAAGTTCCAGTACCTCATCTCGAAGAGCCAACAGACAATGCTTCAACTCATCCCTCCTCTGCCTCTTCAGGACATTGCATGTCCTTCGCCTCTCCTCATCCTCTGCATGTGAAGACCTGGGACTCATGGTCGAGGACTTGCTTGGGGAGGAGTACTTGGCCTCATGGAGGTACCCGTCTGTTCTGGATCGTTTTGGTGCAGGCAGTTCTCCAGGGAGCAGAGGCGAGGGTGCGGCATAGTTGTGCTGCTGCTGGATTTCCAGACTGCACTGTTTGATGCTGGCCAGAGTCTGCGAGTGGGTTACAGTCCTTAGAGATTTCCCCTTGGCAATGCTCCCCACTGCCAGCCTTTGCTTCTCAATGGTTACAATGTTAATTTCTTCTTCTGAGTCACTGGGGCATGAAGAAACACTGCCTGTCCACAAAGAACTTTCATAATCTGAATTTGGATCCTCATTCTCTTGGTGTGGTGTCTCTGAGAAGGGGCTGATACTCTCCAAATCAGAACTACTGATATCGTAGAAGAACTGTGACTCAATCTCAGACATCAGGGGGCTGGACACAGGGAGTGCATCCTCTCCAAGGTGCAGTATGCCTTTGCCTTTGAATCCCCTATGGCATAGAAACTGTCTGGGTACATGGGCGGCACAGTGGCGCAGTGGTTAGCACCGCAGCCTCACAGCTCCAGGGACCCGGGTTCGATTCTGGGTACTGCCTGTGCGGAGTTTGTAAGTTCTCCCTGTGTCTGCGTGGGTTTTCGCCGGGTGCTCCGGTTTCCTCCCACATCCAAAAGACTTGCAGGTGATAGGTAAATTGGCCGTTGTAAATTGCCCCTAGGTGATAGGGAATATGGGATTACTGTAGGGTTAGTATAAAGGGGTGGTTGTTGGTCAGCACAGACTCGGTGGGCCGAAGGGCCTGTTTCAGTGCTGTATCTCTAAATAAAATAAATAAATAAATATTTGTTGTAAATCCTGGACTCGCTCAATGCGGGTATCCTTTGTCTCTTCTGCTGTAATGGGTACCTTGGTGATCTCATGGATAATCACAATGTTGAGGTCCTTACATGCTGGTAGTCCTGCCACTGGTGGTCCACTCGTATCTACCAAGTAAAATATTAGTGGTTTCCATGCTGACTTGCCATAGCTGCATTGCATTGTTAGTGTGCCACTGCAAGGAATGGGTAACCCATTGTCTGCAGTTGTCGGTTGTATCATTAATTTCCAATAACTCCGGTACAAAGGCTTTTTTTAAAAACTGGGATGTCTCGATCGTCGGCACAATCACTCACCCGATCGCTTGCTTTTCAGCCACGCTTCCATTCTATGGAGCTTTTCTCAGCTTTCTAAGGTATGTAGCTTTGCAGTTGTCACTTGTAACATTAATTTCCAAGGTCCCAGTACAAAGGCTTTTTTTTAAAACTGGGATGTCTCGATCGTCAGTACAATCACTTACCTGATCGCTTGCTTTTCAGCCACGCTTCCATTCTATGGAGCTTTTCTCAGTCATCTATGGTATGTAGTTTTCTTTCAGTCTTTTCAGGTACTTGTTTTAAAGTTTCTTCACTTGTTGCTTCAAATTTTCTTCTGTTTTCTGTATTGCTTTGAAATCTTGTTTACTGTTTTACCTGTGTCCTTCAAGCTTATAGCTCATCTTTACATCACCGCTGTCACCATGTCATGAGTTTCTTTGTGTTATCCTGGTACTTAGTTCATTAACATACTGAGTTCCTAAAGGGACATCACTCTTAAAGCAATCATACAACATCTTGCAGTGTTCTCCTTCACATCAGGCTCTTTCGATACACAAGGCTCAACTTTGGAGTCAACTCAGCAGCTGAGCATTTCAGCACATGCTTCAGTCTGCACTGCAAAGACTTGAGGGCACACTGAATATCAATGATGACATTCTCACCTATGGTCACACTAAAGGTGAACTTGGGACACACCTTCATACATGTCTACAACGTCTTAGACAGTGTAACCTCACCCTGAACAACGACAAGTGCCTGTTCAATTAAAGCAGAATCGAATTCTTCGGTCATGTATTGAGCGGTGAAGGAGTATCATCTGATCCATGGAAAGTCAAAGCCATTGAAAACACTGCAGATCCCACAAACGTGTTTGAAGACCACAGTCTGCTTGGGCTCCTCACATACTGTAGTCATTTCATTCCTGACCTTGCTACACTGTCTGCCCCCCATGTGATCTGACAAAAGAGACCACCAAGTAGCAGTACACTAAACTGCACAAACAACAGCTGTCAGCAAGTTGCAGAAATGCCTACTTCAACCCCGAGAAAACCACCAAGCTAGTCGTGGATGCAGCCCATCAATCGTCGCGATGGCAAGCAGATTGTTAATGCTCACAGACAATGATATTCGCAAACAGGTAGAGAAGCACTCTTAATCACATGGACCATCCTACATTTTTATCTCTACTTGTATGGAAGCAATTTTATTAAAATGATAACCAATCATAGGCCACTAGTAGGCCTGTTCAACAGACTGCATAGCAAGCTGCCTACTCAAATAGAGCGTTGGGTACTCAAACTACAAGGGTACAAATTCCCTGTTAAGTATCAACCAGGCAAGCTTAACCCAGCTGGCTACCTTTTGCACCATCCTTTGCCAACAATCAGTCTTAATAGTCACGAAGAACAGACTGAACATCTTAACTTTGTGAGCGTAGAAGTCGCTATCATTGACACCAAAGTGGCAACAAAACAAGATGAAGCATTTCAGCCATGTATGACAGCTATGAAATCACAAAACTGGAAAGATATGATTGAGAACATCTGTTAATGAAATCGCGTGGCAGGCTACAAGGTCTTCACAATGTTCGAAATGAGCTCACAGTTTCAACCACTTTTCATCTCGTTATGAAGCAACTGCATTGACATTCCGCAGTCATTCAGAGAATGTGTTGTAGAAATAGCACAACGAGGGTCACCAGGGAATTGTCAAAAGCAAGCAACTTCTTTGGGAAAAGCTATGGTTCCCAGGAATTGACTGCATGGTGGAGCACAAAATCAATGTTTGCCATGTCAAGCAACCAGAATGTCAAATCTTTGTGATCCGCTCAACATGTCTGGGCTACCTGCAGGCCTATGGACAGAAGTTAGCATAGACTTCGCAGACTTGCCCACTGATGAGCACTTGCTTGTTGGAAGATTCCCAGTCATAGAAATTGTTACGCCTACCTCAGCGAAAGCAGTCGTCCCGAAGCATGACTAGATTTAAGCTTTGTTTGGAGTCAAACGGTGAGAAGCGACAATGTACCCGCATTCAATACTGATGAGTTCAGTAAATTCGCGAACTACCTGAGCTTCAATTACTGAAAAATCACACCCTATTGGCCAAGAGCTAATGGAGAAGTTGAGAGATTCATACGTACCTTCAAAGTGTAATCCATGCAGCTACTGCAAATCATGGAAGCAGGAGTTATATCATTTTCTTTGCAATTACAAAGCGACTCCTCACTCGACTACTGGAAAGCCTCCCGCTACACTAATCCTCGCACATCCTATGCACACACATCTTCCTGACTACCCTGCAAAGCTAATGATCAACACTTATGTGAGTGTGATCAAGGACAGAAAGATCGCATGCAAGCAAACACAGAGCAAAACTAAAGCCAGATGACAAAGTGTTTGTAAAATGTGATGGTTGTGTTGGAAAGCAAACAACCCCCAATGGCATCCAGTCATTTGTTGTGACCAACACTGCTAAGCATGCTTCGCAAATCTTCACACAAAATGCATCATTCCTCAAAGTGTTGCACGCACCATCCGTAAGCGCTGCATCCGATCCAGACATCGACACTTCAGCTAAAGCATATGAGTTATATGATACAACATCTGATGCCATGCATTGATATCCTCGTCATGAGCAGAAATTTCCGCCATACCTACACAAATTTGTTACAAACTGATGTAATGTCTAAACAGAACAATGTAGGCAAACCATCAAAACTCTCATTTACCAAGAAGGGGAGAGATGTAGTGTATTGTTCATTTGAGGCCATCATACATGCTTGGTGTAGCATGTGTGGTGTGCCACTAGAGGGAGTCGAGAATACAGTTTCAGTGTACAGCAGCAATCCAGAAGGTAGTGCCGTGTGCTCCTTCCAGAGATTTACAATAGCAGATCTACAATCTCTCCCTTCTGTGCCATTCCTCTCAGCCTCAGTGCCAGGTCGATTAAGTCAGGATCATAGCAGAAAGATACGTTAAACTAGGGACATGATTTTTAAGTATGGACACATGCTCACTCAGCAGCAGGTCAGGCACATGAGCTCATTTATTTCACGATGATCGTGCTGCTTCTCTACCTCAATTTGCTCCTTTCAGGCACTCCTTAAAACCCACCTCTTTGACCACGCTTTTAGTCATCTGCCCTCATATCTCCTTATGTGGCTTAGTGTCATGTTTTTGTTTTATAATGCCACTGTGAAGGACCTTTGGACATTTTATTATGCTAAAGGTGCTACATAAATACAAGCTGTTGTTGCTTTACAGCTTTCTGGACTCAACAATGAGTTAACAATTTCAGATGATAACCTCTGCCCCCAATTTTTTTTTAGTCAACAGTTATTGGTAATGACTCTATTTTTCCCACTTACTTCTCTTCTAGATCTATCTTTTGTTACTTTACTTGCCTTATTACCATCTCCTTTAGCTTTGCATCATCACCCTTTTGTCCTTTATTCTCTCCTACCTTCTACCCTATCACAGAGCTTCCCTTTTGTTCTTTGCCCCTTCCCCTTTTCCTGCCTCTGTACTTGCTTGAAACCTGATACCTCTCTAACTTTTTCCAGTTCTGGTGAAAGGCCATCAACAAACGTGCTTAGAATGGGGCGGCACAGTGGCGCAGTGGTTAGCACCGCAGTCTCACAGCTCCAGCGACCCGGGTTCAATTCTGGGTACTGCCTGTGTGGAGTTTGCAAGTTCTCCCTGTGGGTGAACTGCTCCGGTTTCCTCCCACAGCCAAAGACTTGCAGGGTGATAGGTAAATTGCCCATTATAAATTGCCCCTAGTATAGGTAGGTGGTAGGGGAATATAGGGAAGGTGGGGATGTGGTAGGAATATGGGATTAGTGTAGGATTAGTATAAATGGGTAGTTGATGGTTGGCACAGACTCGGTGGGCTGAAGGGCCTGTTTCAGTGCTGTATCTCTAAATAAATAAATAAAATGACTTCTAGCACTTATTCCAGTTGTAATGCACTCCCCCTTAAAAGTTGCAGACTGGCTTTTAGTGGTGCAGGTTAGGCTTGACCACATGCTAATCTCTCACAGTTTTGCTACCCTGATCAGGCATGCAGCCTTTCAGAAGCATGTTTAATGCTGGCTGTATGCTACAATCAATCAAATGAGTAAGCAGCCTGAACTTTACATGCCGGCTGCATCAGAAGCAATGGGCAATCCCTGTGCCCATTTTCAGGACTATCGAATTTTATCCCCTCAGTCTGAGTATGGAAACTGCTGTCCAGCCCTGAGCATGAGAGCAAGGGATGCAGCAAAAGCCTTAACTGTCATACTATTGTTTTTGTTTGTATTCTACAGCAAGGCTATCTGTGCCAGTCAGTCGCCTCATAGTCCTGCCTAGTAATGCAAATACTTTGTGACTTAACTATCAATTCATTTGCAAGTGATATCAAAAAGTGCAGCCCTTTAATTTGGTAAATGAACTGTCAAACTATGTAACACCCTAGTGAATGGAAATATGTTATGGGCTTTTTCAAATTCTCCAATTATCTAAAGTCAAAATACATGTCCTCTGATAAAGCTCAAAGATATGCAGCCAACAGCATGTCTTGGCAGAACACCATCAACAGTTCTAAAGCCCAAAAGTTCATTACTGACGCATGTGCTTATCTTTATTAATTTCTGGAAAAATGCTCCTGCAGCATGTTATTGCCTACCTTGTCTTTCTCCAATACATACTGTGATATTTAAAAGCCACTTCTGTCAAACATTATCTGTGCACTTTAGGAATAATAAGAAAAAATGTTCCCTATTCAGCATCTTTAATGTTGGTATTTATATAGAATCCTTTACACTTTTCACTGCTTAGGGTAGCCAATTTAAGCTGGTCAAAGGCAAAATATCTGCAACTTCCTCTGAGGAAAATAAAATAATTATCTGCACATTATATTAACAGCTATTGCAAAAAGTGTGGACCTTCTTTTAAGTAATTATATTGTCACATGTACAGTGAGTATTTTGGTGAAGTAAAGTACACCATATTGGAGCGAAAATGTCACTTAAGTCATATGTCTGGCCGGCAAATTGAATGTGACTGTAGGAGATGTAACATCCATATTATTTGTAGTAGATCTATTTCCTGTATTTGTAAAGTAAAATAAAAATATGATGCCTGTAAAATCGAGATTACAGGTGTTACTCCTGTGTCATGAAGACCCCACCTGTCAAGAATGAGGTATTTTAATTTCACCATATGAACATTAATTTTAAACTGTTGCTGGAAGGAAGAGATGACTTGTTTAAAGAGATCAGAAGTGGCTGGAAAACATTTGCATACTAAGAGAGAGTGCCGGTAGACAATAGAAGGGCTCCCTGATCCAATTAACCCAAATGGATTTGATCACCAGGTATTGAATGTGTAAGAAATGCAGCATTCCAGGGTGTCTGCAAAGGTGGAGAATCCACAAACGCAGGAATTTGTTAAAGCAGCTAGTCACATGACTAACCTGCTGGCCCAGATTTTTGTTTGAGCTGCTCACAGCACAGTTTGGGTCAGATTGCAACTGAACTTGCAAGATGAGAGCCTCTCTCTTGGCTAGCTCTCTCTCTTTCACGAATCTCCAAATCCACTAAAGTCACTTAAGCCTCAAGAGAGAAAAGACTCCTACATCGAAACAAGTTTTAAAGCATGCACTGAGCCCCAGTGACACAGAAAGACTTACCAGCAATCAAAGACTCTACATCGAACTCAAAGGACCATAAATAAATCCCAGCTATTGCCGCAAACGTTTCCTCTTTATTCTTTCTACTTTCTGTATCTGTGTGTGGGTTTATTGCGTATGCATGCTAGTGTGATCGTGTGGTGCATTCGTAGTTTAACTCGTAAATTTGTAATTTAACCAAATTAGAGTTTTAAGGTTAATAAACTTCCACCTTTCTTGTTTAAATCTAAGGAAACCTGTCTGGTTGATTGCTTTGCCTTACAATTGGAGAGCAGTGAACAAGGATTCACTGAGGGGGAGCTAAAAACACAATGTTTTTAAAATTAAACCCTATTACAGTTAAACCAGGCAATAGCTGGAGGGAACCCCTAGACCCCTTTCTCACCTGGTCGCAACGGAAATTTGGGGGCGAGCATCCCCGATTCGACCCACAGATAAATGAGAAAATTTGAAGTGGGAAGTCAAATTGATCCCAATTAGAAAGAAAAAAGATTTCAATATGGGTTTTCTTGTGGTTGTGTGTGCTAGAATACGAACATGCCTGCGTCTGAAGTCAGTAACTCCCCAAGCAGGGTGAAGTAACTTGGGATGTTAAAAGCCCTTTCTCTGCAGGAGTTGAGAAAAATGGCTGAGCAGTGTAGGATCATTGTCCATGCCAAGGCTAGAAAGTCTGAACTCCTAAGTCTAGTGGCCAACCATTTTTCCCTTGAATCTGAAGGAGCACAAGCAGGGTGAGAAATAGACTTCGACAGGGTATTGCTAGCAAAAGTACAATTGGAACAAAGAAAACTTGAATTTGAAGAAAGGCAAAGAGAGAGACAGGATAGAGAGAAAGGAAGAACTTTTCAGAAGGAAAGTGAAGAAAAAGAGAGGAGAGACAGAAAGCAAGAGAGGAGAGAGAGAAAGAACCTTCCAGAAAGAATGCAAGGAAAGAGAGCGAAGGTGGCTTGAGTTAAATAGGTGGCGACAGAATAACCCCAGTGAAAGCATGGCCAAAATGGAGGAGCATAATTCAGGGCTAGGTGCAGAATTGTTAACATTTTCCCAACTGATTCCAAAATTCAATGAGGGAGACGTGGAAGCATTTTTTGAATCTTTTGAAAAACTGGCAAGGCACTTAAAGTGGCCAGCTGAGACTTGGACTCTGCTGCTACAAAGCAAGCGAACAGGAAAAGCCCGTGAGGTTTATTCCATGTTGCCAGATGAGAGTTCATCAAATTATGAACTGACAAAAAATGCTATGCTTGGGGCATATGAATTAGTACCGGAAGCCTATCGCCAAAAGTTTAGAACCCTCAAGAAGAAAGCTGATCAAATTTACCTGGAGTTTGGCTTTTGACCAGTGGCTGAGGGCTCTTAAAGTGCAGCTCAGCTATGTAAATCTCAGAGGTAATTTTGCTCCAGGAATTTAAAAACTCTCTCCCATTCTCCATAAAGACACATATAGAGGAACAGAAAGTTGATAGAGCCCAGCAAGTTGCAATTCTGGCTGATGAGTTTTCTCTCATTTATAAGTTGATTTCCCAGGGGAAAACCTTTCCTAGTCACCCCCATAAATCCAAAAAGGACAAAGGGTGGGAAGGTGATAGAAGCCCAAGCAGTCCTGGGAGGGAAAGAAAAGCAGGAGACACAGGGGGCCCTCCTCCAGCCAAAAAGGAAGGCGCTGTAAGTAGGAGTGAGACCCGGAGACCTATGTGCTTCCATTGTAATAAAGCAGGTCATCTAAGAGCTGACTGCTGGAAACTAAAGTAAAAGTCTGCAGGGTTAATCAGGGCACACCTGCTCAGTGAAGGAGAAGGGACACTGAGGGAAAGCACAACAGAACAAGCTGTGGTTTTAACTGCAGTAGTAGTAAGACCCAGGAACATAGGACTTAGGAAGATAGGAACAGGAGTCGGCCATTCAGCCCCTCCAGCCTGTCCCACCATTCAATGAGATCATGGCTGATCCGCGGCCTAACTCCTTATACCCGCCTTTGGCCCATATCCCTATCGGAAGCCTACTGCTGCAAGTGCAGGAAAATATAATAGGATTCCTGAAGGTTATCAGGATTTTGTGTCTGAAGGGAGAGTAACCCCATACCCCTCAAATAGGGCCAGCAAGCCCATAGTAATCCTCAGGGACACAGGGGCCACTAGATCCCTTTTGCTGGGAAAAGGCCTGACCTTTCCCCCAGAGAGTGCAGTGAACACCAAAATGGTCGTGAATGGTATTGGGGGGCAGTGTATGCCTGTACCTGTACACCAGGTGCACCTGGAGTTTCAGGACCGGTGACTGTAGGGATTGTCCCTAGTTTGCCTGTGGACGGGGTCAACCTGCTCCTAGGTAATGATCTGGCAGGGATGAATGTGGTAGCTTCCCCAGTAGTAAAAGAAACATTACAGGGGGTCAGGGACAGGGCCGTGGCAGGAGACGGTCCCCTGCAGTTTTCCTGCATGTGTAGTGAATCAGGATATGATCAAACCAGCTCCCCAGAGAAGATTGAATTGGCACTACAGGCAGATGACCATGAGGTCTGTCTGACTGAAACTTTCTTTGGAAAGTTAGAAGACCCAGCGAATAAATTAAATGAATCTTCCCTAGCTGAGGCTCAGCAAGCCGACCCAGTACTGAGAGAGTTAGTACAGGCTGCCCAAGTCTGAAATTGAAGCAGAGAGAGTCGTTGACGGCTACTATTTGAAGAATGAGGTACTGATGACGAAGTGGAGCTCTCCTCACAGACCTGAGAGCAAGGAGTGAACAGTGGTTCACCAGTTAGTCGTGCCGCAGAGGTACCGGAGAGAAATATTAAGAATGGCCCATGAGATTACAGTGGCTGTACATGTCGGTATACGAAAAGCCAAAGCCCGTATAAGACAGCAGTTTGACTGGCCAAACTCCAAAAAGATGTGCAAGGTTGAGGGGAAACCCCAACCTACAGTGAAATGGTGTTTGGAGGACTGTCCAGCAGAAGACTGGTGAACTGTAAGGGACCCCCGCTGAGAACAAAAGGGGACAGGCAGGCACACAGCTGGCAAAAAGTTAGAAAGGAAAGGGGAAAAAGGGACAAAGAGGGCAGGTTAAAGGAAGTCCGGGAGGAATCCCAGATGAAAACCCTTACTGTCTAGTCAGCCAACCCCAAAATGTTTGTTTGGAAAGTTAGACCCCATATCCTCCTATGTAAATGCAGACACCAGAGGTACCCCACCAGAGTTGCTAACAGCATTCACAGGAACCTGCAGAGACAAAGAAAGTCCTCAAGAGGCCAGAAAAGCCGTGAGGGTGATGCCTCACCTAGCCGAAGTGCCACCAGGGAGTGCAGTAGAATCTGGGTAAATGCCTGCAAGCAGGAATGTCCCCGATGACAAAGGGAAGATTAGCAAGGAATCCAACCCCACAGTCAGGAGAAAAGGGAACCAACCATCCCCTAATGTGAAAAGCCCTTTCATGATTCATCAAAGCACTGAAAGTGAGTTCAGAGTGGTTCCACCCACTGCCGATGCCCATAAGCAGAACTCCAACTTAGAGCTAATTAAATCTAACCCACCCTCTGCAGGCCTCAATAGGAACAAAGACACACTCGGCAGTCATGGAAATTTTAAACTGTTGCTGGAGATGACTTGTTTAAAGAGATCATCAGTAGCTGGAAAACATCTGCATACTATGAGACAGTGTCTGGAGACAATAGAAGGGCTCCTTGATCCAATTAACCCAAATGGATTTTGATCACCAGACATTGAATGCCTAAGAAAGGCAGCATTTCAGGGTGTCTGCTAAGATGGAAAATCCACAAGGCAGGAGTTTGTTGAAATAGCTATTCACATGACTAACCTGCTGGCCCAGGTTTTTGTTTGAATTGCTCACAGCACAGTTTGGGTCAGATTGCAACTGAACTTGGAAGATGAGAGCCTCTCTCCTGGCTGGCTCTCACTCTCTCTCTTTCACGAATTTCTGGATCCACTAAAGTCACTTAAACCTCAAGAGAGAAACAAGTTTTGAAGCATGCACTGGGCCCCAAAGAAATGGCAAGACTTAATGGCAATCAAAGACTCAACATCAAACTCAAAGGACCATAAATAAATCCCAGCTGTTGCCTCAAACATTTCCCCTTTATTCTTTCTACTTTTCTGTCTCTATCTCTGTGGTGTTTATCCCATATGCATGTGTGGTCCTGTGGATTATTAGTAGTCACTTTAACCAATTAGAGTTTTAAGGTTAATAAACTTCCACCTTTCTTGTTTAAATCTAAGAAAACCTGTCTGGTTGATTTCTTTGCCTTACAATTGGAGAGCAGTGAATAAGGATTCACTGAGGGGGAGCTAAAAACATGGTGTTTTTAAAATTAACCCCCGTTATGGTTAAACCAGGCAAAGGTTGAGAGGGAATCCCTAGATCCCTTTCTCACTTGGTCGTAACCACCTGTCAATCCCTACTGTTGTGTTTCTTGATATAAATGAATGTAAGTTTGACTAAACACTATTTTTTGTGGACATGACATTAACAGCTTACTTTTCTGAATATACTCTCTGGAGTTTAGACGAATGAGAGATGATGCTATTAAAACATACAACAATCTGAAGCGGCTCGACAACGAGTGGTTGTTTCCCTGGACTGGGGAATCTAGAACATGCAGGTACAGCCTGAGGATAAGGGGTCGATCATTTAGGGCTGATTTGAGGAGAAATTTCTTCAGTCAGAGGGTTGTGAATCTTTGTAATTCTCTACTCCAGAGGGCTGTGGATGCTCCGTTGTTGAGTATATGTAAGGCTGGGAAGGACTGATTTTTGATCTTTCAGGGAATCAAGGGATATGGGGTGTGGGCAGTAAAGTGGAGTTGAGTCAGAATATCAGCCAATATCGTATTGAATGGTGGAGCAGGCTGGAAGGGCTGTTTAGTCTACTCCTGCCCCGATTTATTATGTTCTTACAAGTATGCGATGAATGTGGGAAATCTTGCCTGTGGCCAGCGCATATTGGAAAATTGTAGGTGCTGTCCTACTTATGAGGGACTTTACAGTACAAACACTTCAACTATGCTATGATTGTCATCAATGCTACAGTGACATATTTTGTGCAATACATTACTACGTGAAAATACTATTTGAAAAGTAATTTTTATCTGTTCATCAAGAAGCTGGCAATGAAATATTTTTTCACTTTTTGCACCTAGCATAATCAGCATGCAACCCTGGTATTTATTGAATGGAGGGTAATCTGCCCGCATATTTCTCAACTATGTTATTTAACTCCAACCTTGGATCAAGCCTCTGTTATACCACTCTGACCATTCTATATTCCATATTAGTTAGCCTTGTTTTTTCTTTTAGTAACTGTCAGTCAAGCCCCCCACCTGCCAAGAATCAGGAAAATTAATTTTGCCACATGAACATTGATTTTAAACTGCTGATGGTGAAGAAAGAACTTGCTTTGAAAATCAATTAGAGACTTTGGCTGGAGCATAACCATTAGCATAACAACAGACAAGTACTTCAAAGGACAAAGGAGCTATTCCCTACTCCAATTTTAATCCACAATGGACTTTTGATTACCAGACATTGAAGCATTCCAGGTTAACTACTAAGATGGCCGAATACACAAACCGATGTAGTCGGGCCAGTTTAGTCACATGACTGACTGTTGGATATTTTTGAATTTGAACTTCCAACAGGGAATTTGAAATCAGAAAGCTCCTGGCTCCTGGTTTGAGAACATCTCCCTCCTGTTTGCTCTCATCTCGCTCTCACCTGCTTCACAAACCATTGAAGACACGTGAACCTCAAAGAGAGAAAAGTTTCCTACGTTGAACAAGGTTTAAGAAGAATATTGGGCCCCAACGAAAAGTAAGAGCTGCCTGCAATCAAAGACTTTACAGCGAGCTGGAACCACAAAAACAGTAACCAGAAACCCCCTTCAGAGACTGCCTCAAACCTTTCACCTTATATTTTCCTCTCCTCTCTTCTGTCCCTATCTGCATGTGTGTATCGCGTGTGCATGCTAATGTGGGCACAATGTATATCTGTAGGTGTTAACCGTAGTCGGGTTTAGGTTTAAGGTTTAATAAATTTCACTTTCCTTCTTTAAACTGAAGAAAGCCTGTTCATTTCTTTGCCTTATAATTGAAAATCTGTGAAAAAGGATTCACAAAGGGAGCTCAAAACACAGCGTGTTTAAAATTAAACTCTGTTACAATAAGACCAGGTGAAGACAGTAACAGACCCCTAAACACCTTTCTCACTTGGTCATAACATAACACTAACTTAATGGCAATTCTTCACATATCAGAGGCAGTTTTATGCAGCATATACCCACTCAAAATTAGTTTCAGGCTTTCTGAATTTATTTCACTTACTACCCCTACAGTGGCAAGACAGATAGGCTTTCAGTTTGAGCTGGATTCAAACGTAAGCACTAGAAGTAAGAGGACAGTCCTAGCATTCTATCATTGAATCCATTAAACACTCATAGAAGCACCACATATATATGACCAGGTTACTATAAAAAACAACCAAAACATTTATCTACTGAAGATACCTAATCCATTTTTTTAAAAATCCAAAATACTGGGCATTAAAAGTTGCCTGAGAAAGCCTTTTTGCCACAGTGACTAATAAAAGAATAAAAAAATAAAAACAAATCTTGCAAGCTGTTAACATTTTTAAAAATTACTTCCGATGAAAAGTATGTAAACACATACCTCAGCATATTTGATATAAAACTGCAGGTCTTCTGCTGCACCTGTAAAACCAATTTGCGTATTAATTTTTTGAAAAAAACTAAAGTAATAAATTACAAAGTTTGCTTTTATAAAATTGCACACATATCAAGGTTCATATAGGTTTCTAAAAATACAAGAGGTATGACTAGAGAACAGCCTATCTACTTCCCCATTAACTAGGAAACAATATCCTGTCACAGGAATGACTAAGCCAAAGAAAGGAACAGTGCCAACTGAAGTCACAAGTGGCTAGACTATGCCCTGGAGAATGTGTAATGAAAATTCCCATCAGACATCTTAAATACCTAAGCTTTTCCATGGTGTGTCAATTTTGTTTTACATAATGCTGTAAGACTTTAGTTCCCCAATGCTACCAAACCTGTTCCTCTGTCCTGCTGGACTCCATGACTCCCCCAACAACCCCTCCCCACCCCCCGTCCCAATCATCCCCTCCCACTCCCAGATCCAAAAACTCCTCAGAATGCTCATAAACTTCCTGACCACATACTCAGTATGTCAGACAAATTACTGTGCTTTATGCTATAGATCTCCAGAGTTTATCTTCCAGGCTTCTCTAATCTTAGAGTTGTCCCAATGCTCCCAGAATCTTTGATCTCCCTTCCTAATGTTCTGAGAATACCAGGATACCCTTACCTTCCAGTGCTCCTCAATCTCAATACTGATAATGTGTGTCCTTGATAATACTACTTGACATAACTGACACCCAAAACCTCCAACACACCCTTTGTAATGCTTTGTGGAATCAGGAGGTAACATATGAGCAGTCCTTTGAATAGTGCAAGCTTCCCACCAACATCAAACTTATTGGGCAGGATTTTGGGTCGGGCCCCGGCATCGGGGTCAAATGGGGGGTCCATCCCTGCACAGTGTGGGAAACAGCCACCGGCAGTGACTATTCCCCAAATTGGCCAATTAGTAACCAGAGAGTGGGTTCTCAAAGCTGGAGGGCCTGGAGGTAACAGGGAGACAGGGGAGCCTCATACTTGAGGCACCCGATCAGCAACTTTAAAAGCTGTTAAATTAATAAATCACCATAGCTTCCCGGCTACCATTGTGGAGGGGGAGTCCCTTCACAGGGCAGCCTACAGACACAGCTGTGGTCAGGCAGGCAGGAGGGCCTGAAAGACTGTCTGGAGCACTGTCATTCCAGGTTTGTTGCCAGGAAGCCGCCTCCAGGCAGCTGGCCTAGTTCCTGACACCGTAGAGGGCCCGCAGGCTGACTGGAAAATTCCAGTTGACCTCTGTTAATTGGCCTTAATGGGCCAGTAATTTAGCTGAATTGGCTATCCTGCCACTTGCGGGCAGGTAGCCCTTCCGTCCCAATCCCACCTTCAGGAAAATGGTGCCAAACGGCTGCAGAAATTTTCGCATCCATCTGCTTCCATACTCACCCCCATATAGGGCAAAAATCCTGCCCACTCTGTCACAATTTTTCAAGCACGCTTTATAAGTCAACATTTATAAGGGAGTCATCATCTGTCAAGTAATGTTCAAGTATTTGGCATACATTTTTTAATGTAAGGCCTTTTTAATGTAATGTGCCTCAGTCATGTCTTCCCTGTCCATGGGTAATATTTTTTTTAACTCCATTTTTGGGTTCAAACTAATCCCCAGACCAACATTTATGGCAGGCAGGTCCCACCTCTCACTGCATCCAAATTGTGCACTTAAGTCTTCAGTTTGTTTTAATTGATAACTTTTTGAGCAAGAGACAGAATGCTACCAGTTGAGCTAAACTGTAAACTGCTCATTTCCCGGCGGAGCAGCAGGAGAAGGTAGCGACTCTTCGGTGGGTGAGTGAAGGCATCAGGAGCTGTGTTTTGAAAGTAAGTACTTACTGTTTTACTTACTGTTTTCCTTGTCTTTGAGTTTCTTTTGGCGCCGGAGGAACCGGAAGCTGGTCGGCAGCGAGGACTCCTGGGTAGGTATTTTCCTTAAAGGTGCGGAGCTGAGTAAACCCGAGCCACTACACATGTAGTGTCTCCCACCCATCCTCCTCCTCTAACCTAATAATAAGACCCTTTTTACCCTCCTCCTCTAACCAAAAAGGACTGAGCAGGTAAGCTATTTACTGTTTTTGTTAATATCTATAGTTGTACTTAACTAAGGGGTAATTGAATAAAAGAAATGGCAGCCAGTGTAGTGTATTGCTCCTCCTGCAGTATGTTCGAGGTGAGGGGAACCTCCGGTGACCCTGCCGACTTCACCTGCTGGAAGTGCATCCGTCTCCAGCTCCTATCAGACCGTGTTAGGGAATTGGAGCTGGAGCTGGATGAACTGAGGATCATTCGGGAAGCTGAGGGGTTGATAGATAGAAGCTACACGGAGGTCGTTACTCCACAAATCAAAGGCAGCTGGGTAACAGTTAGAGGTGGGAAGAGGTCAGTGCAGGGATCTCCTGTGGTCGTTCCCCTCAACAACAAGTATACAGTTTTAGATACTGTTGGGGGGGACGGCCTATCGGGGGCAGGCTGCAGTGACCGGGCCTCTGGCACGGGGTCCTGCACTGTGGCTCAGAAGGGAAGGAGGGAGAATGGGAGAGCACTAGTCATCGGGGACTCGATGGTGAGGAGTACGGACAGGCGGTTCTGTGGGCGCAGGCGAGACGCACGGATGGTTTGTTGCCTCCCTGGTGCCAGGGTCCGTGATGTTTGTGATCGCGTCTTCAGGATCCTTAAAGGGGAGGGGGAGCAGCCAGAGGTCGTGGTGCACATTGGCACCAACGACGTAGGAAGGAAGGGTGGCACAGATGTTAGAAGTGAGTTTAGGGAGTTAGGCTGGAAGCTGAAAGCTCGGACGGACAGAGTTGTTATCTCTGGTTTGTTGCCGGCGCCACGTGATAGTGAGGCTAGGAATAGGGAGAGAGCACAGCTGAACACGTGGCTGCAGGAATGGTGTAGGAGGGAGGGCTTCCAGTTCTTGGATAATTGGACTGCATTCTGGGGAAGATGGGACCTGTTCAAACAGGACGGGCTGCATCTGAACCAGAGGGGCACCAATATCCTGGGAGGGAGGTTTGCTAGTACTGTTCGGGAGGGTTTAAACTAGTTTGGGAGGGGGATGGGAACCGGACTTGTAATCCAGGGACCAGTGGGGCCACTCAGAAAGACAAAGAGTGTAGTGAGGTATTGGGGAAGGTAGCACTGTCGCAGAGGACAGATGGGCACGGAGAAGGGTTAAAGTGCGTATACTTCAACGCAAGAAGCATCAGGAATAAGGTGAGTGAATTGAAGGCGTGGATGGGCACTTGGGACTACGATGTTGTGGCCATCACTGAAACGTGGATAGGTGAGGGGGAGGAATGGTTTTTGGAGGTACCTGGTTATAGATGTTTTCATAAGATTAGGAATGGTGGTAAAAGAGGTGGGGGGGTGGCATTGTTAGTTAGAAATAGTGTAACAACTGCTGAAAGAATTTTCGAGGAGGATCTGCCGACTGAGGCACTGTGGGTTGAGGTCAGGAACAGGAAAGGAGCAGTCACCTTGATGGGAGTTTTCTATAGGCCCCCCAATAGCAGCAGGGAGGTGGAAGAGCAGATTGGGAAACAGATTTTGGAAAGGAGCAGAAGTCACAGGGTAGTAATTATGGGGGATTTCAACTTCCCAAATATTGATTGGCAACTCTTTAGATCGAATAGTTTGGATGGGGTAGTGTTTGTGCAGTATGTCCAGGAAGCTTTTCTGACTCAGTATGTAGATTGCCCGACCAGAGGGGAGGCAATATTGGATTTGGTACTAGGTAATGAACCAGGGCAAGTGATAGAGCTGTTGGTGGGCGAGCACTTTGGAGATAGTGATCACAATTCTGTAGCATTCACTGTGGTAATGGAGAGGGATAGGTATGTGCAACAGGGCAAGGTTTACAATTGGGGGAAGGGTAGATATGATGCTGTCAGGCAGGAACTGAGGAGCATAAGTTGGGAGCATATGCTGGCAGGGAAGGGCACGGTCGAAATGTGGAACTTTTTCAAGGAGCAGATAGTAGGGGCCATTGATAAGCATGTCCCTGTCAGACAGGGAAGGGATGGTCATGTGAGGGAACCGTGGTTGACAAGAGAGGTTGAGAGTCTTGTTAGGAAGAAGAAGGATGCGTATATAAAGTTGAGGAAAAAGGGCACAGGCATAGCTCTGGAGGGATACAAGATGGCCAGGAAGGATCTGAAGAAAGGGATTAGGAGAGCTAAGAGAGGGCATGAAAAATGCTTGGCGGGTAGGATAAAAGAAAACCCCAAGGCCTTTTACGCGTATGTCAGAAATATGAGGATGACTAGGGGGACCGTAGGTCCGGTCAAGGACAATAGCGGGAGACTGTGTGTTGAGCCGGAAGAGATAAGTGAGGTTTTGAATGAGTACTTCTCTTCGGTATTTACGAATGAGAAGGGGTGTATTACTGAAGAGGACGGTGTGAAACAGACTGGTAAGCTCGAGGAAGTGCTCGTTAGGAGGGAAGATGTGTTGGGGTTTTTGAATAACTTGAAGATAGACAAGTCTCCCGGGCCTGACGGGGTATATCCAAGGATGTTATGGGAAGCAAGGGATGAAATTGCAGAGCCGCTGGCAATGATCTTTTCATCTTCTCTGCTGACGGGGGTGGTACCAGGTGATTGGAGGGTGGCAAATGTTGTGCCCCTGTTCAAGAAAGGGAATAGGAACAACCCTGGGAATTACAGGCCAGTTAGTCTTACTTCGGTGGTAGGCAAGTTGATGGAAAAGGTGCTGAGGGATAGGATTTCTGAGCATCTGGAAAGACACTGCTTGATTCGGGACAGTCAGCACGGTTTTGTGAGGGGTAGGTCTTGCCTCACAAGCCTGATTGAATTCTTTGAGCAGGTGACCAAGCAAGTGGATGAGGGTAAACCAGTGGATGTGGTGTACATGGATTTTAGTAAGGCATTTGATAAGGTCCCCCATGGTAGACTTATGGAGAAAGTCAGGAGGCATGGGATAGTGGGGAATGTGGCCAGTTGGATTAAGAATTGGCTAACTGATAGAAGGCAGAGAGTGGTCTTAGATGGTAAATACTCAGCCTGGAGCCCAGTTACCAGTGGCGTGCCGCAGGGATCAGTTCTGGGTCCTCTCCTGTTTGTGATTTTTATTAACGACTTGGATGAGGAAGTCGAAGGGTGGGTCAGTAAATTTGCAGATGATACAAAGGTTGGTGGAGTTGTGGATACCGAGGAGGGCTATTGTCGTCTGCAAAGGGACTTGGATAGGTTGCAGTGCTGGGCTGAAAAGTGGCAGATGGAGTTTAACCCTGAAAAGTGTGAGGTCGTCCATTTTGGAAGGACAAACATGAATGCAAAATACTGGGTTAACGGTAGGGTTCTTGGGCATGTGGAGGAGCAGAGAGACCTTGGGGTCTATGTGCATAGATCATTGAAAGTTGCAACTCAAGTGGATAGGGCTGTGAAGAAGGCATATGGGGTGTTAGCGTTCATTAGCAGAGGGATTGAATTTAAGAGCCGTGAGGTGATGATGCAGCTGTACAGGACCTTGGTAAGGCCTCATTTGGAGTACTGTGTGCAGTTCTGGTCGCCTCATTTTAGGAAGGATGTGGAAGCCTTGGAGAGGGTGCAGAGGAGATTTACCAGGATGTTGCCTGGAATGGAGAATAAGTCTTACAAGGAAAGGCTGAACATTCTAGGCCTCTTCTCATTAGAAAGGAGAAGGATGAGGGGTGACATGATAGAGGTTTATAAGATGATCAGGGGAATAGATAGGGTAGACAGTCAGAAACTTTTTCCCCGGGTGGAGCAAAGCGTTACAAGGGGTCATAAATTTAAGGTGAAGGGTGGGAGATATAAGGGGGATGTCAGGGGAAGGTTCTTTACCCAGAGAGTGGTCGAGGCATGGAATGCCTTGCCCGGGGAAGTTGTTGAGTCAGAAACTTTAGGGACTTTCAAAAGGCTTTTGGATAGGTATATGGATAAAGGAGAATGATGGGGTATAGATTAAATTGTCCTTGACAGAGGACAAAGGATCGGCACAACATTGTGGGCCGAAGGGCCTGTTCTGTGCTGTATGTTCTATGTTCTATGTAACAGAACTGTCAAACAATTCAAAAACATTTTTTAGTTAGTTTTTCACGTTAACGTCAATGGTGCAACAAAATCCACTATATAACAGTAAACACTCAAAGCAATTAACCTCGATGCTCTTAAACTTCTCATTTTTCTTTAACTTTCATGTCAACACTTTCATGGGTGTTGCAATGAAATCCTTCATATGGGGACCATACACTTAGCAATTATACTATACAAAAGTAACTCTTAATCTATATGAAAGTAACACTTAAGTGCCTCAAACTAAAAGCTTATTTCTCAGTGCTCTTAAAGCAGACTTGTTTAAACTTCAAGTTCTTTGTTTTTTTTTGCAGTACACAGGGTGCTATTGGCACAAGATTTATTTTCTATGGGGGCATGCACCCTGACTTGGTGCACTTATGTAATTAAGTATACACAATCACTCCAGCCCCACTCCCCACTTTATTTTGAAACCGTGGCAAATTCACAAGGAAAGTGACAAGAACAGTCAAATAAAGCATTTTAACACATTCACATGTACCTTATTCAAAAAAAGCAGCTGTAACCAGCATTGAAATTTTATATGAAACAATAGCCAGAGAAAACCCAGAAAGTTGCAGACCTGAAATGTTAACTCTGCTTCTCTCTCCACAGATGCTGCCAGACCTGCTGAGTATTTCAAAATTTCTTGTTTTTATCTCAAATGCAACTTTCTGGGTTTTCTCTAGCTATTGTTTTATATAAAACTTCAATACGGCTTACAGCTGTTTTTTGGGAATAAGGTACATGTGAACGTGTTAAAATGCTTTATTTGACAGTTCTGGTCACTTTCCTTGTGAATTTGCCAAGGTTTCAAAATAAAGTAGGGAGTGGGGCTGGAGTGATTGTGTATACTTAATTACATAAGTGCATCAAGTCAGGGTGCATGCCGCCATAGAAAATAAATCTTGTGCCAATAGTACCCTGTGTACTGCAAAAAAACAAAGAACTTGAAGTTTAAACAAGTCACTGACCTGACCTGAAACGTTAACTCAGCTTCTCTCTCCACAGATGCTGCCAGACCTACTGAGTATTTCCAGGATTTCTTGTTTTTATTTCAGATTTCCAGCAACCGCAGTATTTTGCTTTTATTTTAAAGTTGCATTTGACGTTATACATGACTTCTTTGGGGGACAACACTAAATGATCGCAGCTGTAACACACACAGTTATCACGGTTGTTAATTTAGTGTTGGTCCCCCCAAAAATAAATATGCTGCTAAAGGTTTTTCCCTACAGAAACATATATTTCTGCTACTCACTGTCTTAACTTAGTGCACAACAAAACAATGGGGGAAAGTTACGTCTACTTGGTTCCAGCCCAGCCCTACAACCTATCTGGTTCTGACAAGCGCAAATCTGACCTTCCAAATTATCTAATAGATTGATGATAACAAAAAAAATTGACATTTACTGTGAAACACTGACAAGCTTGCCACCTGAGTGGAAAATCCAATGCTTGGCATATATAAGCTATTCTACCAAATTCATATAACTTCATCAACAATTTAAGACTGCACTGGAGCCAAAATAGCAAAGGAGAGATAGGGACAGAAAAGGATGGCATCTGTCCTATCCATGTAACTCTCAGGATATTGATGGCAGGGGATCCAGTGATGGTAATGCCATTGAACGTCAAGGGAGATGGTTATATTCTCTCTCATTGGAAATGGCCATTGCTTGGTTACTGTGTGGTACGTTTGTTATTTGCCACTTATCAGCTCAAGCCTGAATGTTGTCCAGGTTTTTATGCATGCGGACATGAACTGCTTCAGTATCTGAGCAGTTGCAAATGGTACTGAACACTATGCTATGATCAGTGAATATCCCCATTTCTGGCCTTATGATGGAGGGAAGGCCATTGATGAAGCAGCTGAAGATGGTTGGCCCTAGGACACTATTCCCAGGAATTCCTGCAGCAATATCCTAGGGCTGCGATGATTGGCCTCCAACAACAACTGGGCTAGGTATGACTCCAACCAGTGGACAGTTTTTCCCCAATTCCCACTGACTTCAATTTTGCTAGGGTTCCTTGATGCTGCGGTCGGTCTGACGTTACTTTGGAATTCAGCTCTTATGCCCACGCTTGACCAAAGCTGTTGAGGTCTCGAGCTGAGTGGCCCTGGCGGAACCCAAACTGAGCGTCAGTGAGCAGGTTATTGCTGAGTAAGTGCTGCTTGATAGCACTGTCATTGACACTCTCCACCACTTTCCTGATGATTGAAAGAAGACTGATGGGGCAGCATTGGCTGGGTTGGAGTTGTCCTGCTTTTTGTGGACAGGACGTACCTGAGCAATTTTCCACATTGTCGGGTAGATGCCAGTGTTGTAGCAGTACTGGAACAGTTTGGCAAGGGCAGCGGCTAGTTCTGGAGCACAAGTCTTCAGGACTACAGCCTGGATGTTGTCACTGCCCATAGCCTTTGCTGTATCCAGTGTCTTCAGCCGTTTCTTGATATCACGCAGAATTAATTGAATTGGCTGAAGTCTGGTATCTGTGATGCTGGGGACCTCAGGTGGAGGCCGAGATGGATCATCCACTCAACACTTCTGCCTGAAGATGGTTACAAATGCTTCACCCTTGTCTTTTGCACTGCCCCATCATTGAATAGAGACTTAAAAATAAACATATATTAAAGACAATCTTCCAACCTGCAGCATATACAGCATAGAAGGTACAACTATAAATCAAGTTTAAAAATACCTTGTTGGTACTGGACAGATGTTGTTTACATTCATCTTTCCTCACTACCTAGTATCCCAAAGAGGTTTAGTCAAAAATAGTGCCGATTCCTTTGAGAATGAGCAAAGCTTCACAAACCAAATTTAACTTACTTGGCTGAAATATGTTCATTTCATCTTAAAGTCTAACCCAGTTTCACTGTAAAAAGCACTTGCAAAGTAGAGGCCAGTACTGCACCACTTATAAACCTCAATACACAACTGGCAGTTGTTGCAAAACTGAAGGTAACCACAGGAAATGTGCAGAGGGAGGATATCATTTGAAAAAAAAAACAATGCCTTTTTTGCATAAAATTTTGAAGGAGTCACTAGAACTGGCTGAAGAATTGTTTTAAAATATACGTCAATGTATCAAGATTGTTAAACAAGAATAAACAACACGAGGTAGCTCAATGAATTGCGTTGGACTTCAAGCCTTTCTTTGCAACAACATGACTAATTAAATTACTCTGCATCTTATCACCAACTCCTCAGAAAGTGCCAGATCCTGATACAAGGTGAAAAGGAAGGGCAAAAGATAATGAACACAGCCAGTCATTTAAAATTCTCACAGGATAAATTTGTCTTTAGAATTCACTAAATAAATTCATCTTATGTATTTTCAAGTATTTCATAGGCAAAAGTTATTTGAAATGAACAAAATATAATTTTGCTTCCCATAAATTAAAAGGCACTTACGTAAAGAATCTAAAACTCAACTGAAATACTGAATAATGTTGTAAAAGGGGATTACAAATTTGTTGATATTTCAATGGACTCTTTTCTTGTACGCTTGATTGCTATTTCAAGCAATCTTATTTTTTATACGAGCCATAAATAATGTGCATTACTGGAACTTTCATGTATTAGGCCAACATTTCTTCAACACACCACCAGATAAGTCCGGGCTGACAGCAAGGAAATCACTAAATACTTACTCCCTTTAAGATGCTTCTTATAATATCAAGGAATGCAGCAACATGACTAACACTTCATCTACTACATTGTCCAACCTAGGTTGGCACGTCAGTTCCCTGCACCCCCCCCCACCACAATCCCCCCGCACCACCAACTGAGGCATAACACAATAACAGGGGGATAATGTGTAGCACTATCATTTACAGACTGTTTATGATATAGGCCCATAAGACACTCTTGAATAAGACAGGAAAAATCTAATTACAGGATGTTTTCTATTTGAAGTGTGAAGACCAATGAAAAAGGCCGGCAATATAAGACAGTCTGCTACAGGCATGGTCTTCTGTATTCTTTGAAAGAAGTTTAATCACCACACACAAATAAAAATTGCTATCCTCCCATCATTGAAAAAATGTGAGATAGGGATACCAACTCCAATAAATTCATATCAGCACGCTGCCATTTTGCAATCTAACTGTTATGGCCACTGTTCAAATTCAGGTTTGCCGGAACAGGCACTTTGGGCTCAATGGGCTCCTTCTGCGCGGTATCATTCTATGCATCTATATGGAGAAACAATTAAGATCAAATTCACTTTGTTCAATCAATACAATTTACTTTGCCATAATGATACTAAAAAAAAAGGACGCTTTCCCATATCAATGGGTTGTCTTACTTAATGATACTAAAATGTCTTCTAACTATTCCTCCAGCATTTCTGACTTTCTGAACCTGCCTAAAACTTTTGTAGCTCCCTGTTTCAAAGCCTTACTGCCCTCACAGACTTTCTTGGCCCGGATTTTGCAGTGGCCATGATGGCGAAACTGTCAGCATTCGCTGTCACTACTCCACTAAAACTGACAGCAATTTCTAAAGTGCACACATGCACAGAATAATGCAGAAATCCTGAACTTAATGCCAGTGATTCTACGCTTCTCCAGAGGATGTGCTGTTGAGGGACCTCCCCAGACTGAATTGATAAGACCTTCCACTTTTACTCTGTTCATTATTCTGTCATTTAACACCCTCTCTGCACTAATGCTTTGTCATTCACCACACCATTAACACACCCTTTGCCTTTGCTCCATGACCTTCTGGTCAGTCATTTTCTGTGACCCTCTGTCCTATCAACACCTTCCCTTTTGTGATCTTTTGCCCACCCCTGCTTTCTTTGCTTAAAACCTATTATATTTCTAACCTTTGCCAGTTCTCATGAAAGGTCACTGACCTGAAATGTTAACTCTGCTTCTCTCTCCACAGATGCTGCCAGACCTGCTGAGTATTTCCAGCATTTTTTGTTTTTGTTTTTATTCCACTTGGATGCTGTTAGGCTCGCTGTAAAAACCCTTGAAAAAGTTATACCTTATTGAATGAGGTGTAACTGGGTTTTTAATGGCATACTAAATTCATAGTAATTGCTAAACACCCTCAGTGACCCTGAAAAGCTAATTTCAAATTTCTTCAAAACGATAAACAAAATTCCACATATTGTTGGAAAAGTTTTTAGCTTCTATGTTAATCCAATCATTATCATTTATTTTGCTATCTGAAATTTAAAAGTAAAGGATTTAAGTGCTTTTAACTTCCTGGTTTGCAGTGTATGAATAATTCAATGTGATTGGTTCCTCAGATGGTTCCTCAGGCTTGATGATCACAGCTGCTGCATGCCAAGACTTGACTTGGCGCCAGATTTAAACTGCCATTGGGAGAGAAAAGCATGCCACAGCGATCACTTAATCTTTGTAGACAGCTTTCTTCAAGGTCGGCCTTGCATCACTGCTAACCACAAAATCTGGGACCTTGTTTCAAAGCAACCTGATGAGCGTATTCAAGGGGTCTAATGCCTGTTTTAGTTTGGCACTTTGTGCTAATATGGCAGCCAGCACAATTGCAGGGTGGATAAGATGAATGGGATATGGAATGGCACACAGAAATTGGTTCCCCAAGGTGAATTTTGTGCCCAAAAGATGAAGTGCACCAATTTCTCTGCGCTTCCCCACCTCCCCATGTTCTGGAAAACTGTCCCAAGTATATTCATCACCTTTACTATTTGAGTTGTTCCGCTTCTCCCAGTCTACGTGAAAACAAAACTCACCTATTATAGCCACTTTGGTTTTGCTACATGCTTCCAAAATCTCCATACTTCTGCAACCCCCAATACATGACTATCATCAGAAGCTCTTTAGAAAACTCCCATCAAAGTTCTACATCCTTTGCTGTTCCTTAATTCTACACATAGTGTCTTCACTGTCCGATCACCCTTACTGAAATCCTTTCTACTGCTGTAATTGTGCCTTTTATCAATAATGCTATTTTTCCTGTTTGCAATTTCTCTGTCTTTTTTAAAGGTTCCATAGCTTAGAATACTTAGCTTCCAATCATTCCCAGCTTGTAACCATGTCCGTGTTATGGCTACTACAAAGCTGAGTTTGTGCTTATAACTCAATTATTTTATTTCTCATGCTGCGTACATTTGAACAGAATGAGTATCCAGCCAGTCAACAGTAAAGATACTGATACATTAACCAGGAGGAAAAACAATCATGAGTAATGTCACATACACCAAATACATCAAACTAAGTTTTTCTTCTTCTTCGGCCTCCTTGTCTCGAGAGACAATGGGTAAGCGCCTGGAGGCGGTCAGTGGTTTGTGAAGCAGCGCCTGGAGTGGCTATAAAGGCCAATTCTAGAGTGACAGACGCTTCCACAGGCGCTGCAGATAAAATTGGTTGACAGGGCTGTTACGCAGTTGGCTCTCTCCTTGCGCTTCTGACTTTTTCCCTGCCAGCTGCGAAGTCTCTTCGACTCGCCACACTTTAGCCCCGCCTTTATGGTTGCACGCCAGCTCTGGTGATCGCTGGCAACTGACTCCCAAGACTTGTGGTCAATGTCACAGGACTTCATGTCGCGTTTGCAGACGTCTTTAAAGCGGAGACAAGGACGCCGGTGGGTCTGATACCAGTGACGAGCTCGCTGTACAATGTGTCTTTGGGGATCCTGCCATCTTCCATGCGGCTCACATGGCAAAGCCATCTCAGGCGCCGCTGGCTTAGTAGGGTGTATATGCTGGGGATGTTGGCCGTCTCGAGGACTTCAGTGTTGGAGATACGATCCTGCCACCTGATGCCAAGGATTCTCCAGAGGCAGCGAAGATGGAATGAATTGAGACGTCGCTCTTGGCTGACGTACGTTGTCCAAGCCTCGCTGCCGTAGAGCAAGGTACTGAGGACACAGGCCTGATACACTTGGACTTTTGTGTTCTGTGTCAGTGCGCTATTTTCCCACACTCTCTTGGCCAATCTAGACATAGCAGTGGAAGCCTTTCCCATGCGCTTGTTGATTTCTGCATCGAGAGACAGGTTACTGGTGATAGTTGAGCCTAGGTAGGTGAACTCTTGAACCACTTCCAGAGCGTGGTCACCGATATTGATGGATGGGGCATTTGTGACGTCCTGTCCCATGATGTTCCTTTTCTTGAGGCTGATGGTTAGGCCAAATTCGGTGCAGGCAGCTGCAAACCTGTCGATGAGTCTCTGCAGACACTCTTCAGTGTGAGATGTTAAAGCATTGTCAGAAAAGAGGAGTTCCCTGATGAGGACTTTCCGTACTTTGGTCTTCGCTCTTAGACGGGCAAGGTTGAACAACCTGCCATCTGATCTTATGTGGAGGAAAATTCCTTCTTCTGAGGACTTGAACGGATGAGAGAGCAGCAGGGAGAAGAAGATCCCAAACAGTGTAGGTGCGAGAACACAGCCCTGTTTCACGCCACTCAGGATAGGAAAGGGGTCTGATGAGGCACCGCTATGCTGAATTGTGCCTTTCATATTGTCATGGAATGAGGCGATGATACTTAGTAGCTTTGGTGGGCATCCAATCTTTTCTAGTAGTCTGAAGAGACCACGTCTGCTGACAAGGTCAAAGGCTTTGGTGAGATCGATGAAAGCAACGTAGAGGGGCATCTGTTGTTCACGGCATTTCTCCTGTAGCTGTCGAAGGGAGAACAGCATGTCAATGGTAGATCTCTCTGCTCGAAAGCCACACTGTGCCTCAGAGTAGACACGCTCAGCCAGCTTCTGGAGCCTGTTTAAAGCGACTCGAGCGAAGACTTTCCCCACTATGCTGAGCAGGGAGATTCCACGGTAGTTGTTGCAGTCACCGCGGTCACCCATGTTCTTTTAGAGGGTGATGATATTGGCATCGCGCATGTCCTGTGGTACTGCTCCCTCGCCCCAGCACAGGCAAAAAAGTTCGTACAGTGCTGAAAGTATAGCAGGCTTGGCACTCTTGATTATTTCAGGGGTAATGCCGTCCTTCCCAGGGGCTTTTCCACTGGCTAGAGAATTGATGGCATTACTGAGTTACGATGTTGTTGGCTGTTCGTCCAGCTCACCCATGACTGGCAGAGACTGGGCTGCATTGAGGGCGGTCTCAGTGACAACATTTTCCCTGGAGTACAGTTCTAGGTAGTGTTCCACCCAGCGGTCCATTTGCTTGCGTTGGTCAGTGATTGTGTCCCCTGATTTAGATTTGTATTATTTAGATGAATGAAAAGAATTATAAAACAAAATCTTTAAAATATAAGATATTGGTAAATACTGCAGCAACAATATCCTTGAATGTGAAAGAAAATCAGAAGAAGATGGAAATAAACAGTTTGCTCAGTGTATTATACTGAAATGTTGCATTCCTTGAGAGATTGCCCCACTTGAATTACAAATTTGCATGGTGGGTTTTAAGCAGGACTTCGCAGTACTGTTGCTGCTAAAGCAGAATGTTACAATGAGTGGGAAACGTACACAAAATACACATGATCAGACTGTTCCTATAGCTAGCAACATTAAAACACAAAACAGGGAAGACTAAAAAATACTACCAAGAAAACTGCCATCTCCCTTCATAGCAAGCATAAGGGATTTTGTGATTGTAAGCAGAGAACATTTCTTTAATTGTGTTGACTTTTTATCTATAATGACATGTGCAAAGTAACCAATTGTGATTCCTCCCTGGGATATAATAAACTCAATTTAAGTCTGGTGATGTCAGGGAGCTGTTTGATTAGATCAACTTGGAAAAGGTTACATTCTAATGCAAGAATGAACCACAAATTCTATTCCTATCCAAGTTAAATTGTTCAATGTCGGAATGATTCAGAGATGGTGTCAGAAACTCTGTACACTTTTACATCGTAACTATATCTGTGCTTGCTCTGCGATGCATTAGTTGATCCACACATTTGCACAAAGCAATTACATCAGCAGACAGTACATGAATGAACAGACATAACCAGGGCTCCATGAACCTCAAAGCAGAATGTTTCTCCAGAGATTAGATGATCTGTTAGTGTATTTACTTTGCTAATCCGGAAGTTTCTTTTTATATTTAAATACATTAATAAACAAGTCAGGTCAAGATTTAAGGAACTTTGTCTTCTCTCTTAAATCAGCACTACGAGAAAGAAAATAACTGGATTCCCTCAAATGACAGTTTTAATTAACTGTTGAAAAGTTGGTTATATTATTTGTCTTTGTAACATGTGGTAAGAAAAAAAGCAGTATCTGGAGAACAGGTTTACTGTATAAAAGATTATTTATTGCTTCTGTATTTGTCCTTCCATAATATTAGTTATTCCTTAAGCATCTTTCTTGTGAGAGATACTCACCTTCCTCCAGCTCCATATTCTGGAGGAAAAGAGGATTTTGTAGGACACTGCAGTGACCCCCTTCATCTTCCTTGGTCAAAAGCATCAAGTCAGTATAGATGAAAATGCAGACCTGTAGAAGACACAAGGATAAACACACCTTCAATATCTGAACTGGATATTGATGATCCTGCAATTTTAAAAAAATGGGTTAACTCATGCTGCTTAGCTCACAGTCTAAGCAGCACGAAACACAGCACTCCTTTTAAATAAACGCAAAAATATTTTCACTGGATATAATTTAACCTTAACCTAATTTTCACCTTGATGATTGCACAATACATCTTCACTATCAACTTAACTGAACATTTCTAAAAGGCAAACACAAAATTACTTAAATAAAATTAGCAATGATTTCACACCATAAACTTTTACTGGACCAACAAAGTGCAACTATATTCTGAAAATATAAAGGAGCCAATATGTGATGATATATGCTGACAGAACAAGTAACAACAACTTGCATTTATATAGCATCTTTAGCATGGCAAAATGTCTCAAATGCTTCATTGGAGTGTTATTAAACAAAATCTGACACCGAGCCATGTCGGAGACATTCAGGCAGGTGACCAAAAGCTTGGTCAAAGAGGTAGGTTTTAAAGGGTGCCTGAACAAAGAGAGTTAAAGAGGCGGAGAGGTTTTGGGAGGGAATTTCGGAGTGTAGGATCTAGGCAACTGAAAGCACAGCTGCCAATGGTGGAGCAAATAAAACAGGGGATGTGCAAGAGACCAGAATTGCAGCAGCACAGAGATCTGAGAGGGTTGTAGGACTGGAGGAGGTTACAGAGATGGGGAGAAGCAAGGCCATAGAGGAAGTTGAAAACAAGGATGAAAATTTTAAAATTGAGGCATTACTGGACCAGGAGATAATGTACATCAGCAAGCATAGGGGTGATGAGTGAATGGGATGGTGCCCATATGTGGTCAGAAGCTCATCTTGGGGTCAAATATGACACGGAGGTTACAAATGGTGTGGTTGGGCCTCAATAGTTGCCAGGGAGAGGGATGGAATCAATGGCTAGGGAACAAGGTTTGTGGCAGGGACTGAGGACAATGACTTCAGTCTTTCCAAAATTTAGTTGGAGGAAATTTCTGATCATCCAGTACTAGACGTCGGACAAGCAATCTGATAATTCAGAGACAATGGACCAGTTGGAAGAGGTAGTAGTGAGGTAGAGCTGGATGTCATCCGTGTATATGTGGAACCTGATGTGTTTTTGAATGCTGTCGCTGAGAGGCAGCATGTAGCTGAAAAATAGGAGGGCCAAGGATAGATCTTTGGGGGCTCCAGAGGCAACGGTGCGGGAGCAGGAAAAGGAGCCACTACAGCTGATTCTCTGGCTACAACAGATAAAAATGGAACCAAGTGAGTGTCGTCTCACCTAACTAGATGATGCAGGAGAGGCGTTAGAGGAGGATTGCATTGTTAACTGTGTCAAAGGCTGCAGACAGGTCAAGAAGGACAAGAGGAATTGTTTGCTATAGTCACAATCACATAGGATGTCATTTATGACTTTGATAACCACCATTTCAGTACGGATTTGGGCGGCAACTGCATGTTCAAGATCTTGAAAGGAAAGTGAGGCTGGAGATGAGGTGGTTGTTTGGAAGGATAGGGGGTCAAGGGTGTGTTTTTTGAGAAATAATTATGGCATATTTTAAGAGGAGGGGGACAGTACCTGGAGAGAGAGAAATGTTAACAATATCTGCTAACGGGGAGGGAGGTGGGTGGGAATGGGGTGAGGGTACAGTCAGAGCTGGGCGAAGATTGGGACTGGTTAGATCCCCGCAATCATCTTGTAGATGATACACGCTGCTGCCACTGTGCGCTGGTTGTGAAGGAAGTGAATGTTTAAGGTGGTGGATGAGGTGCCAATCAAGCTGGTTGCTTTGTCCTGGATGGTGTCGAGCTACTTGAGTGTTGTTGGAGCTGCACTCATCCAGGCAAGTAGGGAGTATTCCAATACACTCCTGGCTTGTGCTTTGTAGATGGTGGACAGGCTTTGCGGAGTCAGGTGGCGAGTTACTCGCTGCAGAATTCCCAGCCTCTCACCTGCTCTTGTAGCCATAGTATTTAGATGGCTGGTCCAGTTAAGTTTCTGGTCAATCGTAATGCCCAGGATGTTGAGTTTGTGCACAGCAAGCTTCCACAACAGCAATGCGATAATGACCAGATGAAAGATCACTGACCTAAAACGTTAACTCTACTTCTCTCTCCACAGATACTGCCAGACCTGCTGAGTATTTCCAGCATTTTTGGTTTTATTTCAGATTTCCAGCATCTGCAGTATTTTACTTTTATATTAATGACCAGATAGTCTTTTTTTTAAAACTGATGTTGATTGAGGAATAAATATTGGCCAGGACAGTGGAGATAATTCCCCTGCTCTTCTCCAAAATAGCACCATGGAACTTTTACAATCACCTCAGAAAGCAGATGGGGCCTCGATTGAGTATCTCATTTGAAAGCAGTGTCAGCCTAGATTTTTGTGCTTAAGTCTGTACAGTGGGACCTGAACCCACAACCTTCTAACTCAAAGGTGCGGCTGTACAAAGTCTGTCAGAGGTGCTGTCTTTCAGATAAGACATTAAACTGAGGCCCAATCTGCCCTCTCAGGTGGAAATATATATCCCACAGAACTTTTTGAAGAAGAGCAGGGGAGTTCTTCCATTGTCCTGGCCAACATTTGATCCTCAAATGACACCATCAATAACAGATTGTCATTTATTTCATTGCTATCTGTGGGAGCTTGCTGTGTGCAAATTGGCTGCCACGTTTCCTATATTCCAACAGTTTTCACACTTCAAAAATGCTTCTTTGGCTGTAAAACACTGGGAGATGTCCTGAGTTCATGGAAGGCACTAATATAAAGTCTTTTATTACGGGCAGGTGGGAAGTGGTGTGGGCGGCTTCCACTTTTCACCTCCCAACTGACCTCAGATAGTATTGTGTTAAAAATGATGTGTTAGTTCCTGAGTGTTTTTAGGGTCAAATAAACAGACAAACCAACAGGTTTTCTCGTAGGTATATTTAAAAAGTTAACTTTTTATGTAAATAGCAAAAACCCGAATTGTTCGCAACCTTCACCCACTCACGCATTCACATACTCATGTATACAAAAGAATAAATAGATAGAGAGAAAAAGGGTAGGATGCAATTAAAGTCCAAAGTGATGGAAGAGTTTGTGGTTCACAGAAACCCATTGAATCTTCTCGGGAGGACAGTCTTTTCAAAGGTGCAGTCCCAGATATTTGCAGTTGTGAACCAGCTGAGGTGTTGTAGATTTCTGGTGGTTAAAACTTCAATCTGGTGGCGGTGGTCACTTTTTAAAATTCTCTATTGCAGCAAGTTGAAGTATAGTATCAACAGCAGGGCTTCTTCCTTAGCTGGACCGATGTCAAAGCCTTTGGCTAGAACTGGCTTTCTGTGGTCTTTTCTTGATCTCTCCTCTCTCTCCAAAGGGCTACCTTTTAAGGTAAATACACATCACATTTCAGTCTGTCAGATGACAAAGGGCCCACTCCCCTGGTGTGACCACACAATGTTCAGGATATAGAAACCATTGCTATATGTTGGCATCTCAATGGGGACTTCACTCCTATTCACTTTGGTTTGGGCTGTGGAGTCAGTCTGTCTTACAGGACCTTTGTTTGTTCCATTCCTGCAGGTAGGAGTCACAAACATGAAATGGGCTCCTTTCAATTTCCCAATGGGTTCTCCCCAGAGCTAATTCAAAAGCAGTTAATGAGTTTCGTCTTTGCAGACAGACTTGTGTATTGCTAGTACTGGAGGAGGGTCACCTGACCTCTACTCCATTTTGTCTGTGGTTCAGTTTAACAGTTGACTTTTTATTTCATAATTTCTCCAGTTCATTGTTTATTTCATCACGGCTCCTTTGAAGCATGACACTTTCTTTCTATTAGGTGCCCATTGGTTCTCTGCAGGCACCTTGGACAACTATAACTCACTCAATACAAAAAACTATATGACACATTAAAATTATTTGCAGTATCAATGTAAATGTGAAGCTTTCAGAAGATTCATACAACACATTGACCAGATAAGGATATAGGTGACTCACTTCTAAACCTTTGGGCAGAAGGCCAGATGGACTGCTTAAGTATGCAGTTCTACCACTACTTTGCACCAATGCTAAAGTGTAAATCCAGAGTTAAGGTGTGTCTGACTTTAGAGGAAAGCCTATCTGGAGGAAGGAGATTCCCAACGCTTTGGCTGAACAGCATCCCCTACTCTTCCTGTAGGACAATGAATAGAAATGGAAAAGTTGAATAAATTATGTTCAGCAGTTCTACTCTGTGGGTCATCAACAAGCAAAACTCTGGGGATTAAATATTGATCCAAGAGGAGAGTTAAAAATGTCGAACATTCAGCAGCTTTCGGCTGAATGAAAATCAATTTTGACAATACAGTATATAGCGAATGCCTGGACAAATCAGCACTGACAGCTTATTTACTACTGGAGGGGTGACTTCATAATCAAGTAATCGCTATATCACCTCTGTTTCTGTCAAGTTTATTGCTTACACAATTTTTCAGAATACCAGCTTTATTTTTTGGTGAAGTTATGTACCCCTCCATCATGAGATTCTGTGATGATTTTCTCCATAGAAAAGACTAGGATGTGAGTGATTTTAATATATTTTGGGAAGAAACCTGCCTGAAATGGAGTAGTGTCTACAGACAACCCCATACTGGATTGACTATTCATATGCAGATGGGAGGTGGGAGGTGATTAGAATATGGAATGGGCTTTTGTTCAGATCTTAAACAATGGACCAAAAACAGAAAATGCTGGAGATACTCCGCAGATCAGGCATCATCTGTCAAGAGAACACAAGTCAGTTGACGTCTCATGTATGGACCCTTCCTCAGAACTGAATGATGTGCTGAGTGTCTCCAACATTTTCTGTCGTTCAGATTTCTCATATCTAGTATTTTGCTTTTTGCCCAGTCAATGAACCATTCATCAGCAATGTCCATTGTCCAAGGTGTCTCACACCTTGACGTGTACAAATTTCTTTCTTCCCAACTAAGCTTTGAAGAGACTCTTAAAGAATCAGCAGGCAACCAAATTCCTGTCAACTGAGGCAGCAGAAAGGCTACAGAAGGAGTAAAGTAGCAGAAAGCCTGCAAGGGAGAATTGATGCCCATTTTGTTGACAGAACAGGTAGCTGAATGGGTCCATCTTGCTATGTAAGTAACCAGCTCAAGTGGCTTGGCATATGTATGTTTTTAGAATTTGCAATAGAACACAAACAGAAGTTGAACTGATTGAACCAAATGACTTTCATCAAACTCAGTATTCTGCATTGATAAGCAAAATTTTGAAGATGCTGGAAATCTGAAAGAAAAGCCTGAAATAAAGAACGTTCTGATGAATGATCATGGACCTGAAATGTTAACTCTGTTTCTCTCTCACAAATGTTGCCAGACATGCTGAATATTTCCGGCATTTCCTATTACTATTTCAGTATTGTGTGTTTTGTGTATTGTAGAATAAGGTTGGTAACACTCTCACCTCTGAGTCAGAAGGTTCCAGATTCAAGTTCCACTCCAGGACTTCAGCACAAAAATCAAGGCTGACACTCCAGTGCAGTACTGAAGGAGCATTGCATTAACAGAAGTGCTGTCTTTTGGATGAGACATTAAACCGAGGCCCTGTCTGCCCTCTCAGGTGGATTTAAAACACTATGGCACTATTTCGAAGGAGTAGAGGAGTTATCCCCAGTGCCCTGGCCAGCACTTATCCCTCAATCAACATCACAAAAAAAAATTATCTGGTTATTATCATTGCTGTTTATGAGAACTTCCTGTGCGCAAATTGGTTGCCACATTTCCTACATTACAACAGTGACTGCACTTCCAAAAGTACTTCATTGCCTGTAAAGCACTTTGAGATGTCTGGTGACCATGTCAACTTGGTCTGCATTTGAAAAGTTTAAGCAGAAGGGCATTTCATTGTTAGACTCCTGGGTCCAGCTATCACTGCTAACAGATACAGGGCAGTGGGAGTAAAGCTCCATTAAATCAAAACAGGCAACCAGACAGTTTAAAGGAGTAACTGACACCACTGAAACCAAGTACATATCGCTGACCGATTGAAATTCATAATAATTTACTACTTTACATTATTTTGTCTGTCTCCTTATTCAGACATCCCCAGGCAACAATCTCAATGGTGACTTGAAAGGAGGGTCATACGATATATGCTGCCTCGTGTCTGGTAATGGTACAAGGTGCACTTAAACTGGCCACTAGGAGGTGCATTTGAGGCTCATTTGAAAACTTCCTCTTCTGTTTTCCTTTTTACAATGCTAAAGCAGTTAGCTTTCACTTGCATTTCCCCACAGCAATCTGTCTGAGTTAAGAATTCACTTAAGTGTCAATATGATTGAACATGAGCTCATGCGGATAATTCCAAACCCCCAGGGCAGGCAAAAGAGGGGAGGTTTAAATTTCAGAAATTGGAAACCCAACCCAATTTTAATGGAGATAGATTGGTGGATGCAGGACCAACCTGCTCTCCAAAGGCAGATCCATAATTTAAATATTTTAATAAGGCTGCGTGCCTCAAATTTTACCACAGTTTTAAATTTAAGGACTCCTGGCTGAGTTTTTCAGGACTCAGGAAACCTTGTAGCTGAAGGGAGGCAAGAATGGCTGGATCCAGCAAATAAAAGCCTTTCCAGCATAGTCTGTGAGCCAGGAGAAGAGGTTGCACCCCCACCCTCCCACAAGCCCACAAGCTAAGCTGCTTCCCACCCCATGATTGGAAACTAACACCAGCCCCCCCAACCCACCCCACACCACTGCTATAGTTGGACTCCCAAGCTTTCACCTGCACAACAGGACTAAACAAAAGCCACCCTCTTCAATCTCCGTGACAAACTCCATTCCCTGGCCACTGACTCCATCTCTCTTCTTGGCAACTGTCTGAGGCTGAACCAGGCTAAGTCATATTTGATCCCAAGTTGAGCTTCCAACCACATATCCATCTCTGTTACATTGCCCAACTATGTCTGCTTCAGCTCATCGGCTACTGAAACACTCACCCATGCCTTTGTTACCTCTAGGCTTGACTATTCCAACGCACTCCTGGCTGGCCTCCCATGTTATAAACTTGAGGTCATCCAAAGCTCTGCTGCCTGTGTCCTAATACGCATCAAGATCCATTTACCTATCACACCTATGCTCGTTTAACCGAGAGCCGATGTAGGTCAACAACACCTTTCATCCTCATTTTTAAATCACCTCATGGCCCCGCCCTTCCCTATCTCTGTAATCTCTTCCAGCCCCACAACCCTCCGAGATATCTGTGTTGCTCTAATTCTGGCCTCTTGACCGTTCACAATTTTAATCAGTCCACTATTGGTGGCCATTCCCTCATCTGCCTGGGTCCTAAGTTCTGGAATCCCCTCCCTAAACCTTTCCAATCTCTACCTCCTTTAAGACACTCCTTAAACTTACCTCTTTAACCAAGCTTTTGGTTATCTGCCCTTATTGGGGGGAGGATTCATATGACAGGAGATTTAGAAAGTTAACGAGAAAGGGCAAGGCAATAGTGCAGGGTAGCAATAAGGATAATGATAACCAGAGTGTGACAGGAAGGGACAGAGCAGTCATACATACAAGTGCACCAGCAAATAGGATCAGACTACAGAAAAATGGTAAAAAGACAAAATTAAAGGCTCTTTATCTGAATGCACGCAGCACTTGTAAATAGATGGATGAATTGATAGCTCTAATAGAAATAAATGAGTACGATATGATAGCCATTACAGAGACGTGGATGTAAACTGAATATTCAAGGGTATTTTACATTTTGGAAGGACAGAAAGAAAGAAAAAGAAGGTGGGGTGGCTCCGTTAACAAAAGATGAGATCAACACAGTAATGAGAAACGATCTTGACTTGGAATATCAAGACGTAGAGTCAGTTTGGGTGGAGATACAAAATAGCATGGGAAAGAAGTCACTGGTAGGAGTAGTTTATAGGCCACCTAACAGTAGCCACACTGTAGGGTAGAGAATAAATCAAGAAATAGTAGGGGCTTGTAAGAAAGGTACTGCTATAATCGTGGGTGATTTTAATCTTCATATCAATTGGACAAATCACATAGGCAAAGGTAGTCTTGATGATGAGTTCAGAGGATGTATTCGGATAGTTTCTTAGAACAATATGTTCCAGAACCAACCGGGGAACAGGCTATTTTAGACCTGGTAATGTGTAATGAGACAGGATTAATTAATGATCTCATAGTAAAGGATCCTCTAGGCAAGAGTGATCATAACATGATAAAATTTCATATTGAGGGTGAGAAATCTGGATCTGAAACAAGTATCTTAAACTTAATTAACGGCAATAACAAATGTATGAAGACAGAGTTGGCTACAGTGGACTGGGAAATTAAGTTAAAAGGTAATATGGCAGATAAGCAGTGGGCAGAGAGATATTTCATAACTCTCAACAAAGACTCTACGAGAAGGATGCACCATTCATGGCTAGCTAAGGAAGTTAAGGATGGTATCAAACTGAAAGAAAAGGCTTACAATGCTGCAAAGATTAGGAAAATTTTAGAAACCAGCAAAGGATGACTAATAAAAAAGGGAGAAATTGGAATAGGAGATTAAACTGGCAAGAAATATAAAAACAGAGTAATAAGAGCTTCGACAAGTATATATAAAGGAAGAGACTAGTTAAAGTAAACGTCTAGAGAATGAGACTGGGGAATTAATAATGGGAAACAAGGAAACCTGGAACAAGTATTTTGTATCTGTCTTCATGGAAGACTGCACAAAAATTCCAAGAATAGTAGGCAAAAGGAAGGGAGGAACCTATAACTACCACTATCACTTGAGAAAAAGTACTAAGAAAACTAATAGGACTACAGCCTGACATGTCACCTGGACCTGATGGCCTGCATCCTGGGGTCTTAAAAGAAGTGGCTGCAGAGATAGTGGGTGCATTGGTTGTAATTTTCCAAAATTCCCTAGATTCTAGAAAAGCCCCAGCGGTTTGGAAAACTGAAAACGTAACACCTCTATTCAAGAAAGGAGGGAGACAGAAAGCAGGAATTTATAGGCCAGTTAGCCTAACAGCTATCATTGAGAAAATTCTGGAATCCATTGAGGAAGTAATAGCAGGGTATTTAGAAAATCATAACACAGTCAGGTTTTCTGAAAGGAAAACCATGTTTGAAAATTTATTAGAGTTCGTGGAGGATGTAACAAGCAGCATGGATAATGGGGAACCAGCAAATGTAGTGTATTTGGATTTCCAAAAGGCATTTGATAAGGTGCCACATAAAAGGTTACTGCACAAGATAAGAGCTCATGGTGCTGGGGATAATATATTAGCATGAATAGATGATTGGATAACTAATAAGAAACAGTGAGTTGGGATAAATGGGTAATTTACAGGTTGGCAAACTGTAACTAATGGGGTGCACAGAGATCAGTGCTAGGGCCTCAACTATTTACAATCTATATTAATGACTTGGATGAAGAGACAGTATGTGTTGCAGCCATTTGCTTACGATACAAAGATAGGTAGGAAAGCATGTTCTGAGGAGGATACAAAGAGTCTGCAAATGGATATAGATAGGTTAACTGAGTGGGGAAAAATTTGGCAGATCGAATATAATGTGGGAAAATGTGAGGTTATCCACTTTGGAGGGAAGAATAAAAAAGCAGATTATTTGAATGGAGAGAGACTTGCTGAAGGCGGCACAGTGGCGCAGTGGTTAGCACTGCAGCCTCACAGCTCCAGCGACCCAGGTTCAATTCCGGGTACTGCCTGTGTGGAGTTTGCAAGTTCTCCCTGTGTCTGCGTGGGTTTTCTCCGGGTGCTCCGGTTTCCTCCCACAAGCCAAAAGACTTGCAGGTTGGTAGGTAAATTGGCCATTATAAATTGCCCCTAGTATAGGTAGGTGGTAGAGAAATATAGGGACAGGTGGGGATGTGGTAGGAATATGAGATTAGTGTAGGATTAGTATAAATTGGGTGGTTGATGGTCGGCACAGACTCGGTGGGCCGAAGGGCCTGTTTCAGTGCTGTATCTCTAAAACTAAAACTAATACAGAGGGATCTGGGTGCCTTCATACATGAATCACAAAAAGTTAGCATGCAGGTACAGCAAGTAATTAGGAAGGCAAATGGAATGTTGGCCTTTATTGCAAGAGGATGGAGTATAAAAGTCAGGAAGACTTGCTACAATTGTACAGGGCATTGATGAGACCACACCTAGAGTCCTGTGTAGTTTTGGTCTCCAGGCACTTTCGAGCCAGTAAGTCTCTAAGTAAATGGCAATAATAGTGGAAGAATAAATACCATGTGATATTATAATATCACGAACAATACCATCTGGATAAATCACAAGTGACAAAGTCATCAATAGGCTATAGTCACTTCATAATTCAATACTTACAAAAACAAATAAATTGAGTGCTTTTGTAGCCAACCAAAATCAGATGAAGCTCTTTTACGATGCCGTACTTGCTGTTTTTTTTTGTTCTTTTTGTGGACAATTCCCCAAAGGGCAATAAAAATATTTTCACAGGTATGACATTACTAGTTTTCTTTGATTTACTTAAACTCAAAAAAGTACAAGAATACCCTGTGTCTGCGTGGGTTTTCTCCGGGTGCTCCGGTTTCCTCCCACAAGCCAAAAGACTTGCAGGTTGATAGGTAAATTGGCCATTATAAATTGTCACTAGTGTAGGTAGGTGGTAGGGAAATATAGGGACAGGTGGGGATGTTTGGTAGGAATATGGGATTAGCGTAGGATTAGTATAAATGGGTGGTTGATGTTCGGCAACGACTCGGTGGGCCGAAGGGCCTGTTTCAGTGCTGTATCTCTAATCTAATCTTAGAATACATCATAATATGTTAAAAATAGAATTTATAATCAGTAAAGTAACACACGATAGATATCACTACTGATTAATCTGGACAAGACCACTTGCAATTGGTTTATGTGGCCAAAGCTCATAAAGGGGTCATAATTCTTTCACATCAAGCATAATCTACCTGTTCTTTGGCTGACAAGATGACAAGCAAAGTATTTCTTGATTGCCAAGTATACCTCAATATAATGGGGTTCAAGAAATTGGTTGCATGGCCTTTGCAATTTGCATCATCCTCAGAAGGCCAAGCTCATTGAACAAATTGATCTCCAAAATGGCCGTTCAAAAGTGCCACCTTACATATGAATTCAGTCTGGTCATGTAACACAAATAATCCTGATTAAATAAATAATTTGATGTAGCGCAAGTCTCAGATGAATAGCTTCAAAGAAGGCTACTGAGGTATTTGTTGTTGTGGCTCGAATAATTTCCAAGAATTTCAAAAATATACGGTTTAACACTACTTCTAGAAATTGAGATTTAAAATGGAATGAAATAATGAACTCATGGCCACAGCAGATAATGACAGAAATTCGAGTGAAATGCATGATCCAGATTTTAACAAAAAGAACTCAAATATAGATAGCACCTTTCATGTCTTCAAGATATCCCAAAATGCTTCACAACTAATGAACATAGCAGCCAATTTGTACACAAGGTCCCAGAAATGACAAATTAAATGGAAAACAAGTTAACCTTCTTTGATGACATTAGTTAAGGAATGAATGTTAGACAGGGCACTGAAAGAAATTGTTGCTCTTGGCCACAAAAGTGCTTCAATTAACCATCAAAATGAGCAGGATTCATTTGGTGGTGAATGGAAATTGACTGATAATCTGCAGTCTTAAAATTCCATTTCATCAACCTGTGGCTCTTTTGATAGCACTCTTGCCTCACAATCACAAGGTTCTGGGTTCAAGTCCCACTCCAGGACTTGAGCACTAAAATCTAGGCTGACACTCCAATGCAGTACTGAGGAACCGCTGCACTGTCTGAGGTGCTGTCTTTCGGATGACACGTTAAAACAAGGCTCAATCTGTCTGCTCGGGTGGATGTAAAAGATCCTATGGCACTGTTTTGAAGAAGAGCAGGGGAATTATCCCTGGTATCCTGGCCAATATTTATCTCAATCAACACTACAAAAACAGATTATCTGGTCATTATCCCATTGTCAGCGGGAGTTTGCAGTGTGCAAATCGGCTGCCACATTTCCTAAATTACAACAGTGACTACACCTCAAAAAGTACTTCCTTGGCTGTAAAGCACTTTGAGACCTCCGGTGGTTCTGAAAAGCGCTACATAAATACAAGTTTTTTTTTTGTTTTGTGTTTACTTTAAAGTTGGCAGCTCTGCTAAGACTGGTGCTCTGGACAACAATGATGGGGTTACTGGAGGTCGAGGTATATTACTCCAAACTTTGGAACAGCATTCCTGCCAGTTCCAGTGCTCAGAAGCATAGGGGGCTATGAGTATAGGGAGCTATGAGTTAGTAAATCAACTGGTAAATCATTTGTTCCATAGAGTCATAGAAAGAGACAGCACCGACACAGGCCCTTTGGTCCACTGACTCCACGCCAACCATCAACCACCCATTTATACTAATCCTACATTAATCCCATTTTTCCCTCTCACATCCCCACCTTCCCTCAATTTTTCCTACCACCTACCTACACTAGGGGCAATTTTTTTTTTTTACAATGGCCAATTTACCTATCAACCCGCAAGTCTTTGGCATGTGGGAGGAAACTGGAGCACCCGGAGGAAACCCACGCGGTCACAGGGAGAACTTGCAAACTCCGCACAGGCAGTACCCAGAAGTGAACCCGGGTCGCTGGAGCTGTGACGCTGCGGTGCTAAACACTGTGCCGCCCTAGATGATCTTGCCAGCAACATCGGAACAGAGGCGTGAAGAAAAAAGTGTAAACTATGTAAGTGATCACAAATAATTCAGAACATGCATGAATAATTGAGGTTCCATAGTAAATGGAATGAACAAGTAAGGATATGGACACATTTCTGGAGAGGGGAAATTGTATCATTTCCAAAGTAGCAACTATAGCAAAACTGTTACGTTTCTTTAAAAACAAGTAGGGACTCTAAGAAATCATCTGAAGAACAGAAGCAATAGATAGGAAAGTTGTAAAAGAAAGAAAGCACCAAGGTAAGGCATCACAAACAACTTTGTCTTTATGTCACAGCACATGTTATGCTGTTATCAAATTAAAGTGGTAGAGCAATGTTGTGAGATAAAATGTAAAATTGTCCTCTCTTTTCCTCTTCCACCAATAAGAATACTGCCGAGAATTTGTCTATCTGCAACTCTTCCATCTCTTTCCTAATTCTTTCTTTTGTAAAGACTTCTTAATACTGCACATGATACTGATATAGGGCATCCAAGCTCATCCAGCATACATTTTGAGTTGTGGCCTTTTGTTTTCTGTAGCTCACGCCCACTACATATTCATCACCTTTCACAGCTCAAAGTCTCTCAAAACCACAAGGGCTGCTAAGTATTATAGTGGCTGCAGCAGTTTAGATAGCTAGATAATAACGCTGGACCTCCTGCAAAAGCAGCTAGACCTGAATTTCACATGCATTTCCTGTCTTATTCCTCACATTCGCAGCATGTTTACAAGCATTTCTGGTGACAAAGCTTCATGTAACCCTCAGGCTTGATGTCATTAAAGCAAATTATTTTAAGTACTTTAGAGTCCCCCATAGGGCTAAATCATATCAGAGGTCCATCTATATAACATATTTTAAATCAAACAAAGATTTCCTTTTTGGGAAAATGGGTTTTTTAACTCACTGGCAATTCCTTTGATAAAGTTCTTGCTGCTTACAGGGCAGTTGTACAGCATGAGTAAAGATGCTACACAGATGGATGGAATGTGCTGGAATTTTATAATTAAACACTAATTTTAAATACTTGTAAATGTGGAGCATACAAGAGGTTATTTTTTAAATTTGTGCTCATCAAGAGATATTCATGCTGTAGAATGTAACTCTTCTCATTTCAGGCACTTAATGTCAGCATCAAGTGCAGTAGGTCAGATATAGCAAAGACAGATGCACAGCAAATGTCCATCTACTTTGCCACAATTATGTGCCTCTGTCCCAATCTCAGAAGAGCATCCCCTCATGTTCCTATTTTCCGTGCCAGTCATCCGGTTGCTCTGAGTGAGACAGTCAATTAGCATCAAATTGGGGATAGCTTTGTGCTGTACGCCCATACCCACTAGGCTCTTACAGCTAGCAGACAGAGGAGATATTTAGACTGTGTATTTCATTGTTATTGCGTTCCTTTCATAAACCCTTTGACCATATCCGTTGAAACCTAGCTAGGAGGTTGAGCCTGCACCCATCCCCCATAATAGTGAACGAATGTGCAATGCAAGCTTGAACCTTGACCATTTTCCCTTCCTTCTGTCGGATAGGCAGCTTGCCTCAACTCCTTGCTGTGGTTGGTCATGCAGCCAGGATTAAAAAGTCGCTATGTGAGAAATTTATGTATGTCAGCTCTGGCCATGATCTGAACCTGGGTGCTCAAGATTAGAGTATAGCACACAAGGGGAAACCCCATCAAAATACATTGAAAAAAAATTTTCAAGATTGTTCAAGCCTTTTGTTTACTGGGCTCTCTCAGCCTACTTCATGTGCTTACCTATTAATAAAAAAGCTGCTCTGTAACAAGAATGATAATGGTGTTTTCAGCATTCTATAAGAAATATCAAGTATCCACTTTTTCTATTCAACTGCTATGCAACATTGGAAGTGAAATATTATTAAAATTAGTAGATTAGTATATAGACTGATCAGGGCATTATAAAAGAGAGCTGCATCAAAGAACATGAAATCAAAACAGGCAATTCTGGAACTACCCAGTCGGTCATGCAGCATCTGTGGAGAGAGAAACAGAGTTAACAGATGCTGTCTGAGTATTTCCAGCATTTACTGTTTTTATTTCCGATTTCCAACATCCACAATATTTTGTTTTTGTCAAAGAGCGTGAAAGTTGATTCCAGGCAAACGATTATTAATTGTATATTAATTGTGTTTAGTTGTAAGCAGGTGCAGGCATTAACTGGCGATTCACTTGTGTTCCTATAGATGCACACAGACTGCAACTGTAGTTGTGGGGCTAGGAGGTGCTTGCTTGTAATCTGCAACAGTGTAAATAAATGCTTTTAAAAGCATGCAAAGATTGGCTACAGTTATATCCTTCAACAACTGGCTTTCTGGAATATAACAATGGATATACATTTTTTCCAACTACTATCACAGCAATTTTGAAGAGAAAATATATACTATAAATTAGCTTCTCAAAAAATGTATAATTGTTTTATTTGTCTTTTGAAATTTTCTGAAGTTTTACATTTTGCATTGACAGTGGTAGATACATGTATCATCATACAATCCACTTTAGATGCAAAAGAAAGGTGCAGTAGCATTGATATGGTTAACAAAGATCTATCGGGTAAGCATATCCTATAATTTCATCAAAATACAAACACTGACTAAGCAAACTATTGTCTGAAAGATAGCAGATGTTGATGAAAATTTGGACATAAAAAGAGGAAACAGAAAGGCCAGTCAGTACAGGCTATTCCTTCTTTTATGTACAATTTTTCCTACTTTGCCCATTCTATTTAATGTCTCCAGGAAGAGATATCAACACAAGTAAAACCTCCAAGAAGATAATGTGTTGATAATATTTTTTTTTAGAGATACAGCACTGAAACAGGCCCTTCGGCCCACCGAGTCTGTGCCGACCATCAACCACCCATTTATACTAATCCTACACTAATTCCATATTCCTACCACATCCCCACCCATCCCTATATTTCCCTACCACCTACCTATACTAGGGGCAATTTATAATGGCCAATTTACCTATCAACCTGCAAGTCTTTGGCATGTGGGAGGAAACCAGAGCACCCGGAGGAAACCCACGCAGACACAGGGAGAACTTGCAAACTCCACACAGGCAGTTCCCAGAATTGAACCCGGGTCGCTGGAGCTGTGAGGCTGCGGTGCTAACCACTGCGCCACTGTGCCGCCCATTTTCCTAAGAAAACCAGTAAAACCAAAGAGATCACTTCATAATTTCAACCATATTTAACCTTGACCACACTTGTGCATTCCATGGCTGGCATTTCCACATCCTCAGTATCACAGAAATTATATTTTGAAGATATTTCATTATCTTTGCGAACATATCTAACACTAACTACATATTTTTTAAGTCAAATGTGATCTCCTGTTCAGATTTCTGCTGTAGCTGCCGAGGGAAATGCGTAACTAAACCATGCCACTCAAGCTAACTGCCAGCATTTTGTGAACAAATCAGCCTATCCGTGTTTGCTGATGAAAATCTGTCAATTCACACTTTCAGCATTGGGATCTACAGAGCCATCCATGCAGCCACAACTCCAATTAGTTTGCAAAACGCATATATGCTGCCTGATAACATGGCTCACGCAATGGTAGATAAACAGACAGAAGTTGGAAAAGTGGTACCGACTGAAATGGTTCAAGCAAACTGGCTGCCAAAACTAATTTAAGCATTACTGCCTCTGTCCAGTGAAAGTTCTTCACCTCCAACATTTGAACTTTTTTCTTCAAAGATGGCCTCAGATGTTAAAAACTTAAAATTGAGAGAAACTGAGATTTCTCAGCTCAGACTATAGTGAGCTCAACATTAATACTGGGGTAATTATCAACATTGTAGGCGAGATTTTAACACACTCAAAACCTATTCCGATACACAGAATTAAAATTGGACTCATAATATGTCAACATTATACCAATAGTGCAATGAACTGATCCTTGTTATAAAAACATTCACTGACATGCATTATTTGTTTTTAATAATTCTGCAATAGGTGCAGTATCTTCTGCAAATGTCAATTTGTTTCCATGAGAATTATGGAACCCATCTGTTTCTGTAATAATTGTATACAGTATATTTGAATAACAGCATGAAAATATACAGCAATTAACATATAGGATTTATTCTGTTGGAACTTTGCTTAATTCTACAGATGAGATTGCTTTGAGCTCAGCAAACTCCAATATAAATCATCAATAGTCTTTCAGTCTCCACAATCCCCCAATTATGGGTGCTTTTGTTCTTGCAAAAATAAAATTAACATTTTTGACATAGGAATGTCATTAGAGATGGGAGAGAAGTCACAAATAAGAAACATGTGATTTTCAAAGTTATTTTCAAAGTTATCTCAGCATGATTCAGTAGAACACAATGATGAAAGGTTCCTCTTTGAGTTAAGAAAAATGCAAACACATTAATTGCCTTTATTTGAGGATTCCTATCACTGTGCTTGCTGAACTGCCAGGGTTTGGAAACAAAATAGAAACTGTGTTGGCACATAACAGGACTACATTACTTAGGCAATCAAATCATTTTTTAGCATTTGCAGTTTTATCTTATTAATCCTCATTCATTGCCTTTTTTCCAAATCCCATAACACACTTACTTCCTACGTAAGTACCTTACTCACTTTTAGACACTTTAGTTGATTTTGAATGTGTGGTCTTTCTGGAACAATACCACAATCTCACACATTTTTGTGCAAAAAAACATATTTGTGAATTCGCTTTTAACCCCATCTAAGTTAAAATTCTGAGATTATGTCTCCCAGTTTTGGTCTGATACTACAGCTATGGCTGCAGCAGTTGATACAGTCCAGCAACAACTTCCCTGGTAAAGCAAAGGATCTTTGGGTGTATCTGCACCTTAAGAGACAATGCTCCACTGCATTTTTAGTGTAACTACTTGCATGACATAGGCCAAGAGCACTATTGAGGGAAGGCTGCATTGTCAGAGATGCCGTCTTTCAAATGGGACATTAAACCATGGCCTCATCTGTAAAAGATCCCATGACACTATCTGATGAGGAGCATGAGATTTCTCTCAGTGCCCTGGTCAACATTTAGTCCACAACTAACACTACCCCAAAAAGAGTTTATCTCATCACTGCTGTTTGTAGGACTGAGTTTTGTGCAAATTGGCTGCCATATTTGCCTGCATGACCAGAGGGACGACATTTCAAAAGTACTTCACTAGATGTGAAGCACTTTGAGATGGCCGAAGGACTTAAAAATGCTATATAAATGCAAGTTATTTTTCCTTTCTTTCCAACCTCTCATGGTTTTCCATTTAATCACAATTATTTTAGTCTCAGATGGGCAATTTCAACACTATAAGCAATATGGAAAACAAACAAAAGAAAGCAACTTTTGATTGTTTCATGGCAAAATATAAGCACTTACCTTGAGTGGTCTACTTCTGTCACCAAGGAAAAGTACATTTTCTGAAAGGACCAGTGTCCGTGCTGGGTTGCACAAATCTAAGGGCTGCAACCAATAAAAACGTAAATTAGTTGCAACAATTTGTTAGGTTAGACTTAAATTTGGCATGATAATTTAAGCTACCACTTACTAGGATCTTAGCAATTGCAACTTCCATGACTTTTTTTTTTAAGTAGCTTTTACTTGAAATACACTTTTCTAAAAAGAAATCCAGACAATAGCATAAGTATACCAAGTTTCATCCAGTAAAGGAAAAATTCTGGTGGCTTTTACAGCTATTTCAGCTGAAGTATAAACCAATCAGGTACTGAATGCATTTCCTCTGTCTGGATTTTTGCTACAAAATTCTGAACTCTGAGTTGAGATTTGCATATCAAAAAGAAGAGGATGTTAGAGAGCTGTTGCCCACTGCAGCCAGTACAGCTAACCTCAATGTGTAGGCGTACTTCCCAAAATAACCCTGTGTACTGACGTTACTTTCAATATAATAGCGGTGTGCTTACCAGAAAGGAATTCGTGCAAAGAGAGACAGATATTCCTTCGTGCACATGTGCTTTCTCAAAGTTGCCACATTGGCGTAATGGGACTGCTTGAGATCACTCAAAAATTGGACTAGGAAATTTTTTTATGTTATACTTGTGGGGACAGGAGAAGCAAGAGTGCTCTTCCTGGGCCCACCAAAATTTTGATGCGTTACTGACCTGGTTGACAGGCAGAACAAGAAGCTCATCTACCCTCTAGGCTACATGTCAAGCATGGCCTACAACACAATGTAAAGCATGGTCTAGGAGTTCAAGACTTTAAAGAAAACTTACTCGATGAAATTTGTTAAATTCATGCAAAAATTGTACCATAGTATCTTTAGTGTGCATTACAATAAACCAACCAAATATATCCCTACTTTTCCTTAGAACCTGTTTGTAATTAAATTTTGAACTAAATTAAGTATTACCTGAACAAAGAGAGGGAACACCAAGATTTTGGGAGCAAGAGTCATGCATGTTCCATAGCTTGAATGGGGAGTATGAGATCTCACAATTGTGCAGTTTCTGTAATTCCCATAATTCTTCACTGCTTGTACTGTTGATTTCAAGATATCTGTCGAAGACCCTATAAGTGACTGCTTTCTCTCTGGACCACCTTGAACTCTGCTTCGGCCTACATTTGCTACAAGAAAAAAAAATACAAGCATCTTTAAGTTTGCATCAATAAGATAACTTGAGTTTGCAGAAACAACAACATGACATGCCATCCAAAACTACAATTCTAATGTGAATGACATCGATTTGAGAATGCGCTGGATAACACTTTTGTGAAATTAAGACCATCTTTTTTTAAACATGTGCTGTGTCTTACACATCTCACTACACATTTGTAATGTATAAAAAAATTAGCATAAACTTTTGAATGTAATATTTTCATCTGAGTAATAGCAAAGGATTTTTTTGTCATAGGTTTATATGGAAAATGCACTTCTATATTCAATAATATAATCCTTGAATAGGTAATACCTGCTTAAATGCAGTTGTGTGTATTCAAAATTGGTTACAGTCACAATTTGAGCAAGATAAAATTGCAAAATACTTTGTTAGTTTGCAAGTTGTGCTTGCATATTTGAGGAAAAACTAAAATAGTCAGACAGCGAAAACATGCAAATCACATAGATATGCATCTAAATTACATCATTTCAATTGCTCTCAATCATAACGCTGTCATAATTTTTCATTTGTTATCATAGTATACAGAAAGCTGGGTTCAGCATCCTTGAAAAGAAAGAGAAGCCTCAAATTTCAATAGCCCGAAAACAGGCACGGGGATCGCGATGCATAAACTTTGTGCTGCCTGCTCATTTAAATGACCATAACATGCAGCCAGCACTAAGCGCGCTGTTGAATGGCTGCACTCCAGGGTAAGGGCTGCAAAATAATGAGAGGCTAGCACAGGTTCGAGCTAGCCTCCACTACTTAAAGCCAGCCTTCATCTCTTAAAGGGGAGGGGCATTTTGGCTGGAGCAGGTGCTAAAAGTCATTCTAAAAATGATCTTGACCTGACCTGGGAAAGATACAAGGAAGGTACGATATGACAGAGTAGGTTCCAAGATATTCTAGCACTGCACTGGAGGCCTTGGTGGAAGAGCTGGAAAGCTGGATAGATGTTATCTACCCACAGGGGCGCCAGGAAACTCTCCAGATAAACTTTCTAAAAGCAGTGGGAGCAGATAGCCAAGGTGGTCAATGCCAGGAGTCTAACCCTGAGGACCTGAATGTAGTGCTGAAAGAAGTTCAATGACCGCACATGAGTGGTCAAGGTCAGTAAATGCATCTTCAAATGTCATATTCCATCAATTGCATCAGTATCCTCACATGCTGTTCAACACATCACCCCCTACAACTGACCTACGAGAAAACTCTTATCAATCACAACTCATCCCGAACACTCATAACTTCACCACATCTCCACACACTTAGCCCTGCTCCAAGCCTCACACACACATCTCACAGCTTGCACACACTGCCAGCTATTCAACCATGACAGCCACATCACCCAAACAATGTATTACAGTCAATGGCAGCAGCATCTAACTGGCGGGATAGGTATGACTGTAAGTCCTTAACCCACTGGAGAAGACAGTGCTTGCCATCATTGCAGCAGCCATGGCCAGGGCCAGGATGTGGCCAGTGGCAGGGTTGAAACCATCAAAGTTGACAGCATACTTATACCTAATCCTCCTTCTCACACCCCACTTCCCCTTCAGCCCACAATCTAATTTGTGCCTCTTGCTTCCCCCACACCTTCCCTCGCCACTACCCTAGCCTTGTGCCTTTCTCCTTTTAGATACTCAAGAACTGCAACCTGGTTAGGCAGTGGGGGAAGGGAAAGAGCAGAAAGAGAGCGATGATTAAAAAACTCCATCCCTCACTCTCATAATTGCAGTCTCTCAGATACTGACACTGTGTATCCTAGAGGATAGCTTAGAGATGTGGTTTGCACGTGGTGAGATACCAGGCACTAGTGGCCGGAAACCAGGGTAGGGGACAAGGGTAGCACAGGTAGCACATGCATTCGGCTGCTGCGGACTCAGTGGGGTGGCGTAGATAAAAAGGCTATGCACACTGAAATGCCCGTTGCATTGGCAGGCCTGCCAGAAAGCCTGCGGTCAAAGTCAATGAGTATGGAGGAGTCTGGCACCAACTTGGCACAGGACTTTGTGCAGAGCTTGGAGCCCATCCTCCCCAGTGTGGAAGTGGTGGCCAACTCCATGAGAACACTTGCGGACATGACCTTGATGCAGCGTTTGATGCTGATGCCTCAGCCATCAGTGCAGCACAAACCGAATCTTTCCAAAGTATGGGTGCTGTAGTGGAAGTCCTGCATGCTCAGCTTGCTGCATGCAGACTGCTGCTACAATAGCTGCGGATACCTGTGTTCAAAGGAGCTTGCAGGGTGTCACTGCAGTCTAGCAATCTGTCCTCCAACACATTGCTAGGATTGCTGAGGTATCACTGTGATGGAGTGGCAAACCTGTTATCTGTTTTAATCCAGATAGATTAGATTTTTTTTAGATTAGAGATACAGCACTGAAACAGGCCCTTCGGCCCACCGAGTCTGTGCTGACCATCAACCACCCATTTATACTAATCCTACACTAATCCCATATTCCTACCAAACATCCCCACCTGTCCCGAAATTTCCCTACCTATACTAGTGACAATTTGTAATGGCCAATTTACCTACCAACCAGCCAGGTGGTGAAGGATAGCACTGCAGTCTAATCTTTACATCCACCTAAAAGGTTTTATTTACAGAGATACAGAGATGCACACTACAAACATGTACCTCCAAACCCAACAACCAGCTTCAGTCTGCTCATATATACCTCTTTTGATACGACAGAAGGTTGCCACTTACCTTCCGGGAGCGGTACGGACAGGAGTGCGCCTGTGGGGAGAACTCCGAAAGCGGAGCTGATAAATTGAGCCCGAGGATCGCGGCCCAGTCATTTACCTTCTGGGAGAGCAGTGGAGAGCAGTCCAGGCGCGCCAGAGTTTGAAAACAATGTGAGCAGTGACATCACAGGAAAGCTACAAGGTGATTGGTTGGTGAGTAACTGCTGTTAGGGAATAACTCTAAATAGCTGGGTATGTAACTAAAAGTAAAGGGAAATGTCTACAGTATTTTTCATATGGCTGCAAGCGTTACTCGAAGACATAATCTGCGCATGCGCCAACCAGTCTGGCAATGCGGAACGCAGTGCATGCGCAGAGAGTAGGAGCCAATCTGATGACGTCAGCTGCGGGCTGCGTTGTCGATAATCACTTTGTTTTAATATAGTCGGTAGCGATTTTTTTTAGGGAAAAAAGGTCCCTAGCATAAATAATCTAATTTTTGGGTAATTTAAGGGAATACATTAAGGGTAAGTCATGGCAGGGTAGCTCGGCAGTGTGGAATGCTCCTCCTGTGCAATGTGGGAAGTCAGGGACACTTCCAGTGTCCAGGACGAACACGTATGCAGGAAGTGTCTCTCCAGATGCAGCTACTCTAAATCTGCATTTCAGATCTGGAGCGGTGGCTGGAGACACTGTGGAGCAACCGCAAGTCTGAGATCATCATGGATAGCACATACAGGGAGGTGATCACACCGCAGGTAAAGACTGCTCAGGCAGAAAGAGAATGGGTGACCGCCAGGCAGAGTAGAAGAACTAGGCAAGTAGTGCAGGGGTCCATCTCCCTTTCGAACAGATTTTCCACTTTGGGTACTGTTGGGCAAGATAGCTTCACAGGGGAATGCAGCAAGAGCCAAGTCTGTGGCACTACAGCTGCACAGGAGGGGAGGAACAGGAGTGGAAGATCTATAGTGATCGGGGCTTCTGTCGTAAGGGGCACAGATAGGCGTTTCTGTGGCCACAAACGTGACTCCAGGATGGTATGTTGCCTCCACGGTGCTAGGGTCAAGGATGTCACAGAGCAGCTGCAAGATATTCTGAAGGGGGAGGGTGAACAGTCAGAGGTCGTGGTACACATTCGTACCAATGACATAGGTAGAACGAGAGATGAGGTCCTGCAACAAGAATTTAGGGAGCTAGATAGCAGATTAAAAATCAGGATCTCAAAGGTTGTAATCTCTGGATTACTCCCAGTGCCATGTGCATGAGTATAGGAATAGGAGGATAGAGCAGAGGAATGCGTGACTGAGGAGATGGTGCAGGAGGGAGGGCTTTAGTTTCCTAGATCATTGGGTGTGTTTCTGGTAAAGGTGGGACCTGTACAAGTTGGACGGGTTGCACCTGAACCGGAACGGGACCAACATCCTTGCTGGGAGGTTTGCTAGTGCTGTTTGGGGGGCGGGGGTTTAAACTAATTTGGCAGGGGGATGGGATACAGAGTGGAGGTACAGTAGGGGGTGATGCACAGTCAAATATAGGAGAGAAACTGAGTCAGTCTGGAAGGCAGAGCAAATATAGACCTGTTAAGGCACAAGTGAAAAATGCAAGGCTGAATTGCATCTACTTTAATGCAAGGGGACTTACTAGTAAGGCAGATGAATTGAGGGCGTTGATTAGCACATCATTATATTGGTATTATTGCTATCACAGAGACATGGTTGAGGGAGGGGCAGGACTGGCAGCTCAATATTCCAGGGTATAGAATCTTCAGGCGAGACAGGGGAGGGGGTAAAAGAGGAGGTGGTATCGCACTGTTGATCAAGGAGTCAAGGAGGGATGATATCTTAAAAGGTTCCTCAAATGAGGCCATATGGGTAAAACTTAAAAACAAAAAGGGGGCAATCACTTGGCTGGGAGTGTACTACAGGCCCCCAAACAGTCAGGGAGAGATAGAGGAGCAGATTTGTAGGCAAATCTCAGAAAGGTGTAAAAATAATAAGGTAATAATAGCAGGGGATTTCAACTTCCCCAATATCAACTGGGATAGTCTTAGTGCAAAAGGCTTAAAGGGGGCAGAATTCTTAAAATGCAT